>NC_086318.1:133308668-133941168 GCF_036172605.1 Pelobates fuscus | reverse complement strand
TAACATTTGACACAAGTGGGTGGCAGTTTTCTACTTATTGACTGTGTTTTAACAGTATCATTCATGGCCATCCATGCTTTGTATTTATGAATATACAATATTCTATTCTATGGCAGTTCAAAGGGTTGGGGCCACTATACGTGTCTTTGAAGTTTGTATGATTTTTGTACAAAACACTCATCAGAAAAGTTGCTACTTGTAGCAACACAAGTAGCTACTTAATAAATAACAAGAGTCTGCAGATATAATGTCTGTTTTAAAAAATAATCAATATATATATATATATTCAAGGTTGACTGCAGACCTAGCCAAAATAAGCATATCTAACTAGATGTATCTAAGTGATTTCCTTCTTTTGTTGATATTAGATGAAATGGTCTTTTATAATAATATAAATGCCAGTGAAAGGTGAGTTCAGCTAGTCCACACAAAGAATTCTGTTTTAAATAATTCACATATCAGCAGGTGTAATGTATGGATGTTCTGGGGGGGGGGGGGGGGGGGGAGGGGGGGGGAAGGGGGGGGGGTGATACGAAATGCAATTTAATTAACTCTAATGACCCAATACACTCTGACCCAACAGAAAAAACGATTGAATATAACACGTTATATAAAAAAATATTTTTTTTTTTTTTTAAATCAGGGATAAATCTTGAAGTATATAATTAGTTGTTACGTTTTGTTCTCAGATCCAATCAGAAAATAATACAGCTTTCATTTCTCCAGTTTATTTCTTGATATTTTCTTTTTTTTTACTATGATTATATTCCTGGTATATTTGGTTTGTGTAAAGGCTCCCAGTTCCCTCTCTCTATTTACTAAAGTGTGTAATGAATGATGAGTTAATAGAAATGCTTCATGTGGTGGATTACCCAGGTAGCGTGTTACCCAGGTAAACAGTACAAACGAATAACATATGCCTTATATTTGTGTTCATTTTCTTGCATGACTGACTATGAAGGAGGAGGAACTGCTTGAACGTGCTTTCAGTATTAACCCAATGTGTGCCGGTCAGAGGAAAAGTTAAGACAGTAACCCACTGAGTGCCACTAAGTGCGCTAGTTAGTCTAATGGCAACAATTATACAATTTATTTAACATCCATCATCATTCTGTTATTTAATTCATGTTGTAAACCTACTCTATCTATCTATCTATCTATCTATCTATCTGTCTGTCTGTCTGTCTGTCTGTCTGTCTGTCTGTCTGTCTGTCTGTCTGTCTGTCTGTCTGTCTGTCTGTCTGTCTGTCTGTCTGTCTGTCTGTCTGTCTGTCTGTCTGTCTGTCTGTCTGTCTGTCTGTCTGTCTGTCTGTCTGTCTGTCTATCTATCTATCTATCTAATCTATCTGTCTGTCTGTCTGTCTGTCTATCTATCTGTCTGTCTGTCTGTCTGTCTGTCTGTCTGTCTGTCTGTCCTCCAACATCTATTCAAATATTAAAGCAGTTCTTGCATTTTTGTAGGATAATTGTATTCATTAACCATCTGTGTACTGAGTGCAAGGTGTTTGGGATTTGCCTGCGATACACTATGACTCCAGGCGTGGAAACAGTTTGAACAGGTTTATTATAAGGATCCATTCACCAGCTGGTTGCCTCCGAGCTAGTTAACTGCTTTCTACAAATAGATTTTTTAGTAGATCATTAAGATGGCACGGCAGGAAAATAATACAAATAAACAGAGTATTTCAAAACACTTTTTTTTTTTTTGTAAAATGGACCGACCACGCTGGTAGCAGAATGTATCTCATTAGGAGATCATGAGTGTCACTGAATTAACCCCAAAATGGGGATTAATACCAATCAATCAGAGGAAATGGTCAAGAATTATAGGATTTCAACTCATACCGTGTGTCTCAAAGTCAAACACTATAACAGGCGTTACCTGCACTTATGTTGGGGGGGGGGGTATTAGGACATATTAACCCTTGAAGTGCCAGAACACAGATTAAAAATGCAATGTTTTTTTCTCTTTTTTTTAACCCCTCGGGTAATGGAAGATTTGAATTAAATATTTGGATTTTGAAACCTTCACAAGTTATTTAACACACAATTTTTAAATCCTCCACAGTGATAGACTATAGATAAAGCATCCCATTTCGTACAAATTAATACAATCTATATATGAATATAAATAGAAAAACAAGTATGGCAATGGAACTATGGGGGAAAAAGAAACTGTTTCTGGCTAAATAGTAACTGGAGGTTCGGGAAGAATTTAATTAGAAAGAATATGAATTGGAGATTGCTGGGTGTTAACTCGGTATCCAGTACGTTCTCTACCGATTGTTGTGTTAATATTTAAAGATTGCTCTCTGTGGAGATATTAAATCACTATTAAATATCTTAATCTGCTGCTTTTGCAAAATGGGGAGATTAACCCAGCATTCTCGATGGGATCACTGTGCCCAGAGATTCAATGCGAGCTGGTTCCGTCACATACATTATCACTAGTCTTACTGCCAACATTCCAACTTATAGCAAGCTTGTTCGATTCTTCTCCCCAATTCTTTCGTACAGACGAAATGGTCAAAGAATTTTTTAAGTCAAACGTCTACCATAAAACACGGAATTGTTGAAAAAATAATAATAATATTAATAATAAAAAAAAAATATATATATAATTTAAAAAAAAAATATTATTATTCTTTACATTTTATATATATCAAATAACAAAAAGACCTAGTTAAAATATATGTCTGATTACTTGAACAATTATTAAAATATTACCGGCTCGTTCCTGCTTACTGGAAATGAGACAATAACCCGTGTTTTTAAACCTCCTTGTTTCCAGTCCACTGCCTGTGTTATATAGGTGTGGATAAAGGTATTCCATAATTCATTTTGCAGCAAAACACACGAGAAGTATTAGTATTTTGCATTTGAATGAAAATTGTTATATTATTTTTCATTGAAAGTCTAAGAGTGAATGTATAGCTATAAACGCCTACCCTGGGCACTTAAGATACAGGGTCCCTTTAAATACACAGCCCAGAGTACAGATTGGTACCTCTAATGCTGTATAAAATGCAGTCATACCACACATTTCATATTTTATTGCTACAACCTCGCAAATGTGTGCTTCAGGAGAAATAATAATACATTTAAATTACACTGACTACATATATAACAATGTATTGTTATTTTTAATAGACTATGTGGGTAGTTTAATCTGTATCTGTTATTAATTTAAACTTATGCAAAAAAAAAAAAAGAGGTATAATAGATTTTTTTTGTTCTATCATTTTCCTGCCAGTGTAGCAACTGAAGACGTTCCTCTCTCTCACCATCAAGCCAGTGGTTTGTTTACTGGGTTATTTGAATTAAAATAAAGCCTATTTCTACTGGCTGAACATCATTATCTCTGAGTCTATAATCCTACTAGCAAATCCCATATCTTCCAGGACTGGCTCCTTTGTTTGGGATTTACTGCAAGTTTATCCTATAACAAAGAGGTATGAGGCATCCCCTCTTATCCTCATAATTAAGTGTGGGGACTAATTTAGAATCAAGCACAGGAGATGAACAATTCGGAGTAATATTTTTATACAAACTGGGAGGCAGGATGGGCCCATACTAATTGTTAACACAACATTTAAATTACTAAAACACTTTGGAGACCAGCTTTAATGTTAAGAGCAATTCTTAACAAGGCTCTAATATGCCACCAATAACAATAGCTCTCTATTACTAATCTATAGATATGGGATAAGCTACTTATTATATTTACATTGTTTCATTTTTGTTTGTTTGTTTGTTATTTTAACCAAACCTACCAACCGTATAAGAATAATAACGATTATTTAAGTAAATATAATATACCAGTTTTGTTAACTAGTATGGGCTACTACATAACCCGTTCATTGCCAGCTAGTGATAACACCCACAGGGTTAAAATAAACATTGGTGTTGCTCCAAGGCAGATTCGGTGTCAAACAGCCCTTTTCTTGAAGGGGTTAAGTTTCACAGCAATCCTACGAAAAGTCAATGACTCCAGCACTACTGAGGTACATGGGGCATTTTTTATTATACTGCCCAGCCTGTGTTAACCCCTGACAGATATTCCAGGCATGTCAATATAGTAAGGGGTTCCTATGCTGTGGTCCTTAAAGGGTTAAAGTAAACATCTCCAAGACTCTGCTCTCAGGAATGAAACCTCCCTTAGTATTTACTCTCATGTTGTAGAATTTCACAAGTAGGTCAGGAACATAAAGATGTTTATTGGTTGTATTTGTCCATATAAGCACAGACCGTTTGTGCATGCCAGTGGTGTCTGTTCCCAGCCATGGTGACAGAGCATAGGAATTCATGTGTCCTGTATGTGAAGTAGATCTTGGAGACATTAAGGAGATGTGACAGTCTGGAACATCTGCCAGCCTTCTGTTTGAGTCAAAACTAGATGTCATGTAGTGCACAGCTGCTGGCTTTATCTATTTCTCTTTTGCCAACATCTGTCACCACAACACAATGATACTGACATTTGTCATCACCTTGCAGAGCGATCCTCCCATTGCTCCTTCTATGAGTAAATCTCAAGGAGTTTTACTTCTGATTGGGGAAAAAAAAACATGGATGCAAATTACCTGCAATTTTCACTATGTTATAATATCAGAACATTGCTTGCTACATTTACCAACTGACTAATGGCCAGCAAAAAATAAATAAAAATAAATCCATAATAATATGTGGGGCTGTATTATTCACTAAATACTAGACTGCAATTAACTCAAATCCTTATTTTGAATTTCCATTTTCAGTTAACTATAATTATGTGTTTAGTGAATAAGCCCCGTCGATTGCAAACCTTTTGTTTATATGTTGCTCCCAGCACACCAGACAGACACTATTTTACCACTGGTTTATTCACTAAATACTACATTGTAGTTCATTGAAATAAGAATTGTACAATGAAGACGACCTGGGTTCTTGTAAATGCCAAACTGTAGCAAATTTAAATCAGAATGGCAAAATGCAGGCCAACATTTCTGATCTGAAAACAATCTCTAACTCACCTATGGCATTTAGCCTAAATTTTGACTTTTCGATTTCAATTTGCTAGAATTCAGAGTTTATTGCAGGCATACCCAAATCCAAAGGAAATCAGAGAGTTCAGAGCAAACTACAATCTACAGCAGGGGTCCTCAAACTGCGGCCCTCCAGATGTTGTTGAACTACAACTCCCGTGATTCTATGAATGACATAGATAGGCTAAGAATCATGGGAGTTGTAGTTCAGCAACATTTGGGGGCTTGGTTTATTGAATACAGTGTTTTACATAGCTAATTTGGTTTATCATAGACTCAATACTGCTATTCACATTCCAATTCCCTATACTTAATAGGACACTCCAGGCACCCAGACCACTTCTGCCCATTGGAGTGGTCTGGGTGCCAACTCCCACTACCCTTAACCCTGCAAGTTTAATTATTGTAGTTTTCATAAACTGCAATATTTACCTTGCAGGGTTAAGTTCTCCTCTAGTGGCTGTCTACTAGACAGCCACTAGAGGATACTTTCGTGTTCATAGAACACAAAAAGTGTGTCATACGACGCTGGATGTCCTCACGCTTTGTCAATGCTTTCCTATGGGGAGGTCTAATGCATGTACGCGGCATTGTCGCGCATGCACATTAGGTCTCCCCCGTCGGCTGACGTTGGCGGGGGAGGACCGTCGGCTGAGCCTGACCCAGCACTGAGGAACATCGGTGACTTGTTAATCATGTCTTTACAGGCCTGTGTTTTCTTAAGCCCAATAAAAATGAAAACTAAAACCAAAATCCTGATTGATGACAGTCCCCCTTTAATGGTGTCACGGCTTAAGAACTTCAGGAGCGAGATAACATGACATTCATATAATTATCCCTGAAGGGATAAACTATATGCTTGAGCTTGGGGTATGGATTTTAAACATCTTTCTTGTAATATTGTATATTCAATAACAAAATAGTTTATTATCTTAACTAAGAATTGTGGATAATGGTAATGGCAAAGGAATTTTACATTTTAGGCAGTGCAGCTAATTTGGAAACATTTGTCCTCGCTATTTTTTAGTTTGGTTATTTCATCTTAAAATGTGCTATTAGGTGAGATTCGTGTATCTCTTGTAATTGAATAGCATTTTTCCTTAGAACCCAAGGCAATACGGCTTTTCAATAACTTTATCTCTTCTAAAAGAATCCAGCAGTGAGTGAATAAACCCCAGCAAGCTTTAGCTAAATGAAAATTAACTTATAAAAGATAAGAAAAAAAGGTTGATTTGGGACAAGCATATCAATATTCAGTGTTCCTGTAGGTGCTATAAAGATACCTGTAATGTTAGATCAGATGAATGAATGGATGAAGAAAGTATCAGTACTGAATCCACACATCTCCCTTGAAAGGTTGCTCATAACTCCATGTGAAGCATCCACTATTTGTAGTCGGTGTCCCAAGTGTGACAACTTAAATGGACACTCCACGTCCAAAAAAGACAGAAAAAGTCACTTTTTCTAGATATACCCTGAATGAAAACTTGCACGCATTTAATTATAGAAACAGGGTAGAATATACCTAGACAGTGTAACAATTATAAAAAGGCCCATCAGAACAATTCTGTTTCTCCCATCAGTATGGAGCCAAACGTCCTTGTAGAAATGTCAGGCAGGCATAACAGATACACAATAGTAAAAAAAAATAATAAAATTGGCAATCAATATAAGTCTCTACGCGTTTCGTCTGGATCACCTGGATCCTTTTCTTTATTTTTTGTCACTGCACCTGGGTGGTTCGAATTTGTATTTGTGTATTATAATTTTTTCCTCTTACGCATTTAATTATGCATTTTCCAACTGACATATCTAAAAACAGTTTGAATCTTAGCAATCTTTCCTCCAACTATCCTCCTCCTACTCACCTACAGATGTTGTACAAGATCCATGATTACATCTTCAATCTCCTGATAGAGCTAGTTAACTTTATATAAGGACATGCTGGCTACAATGGCAGAGCAGGCAATGTGGGAAGTTGGAGCAATTGCCTCCCAGATCATCTGCATACAGGGTCTGTGTACTGCTTCAAGAAACATAGAATCATAGAATGTGATGGCAGATAAGAGCCATTCGGCCCATCTAGTCTGCCCAATTTTCTAAATACTTTCATTAGTCTCTGGCCTTATCTTATAGTTAGGATAGCCTTATGCCTATCCCACGCATGCTTAAACTCCTTTACTGTGTTTCATTTGCTGATTAAAAGCAACTGGAGGTCCAATGGGCTGCTTGATAACAGAGTACTATAAAAATGAGGCAGCTGGTAGAACTCAGCAAAGCATTTTCTAGACCAACTATGTGGGTTTGTGCTTGGTACAGTGGCTCATACCCTCAGTGCTCTCCAGTACTACACAGGCTAACTGGCATGATTCCTGGCAATATCTGTGGCTGATCAGCCAGACTACGATAATTATGCATAATGTGGAGGTGTTTGTAAATGGCTTCGGAATGAGGTGAGACATTGGTGTTAAAAGAGTTGTGTAAAACAGAGTCCATCACAAAGACATGAGTAGATTTTTGTGAATACTTATTCATGTTGAGCAGGTCATACCGATGGAGGTTGCAGGTATGTGATGTCCAGTCCTACCGGGCCACTCCAGAATCCTCCATGTATCAAGCTCATACATCATTTGCTCTCTGTGAGTTGGATCATTCACACAGAGATCTGTGAAATTTGTGCACAAATCAAGGCCATTCGTTTGTACTTGCCCCCCAGGCCAAAGAATGTTAGTCATCCCCTGCAGTTAATTCTGACTATTTACCAAGCTATTCAAACATGTTACTTAACCCCTTAAGGACGGAGCCAAATGTACAAGGACCTCATTCTCACATGGCCCAGGGGGGCTGAAGAGGACGGAGGTGCGCGCCGGCGACCGGGTAAGTAACAAAAAACCGGAGGGCGTACAATTACGTCCTGCGGCGTTTAGAGCCGCTTTAAAAAGGGCGTAATTGTACGCCCTCCGGTCTTAAGGGGTTAACAGTCCCATTTGTTTACAAAGTTATTAGAACACACCTGACCATAATTGTCTCTTTCAGTAAGATGAGTTAATTAAGTAATACACTCTACACACCTGAAGACTTTTTGGGTTATTCACTAAAGTGTGAAATGTTTGGGTTATTCACTCAAGTTTGAAATGTTGGCAAGTCAAAATAATTTTAACAGTTTAGATCACAATAGCCTAATTACACCAAAAGGGGATTTTACGATATTGCATTCTTAATACATAGACATTAAAATGCAGTTTTAACAGCTTCCAGTCTTCTGGGAAGGCTTTTCACATGATTTTGGAGTGTTTCTGTGGGAATTGTTGTCTATACATCCAGTATGACATCTGTGAGGTCAGGCACTAATGTAGGACACGAAGATCTAGCTCACAATCTCTGTTCCAGTTTATCCCGAAGTTGTTCGATGGGGTTGAGGTCATTGCTCCGTGTGGGCCAGTCAAGTTCTTCCACACAAAACAAAACTTATCCAGCCATGTATTGTGCTTTGTGCTCAAAGTTGGAAGCATAGCATTGTCCAAAATGTCTTGCATGCTGAAGCATTAAGATTTCCCTACACTGGAAGTAAGGAGTCTAGCCCAACACCCTGAAAAACAGAACCATACTATTATCCCTCCTCCACTAAACATTACAGTTAGCACAATGCAGTCAGGCAGGTCACGTTCTGCCAAGCCCAGACTCACCCATTAGACTGCCAAAAAAAAAAGCGTGACTTGTCACTCCACCGAACACGTTTCCACTGCTCCAGAGTCCGTTGGCGTACTTTACACCACGCGATGCTTGGCATTGTACTTTGTGATGTGAGGCTTCCATGCAGCTGCTCGATCATGAAAACCCATTCCATGAAGCTCCCACCACACAGTTTTTGTGCTGATATTAATACCAGTGGAAGCTTGGACCTCTTCCGCTATGAAATCAGCAGAGCTTTGGTGACTTTTACGCACCATCCGCCTCCACTTGGCGACCCAGTTCTATTATTATTATCATTATTATTGGTATTTATATAGCGTCAACTAATTCCGCAGCGCTTGCTCTATGTCTTTCGCTTCTTGGCTGAGTTGCTGCTGTTCCTAAAAGCTTCCAATTTTCAATAATACCACCTACAGGCTACCGTGGAATATCTAGGAGGTATGACATTTCATGCACTGACTTATTTCATGGATAGGTGACATCCTATCTCAGTACCACGCATTAATTTTCTGAGCTCTTCAGAACGACCCAATTTTTTTTTTTACAAATGTTCGTAAATGCAAAATTCATGGCTAGGTGCTTGATTTTATACACCTGTGGAAATGGGTCTCATGGAAACACCTGAATTCAATAAGTGTTTCTTTCTGGTTTTTATATTTTGGCCAATAATTTGATGTTCGCTTTAAATTCACTTTGAATTCTTGGCAGTTCACATCTTACTGAGTAAGTTTTCTTGTACAGAAAACAAACAAGCCAGTACCAAGCTACGTTTGACTCACACATTCCCTCGATACATAGTGCAACTCACAAGCAAATCTCACCAAAATCAGTGTGACGAAATGTGCAACAATTATACTGGGGAGAAAAAGCCTTTTCATGGTATACCTGACTGTCTCACTGCTAGTATTTTACATAAACATGGCAGAGTTATTATTAATATTTTTTGGCATTTATATAACGCCAACAAATTCTGCAGTGTTTTATAATATTATAAAAGGGGGAAATTTAACAATAAATGAGACAATTACAAAATTAGTTGATGAGGACCCTGCTCAAACAAGCTTACAGCTCAGAGTTCCTGTCATTCAAATAATAAATGATTTAACCCCTTCAGGACGGAGTCAATAGTACACGTTCTGATCAAAACAAAACGTAAACAAAAACTGGAATTTGCGCTATATGTCTGTTCACCCGTAGTTCCCCTCTTTCATATTAAATGCACCCACACTTATTATATATCATTTTGTTCAGGAGAAACAGGGCTTTCATTTCATATAAAATATTTGTATTTGAAACAATTTATTATGAATAAAATTAAAAAAAAACTGTGAGAAATTTGAATTTTTTTTTTTAATTTGTAGTTCCGCCTCACATTTTAGCTGTAAATGTCATAATACTGTTAGGTTTTACGGCAACAAAATGCACATATTTGTAATCAGTGATGTCTCACGAGTACAACAGTACCCCCCATTAACAGGTTTTATGGTGTTTTGGAAAGTTACAGGGTCAAATATAGAACGTTCCATTTTCAAATTGAAATTTGCCAGATTAGTAATGTTACCTTTGAGACGGTGTGGTAGCCCAGGAATGAGAATTACCCCCATAATGGCATACCATTTGAAAAAGTAGACAAGCCAAGGTATTGAACGTGGGGTATGGTTTAGTTTTTTTTAGTAGCCACTTAGTCACAAACACTGGCCAAAGTTAGCGTTCATATTTGTTTTTGTGTGAAAAAAGCAAAAAACTAATATTTGGCCAGTGTTTGTGACTAAGTGGCTACTAAAAATGACTGGACATACCCCATTTGCAATACCTTGGGTTGTCTACTTTTGCAAATGGTATGCCATCATGGGGGTAATTCTTATTCCTGGGCTACCATACGGTCTCAAAGGCAACATAACTAATCTGGCAAATTTCAATGTCAAAAAAATGAAATGCAAGCCTTATATGTGACTCTCTAACTTTCCAAAACACCATAAAACCTGTACATGTGGGGTACTGTTATTCTCGGGAGATTTCACTAAACACAAATATTAGTGTTTTAAAACAGTAAAACATATTACAACAATAATATAGTCCATAAAAGTGCCGTTTGTTTGTAAAAAATGCAAAAAACGTCACTTTTACTTAAAATATCATCGTTGTAATACATTTTACCAGGTTTAAACACTAATATTTGAGTTCAGCGAAGTCTCCCGAGTAAAACAGTACCCCCTATGTACAGGTTTTATGGTGTCTTGGAGAGTTACAGGGTCTAATATAGTGCATGCGAATTAAATTCTCTGCACTTTCTCCCTGTGTTGTCAGGCATGTCAATCAAATTTTAATTAATCAAATGACATAATTATGTTAAAAAATTACTTAAATATACACGTAGAATTTTAATATATATGCATTTATAGGTATATAAATTCTACGTGTATACTAATGTAATCTTTTATGTAATTATATGTATTTATCTATATATATATATTTGCGGTTATTTGTATTTTATATATAGATAGATATATATAGAATGTCATTCTAAGTGTATTCTGTTTCCAATATATATATATTAATAACAAAATACAGTTAGAATGAAATTACATATGAATATATAATTTATTTTATATTTTGTTTCAATATTTTATTTATTTATTTAATTATTTTATTTATTTATTATTGTAATTATGCGTATATATATATAATATATATATGTAGATCTATTATATATATAATATATATACATATTATATATATGTAACGTCATTCTAAGTGTATTTTAATATTAATATATATACTAATATTAAAATACATTACGTATGACGTTACATATATATAATATGTATATATATTATATATATAATATATATACATATTATATATATATAAAAAGGCATTTAATTTATTTTATAACATTTTAATATTTATTTTTTTACACTACCTACCAGCAGGGGGACTGTCTAATATTTTAAACAGTCCCCCTGCTGGCAGATCCATAGCCAGCTATAGGGGGCCATGTGATCGCTCTTCGAGAGCGATCACATGGCCCCCGGGGGCCTCATTTGCCGGAGGGGGGCTGCCTGGGCTCTCAGACAGCCCCCCAGAAGAGGATCGCGGCGGAGGTGAGTACACCTCTGCTCCTGGGGCTGCAAGCCGTTACGGCGTTCTATGCCGCCGCAACGGCTTTAAAGCCCATTAAAGCCGCGACGGCATAGAACGCCGTAACGGCGTTAAGGGGTTAACACATTCAGATTATTCTGGTTTTCAAGTATATACTGGGGATGTTACCTTAGCCCTACGCCCAGGGGTTGATAATATTGACCAAATTAATGGTACTCATTTTACCTACCTCCAAGGGATGAAGGAATTAGTCAACCAACCAGGATTCAAACCTGTGACCCAAGGGTTAAACAGATTCTACTGATGATGCATTAGCCCACTGAGCTAGAATCTATCACAAAAGCTATCATCCAAGTCAGCATATGTAATACCAAGGTAAGTCTTCAGCTCTAGTAGAGCAGGCTTATCGGGGATTACCTGTTCCACCAAAACCCATGTGAGTTGGGGGTTTGTTGCAGAGTTAGGATATTATTGTATTTCATTAGAAATAGTAAGACTGGATTCATAATGAAAACATTATTTATACAGTACTACAATATCTTGGTTACCTACTAATGGACAGAATAGAATTTGATCCACATTTCCATCTTATAGTTGATGATACTATAAGTTTATGCATGCAGACAAAGAGATACATTATTGTAGCAGAAGAAACGACACAATTTAGGGCTGTGTTCAGTTGTTAGGAGTAAGTTTGTCCATTATACTTGAACAATGAATGTCCTATAGACTATAAAAGACATTGAAGTTAAAATCAGTAATATTTTGGATCATAAGCAGTTACAAGTGTAATTGAAGAGCTACATTTAATGTTCTTTTTCATTCTAAATCAGTTTGTTACTATACTGTTTATTTCAGGTAACAGAATCATATCTTGTTGTTAACAATTTTACTTTTTTATAAACTACATATGTATGTCCCAGGGAAATCTTTGGACAGAGACTTCTAAGAGTGTTTGAAAGTATAGAAAACATCATAACTCCCTCTTATACTGTACTTGAGCATATACGACTCACACAGTACAATGCTGCTGAATAGCAGATAAGGAAATGAGAAGGGAGGACTCTTCTCTCAGGAGAGAAGTGAAAAGGGAATTACACTGTGGCCTCAATTTAATACATTTCCCAGATTATTCAATGATGTCAGAAAATCTTTCCAACTGATTTCTCTACCAAAATTCCCAATGACTTTAAAGGTGATTTATGTAGGGAAATCATTTAGAAAGGTTATTAAATTGAGGCCTTCTTTATTTTTCCAGCTCAGCTTTTTTGGTCTAAAATTTGTAATTTGTATTGAAAAAAATCACAGTTTATTTTATAAACAACTACATGCACGCACATTCTTGACTTCAAGGAGTTCTGGGTCCAGGTTTCACTGGGTACCCATATTTCTGCGGTGAATAAAGCTGTGTGAAAGCTGATAGCAGCCATAGAGCAGCTGCTATTAGCGTAATGATCAATTTTCAATCATCCTATATCAAGAGTAGGCAATCTTTGGCCAGATACTGTGGACTACATCTCCCCTGATGCTTTGCCAGCGCTATGATTGAAAAAGCATTATGGGAATCCACAACACTGGGAGTTCCACAGGTTGTCTATTGCCTACCACTCTCTTATATAATGAATTGCATTTGCTGCCATGTGCATAACTACATGTCCCACCCAGCACTACTGGACAAGGGCTTGCATTATCAACTCTTTTAAAAACAATTGGAGCATGCTGATTGGCTGAGCTTTTTCATGATCTGGGGTGCTTTCTCTTCCTCTTAAAATGCAGAACGTGCAATAACTTTACAGCTGGGTGTCTCTATTTATAGAATAGTTGAATACATTATCTTTATAATCCATTTTAAAATGGGTTTTACTGTCAGCTTGGAATGTCTTTTGAGGCTATGATAAGGTTATTTTATTTATTTGTTCATTTATAAAACCAATACAAAAAGATAGGATAAACGCTAAAAGACCAACTATGAATATATGTATAGAAACAGGCTGCAAACACTGAATGTAAGGGATACCCACAACCCCTTATTTATCAACAGTTTTTTTTTACATGTACCTTCAATTTTCCAAAGTCCGGACGGGTACCAGCAAGGAAATTCACAAGTATTTGTGGTTCTATTGGACTTTAAATTTGATACAACCTGTGTTTGTGTTAAACTTAGTCATTTATCGCTGGATATTTTTTTTCATGCCCTTAAATTTGATTTCCTCTAATAGATTGTCTTTTGCAAGTTAACCTATTCCTAAGGACGGGGTCACCCTCTCTTATTTTAGTAACCCATTAGAGGTATTTTAACAAATTTTATGACTAGTCATGTACAGGTACACAAAAGGGTGGCGATCATTATGGTTTTTAGGTAACATGAAAACTTCCATGCTTTAGGGTTGTAGAATTAAGTCCTTTTTTGGTAGCAAGTAATATTCCCATTCTGCTCTAATTACAATAATTAATCACAGAACTTCCATTGATATCACTGCTGTAATTTATTAGCATTTAATTATTTTCTGTTACATGCCCTGTAAAACCATGGTAAGCTGTCAGCCTTACACATATCTGTCTTTATTTCTCCATTACCATAATGTATCATTACTGAAATATTCTCATTTTCAGATCGTTACATTAAGAGACCAAGTGTACTTAAAATATTCTTTTCTATGAATATATATTTTTGTGATAAAATGGTTCTGGTCTACAAAATACACTGCAATTATATGGTGTTTAGCTAGTGTAAGAAAATACAAGCAATTCCCTGAAATATGTTAGCAGAAATAGGCTCAAGAGTGCAGACATCTTTAAACACCTGAGCAAAGGTTTGAACACTATCATATTGTGATTTATTGATTTAACAGTATCATCAGAATTATGCGGCAAACACATTTAGAAGAGATTGATCTTCTGAAAGTTATGTTGTTTAAAATGAGAATTGCAATAAGTGAAATTGAAAAACAGGCGGTATGGAAATTAGTAGGAATTTGCTATTTTACAACCATGTAGTAATAGTTACAGCCACTTGTGGTGATTATTTCATATTTCCCCCCATTACTGGATTGCTGAAAACAAAATGGCAGATAACTACGTTATACAGAAGTAGATAGCTGCCTATGGATGCATTAAATGTTTATATTTAACATATTTCAAAACCCCTATTTAGCATACCTCAAAACCCACGATGACAAGAATTTAACAATTTAAGACAATGAGAAAAACTGCGGTGACAAAAGACAATAAAATCATTTAAAAATATGCATACATTTTCTTGTTACTATTCATAAATGTCTTTACTACTAATCCTGGTGCACAATACACGATTCACAAATTGTGAATAGTTAAAGGGTCACTATAGTTACCAAAACAACTTTAGTTTAACAAAGTTTTGGTGTATAAATCATGCCCCTGCAGTCTTACTGCACAATTACCTATGTGTGACTTGCAATATGGCAGTAAATTGGGATCAATATACCAGTTATATGTGGGTAATGAGAGAAGCGTGACGTTTTGGGGGTAATGTGGCTGTTTTGGACAATTTGGTGGAAATAGGGGGAATATGGTTTACGTATGACACAGTTTAGAGGAATATATGGGGCAATGCAATGGAACTATATATATGGTTGAATGCGACAACATATGGGGCAATAAAAAATTCACGTCAATCTGACATCACATCGTACAATATAATAGGGGTGATAGGAGTACAAATAGGACTATGTATGGGGAAAAGGACAACATGACACATACAAGACAATGTGGCGGGAAATCTTACACATGTAGAGGAAGTATCATTATGTGGCAGTGTAGGGGCAAAAGGATGCTGGACAACTGAATTATAACACATGTGAGAGAATTATAGAACATGTAGGGAACTTTACCACATGCAAAGGCCTATGGCACAGATTAGGAATACAATGTCATGTATTCTGAAGCTTTATTTAAATATTGTTATAGGAACAATAATTGTATTATTTCATAATTGGTTTTAACCCTTTTCCCATCCAAAAATCAGAACCAATAAAAATATATATTTTTTTCTTATTCATGTTGCATACCAACATGAAAATAAATTTACATTGTAACGGACCGTTTCACACACACGAGGATAAAACCCAGTTTAGGCGATATCCCCCTTTTCCGATGCACAGGCAGCTACTGTAAGCACCACTCTCCCGACTGGAGACACACGAACACTGGAACAGCTGAACAAGAAAAGCAGACATCAGCTTACACTCCTGGCAGTCAGCATACAATCCAATTCCCCCAAAGAACGAGACGACACATCGCTTTGAGGGTTAAGCAAGAACCCGGGACTGGCTCATCCAGCCTGGCTTTTATTTCCAACTCACACATACAGGCTACACCCAGGGGGAGGCATAAAAGAACCAATGACTTAGATGTTACATCCCACACATCCCCTCCCCTTAGTGTGACACATAATCCCATTAGGCATACAGTTACAAATATACTTTTATACAACTTTCATAACTTTGGAACCATACATCGCATCCACATATTCAGACTCAGCATACTTTAAACATAAACACTCTCAAAAATCATACCAATCCCTTCAGTCAATAAAAAGTTACACGGAAGTCCTTTTATGACCGACCGCAAGCACCTTTTCTTGCCCAAAATAGTTCCATGGATTTGGGCTGTGCGGTCGGTCCCTTCCTGGTATAAAAACGACTAAGTCCCGTTCGAATTGTGTTCGGTACTTCGACTTTAGTCGAAGCGTCGAAGTGCAGTCGATGGTACGAGTCGGCGGTGTTCGAGTTAAGATGGCCGCCGCCACGTGGTCCTTTGTCCGATGCCGGTCACTTAGACGACTTCGACACCTTCGGTAACTTCGGCACTTCGGCAACTTCGGCACTTCGGCTGCATCCGAAGTGCCCTCTAGTAAGTGCCAATCCTTCTCCCATAGTCATTAAATGGGCGAACACGGTTCTTAAAGGGCCCAATCTCCCAGGGCCATAATCGCTGGGCAGGAGGCTAGCAACCAGGCCTCTCCAGTTCACAGTGGCGAAGCTGGTTTTGCCACAGTTCTCCCCTTTACCCATTAGACTAACAGGGTACCTGACCTTCTGCCGGTCAGTGCCCTGGTTAGTCCAGCAACCCACCCACAAAACAGAAACAGCAGAGCTGCCCACCCACAATAACCAGTTACTACACCTGGGTGAGGGAGAGTTTTGTCCAGGTTCAGGTGCCTCACCACGGCTGTGTGGGGGGCTGGTAGGCTGCCTTGGTGGGTTGCTGAGGGGGCAGAGACCAGCGGTACTCTGTCCTGTTGCCAGCACTACCACGGGAGTAGTCTGGTTGGAGCCTGGTTGCTGGAGACCGACTGTCTCCCCTTTGGATATATCGCTCTGTGGCTGGGGAACAGGACCGACTGTCCCTGCCCCTGGTGCTGTAAGTGCAGAGACTACGGTCCCATCTGCACAGATGTGGGGCTTAACATCTCCCTTTGGTGCGTTAGGCTGCCGCTGGAGAGAGGGTGTAACAAGCTCCTCTCTCTGGATGGTAAACTGCCGCTGGGGAGAAAGGATGGCACCTTCTGCTCCCTGGGGTTACACACTGCCGCTGGGGAGGATGGACGACACCATCAGCTCCCTGGGGTACACACTGCCGCTGGGGAGGAAGGACGGCACCTTCTGCTCCCGGGGTTACACACTGCCGCTGGGGAGGATGGACGACACCATCAGCTCCCTGGGGTACACACTGCCGCTGGGGAGGAAGGACGATACCGTCGGCTCCCTGAGACACACACTGCCGCTGGGAAGGGAGGACGCTGCTCTCCTCTCCCTTCACTTCACACTGCCTTCCTGGCATATCACTTTGCTGCTGGGGGGCAGGAACAACAACCTCTGCCCCCTGTAACTCAGCCTGCCGCTGGGGAGGGAGGACGACACCCTCCGCTCCCTGGGTTACACTCTGCCGCTGGGGAGGAAGGTCGGCCCCTTCATCTCCCTGGGATTTACTCTGCCGCTGGGGATCTGGGCCTGCTGCCCACCATCCCGTTGGGCACGGTGGAGAGATCTCGGTCCCATCTCCCCCTGCCATCTGTGGGTCTCTCCAGGGCCAGTCCATGAGGTCCCCCATTTCTGCAGCTGGTAGTGACGCAGGGGGTACCTCGGCCCCGTTTTCCCAGCTGTAGGCTAGCAGGTCTGGGTCTGCCACCCAGTCTTCCCGGTCTGTGTCCCTGCTCTGCGGCTGGCAGGAATTTAGTAGTTTGACATAATCCATCTCTAGCTCTCGTTCCATGGCGACGAAACGGTGGTGGTCTGGTCCCAGTCCAATAGTCTCGGGCTCTGTAATATCTCACTCCGGTAATGTACGATAGCCCAGTACCGTGACTCTGCTGGTCTGCCGAAGTCGACGTCTTCTGTTAGGGCCTTCCACAACAGGCCAGGGCTAGTGTAGTGATCCCCCTCCGGCTGGATGCCCTCTGCCCTCCACGTCTCTGGCTGGACAGTGCACCACCACAGTGCCCGGTATGAGGCGTCCAGGCTCAGTTCCCTTTCCACGAGGTACTCAAGTTGTCTTACCCGCTCCCCTCCGGGTTGGTCCCCCAGAAGCGGCATCCGCCAGGCCATTTGTTCCTCCAACTGGTATGCGGCACTAGGAAAGCGCTGCTGCCGTTGATGCTGGACTTCCTCCAGGGCATCATACCATAATTCTGTACGGGCAATATCTCTCCATTCTAATTCATTCTCTTCCTCAGGTGTGCGTGTTGCCCAGGGGTCCACAAACCCCATTTTCCCAAATTCCTTCGTGGATAGGGTCGCTGTACGGATACTAGCGTTGCCCTCAATTTGTACTCCAGGAATGGTGTTGTCTGTAGCTGTCCCTCTGGTTGTAGGAACGATCCCGCCGCTTGCCACCAATTGTAACGGACCGTTTCACACACACGAGGATAAAACCCAGTTTAGGCGATATCCCCCTTTTCCGATGCACAGGCAGCTACTGTAAGCACCACTCTCCCGACTGGAGACACACGAACACTGGAACAGCTGAACAAGAAAAGCAGACATCAGCTTACACTCCTGGCAGTCAGCATACAATCCAATTCCCCCAAAGAACGAGACAACACATCGCTTTGAGGGTTAAGCAGGAACTCTGGACTGGCTCATCCAGCCTGGCTTTTATTTCCAACTCACACATACAGGCCACACCCAGGGGGAGGCATAAAAGAACCAATGACTTAGATGTTCATCCCACACATCCCCTCCCCTTAGTGTGACACATAATCCCATTAGGCATACAGTTACAAATATACTTTTATACAACTTTCATAACTTTGGAACCATACATCGCATCCACATATTCAGACTCAGCATACTTTAAACATAAACACTCTCAAAAATCATACCAATCCCTTCAGTCAATAAAAAGTTACATGGAAGTCCTTTTATGACCGACCGCAAGCACCTTTTCTTGCCCAAAATAGTTCCATGGATTTGGGCTGTGCGGTCGGTCCCTTCCTGGTATAAAAAAGACTAAGTCCCGTTCGAATTGTGTTCGGTACTTCGACTTTAGTCGAAGCGTCGAAGTGCAGTCGATGGTACGGGTCGGCGGTGTTCGAGTTAAGATGGCCGCCGCCACGTGGTCCTTTGTCCGATGCCGGTCACTTCGACGACTTCGACACCTTCGGTAACTTCGGCACTTCGGCAACTTCGGCACTTCGGCTGCATCCGAAGTGCCCTCTAGTAAGTGCCAATCCTTCTCCCATAGTCATTAAATGGACGAACACGGTTCTTAAAGGGCCCAATCTCCCAGGACCATAATTGCTGGGCAGGAGGCTAGCAACCATGCCTCTCCAGTTCACAGTGGCGATGCTGGTTTCGCCACATACATATTTTCCAGAACACAAAAAATTGATTGCTTGGATGTGAAGCAGCAGAAACAGGAAGATGTAGGTCTAACCTGAGGAATGTAAAAGCAGAATAAGGAAACAAGTACCCCAAGAGATCAAAATGCCATGGAAATACATCTCTTTCGTGGCATCCACATTTTATGGATTCTACCAGCAGAGTACCCGACATTTGTGGCTCTGACAGCACTGACAGGGGTAAGGCAGAGCACATTTCCATGGGACTTACTTGTTGACTACAACATCCAGGTCTAGAATATAGGATCGTTTTACCGGTAAGGAGTGGAATCTTGCAATACCGATGGCAACAGTCTCTATTCAGGAAAAAAACCAAAACAATCTTGTTTGAAATCATAATTTACTAGGGTGTGTAAAGGCTGCATTAATTTGTCCACCACAAAATATCTTTATCACTCTTAATTTAATGTCTGAGGGATATTTAGAAAAGACAGGAGAAGGCTTATTGACACCATTAACACAGGGACATGTCTTGAGTGCCCGAGTCATTTGATAATGAGAGGGGGGTTTGGGAGGAGGGAACTGCCTTGGGCCTGGACTGGGTACTCTCCTATCTCTGCAACCTCTATTAAATGCGCACCTAGAGCAGGAAGGTGGAGACCCTACTGCAGCTCACTGCTGGCACCATTATTTCTGCTTGCAAACACATTCCCCACCTCCAATGCCCACATTGCATTACAGCAGCTTTACTAAAAGTAAGAGTGAATGGTAAAAACAGTAGTTGTAGAATCTAGTTTTTTAATAGCAAGTATTTGTTGACAATGCATAAAAATCCATGCAAGATAAAAACAGGACTTCCCATCTTCTGGTATACAGACCATATTTATTTATTAGTTTTATCCCTAACGTTCCATATTGATCAATGAATTGTTATAGGCAGCCTTGCACAAAGTGAACCGAGGCACACTAATGGAAGCCTAATTTATCTCGTCCCTCATTAAGATTCCAACCTCTATGTTTAAAATTCTTAATGTCCTTCATCTGTTAAAAGACATAAAGCATGTAGATAAAGAGTGTATAACAGGTTATTACTTACTTTGGTGAAAAACAAGTGTGTATATACATCATACAAAGCTTAATGCTTCTCTGACACAGATTAGGTATCTTTCATAATACATAGTTACATAGGCTGAAAAGAGATATGTATCCATCAAGTTCAGTCTTTCTCACATCTGTTGTTTGTACATTACACAATCCTATAAAATTATGGTTAGAGTTAAATTTAGGCTGAGGGCTGGGGTCCTTTAATCTTAGGGCAGTGTCAGGAAATACATGTCTATATGTGTCTCTGTCTCCGCAGCTCCTCTTGCAGCATATTATTAAAGGGAGAGGGGCGGAATTAACACCCACCAATCTTGGGCAGTCCGGGTCACGTATATCACAGTGCTGCTCTGAGATTAGGGGCCTTAGGCTGAATAGTGCTAGTCACATAGTGAATTATGGTTTTTATTGCACAGTGTGACTTCATCCACCATGAAGTTTAGATTTGGAAATACGATCTGGCGAAATAACAGGCAGTTTGTGTAATATATATCCATTAAAAAAGGAAAAATAGATAAAAACCCAATATATCACCCTGTATTCATTACAAACACGTAACTCACTTTCACTTTGTAACTCATCGTTCATAGATACTTCAAAAGATGCTTGAAGTTATGCTTGCTTGCTAAAGAGTAAGATCCCCTGAGGTGTCAATCGAGCAATTAATTAGAGGTGTGAAATCTGAATTAACAGTAGGTTAAGCCTCTGCCACAGACCTGTTTAGATTTTCCTGATCAGTACTCAGCGTGGTTCCTAAAATTGAAATATATTAAGGAAATAATTGAATATTTAATCTATAAATAGAGAGCATAAAATGACAGAGATAAAGAGAGGCAGAGTGAGCAAGTGGGAATTTATTTTATTATAGAGTACTTAATTCATCTCCACACCTGCCACCAAATCCCTAAACTATTTAACTTATTGTGAGCTGTATCTCAGCTATTTATGAACTAACTGAATTGCTAACTAAGATGTAAAATATTTAGAGTATAAAATATTCAAAAGTAAATGAAACATCTGTCCCTATCTGTCTGTGTATCCATCCATCCAGGGCTGGTGCAAGGATTTTTGCCTAGACAGGCAAAGATGTATTTTGCCTACCCAGCAAAAAATGCATCTTCATCTGTGTTTCCCTTAAGCCCCTCTTGAATTTCTTACATTTATTTGAATGTCTTACACCTTTTAGTGTCTTATCCTCCTTTTGTTTTACACTTGCCTTTAGTATATCTTATCCTACATTTTTTTTCCTTTTATGTGTCTCTTACAACCCCCGTTTGTGTGTCGATTACTTCCCTCCAGCCTTTTTGTGTATCTCTTTCTACCCCAACCCGTGTGTGTCTCTTTCTCCCCTCCAGCCATATGTGTATTTTTCTACTCCAACCCCTTTGTGTGTCTCTTTCCCCCAGTACCTTTTGTGTATTTATTTCTCCACTTCCCATCTATTTCTCTTTCTCCTCGCAGCCCTTTTGTTTGTCTCTTCCCCCATGCACCTTGTATCTTCCCCAAGCCCCTTTGTGTCACATACACGAGTCAAGAGGGACAGCAAGAGATTGGGAGAGGACAGATAGATTTGCGTGTCATTCACATAGGAATGATATTGGAAGCCAAAAGAGCTGATGAGTTTACCAAGGAAGGCAGTATAGTTTGAGAACAGTAGGGGACCAAGAACAGAACCTAGGGGAACACCGAAGAGAGTTGCTGTGGAGGAGAGGAAGAGACAGAAAAAGAAACACAGAAAGAGCGCTGGGAGAGGTATGATGAGAACAAGGAAAGTGCAGAGTCTCGTAGACCGAGGTTACAGAGGATGAGAAGAAATTGTTGATGATCAACAGAGTTGAGAGCAATAGAAAGGTCAAGGAGAAGTAGGAGTGAGTAGCGATCACTTAAATTAGCAGCAATTAAATCATTGGATACTCTGGTGAAGGCAGTTTCGGAAGAGTGATGAGCACGGAATTTGAACTGAAGCAGGTCAAGCAGAGAGTTGTTTTCAAGGAAGTTGGTTAGTCTAGCATACACCACTCTCTCAAGGATCTTTGAGGCAAACGCAAGTAGCGAGCTAGGGAGTTAGATGGATGAGGAATTAGGGTCAAGGTTGGGCTTTTTTGCAATATGGGTGATGGTTGTGTACTTGAAAGGTGAAGGAAATATGCCAGAGGAGAGGGAGAGTTTTAATATTTCAGTAAGGGACAGAGGCAGAGAAGGAAACAGAGAGCTAGTGAGATGTGAGGGTATAGAATCGAGGGAGCAAGTGGTAGGGCTGAAGGACCGAAGCAAAGTAGAATTTGATTGTATAATGGGTGCGAGTGAGCATAAAACAGAGGAGGGTGCAGGGTTGGGGGAAATATAGGCAGGGGTACTACAGAGATTAGAGATCTCTCTTCTGATCATGGAAATCTTCTCAATAAAGTGTGTTGCAAATTTAGTGGTGGTCAGTTAGTAGTAGTAGGAGCAGTAATGGGTGAAGAAGAGAGTTAACAGTGTAAAAGATGCATTTGGGTTCTTGGGAAAGCATGGTTATGAGGGTGTTGAAGTAGTTTTCTTTTGCTGAGGAAAGAACAAGGCTGTAGGTGAGTAGCATTAATTTATAATAGAGGAAGTCAGACATAGAATGAGAGTCTCTCCAGCAGCATTCAGCAGTTCTGAAGCATTTTTGGAGGTAATGGATCAGCTTGGTGTGCAAGGGTTGTAAATGGGTCACTGGCAATGTTTAAATATAGGAGGTGCCATACTATTCAGTTCAGAGTAGAGGGTGGAGTTGTAGAGTGAAGTTATGTTTGAGATGGATAAAAGAAGAGTATGTAGGTTACTGGAGAATTGAAGTAAGTCAAGACAGTGGAGGTTTTTATGAGAGTGATGTACCGAGGGTACGGTGTATGCCAATGGCAAAGGTCAGCAGATGGTAGTAGAGATAGAACAAAAGGAACATTGGTTGATCAAGTTTTAACTTAAAAGAACACTGCAGGCAACAAAACAACTTTTGCTTTAAGAAGCAGTGTTGGTATATAGATCATGCTGTCTCACTGCTCAATTCTCTGCCATTTAAATCACTTGGTTTATGTAGCCATAGGCACACCTCCCTCACGTACACAGCATTCTCTAACACTTCCTGTAAATAGAGATCTAATGTTTAAACTTCCTTTATTGCACATTTTGTATAATTTTTATAATTTAGAATTACTCATGCTTACTACATGTAAAATGTTATTGGAGTTGCTGTGATTACATAATTTGTTTAATATAATTTAAATATTTACAAATGCCAACATGTGTGAAATATTTTCCCCTTAATGAAGCTTTAGTTGAGATTTTCTTTTTTCGATGTGCCTGTTATGACATGTTTTCTAGTATTTATAGTTCAACATTAAAGGAAAACTGTCATTTTTGATAATTAAAAAAAAAAAAAGATTACATGCATTATAGACTCTGTGTGTATTATTTTGTAAAGAATGGATATAAGTAAATATAACTTTTCAGTGCATCTCCTGACTTAGACTTGCACTATGGAGCTGTCATTTTTACGTTTGCTTTGGCCACTCAAAAGCACAGCTTATGTGACCAAATACTATGGGGATGATCAAGAGCTACTGTGTAATCATGAATCTTGTCATTGGGAGCAAGTGCCATGTGTTTGAAAAATGTACTCTGGGCAATTCCAGCCATTCTGCATTATCTTAGAGCGTAAGTGTTGCTTCTGAGGTCTAATAATGGCTGCCTTTAAGTAGCAATTGCGAGCCATGAGATACACTGGAATGTTATTAACTTAAAGGGACACTATAGTCACCAGAGCAACTTTAGCTTAATTAAGTGGTTTTGGTATATAGATCATGACCTGGCAGTCTCAATTCTTTATTTTCCATTTAGTTGTAAAATCAATATATTTTGCAGCCCTAGTTACACTTACCCTAGCTGCGACTCACACAGCCTTCCTACACACTTCTTAAACAAGTGTCAAAAATGTTAAGCTTCCTTCTTTACATTTAATTTAAACGTTCTTATCTCTTGCTCTGGTAACAGACTGGAAGATCCTGGAACAGCCTGCTGTGTGTGATTGGAGTCAAATTAACATACCAGGAGATAGACTTGTGCACAGGGCCGGCCTTAGGGGTGAGCGAGCTGTGCGGCCGCACAGGACTCTGTGGAACAGGGGGCGCCATGTGGCCGACACAGATCACACAAGGCCGGCTACCCGGGTGGAGGATTACATTATTCTGTCTGCCTGTAACTGTGTGTTACTGTCTGCCTGTAACTGTGTGAGTGTGTTTATCTGCCTGTTACTGTTTATGTGTGTAACTGCCTGTACCTGTGTGTTTCTGTCTGATCCTGTGTATTTGACAGTGTATATGTATAACTGTGTGTGTCTGACTGTGGGACTGTGTGCATGTGACTCTGCAGTCTGACACATCTGACACAAAACAACTTTAGCTTAATCAACAGTTTTTGTGTAAAGATCATGCTTCAAAATTCTCACAGCTCAATCTCTTCCATTTAGGAGTTAAAGGACCACTATAGTGCCAGGAAAACAAACTGCTAAGATGTTTTGCACAGGGCACCTAAGGGCTTAAGGCCAGCCCTGCTTGTGCATAACTGAAATATTTGTTTTGGCAATAAATAAATAAAAAATAAATGAGCTTATCCAAAGAAAATATAAAGGGAAAATATTTGGATAAACCAAAATGACAAAAAAAGTGCCTCGCAGTGTGCTGCAATGCAAATGCAATATGAGGCATTTTTTGGGCAATGCAACTGTGGAGGTAAAAGGAATAGTCACATCACAAGACTGTCAGGCAGGGCAAGACCACTACAGTTTTGTTGTGGATAATTTTGTTAGCCTGCTATTTTGTCCTGGCCCTGGAATCAAATTCAACAAAATATTCAAGAGTGGGCTGGTGGATACGTACCTGGGATGATGAGTTCAGCTGTACGTGTCCAATCTGCCTCTTTCGACTTCTGCCACTATTATTACACCAGCAAAGTTGGTACAAGTGGCACTGGCAGTAGCCAGGCACAGCAGTAACTTAACTAGTCAATGAGAAAAGCTATCTCACACTTACAGCAAAACCAATTCCTGTCTGTTTGTCTGTCTCAATCAAAAGATGAAGTCAGATTATCAAGACGATCCTGCGTGGCAATATAGTTGGTTTATTGGTCCTCATTCTTTCCCCTGTATTAATCACTTTCATTGATCTGTGAATGAAATTAACATTTAGTGGTTGTCCCTTATCCATCAATCATTGTTTATTTCCACCTCTTGATTGGACAGTAATGTAGCCTACATCACTCTGTAGACCTCTTGACCATCAGAGAAAACTAAGCTTATTTAGTCTCCTCCCTACCTCCATATAAAAGAAAATAACCTTTTTTTACATTCTGCACAACTTTTTTTCTGGTGCCAAAGCTGGAACTCTAAATCAAAAGCAAACAAAACTGTTATTTATTGCACAGGCCATTTGTGGCGTGATATGTCCACATGGCTCTTTGGAGTTATGGCATTTATATGACCCA
Source organism: Pelobates fuscus (assembly GCF_036172605.1). Classification (NCBI taxonomy): domain Eukaryota; kingdom Metazoa; phylum Chordata; class Amphibia; order Anura; family Pelobatidae; genus Pelobates; species Pelobates fuscus. The sequence continues at coordinate 133,914,930 of NC_086318.1, read as the reverse complement.
CTGAATGGCAAAAATTGGAACGAATTGCACTTCATTTGAAAACTAATACACAAGTCTATTCTAAAGTAAACACACCGTGCTGTAAGATCTGAGCGAAAGGAGGCTATGTGAGTCCAAGTCAGGGGAGGTGTGGATAGGGCTGCATAAACAGAAACAAAATGATTACATTTTAAGTGGCAAATAATTGAGCTGTGAGACATCAGTGGCATGATTGGTATATACCAATACTGCTTCATTAAAGGGACACTATAGTCCCCAAAACAACTTTAGCTTAATCAAGCAGTTTTTGTGTAAAGATCATGCTTCCAAATTCTCACTGCTCAATCTCTTCCATTTAGGAGTTAAAGGACCACTATAGTGCCAGGAAAACAAACTCGTTTTCCTGGCACTATATTGCCCTGAGGGTGCCCCCACCCTTAGGGTCCCCCTCCCGCCGAGCTGAATGGAGAGGAAGGGGGTTAAAAACATACCTTTCTCCAGCACCGGGCTCCTTCGGCGCTGGGGACTCTCCTCCTCCTTTGGCCGTCCTCGGCTGAATGCGCATGCGCGGCAAGAGCAGCGCGTGCATTCAGCCAGTCCATAGGAAAGCATTCTCAATGCTTTCCTATGGACGCTGGCGTCTTCTCACTGTGAAAATCACAGTGAGAAGCGCGGAAGTGACTCTAGCGGCTGTCAATGAGACAGCCACTAGAGGCTGGATTAACCCATTTGTAAACATAGCAGTTTCTCTGAAACTGCTATGTTTACAGCAGACAGGGTTAATCCTAGATGAACCTGGCACCCAGATCACTTCATTAAGCTGAAGTGGTCTGGGTGCCTATAGTGGTCCTTTAAATCACTTTAATTTTTGTCCATGCAGCTCTAGCCACACCTCCCCTGGCTGTGACTCACATAGCCTGCATGAAAACAAAATGTGTTTAATTTTCAATCAGATGTTAAATGATGAAGTATAAACATTAGATCTCACTTTACAGACAGTGTTTAGAAAGGCTGTGCATGCTACATAGGGCTGTATAAAAAAAGTGGTTGAACTCCTAAGTGGCAGAGAATTGAGCAGTAAGACTGCAGGGGCACGATATGCACACTAATACTGCTTCATTAAGCTAAAGTTGTTTAGCTGTAATTACATAAATTACCATATAATACAAAACTATTCAAATTATAATAAGTAATCTTTTATGTTCATTAGCTTTTTTTGAAAAATAAAAAATAGTTTTGGACCATATTTGTATAAACTATGAAACGTATTTTATTATGGTATACACTGTATTAATATGAAATGAAGTTACTTATGATTACAGTGGAAACAATGTTTGAAAAGTTTCTATGTTTTAAAGGACCACTATAGTCACCCAGACCACTTCAGCTCAATGAAGTGGTCTGGGTGCCAGGTCCCCCAGGTTTTAACCCTGCAGTTGTAAACATAGCAGTTTCAGAGAAACTTTACATTGAAAGAAATGCAAAGGAGTAAGGTTGTGCCTTATAAAAATTGTAATGTTCCAAAATATTAACAAGTATAGAATACCCATATAAAATGCAAATAAAATAGTAAAAAAATTATAAAAAAAAAACAATATAGAAGTCTTAAAAAGAACAGCCAAGCTGGATAAAATTAGATGTTCTTGACGGTTCTTGTAGTTCCAGAGATACATGCAAGACATAAGAAGAGAGACTCCAATGGTACAGTATATAATGAGGTATGTATATAGTGCTGTATGGGTTTTATTTTACTCACATTTACCAGAGCTATGTCCAGCTCTGGTTAGTAAAGCGTGAAGTGGAATGATCCCCACTCCTATGACATGCGTGGTGGATAGTTTCCGGACCGAAAAAGTAGAAAAATAGCAAATATAGCGCTCACTGTATCAAATAATTTTAAAGATAATATTCTGTAGCAGAGATATACTCACATTTCTTTGAGCAGGCTTACTGCTCGATGAAAATGGCGCTGGTGGTATATTCTCCACCTAGGATTCTTTAGTCCTCGCTTGGGATGGTAAAATCAGGATGCCAGGTATTGAGAGTATTAAAAGATTCCTTTACTAGTGCAAAAAATATAATATAAAATATATCTACAACGCGTTTCACCTTGCAAGGCTTTATCAAGTAGATAAAATCATATGTTTACTTGCAGGGTTAATACAGCCTCTAGAGGCTGTCTTCCTGACAGCCGCTAGAGGCGCTTCCCCGACGCTCAATGCAAAACTCGCATTGAGCACGCAGAATGTCCATAGGAAAGCATTGAGCTCTGGCCGCGCATGTGCATTCGGCTCAACTCGGGAGCTGACATTGGAGGGGGAGTAGAGGTCACGAGCACCGAGGGAGCCGGGCCCTGGATAAAGGTAAGTGGCTGAATGGGTTTTAACCCCTTCAGCCCAGAGGGAGGGAGGCTCTGAGGGTGGGGGGACCGAAGGATTATATAGTGCCAGGAAAACGAGTTTGATTTCCTGACACTATAGTGGTCCTTTAACAAAAAAAAAACAAAAACCTTTCAACAGAACAAAACATACAACACATATTATTAAAAAATAGATTTAAAAAAATAAAAATCTTCACTTTTTAGGATAATATAACCATCTTGTGCCCCATACTCAATGTTTGCACACAAAAAAGGACCAAAGCCTCAAATTCTAATCAAGATTTCAAAATTAATCCTAAATAGTTTTAGCTATAATTTTAGTATTTCTATTATAACAAATGCTCATATTTTGGAGGGATACATTTAAAGGGTATTCACTAAATGTACCCTCTTCTGCTCAGCACAAGTGCTCCTCTGCAGAGACATAGCAATGGAGGGGGGATGGGACGAATAGATCCCCTCACTTCACTTTTTTGCAAATAGTCCCCCTTGGTATTCCTATTATTAAAATCCTTGGCAGGGGACCTGCAACCTGTTAGTAGCATGGAACTAGTTGGGGGCACAAATAAAGGGCTTGCCCCAAGAATCTCATGACTATGCCTCTGATCCTTTGTCTCAAATGACTTCATCATTGGATCATCCAAGACATTTTCTGATTTAGGACTAAATGTCCTTAACATAGGTCAGAAAACATGACCAAGAAGCTAAGATAAGAATTTAGCTTCCTGTCCCCCCACCCCCTCCACACACTCCCCATTTGCTAATGTTTTGAGTTTTTACTTGGGGTCTGCTAGCGCCACTCATAAATTCTCAGGGCCAATGCAAGGATTTTTGCCATTGCGTGACATCACATGAAGCACATCACCATTGTGACATCAAAAAATCCCACCCATATAATAATGGGTTCCACTGGGAAGCTGCTGGGGTCACGTTATGCACTAATTGCACAGCTCCTTGCTGGGGTGATACCATAAATCAGCTTCCATCTGCTGGCAACAGTACATGGCGTGTGATGCCAGCAGCAAGAGTGATCCTAGCAGCTACCTCGGTTCCTGCTATGCAGCATATTGGCAGAGTAGACACTAGCCATAGAGTGCAGCTGATAGGCAAGTGTCTACAGATAAGGAGAAAATCTGACTTCTCTCCTTAGTTGTGCAGGCAGTACAGGCTCTCAGAAGGCTGGAGTTTTTCAGTTTCTTTGGTAGCAGCTGCTTACAACTGCCTCTGCTCACCTTCTGGCTCAATTCTCTGTTCCTACTAGGTATTTTCTGGATATCAAAGCAGGACAGGAACAGATCCAGAACAAAGCTATATTAGATACCTCTCAGGTGTCTTTTTTAAAATTACATTTTGGTTGAATACATCTATTGCATATATTTATTAAGATGTCAGCTACTCACACCTAGTGGAGACTTCAAAACAAATATTCATCCCTAAACCCTTAACCACCCTCCATAAAAACTAAATGTTCCTACCTACACCCCTCACCCTAATAACAGTGAGGGTGAACAATAAAACTAAGACCTGTCAAGAAAAAAATTATACTTACCATCAGAAGTCTTCTTCATCCATCGTTGCCCCATGAGTGCTTGCCACAGACTGAGTTCTCATTGCATTGAAAGCCCTTATAAAGGCTTTCCCACGCTATATCAGCAATTACATCGCATGGGTAAAATTTCCATGTAATAACAGTAAAAGTGCTGTGTTCTTTAGGCTAGAGCAAACAGTCTACCAAGTCTCGAGGTTTGACATCAAATGCATCCACATTTGCTTGGGCTGAATTTTACTAAAGCGAAATATGAATGGAATTTGGTCAGCCCAAGTGTACCTGCAGGAATAACCTGAACGCATCAGTATATTTTACTGATATCACATTGTGTGGGACATTTTCCCTGCTGTAGGATCTCAGTCTGCAGTGTACCCTCCATGCGTGAAGATCCATCCATTTTATTGCAATGCACAATAGATTTTAATTGTTTTTGGAAAATCGTTTTTTTATTTTTATTTTAACTAGCTATTTTGGTTATTCTAGATTGTAATTTGAGTCTTAATAATACAAGAATTAAGAGACAGAAAACTTCATATGGGTAAGTTTAACTTTTATTTTACAGGTATTGCCCTCCCACACTATTATTGGTGATGGGAGGTACGGTCCTTAATTTTTAATGGGGGGTGACTAGATGATTAGGTCCTCTCCCTGATTATTATAATTAGTGCCTCCACCAGCTGCCAATGGGTGTGGGGGACTGCCCAATTGCTTTGTTTAACAAGTTCGTAGAGATGCTCCCACCTGTTACATGGCAGGTGGGGACATTGGGAACATTTAAAACTCGCTTTATTAATATGAAGGTCTTATTTTAACTTTTTAAATGTGGCGGCTGGCTTGCAAGCGCTGCCCAGCTGCCACATAATTAACTCTTGCGCCGCCAAGGGTTTTTAACCTTTTGCCCGCTGGCAGTGTACTTTTATATATTATCAGCCACATCAAGAAAACCACTGACAGGTGAAATTAATCACATTAATTATATTGTTACAGTGGCACCTGTCAAAGGGGTGGGGTGTATTAGAAGCAATTGAACAGTTAGTTCTTGACTTTAATGTGTTGGAAGAAGGAAAAATGGGCAAAGAAAAACACATCTGAGTGATTTTGGCAATGGCCAAAATGTGATGGCTAGACGATTGGGTCAAAGCATCTCCAAAATGGAAAATCTTGTGGAGTGTTTCCGTTATGCATTAGTTAGTACCAAAAGTGGTGCAACGAAAGGCTACAAGTCAACCAGTGCCAGCGTGATGGTTGCCCCAGGTTCACTGATGCATGTGGGGAGTGACAGCTAGCCTGTCTGGTTCGATCACACAGAAGAGCTACTGTAGCACACATTTTTGAAAAACACAATGCTGGCCATGATAGAAAGGTGTCAGAATACACAGTGCATCACAGTTTGCTGCATAGCCACAGACTTTTTAGAGTGCCCATGAAGACCTTGTCCACCACCGAAAGTGCCTTCAATGGGGACCATGGAGCAATTGAAGAAGGTTACCTGGTCTAATGAATCATGTCTTTATTTAGATCATGTGGATAGCTTGGTGCATGTTCAACGTTTACCTGGGGAAGAGATGGCAGCAGGATGCATGGAAAGAATATAGGCCAGCATAGGCAGTGTTATGCTCTGGGCAATTTTCTGCTGGAAAACCTTGGGTCCTGTAATTTATGTGGATGTTACTTTGACGCATACCACCTACCTAGTGATTGTTGCAGACCATACACACCACTTCATGGCAATGATGTTCTCTGATGGCAGTGACCTCTTTAAGCAGGATAATGCCCCTGCCACACTGCAAAAAATGTTCAGGAATGTTTTGAGGAACATGACAAAGAGTTCAAGGTGTTGCCTTGGCCTCCAAATGTCCCATATCTCAAGCAAATTGAGCATCTGTGAGATGTGTCTCAACAACAAATCCAATCTATGCAGGCCCCACCAGTCTGCTACTAAATTATTTGTGCCAGATATTACAGGATGTTTTGTGGAGTCCATGACTCAACGCATCAGAGCTGTTTTGGCAGCACAAAGAGAACTTACACAATATTAAGTAGGTGGCTTTAATGTTGTGGCTGATCACTATATAAATAATATTTATATTATGAATATATTGTGCAATAGTCTGATTGGCCTATTTTTGTGTCATTTAGGTTTGTCCAAAATGGTTGTTATAAAACTATTGCATGGGTGAAATTCATCCAAACCAAAAAGTCAAATGGATGAATCCCAAAGCAAACAGCTCAAATTTATTTTTCAGATGAATAGATTTGGCTAGCGGCTCCCTGTTAGCTGGTACAGGATTTCAGTAGCGACAGCTGCCAACTCCCAGTTAGTACATGAAGTTTTGCAGTCAGTAAATAGCTGCTACTCGCTAACAGTAGCAACAGGAATTTTAGCAACATCTTGTTGGTATAACGTATTGACAACATTGAAAATTAATCCATAGTTAGGCGAAACTATATTTTAACCCCTTAAGGACCGCGGACGTACTGGGTACGTCCGACAAAAAAACTGCAAATATGAGCCGTCCTTATTACTTACCTGATCACCGTCGTCCCCCTGCCGGCGATCGGTTTTGCTCCCGGTCTGGGGGGACTGCCTCTGCAAATTAGGCACCCGCGGGCCATGTGTTCGCTCTGAAAGAGCGACCACAAGGCCGCAATAGGCGTCCATAGTGCTGCCTGCAGGGGGACTGCCTAAACTGGCAGTTTCCCTGCTTCTGTTAAAATAAAAAAAATAAAAAAGTGTGTGTGTTGAAATTATACATCTATGTATATATAAATAAACAAAATAATACGATATATATATCCATAATTACTAAAATAATTTCATAAATATACACGTAGACTTCAAATATATAAATATGTATATATATTTAAATCCTACTGGCATATTTATGTAATATTTTTTCATAATTAAGTAATTTTATTAATTGCAATTTGACAACCCAGAATGCAAGTCCAGAGAATTTTATTTGGTATATGTAACTGCATTTAACCCTGTAACTTTCAATGACACTTTAGAAACTGTACATGGGGGGTACTGTTTTACTCAGGAGACTTCGCTGAACACAAACATTAGTGTTTCAAAACAGTAATGCATATCACAGAGATGATATTGTCAGTGAGAGTGACATTTTTTCAACTTTTCACACACAGACGGCACTTTCACTAATGATATTATTGTTGTGATATGTTTTACTGTTTTGAAACACTAATATTTGTGTTCAGCGAAGTCTCCCAAGTATAACAGTACCCCCCATGTAAAGGGTTTATATTGTTTTTTAAATTTACAGGGTAAAATATAAGGCTTGATTGTCTGTTTTTTCACTTTGAAATTTGTCAGATTGGTTATGTTGCCTTTGAGAGCGTATGGTAGCCCAGGAATGAGAATTACCCCCCATGATGGCATACCATTTGCAAAAGAAGACAACCCAAGGTATTGCAAATGGGGTATGTTCAGTCTTTTTTTAGTAGCCACTTTGTCACAAACACTGGCCAAAGTTAGCGTTCATAATTGTTTTTTCCATTTTTAACACACAGACAAATATAAATGCTAACTTTGGCCAGTGTTTGTAACTAAGTGGCTACTAAAAAAGACTGGACATACCACATATTGAATATCCTGGGTTGTCTACATAAAAAAAATATGTACACGTGAGGTGTGATTCAGAGATTTATGACAGATAACAGTGTTACAATGTCACAATTGATACATTTTAAATATCTATATCTTAAAAACCGCAATGTCCTACTTGTACTTATAGCTCTATAACTTTAAAAAAAAAAAACTGAGAACATGTTAACATTGGGTATTTCAAAACTCAGGGCAAAATTTTGAAACTTTTTAGCATGGGTGGTTTTTGGCAGTTGTAGATGTGTAACAGATTTTGGGGGTCAAAGCGTGTTTTAAAAAAAAAAAAAAATGTCATCTTATTTCATAATTTTTTAAATAGTAAATTATATGATATGAGGAAAATGATGGTATCTTTACAAAGACCATTTAATGGGGAGAAAAACTGTATATCCCCTTAAGGACCAAACTTCGGGGATAAAAGGGAATCATGACATGTCACACATGTCATGTGTCTTTAAGGGGATATAATATGTGTTGGTACAGTAAATGCGTAAGAGGAAAATTACAGCTAAACACAAACACCGCAGAAATGTAAAAACAGCCCTAGTCCTTAACGGTAAGAAAATTGAAAAACGGTCTGGTCACTAAGGGGTTAAAGGGGTAAGGGGTTAAACTGAATTTTGCAGTCACTTTTGCATTCAGTAGTCAGCAACTAATCATTAACAGTGAATAGCTCCAGGCTGATAAAAAAAAAAGGGAAAGACATGGTTGTAAATGAGTCCAATGTTTTTAGGGCAAATGGATTTACAAAGTCAAATATAATTCAGAACTAGTTTAGTACGCATAGAATATAGTGAAACATTGTATGACAGGACAACTTTCCATCTTTAGATTAATAGATGGAAAGAAAATTCAAGCTAAGCACCCTAAATGTCAAAACTGCTTCCTAAATGGGGCATGAAAGAGAATGTCTACCCTTCAGAGGTCCATACAGGTGGATGTGGCCCTGCTCCGCACTGATATCACGGACCTGGTAGGCTGCATCGACGTAGTGGAAGCCACCTCAGAACAGAACGCTCAAACAATAGCGCAGCTCCAACAAGACATCCACACACTCACCAAGCGTCAAGCAGCCTCCAAATTGCACTTCGCCTTACTGGAAGACTCGAGTTGCCACAACAATCTAAAAATCCGGGGCGGAGAGCATACCAGCTTCCCCATCTTATCCTGTGGCTCGTGGCCCACCTACTGGAGCCGAAGCAATCCAGAGCCATAAACCTAGAGGCAGGACCGGTGCTAGGATTTTTAGTTACACAGGCGAAGATGCATTTTGGTGCCCCCCACCCTCGTTTAAAATAAGGTTCATACAAACACAGAAATAATCATACAGAGACATACAGACACAGGCAGAGACATACATGCATATAAAGACATACATACAGAGGCATACCGTCATACAGACACATACATACATACATAGACATACAGAAACATACATACAGAGACATCCAGGCATACAGACACATACATACATACATAGACATACAGAAACATACATACAGAGACATCCAGGCATACAGACACATACATACATACAGAGACATACAGGCATACAAAGACATACACGCATACAGAGACATACCGTCATACAGACACATACATATATACAGGTATACAGAGACATACAGGCATACAGACACATACGTACAAAGACATACAGGCATACAGATACATACATTTGTACATACAGAGACATACAGGCATACAGACACATACATTTGTACATACAGAGACATACAGGCATACGGACACATACATTTGTACATACAGAGACATACAGGCATACAGAAACATACAGACACATACATTTTGTACAGACATACAGGCATACAGAGACATACAGGCATACAGAAACATACATACAAAGCCATACAGGCATACAGAGGCCTACATACATACATACATACATACAGAGACATACATACATACAGAGACATACACAATTACATACTTACATCAGTTCAATCTTGTCCCCTGGATGCATGCTGTCTGGCTCCTTGGAGTCCTGTCCTGCAGCCCAGCCCCATCACAGGGCGCCAGCCGCGCTGTGTGGTACACAGGGAGCAGGGATATGATGTCATTCATATCCTCGCCCCCTCCACACAGCCTGCGGCAGACACCAGGGTAGGTGCAGTGGCGTACACATGACCCATGGGGCCCCAGTGCGCAAATTGATCCATGCACCCCCCCCCCTCGCGCTTACTTTGCGCGGGCCGGGGCCGTAACACATGGCGGCGGGCACCTGGTCGCAGGGGTTGCAGGGCTGTGACCCCTGCGACCGCGGTATGTACGCCAGTGCATGCAGATGCACACACACTTAAAGGACCACTACAGACACCCAGATCACATCAGCTCAATGAAGTGGTCTGGGTGTCAGGTCCCTCTAGTTTTAACCCTGCAGCTGAAAACATAGCAGTTTCAGAGAAACTGCTATGTTTCACCGAGGGTTAATCCAGCCTCTAGTGGATGTCTCACTGACAGCCACTAGAGGAGCTTCCGCTATTCTAAAACACTGAACGTCCATAGGAAAGCATTGAGTAATGCTTTCCTATGGGCGGTTTGAATGCGTGCGCGGCAAGAGCATTCGGAGCTGAGAGGCAGAGGAATCCCCAGCGCCAAGGGAGAAAAGTAAGTGCTGAAGACACACACTCTCACGAACAGATGCATACACACCAGCTAACGGACACACATTTACTGACAGACACACTCAGCGACAGACATACATACACACTCACTTACAAAACATACACTCTCACTGACAAACACACACTCACTAAAAGACATCAAACAGACTCACTAATACACACACAAACACACTCAGTAAGAGACACACAGTAACACAATCACTGACACTCACTAGCAGACACACTCACTGACACACTAGCAGACACACACTGACACTCACTAGCAGACACACACACTGACACTAGCAGACACACTCACTGACACTAGCAGACACACTCACTGACACTCACTAGCAGACGCACACACTGACACTCACTAGCAGACGCACACACTCACACTCACTAGCAGACACACTCACTGACACTCACTAGCAGACACACACAATGACACTCACTAGCAGACACACTCACTGACACTCACTAGCAGACACACTCACTGACGCTCACTAGCAGACACGCTCACTGACGCTCACTAGCAGACACACTCACTGACGCTCACTAGCAGACACACTCACTGACGCTCACTAGCAGACACACTCACTGACACTCACTAGCAGACACACACACTGACGCTCACTAGCAGACACACTCACTGACGCTCACTAGCAGACACACTCACTGACACTCACTAGCAGACACACACACTGACGCTCACTAGCAGACACACACACTGACGCTCACTAGCAGACACACACACTGACGCTCACTAGCAGACACACTCACTGACGCTCTCTAGCAGACACACTCACTGACGCTCACTAGCAGACACACTCACTGACACTCACTAGCAGACACACTCACTGACGCTCTCTAGCAGACACACTCACTGACGCTCACTAGCAGACACACTCACTGACACTCACTAGCAGACACACTCACTGACGCTCTCTAGCAGACACACTCACTGACGCTCACTAGCAGACACACTCACTGACACTCACTAGCAGACACACACACTGACGCTCACTAGCAGACACACACACTGACGCTCACTAGCAGACACACACACACACACACACACTAACACTCACACTAACACATGTTTTTTTTTTTTATTTAATCCCCCAGCCTCCTTACCTTTTTGGAGTGCTGAAGGGATTCCCTGGGGTCCAGTGGTGCTGCTGGGCTCCTTGGCTGGCTCCCTGGCTCCCTTGGTGGCTGGCTGGCTCCCTGGCTCCCTTGGTGGCTGGCTGGCTCCCTGGCTCCCTTGGTGGCTGGCTGGCTCCCTGGCTCCCTTGGTGGCTGGCTGGCTGGCTCCCTTGGTGGCTGGCTGGCTCCCTGGCTCCCTTGGTGGCTGGCTGGCTCCCTGGCTCCCTTGGTGGCTGGCTGGCTGGCTGGCTGGCTCCCGGGCGGGCGCGAGGGAGCACTCTCCCATGTGTGCTTCCTCTTCAGCTCCCTCGCGCACCGCGTAGGGATGACGTCATCTTCCGGCTCCGGTATCAGTATACGGCGCGCGAGGGAGCTGAAGAGGAAGCACACATGGGAGAGTGCTCCCTCGCGCGCCCGCAGAACCGGGCGCTCGGCCACGCTACAACAGGTCGTCGGTTGGAGGGGAGCGCAGTGCGCTTCCCTCCTTCCGGTCAGCCTGATTTTGCGCCCCCAGGGCCGGTGCGCCCTAAGGCGGCCGCCTGGGCCGCCTTATGGTAGCGCCGGCCCTGCCTAGAGGGAAAATTCCGGGTTCCGAAACCCAAGAAAGCGCCTGAATTGGCACCCAGAGACCTGATAGTGCGGTTTTGCAACGTAGCAGGCAAGACGCTGGTGCAAGAAGCACTTAAGGGGACAGCCCAGCTCAACTTCGAGAACATGGCTATATCTTTCTTTGCGGATCTCTCCGGTGAGACACTACAATGGTGCAAGACGCTACAACCCCTCGCAGCCCTGCTTCAAAGCCATGGCAAAGAATACCACTGGAGATCTCCACGGGCCTTACAAGTAAGACAGGGAGAAGAGGTACACTCCATCACGGATATCTCCAAAGCAACCGCACTCCTCACCAAGCTGAGCCTTCCAGGGGACTCCCTACAGCACTCCAACAAACAGGCAAAGACCTCAGTGACCCATAGATGGGACCCGACCACGATTACACCATTCATCCCAAAAACAACTACACCAGCGGCAGCGGCTACAGTCACTACCTAAGATGGTGAAGTGGGCGCCAGGAACTTACCTCCTATCATGCATGGGATTCTCCCAAACTGCGGTTCAAAATTGGTTAAACTTAGCCCAAAGCACAACCAGCCATCCCCCGCTTTACTCTTTGGGCACACCACTGTAAACCCCAGATGGCAGGAACACCAGTCCCCCCCATAGGTTTCAAACATATTACAATGTTTTACATTCTTATGTCCTGTGGTTCCCCCGTTAATATCTGCTTGCACAGTCTCAGTCAGGTATCACCACCTATGCAACTATCTACATTAATGATCATCATGCTAACACTATGCCTAGCTTGTTTTTACAGCACATTGAGGGCTGGCTCACTCCCAGCGCACTTACTATGGGCTTGGTGGCTACCCCTTAGCTCATGTGACACCATTACTTAATTGCTGATGAAACTGTGCAGACGTTTCTTTGTATGAAATATTAGACTTCAAGCCTTATTTTATGCTAGTTACTATTTTATAACGATATTTAGATGACGCACTCTCGACAAATCCTGTAATTATCTACTGCAATGTCTTTACACGCATGCAACAATTATTATTACCACAAAATGTGCTATCGACTGCCCTTCACTGTTGAAATATGTATACCACTTTCTCTTGCCACTGCTGTTGGGGCAGCACAAGTCTGTTTGTTCTTCTGATGCACAAAAAAAAAGATAGTCTACACAGAGAAGGCAATAGTCTATAGTAAAAGGCACTTGAGGGTGACTCTAAATTGTGTTGCTTGTAGGTAAGTTCTCTGTTCCACTCAACCTCATCAGAATATGAAAATAAATACAATCCTCAGCACACAGCAAAAGGGTATAATAGTGATTTACTCATCTAACATGGAAAGACAATCTTTCAACAACAAATGTATATTTTGATTGATTAAGGCACATTTGTGGTTGAAATGTTGCCTTTCTATGTTTGATGGCTGAATAAATCCCCATAATACCCATTTGCTGTATGTTGAGAATTCGATTCATTTTTATATGGAGTACCCACCAGTATTTGAGGATCCAAAAAGACAGATCCATATGTACATACTTTAAGACATCTAGGATCAGAAACAGGCCACCAGAGCTTAATAATGACAAGATGAACAAAGTGTTCACAGAGGAAGGCTTCTCACAGAACAAAGTAGAACCTGGATATCTTATTATTTATTTATTTTTTTTGTAGAAATTGGACCGGACATGTCAAATCCCACACCAATTCAGGATAATCACAGATGTAAAAGGTGACTGAAAGGATCAATTGCAGGACTTATAATATTGATTTGAGGCATCATCTACTCGACTTGAAGAACAAGGAGCTATTGACCTTATTGTGCAGCAAAAGAGATGACTGCACAGCCACTCACCAAACCATTGGAAATGAATCAACTTCTGTAGGATACGACAGGCTTCATATAATGATGTACGTGCTATTGAGAAGAAGTATTGGAATAGCAACATCATATAACATATTTAAAGAACTAAAAAATTAATGCCTGTCATCACCAGTAAATTATAATGAATTATCTTCATTTGAATCTTGTTTTTTTTTTTAATAAGCTCAACTAACACCAATAAACCTTGCTTCATCTTCTGTTATATAATGATGGACATGCTGTTGGAGTATTAACACAATTCTCCAATGTAGTGAGTATATTTGGAATACTGAACTGTCAGTGGAGCCATATTACTAGGGCTAGTCACTAAAGTGAGAATTCAAAGTGCTTTTCAAATTTAATTTTCACTTTTGGCCAGTGTTTGTGACTAAGTGGCTACTAAAAAGGACTGGACATACCCCGTTTGCAATACCTTGGGTTTTCTACTATTGCAAATGGTATGCCATCATAGGGGTAGATTTCATTCTTGGGCTACCATAGGGTCTCAAAGGCAACGTAACCAATCTGGCGAATTTTAATGTGAAAAAAATGAAAACACAAGCCTTATATTTGACACTGTAACTTTTGAAAACACCATAAAACCTGTACATGAGGGGTATTGTTGTACTCGGGAGACTTCGCTGAACACAAATATTTGTGTTTCAAAACAGTAAAAAGTATTGCAGCAATAATATCGTCCGTGTAAGTGCTGTTTGTGCGTGAAAAATGCAAAAAACTTCACTTTTACTGGCGATATCATCGTTGTAATAAATTTTACTGTTTTGAAACACTAATATTTCAGCGAAGTCTCCCAAATAGAACAGTACCCCCCATGTACAGGTTTTATGGTGTCTTGGAAAGATATAGGGTTAAATATAGTGCTAGCAAATTAAATTCCCTTTACTTTCGGCATGGGTTGTCAGGCAGGTCTCGCGAATTGTAATTAATTAAGATACCTAATTATGTAAAAATATTACATAAATATATGTGTAGAATTAATATATGTATATATATATATACGTATGTGAAAATATATGTATATATATATATATATAATTTTTTTAAAAAATATTTTTATTTATATATAGGTATATATATATAGTGATATATACGTATATATTTATGTATATAGATATATATATTATTTCGTTCTACGTGTATTTTGATATAAATATATATATTAATATCACAATACAGTTAGAACGAAATAACACACATCTATATATTTTTTAATTATTTATTTTTAATTATTTTTTTAATTTTATTTTTTAACGTATTTACATATTTTTTTATATTATATATACATATATATAACAATAATTATATATATATTTAATCAGTATCAGTCTACGTGTAATTTGATATTAATATATATATATATAATTATATATATATTAATAGTAAAATACACCTAGACAGTGTATGTGTCTGCATACTTATTAACTTATTAACTTATATTTTATTTGATTTCCAGCCAGCAGGGGGACTAACTGTCATTACAATTAGTCCCCCTGCTGGCAATGCCTGAGCCAGCTAACCCGGCCATGTGATTGTGAGGTCCTCGCAAGGACCTCACTCTCACATGGCCGGGGGGGGCCCCAGGAGGATGGACGTGCTGCGGGGGGCTCCCTGGGAGTCCCCCCAACCACGATCACTGGCGTGGGATCGCCGGCGACCGGGTAAGTTAAAAAAAAATGGAGGGTGTACTATTACGCCCAGCGGCGTTTAGAGCCGCTTAAAATAGGGCGTAATAGTACGCCCTCCAGTCTTAAAGGGTAAAACCTCTGGAGCAGGGGGACCATTTCTTTGTAATACGACCGATTGGGCAAAATGGATGAGGTCCCCCTGCTCCGAGGGCTAACTTCCACACTCCTTCCTCACATCACAGGCGCGCAGTCCAACCACAGGTTTATCGCAGGTACACGCTCCAGTCCAGCGACTGGAAGGAGGATGAGTTTAAAAATAAAAACAAAAAAAGAGAGCCCACAGGGAAGAAGGGTGGCAGAGGAGAGTTAGCTTCTAACATCTGTTGGCAGCGTGCAGCGCTCTCTGACGACAGACATAAAATGTGCACAGAATTGACAGAGTTCTCGGCTGCCAATGTTATGTGTGCTGGGGGTGTAATTAGCCCCGAGCACACAATTCAAATTATCTCTGATATATGCAGAAATATTGCACATACATACCCCTACTACTATTACCACTTCAAATACCTGAAGTGGCCATAGTGGTTGCAGTAACCCTTTAAGTTTTGATCCAATGCCTGTCATTACCAGTGGATGCCTACAGGCATTTGAATTCTGATAAAGTTATTACAGTAAGAATAGAAATAACTTTACCAATAGCCCTTGACACATTCTCAATTTTGCATAGTTTTGAGTACCATAATAAAATAGTAGAAATAAAGCATATTTAAAAAAAAAAAAAAAAAAACAGCACGTTTTGTAAAAAACTAAAATATAATACAAATATAATTGTAGATGTTTCTAAGCCAAATCTAGACAAAAGGATCTAATATATAAAAGTGAATAAATATGAAAAAAAAAATAGCAAATTAAACCTTTTAATGGTCACAGCTATTATTTCAGCAGGAAGGACCAGCTAAACTTTAAAATGGCTAATAAGGGGAGGAGGTCAAGAGGACAAACCGCATACTGAGTTATTCATTAAATGAGAATTGCCAGGAACTCAAAGTAAATTCTACATTTTAGGCCAAAATAGTTAAACTGGAAAAAAAAAAGCTGAATTGGAGATTTTTTTTCACTGCGGCTACTTTGTTCTATAATTTGAAGTTCACTTTTAGTTCTCCTTCATATACGTATATACTGCATATATCAACAATTTCTGCAGTAAATCCCATGGTTTACATGAAAACATGAACATCCATGAGACAGCACTAAACCACAAGCATCATAGTAAAATTGACTCTTGCAGTCCAAAGGTGGTATACTGTTGAAAGGAAAATAAAACATAATTCTGGAAATGCGTGCAACAAGAGATAGTTGATTGACTCTCTCAAACTTTCTATTAAAATAAAATAATTATAGTCAAAAATTATATGTGGGGGTGGATAGCCCAGAAGCTAATAACCAGAGGTGGTCTGGGAATAACTTCTCTTTCACCACTTCACACGTGATGGTGGAAAACTAGACTTGTGCAGGGGCCAAGAGAATAGAATACTAGTTCCTCCAACCACTCTGTTGTAGGGTGGAGGATAAAATGTAACCAGACAGGGGATACAAGTTTTTAATTTTACGTAATTATGTATTTTTATAGAACATTTAAGAGGACCTATTATCCTGACTTGTTACATGCTGGGTTCCAACATTCTCCAGATATGTGTTTTTAGGCAGATTGGAGGCAAAATGGATACAAACAGTGAAGATGTTTGAAATCTTTAGTAGCTAAAAATGCAGTATCCCTACAATATTTTCAAAATGTAAGTTCAAAGTCTTATTCCCTGGCGAGGTTAAGTAATGCCTTCATCCAGCAGAGATTGATAAAATGAACATTGTTGAATAATGGCAACTTATGTACATCAGTAGCATTTTTGAGGTGAGAAATGTTGCGTACTTGGAACAACATCCCTTTCATTTTGCATCTTCATACCTCAAACCTGGGATTTTACTACCTCTTGCTGCTGCAATAGGAATTGATTAATTTACGCAGGACTCCTCTCAGAGACCTCCACCTATAAGAATCCATGCAAACTGTCCTGCGTGTGGAAAGATGGAAATTGGAAAGACTGGTCTAGCATCGCTCTGCAAGTTCACAGAGAGGAACTTCTCTACCCTGGTGATCAGACTATAACATCCAAGGCCTTCCTAAGAGTAATGTGTAACAGTATTTGGGAAGAATTGGTGGGTGTAATTCTGGAATACATAGATAGCAGACCTGCTGTTTAGGTAAAATACGTTATTTCGTGATGCCCATTCAATTGTAACTGTATATTTAAATGTGGGAAATTATTTTGCCTGGGGAGTAATGGCAGAGAAAACACACAACAATCCATTCCCTCCTTACAAAGTTCTAGAAGTTACTGAAATATTAGTGAACAAAAGTAAACTTTTTGGTTAATTATTATGGAAAACATCCCAAATGTATCAAGTCCACCTAATACAAAATACAAGATATATCAATGATTAGATACAGTATAATGGACATTTATCCATCTTTATTCATCTATATCTGTGTTCTATCTATCCTCTAAACATTTTAATGGTCACGGTTATTTGAGCAGGAAGGATCAGCTAAACATTAAATTGGCTAATAAGCGGAGGTGGTAAAGAGTTATCTAACTATCTATCTGTCTATCACGCATAGTTAAGACTGAGTTAATTCTTAGTTATCCTAATGTTTCTCGCTTACTATAAAACATTTTCTAAATCTACAATATATACTTATTTTTTTTATAAAAGGGCATGTTGTTATTGCAGTTATGTCTCTAACTTTACAATGATATCAATACGCTTGCTGTGCCTTACTCTAAGATTTTGTATCTGTAGACAGAAGAGTACACGTAGAAAAAAAGTTATTATAAACCGTGACAGCCGACATATACCGATCCCATATACTGCAGGGGTTCATTACTGTACACAGTCACCGCAGTGAGCAAAAAGACTGCTGCAATTGATTTTAACCACACAACTTTAATAAACCTCAAGAATGAGTGGGTTTTAAAAAAAAAAAAAAAAAAAAAAAAAAAATGAATACACAAAAGAAACCATACACTGTACTATGTATTTGCTGGCCCAGTTATAAAACGAGAACAGTCCTTCTGAAGACACTAATCTTTCTTAATAAGCATCCACCAGGAATAGGATCCTACTGTGAAGAAATGGAAATCTTAAGTTTTTCATGCTACCAACCCCATGGAGTTCAATTCAAGCTCTGTTTAATCTATAAAAATCAATATTGAGTATATGTGCTATAGGATCGTTCCATCTAAAAGTATCTGGTTGGAAATATAGGACGGATACAATGGAGCAATGAAGCACGTGTAATTTATCCGACAAATCTAAAGCACTCCATCATTGATTTTTTTCAGTTTGCAAGTCACTGAGCAGAGAAAGAAAGGATCTTATTCAAACATACTTGGGGCTACCTAATGTCCGGCATTCTTGCCCTCTGGTTCCGATTGTCTTTTTGTTACCTTTTTTTTCTCTCTCCGTTTTATAGGTCATCTCGACGTATTTTCTAATGCTACAAACTGTTTACTTTCACGGTAGAAACATAATGGCTTTTTAAGCATCTAGTGGCAGCGAGAAATTATTATTTATTTTTTTTCCCCCTGAAATCACAGTCAACATACCTATGGAGCGTTTTAATGTTTAAACATTTCTTTCTGCATGCTGCTAACTTGAAAGAAAGACTGAAAAGAAAATTGTACATATCCAGAAGGCAGCGTGTTTTTTTTTTTTTCATAACATATTAAAGTATGCAATTCAGTGACTGGAATAATGGCACAGAGATACCAAATCTCGCACCGTAATTACAACTTCGGAAATCGTTATTAAAATGAGACATAGAAATATTTCCAGTCGGAAGTAATTGGAGTTATTTAAAAATAAAAATAAAAAATAGAGACATGTTTTATCATAACAAAAAAATAAGAATATGCCTATTTCATGGGATGTTCCATAAATGGATGAAATAAAGAATATACATTTATGTTTTTATGAATATATACTCACATGAGATGTATGTGTATAAATAAATAAAGAAAGGTGTATATAAATATAAATATATATATATACATGCATACATACAAGTATGTTATTTTTCTAGTTTTGCAATACACTGAAAGGTCTACATATTGTGTATTTTTTAAGTAATTTTTACACCATCCTATTTTATATGTTATTGATGCAAGAAAACTTCTCATTTTATCCTTTGTTGTGTATATGCATACGTATAAATATGAGATCACCCATTTACTCACAAAAAAAAATAACGATTTTAATGCATTAATATATGTCCTGATATTCTGCAAATGCAATATTTTCTCATTACCATTTTAAAATCCAGTGGAGGCGATGAAGACATGATGTATAGGAATGCCATCTATAGCTTGCAATTGAATTATTCACAAATATTATCTTATTGAGAGTATGAGTAAAGTTTATTATTGCAATGCAATTCCTACCATTACCTCTGATTTTTTTGTGTCTGTTTGAAGCCCTGTAATTCATCCTTAAAGCATCTTTTGTTATTCTAGATAAAAGAAAAAATGTTTGCAGGTATGTTTGTATTCTATTTTTTTTCCCTAAGAAAAGCTCGTTTAAACACACATTGTTATATTTCATAAACATGCAAACAAATTCTAATGTGTAGTGTTAACCGTGAGTTATTATTGGATTTTCCATTGTTAATGCCTGAAAGATTCACAGGATACCAAAGCAAATAATCTGTAAATCGTCTCCATTGTATCAGAAAAGACCTATTGGCAGAGCATCAGCTCTTGAAAAACTCTAATTCCCATCATCCTAGGGGTGAGAAGAGATCACAAGAACCAGCTGGGCACCAGAGTTTCATATAAAGCAGAATTGATGTCTTACTACACTGTAATGTGGCATAGTATTGATAATTCTATTAAAGGGATGCAGAACTGTGGGTGGTAGGTTATAAAGACATAAAAAACCTCTGCGGCATGCACGTAAGTGAAGATAATGGTTCCTAAGGGATATTCATAATTCAATCAATGACATTGGACAAAATCCCAGACACAAAAACTCCTCCAGTGTCCTCGATTCGTTTCAGAGCTACACAATTATAACCAATTCAAAATATAGACAGCTTTTAATGTCTGAGACTTTAGCCAATGTTATTTGGCCATAAGTAGTATTAATGCCAAAAATCTATAACCTCTGCTGTCACATGTGCCTCCGTGTCCCTCTCAGAATCTTTACTAGTCCAATGTCTTATCTAATCCAGGCCAATGTATTTCTTATCAAGGGAGCAAAGTGAGCAATCTAACAATACAGCCTTATCGAATTTTTTCAGCCGAGACCCACATGTCATTCAGCATTCAAAAATACTTGGACTTGATTGATGGATTGGTTTGCAACAAATAAAACTCAGATCAACAGCTCTGCACCTTTTTCCCCATCAGGGACCCGAGTAAAGCATAACTCTGTAACAATGGTAGGATTAAGGATGCATTAGCTCGGCATCGACCCAGACCATCCACTCCCATCAATACTTCCTACGTAATAACCTGAAGCTATGATAAGAAAACAATAGAACGTGAAAATAGAAGGAGAAAACAAATCGATGAAAGAAGGAAGGTAACGTCTGAGAGATGCTTTGGTCAAAAGGAGAAGAAAATATTTGCTGAACTGCAAGCATAATGTCCCCTGACAAGAAAACAATGCAGTGTCAGAGTTTATCAGTGACAAAAACCAAATGACAGAGTTGTAAGTAAATAGGTTTGTCTTCTGAGTGCTGCCCGAAAATAACATTGTAATTGCTTAGGACACTATCTATTTAAAAAAAATAATAGAGAAAAAGAAATGAGGCTTAATTATTTGACAGATATATGTAATTACTCCAATCAGCATTCTTTTTAAAGTTTGCAGCGACTTGTCACCAATAATAATAAAAAGAGCAGCCATCTTGTTTTTTTTTTTCCCACATACTTTTTATAAGCAATGTCAGACTAAGGTCATCATGTGACTGCAGTGGAAGACCACCATGCTTTGCTCTATAGAATTTTATATACAATATCTACATAATCCACTCAGTTCCCTTATAGATTCATACATACACACATACACCACCTCTCCCTAATACATACATTCCCACACTCTGCATCATATATAGAAGAAATCTCTCCTATGTATACACACGTAATATATATATATATATATATATATACACACACATATACACACACATATGCCCATGCAGATTTTTTTTTACATACATACAAAATAGATTTGGCAAAAACAGCTGACGTGTAAACAATTCTCAATTATAGTCACAGTGTGGCTAATTGTTCCTAAATATGCATATATGACGCTCATACATATGTACACTCTACTTTACACATACACTCACTCACTTTTTTGCAATTACACACAAGTCCATATTACATATATTATCATGTTTATTTGAATGAGTCACATAGTAAATTGAGATGTCTATCACAGTCTTCAGTGTCAGAGCAAATATATGCCTTTCACATGCGTACACATCATTTATGGTGCAATATTTGTAAGAGAATAAACACCTTAAAGGGACAGTAAGGCCGGCGTTTACTTTCTGGAAGTAATAAGCTATTCATGAAAGCTTCTGATCATTGATATTTAACTGTTTAGGTGCCTTTACAACTGAGTCAGCCCAAGATTATATATAAAAACCGTAGGACATCACAGACTTCCTTAAATTTTTAGACAGGAAAAGGTGGCAGATTTAATGCCACTAGAGCCTGGATGGATGATTTGAGCAAATGCATTGTAAAAATGTATTTTCCCCTGACTTGTGTGCTTTTCAGACTAATAATAGACATTAGAGACCACTCACCACACTCCCCCCACCAAGAAAGAACCAAGCATATGCACTGGGGGATCTGCAGAACCAGTGGACATATGTTTGGTTGCTCCTTGATATAACAAAGTGGGGTTGCTCCTTGATATAAAAAAGTGGGGTCACCAGGACCCTATAATGTTAGTTGTATTGAAGTATGAACAAAGAATACTATTTTATGTATGTGAATTGATGCCTGACATCTTGGATCAAACAAAACAGTGGATGTCTAAAGAAGGAAGATATGTCATAATATATGCTATGCTACATGCTGGGACACACCCAAGAACAGCACTAAAAACAGCTCCTGCACCTTTTTCAAAGCAATTTTGTCTGTGGCAAAAAGCACATTGTGTAAAGTTGGCTAGGGGGTTCCCGCGCCCCTAGGCCACATAGGTGTATACAGAGAGAAAAATATGATAGCGTAAAACATGTTCAGTGAAATTAATCTGTTAGAAAGTGGACCCTGCACTGTTTTGATTTCTTGGTCACACATATCACCTAATTCTCACATAATTACCGTATATACTCGAGTATAAGCCGAGTTTTTCAGCACATTTTTTGTGCTGAAAAACCCCAACTCGGCTTATACTCGAGTCAATAGTCTGTATTATGGCAATTTACATTGCCATAATACAGACTGGGGGCTGGCAGCGAGCGCTTACCTCTCCTGCAGCTCCTGTCAGCTTCCTCCTCCTCCGCGCCGTCCGTTCAGCACCTCGGTCAGCTCCCAGTGTAAGTCTCGCGAGAGCTGCGGGGTCATAGTGCGGCTCTCGCGAGACTTACACTGTGAGCTGACCGAGGTGCTGAACGGACGGCGCGGAGGAGGAGGAAGCTGACAGGAGCGGTAAGTAAACTCTCTGTCAGTCCCCCTCTCCCCCCCACTGAACTACCAATGCCACTAGACCACCAGGGAAGGAGCCCCCCTCCCTGCTATGTATAAAGCAGGGAGGGGGGACGAAAAAAAATAAAATAATAAATATTACAAATAAAATAATAAAAAATAAATATTAAAATAAAAAATAATAATAATTAAATAAAATAATACAAATTAATCCTAAAAAAATATTAAAATAATAAAAAAAATTGCCCACTCCCCACCAAGGCTCTGCAACACACACACACACACACACACACACACTGCATTCATACACACACTGCACACATACTCATACACACACACTGCACACATACTCATACACACACACTGCACTCATACATACACACACACACACTGCACTCATACATACACACACACACTGCACTCATACATACACACACACACTGCACTCATACATACACACACACTGCGCTCATACATACACACACACTGCACTCATACACACGCTGCACTCATACACACGCTGCACTCATACACACGCTGCATTCATACACACACTGCATACACACACGCTGCACTCATACACGCACTGCATACACACACACGCTGCACTCATACACATACGCTGCATTCATACACACACTGTAAATAAATATTAAATGAATATAATTTTTTTAGGATCTAATTTTATTTAGAAATTTACCAGTAGCTGCTGCATTTCCCACCCTAGTCTTATACTCGAGTCAATAAGTTTTCCCAGTTTTTTGGGGTAAAATTAGGGGCCTCGGCTTATATTCGGGTCGGCTTATACTCGAGTATATACGGTATCTACAGGGGAGATGTTGAGTTTTCAGGCTTGATTTTTATTGGAACCTACAAATCCCTCATGCCTCTCGGGTCTGATACTCTTGGAAGCACACTCTGCCACACTTACCCAAAAAAATAGATCACCTCCACTGAGCCAACTGACACAGGTCAATCGTATGGTGTTGCCACAGACATGAACATCATCCTGTAAAGATAGACCATCTGCATTTCCATGGGCCTCGCACTGCCTTTTCTGGATGCTGACATATTATGACTGCCTGGCAAGGCACCATCACTCTGTCTGACGATGAATATTTGTTGTGGTTGGTGATAACAGAAAACTGCTGGCTACAAGCCCAAGGTTATCATTTTGGTTAATTAGGTAATAATTAAGGTTTTAAGTGATATAATTTTCTGCTTGATCTGCCTAGTCTAGTAATTGATGGCCGGGACAGGCCCTTGGATACTTCTTTCTTAAGGATGTTTGCTAGTTCAAGAGTCAACAGAAGAAGGCATGAATATGGAGGCATCTATGGGCACCTGGAGATGGCTATGATCAGGAGCAGCAAGGTTGGGGGTAAATGTATTAACAGGGGGGCTCGCCTTAACAAAGTGGAATGCATCAGTATGTTAACTGATCCACTGCCTTTATAGGTCTGACGGTTAGCCATCCTACTTTAATAGAGAAGAACATTTCTGTAATACTTAAAATTTCAACAAAATTGTCAACATTTATTTCTTTTTTTCCTCTGGTTAAGTTCATAATTGTGTTTTTTTTTCTGATGTATCAGGTTTTAAAATATATCCCAGTGATCTAGGATTGTGATGCACTTTGTGCCAGAATAGTTTTCTAGAATATCTTTAAAACAATGCCTGGCTTATGAATCCATATCCATGCTGCCATTAGGCCTCCTGTATTCCATGCAGAACACGCTGGTAATGTCCTTTTTTACGGTGAACATTTCTGGTAGTACCAATGGTCTGCATGATGGCTGTATTATCTAGGGCATCTCAGTGATCACTAGCTTTGTGGTGCATCACTTAGTGTATACTGCTTCAGGCACCGACGACGTTTACTGCTTGTTTAGCTGAGTGGCTGCCCTTATGCCTTGCCATCTACTTTCATATTCTATTTCTGGGTCTTGAGTTTCACCCTGAGATCATATCAAATCTGTACTACAGTTCTTGTGGGGTCACATCTCAATCAATTATTCGGTCAGGGAATTAAAATGGAGAGGCTTTTAGAGCTACAAACAGCTTTTTCTTGTACTTTATATTTCAGTTCACCTCATGACCCTTGAAGATTTCCTGATAAAGATGAATTTGTAGGCACTGTCACTGTTTCATCTACTGGCCTTTTGTTCTGATGCATTCCAGACCACAGCTAATCTCATGAGTAGTTTGGACCATACAGTGCAAAGTAACCGTACATGCTTGGGACACAACCTGCTTATATTATATGAACCTTACCAAGATCCCTCAAAGCATGAGTTGCAAGTGATCAACCACAGATGTGGACCTGTACTTTCTTACTTTCATGGATCTTCTGCTACACTTCTTACAAAAAGGGTAGACACCTGAATGGGTAGATCCCTTCAGGTATGATAGACGTTACCGACAGACGACAAATCATTGTCATTCACAGCCTTATAGTGCTAAAAGGGACAGCGATCCTTTTGCAAGTTTATTTTAGAAACGGTTTAGTAATTTTTTCTAGCCGATAACCTTTAATTATCCTTTAAAATAATTATGTGCTCAAAGACCCAAAGGGCACTGTATGATATCTTAGCTAGCACTGTCTGTTCTTAGCTCCAAAAAAGTTGAAAGGATGATTATAAAGGTATCTTGTTTAGCCTTTGATTCATAGGCAACATATGTCTTTGTCCTAGCTTAAACCTTAACTCTTGCATCCATGAGTCTGTAAGCCTTTTAGTTTGTCATAACTGTAGACTCAGCCACCACTTGTACAACTAGGAAAACAATCTTGATTGTTGGGAAAAGCACTCTCAACTTTACCAGAGAAAGGAACAAAAGCTCTATGTACAAAAGGAGGGTAAAGATATAAAACATGCACACAGTGGATTGGAGATTTTTTGAGACATGAGAAAAGTGAGTGTCAGTCCACCTGAGCAGCCACTAAGCAGGGGAGGGAATTTACATTTTGATATACACAAAGTCATTTTATTTGCTACATTTGGGTGACTTGGGCCTAATTCATTTTATGGCATAACACACCAACTGCAGAAAATTCAATATTAATCTTATGTTATCCAAGGCACCATATATTAAATATTGCTTATATAGATTTTCTCATGATGGAAAATCAATTTAGCAGAAACTTGCAATCAATAACAATAAAAACTAAGGCGGTGAAAGTGAGACCAATAGCAAATAGCATTAAAGTAAAAAATATGATAACTTCTTTCCTTTCAGTTTTAGATTTAGATGTACGTGTTTATATTCAACTGTAAATCATTTCACATAAGATAAATATATCCTAGAACTTAACCACTTAACCCCTAGTGCTACAGAAGAGTAATGCCTTGAGATAGACCACTTCCATCATCTCCTCCTCCTCCACTGAGCGGACTTCAGGGAAGATGGAATTTCTATGTCAGTTCAAACGTTTCTCTTTATGGTTAATGGTTTAAGATGATCTGCTGCTTAATGCATGGTTCCTGCACTAATTCTACGTTTAGATCCCCACAAGAAACTGGTAAAATAATTCAAGGGTTATTAATTTGTAATATTATAGGCAGTTTACATTAATAATGGATAAGTGACATCTATATTTCAGATGATAATCCTATATTAAATTCACTCATCCTAAAATCATCTTCATGGCAGCTCATGCTTAAAATTATAAATGTCTCCTTAGTATTTTATGTAACGCAAAACTAAGTACTATCATTTAATGTTTAATCTTTAATTGAAACATGTTGAATTGGTGCTTGTGAATTCCGCGCACTTCCACGGCCTTGCAGGATGGTTATAAGCAATCTTTCGGAACGTGTTACAAACCAAAGACCAGTCTTGATGAAGGCTCTTGTGAGAGCTGAAACGTTGCTAGTGGAGCTACTCTTGACTAAGCTTTGCCAATAAGCCCCAATTTTTTAGTGTGTAACTTCTCTGTTCTCTTATGGAATAATAATACATATGGCCTAATACGTGTAGTACTACTAAAGACACACCAGGATGTAGAGTTTGAATAACATTGGTTCTTACAGACATACAGTCTCGATACCTGTTTTTAGTGACTAAAAACTAGGAATAACCCAAGCGCTATACATGTGCTTAAAGGGACACTCCAGGCGCCCAGACCACTTTTGCCCATTGGAGTGGTCTGGGTGCCAACTCCCACTACCCTTAACCCTGCAAGTGTAATTATTGCAGTTTCTTATAAACTGCAATAATTACCTTGCAGGGTTAACTCCACCTCTAGTGGCTGTCTACTAGACAGCCACTAGAGGTCACTTCCTGCTCTATAGCACAGGAAACCTGTGCTAGAGCGTCGCTGGACGTCCTCACGCTGTGTGAGGACCTCAAGTGTCGCTCAAATCCCCATAGGAAAGCATTGAAATTCGTTTTCAATGCTTTCCTATGGGGAGACCTAATGCGCATACGTGGCATTGCCAGGCATGCGCATTAGGTCTCCTCGGCCGGTGGGCGGGATCAGTCTCGCCCACCGGCCGACGCAATGGAGAGGTGGAGCATCGCGGAGGAGGAGACAGCAGCGAGGGACATCGCCACTGCCTCCGGTAAGTGACTGAAGGGGGTTGGTGAGTGGGAGGGAGAGGGACCCTCCAGTGCGAGGAAAACAGATCGTTGTTTTCCTGGCACTGGAGATTCCCTTTAACCCCTTAAGGACACATGACATGTGTGACATGTCATAATTCCCTTTTATTCCAGAAGTTTGGTCCTTAAGGGGTTAATAAACATAAGTAAGGTGTACCTGTTATAGAAAGTAAACCTGTTATGGAAAAATTACCTTATCTGAAATTGCTCCCATATACACCATATACACCATATGAATACACCATATATCACACAGATACCTTTTGTATTTAAAGTAAAATATAATGATTTGCTCACTTTTCCTCTGTTCCAGCGCAGCTTTGTGGGTGTTACTCCTGGCTGTCCTCTGCTCTGTTGCGCTCCTCCTGCAGTCTTCTTTGATCTGCCCTGCTTGGGATGCATCCCGAAGCAGGGTAAACCTCGTCAGTGATGTCGGCATGCATGATTCATTGTAAGTGTGCTGGTGTTGGAACGGAGCTGGTAGCTCCGGCTAGGGAGTTTCCACGGCGCATGGGTGGAGAGCAGAGGTCCTCCTGTCCTCCTGGTCCTCTGCTCTTGCTTGGCATGCAAAAGTATTGACTGATAGCTGGGAGAAAAAACATTTTAAAATATTTTTTTTCTCCTAATCTATACACTTACTAGCAAAACTGCTAGCATAATGTATAAGTAAAATCCTATGCTCGATCTAATGTGCATAAGTTGTTTGGTACATGACAAGTGCCCTTTAATATTTAACCTGACTATTTTCTGCTAGTATAGAATATGAATCAACATAAAAGAACAAGTCACTGATAGACTTAACGGGACACTCCAGACACCTAAAACATTTCACCTTGCTGAAGTGATTTAGGACTTAAATAGATGCTCCCTTTGTCTCATTTCATGAAAATGCTAAATTCAAGAGAAACTGACACTGTTGTGGATTAATTAAGGAGCACCCCTACTGGTAGTCAAGCCAGGAGGGCTTCGTAATTCCCTTTGCGTGAAAGATCTCTCAAGAAGAATTGAGAGCTTCCATACGGAATTATTAGTCTAATGCTTCCCGAAGAGAACTGTTCTATTAGTCTTTCGCCACATTCGATTGGTGCATTTGTGGCAATGGCTGCGCAACCAATTTTGTCCAGACAGGAAAGGAAACTGCTGTTATTGGAAAAGAGAGCAGCAGTGTCGAGAAAGGCCTATGGGGAAAAGGGTGAATTCATTTTCTTTTTTTCATTTATATCTGAGTATTTTTTAACATTGTGTTCCTTTATTTTGGAAGACTTTAGTATATAGTCAACCATAGACCATTAATACCATCTCCATTTCGTACCGTATTTTCCCTGAAATGTGATTTGGGTATCTCAGAGTCACTCACTCTACGTAAATATGAACCGTATCGGTGCAGAGTAACTATGAATATAATTATGCATACCTGGACAAAACTTCATGTAGACAGATGTCCATAGAGTAGCTATAGCCATGATGAATCAAGGCTGTGCCGTCATGTATAAAAAGGAGAATTGGTTCATGTGATCAAAATATAATTTTGCCTATTTATACATCAATGATAAGACTCTACCTTGAATATGCTGTGCAATTTTGGGCAACAGTTTTAAGGAAGGATATTGCAGAACTAGAAAAAGTGCAGAGGCAAACTATAACCTTAATAAGGGGAACGTAGAACATTAGTTATGAGCAAAAGCTAGAAAAACTGCATTTGTTTTGTTTAGAAAAAAAGGAGCCTAATGGGGGATATGATAGCACTATACAAATATGTACACCCTGTTCCAAATTATTATGCAAATTCTATTTTAGTGTCACAGAGATTAAATATTTTGTTTTTCAGTTAAACTCATGGATGGCATTGTGTCTCAGGGCTCTTTTGATCACTGAAAACAATCTCGGACACCTGTGATAATTAGATTGCCAGGTGAGCCCAATTTAAGGAAAAACTACTAAAGGAGGGTGGTGCACATTATTAAGCAGAGTACCATTTTCATTAAACATGGGGAAGAAAAATGATCTCTCTGCTGCCTGCAAAGAGTGAAATAGATGCCTTGGACGAGGTATGAAAACATTGGATATTTCACGAAAACTTAAGCGTGATCATCGCACTATTTAGAGATTTGTGGCTGATTCAGAGCACAGACGGGTTTGTGCAGATAAAGGCACATTGAGGAAGATTTCTGCCAGATCCATGCATCGGATCAAGAGAGCAGCTGCTAAAATACCATTACATAGCAGCAAACAGATATTTGAAGCTGCTGGTGCCTCTGGAGTCCCACGGACATCAAGGTTTAGAGTCATCCAGAGTCTTGCAACTGTGCATAAACCTTCTATTCGGCCACCACTAACCAATGCTCACAAGCAGAAACGGCTGCATTGGGCAGAAAAATACATGAAGACTAATTTTCAAACAGTCCTGTTCACTGATGAGTGCCGTGCATCCCTGTATGGTCCAGATGGATGGAGTAGTGGATGGTTGGTAGACGGGCACCCTGTTCCAACCCTGTTCCGACATCAGCAAGGCAGTGGTGGAGTCATGTTTTGGGCCGGAATCATGGGAAGAGAGCTGGTCGGCCCCTTTAGGATCCCCAAAGGTGTAAAGATGACCTCTGCAAAGTATATGGAGTATCTGACTGACCACCTACTTCCCTGGTACAGAAGGAAGAACTATGCTTTCCGTAATAAAATCATCTTCATGCATGACAATGCACCATCTCATGGTGCAAAGAATACCTCTGCGCCAATGGCTGCTATGGGGATAAAATGAGAGAAAGTCATGGTGTGGCCTCCGTCCTCCCCTGACCTCAATCCTATTGAGAACCTTTGGAGCATCCTTAAGCAAAAGATCTATGAGGGTGGGAGGCAGTTTACATCCAAACAGCAGCTCTGGGAGGCTATTCTGACATCTTGCAAACAAATTCAAGCAGAAACTGTCCAAAAACTCACAAATTCAATGGATGCAAGACTTGTGAAGCTGCTATCAAATAAGGGGTCCTATGTTAAAATGTAACGTGACCTGTTAAAATGTTTAAAAAGTTAAAATGTTGTTATAAGTTTGATTGAAATAGCTTTTGATTTCAGTAAATATGCTGCAAACACAACAAATGACAATTTTCAGTTCTTTACAACCTATAAAGTGTTTTTGAAACTTACTGTGCGTAATAATTTGGAACAGTGCATTGTAAGTTTTTTTATGTTTAAAAAGAATACTGTTATCATTAGGAGGTTTGTTCAATAAAATTTGAATCGTACTCTTAATAGTTGATAACATGAGAATTATGCTGACTGTTATTTACATCAATTATATGGGTAAATTAGAAAAATATCATGTGCATAATAATTTGGAACAGGGTGTACAAGGTCAGTGTAAGGTAGTGGGTGACCAATGCTGTATACACATAACAGATAAGACAGGTGCTGTTCAATCAACTGCTATATGCTAACCCATTCATCAGCAGGTATAAACAGACACGAAAGAGGTCACCCATTGAGACTGGAAGAAAGGTGTTTTCACTTACAGCAAAGGAAAGGGTTTTTTACAGTAAGAACAAAAAAGACGTGGAATTATCTAGCTAAATAGATTGTCTTAGAAAATTATATAGCTTTCTTTTTTTTAAAAAAAGGCCTGGATGCTTTTTGCAAAGACAGAATATTCAAGGATTTGATAAATATTCATGCGAACAGGTTGCTGATACAATGTGAAATCTGACTGCCATTATGGAGTCAAGAAGAACTGTTCCCCCCCTTTTTGTGGTACAACTAGAAATCACTACAATTGAGATTTTTTTGCCTTTTCTGGAACAGCATAAAGGAATAGGTTTTTAAGGTTGAACTTAATGGACTCGAGTCGTATTCCAACACAGATCACTATGTAACTATATAACAAAATGTTTAAATTGATATTGCTTCCTATGATATTTTTAGATATAAGATTTGGAACCCCTGTCTTTTCCTTGAAGCACATGGGTTTATTTGCATATGTCACACTATAAATAAGTCTGGATAAAAATATATAAATTCGCATCACACTTAATTATAGTGGAACAGATCTTTTTGCATAGATCACTAAACTGCAATTCCCTCTACATCAGATAAAATCTTTTTATTATAATTAAAATATAAAAGGCATTTATCTATTTGGTTTGTATTATACTACATTATTTATGAAGCTAGGCAATCCGAGTTATATATACCACTCCAGAGGCCCCATTCTATTCTCTTTTATTACAAAAATGAATGTAACCTGCATTGGCCACATTATTTTGAAGTGTCAATTATTAATTAACCTCTTCTATTATGGCATTACAGGGAATGGACTCTGCTTTCATTTCTTAACACATTACAGCAATATCCCTTCACCTAGCACTCTCGAATATCAATGAATTCTTATGGATTTCATAGACACGCTCATAATACAGCTCATCAAAACAGAAATTCAAACATTGCCGTATTAAAAACATTTGTATATTTTTATGTTACATTTTAAAATTAGAGACTAGTTTTATATACCGGACATTATAAAGTCTGTCTGTCTCTCTCTCGGCCTCTCTATCTTTCTATGTATCTATCTGTCTATCATAATATTAATAAAATAACACATTATAAATTAAAATCGAATTTAATCCATTTAATTTATATTCTGCATTGAGAGTTTATGGATGGTGCATGGTAGAAATAATTGGTTTGGAGAACATGTAACAAAAAAATGATAAAATAATAAAATAAATAAATAAATGTAAAAAAAAAAATCAAATAATAGAATTCAGTCATTATCAAAAACAAACGGAATTTAATGAACTGTGTTAATGTTCTAAACGATGACCAAGAGGTTAATTAAAGATCATGGAACAAAAATCATAACGTACAAAAATCTAAATCCACCTTTAGGTTTTTTTTATTTTTTTATTTCCTGGGTTTGGTAAAATTTTAAAGGACATTCAGGACTTAATGTTTTTTTTTTTTAATCTGTATCTTGTTAACAAGTGCATAAAGTAAAGGAAGCCTCTAATAATTGGCTCAGAGTTACTAACAAATTAATTAACTTCAGTCTATTTTACCTAACGTTAAATAATAAGCATCTTCTTTGGGACGCACACTAAGACTGTCAGTCTGAAAAAACAGTCATGTAGCAAAGCTCTTGAAAATTAATGAGAAATGAGCAAGAATCAATGTACATTCTGCTTGTAGAAAACTGACACAAGACAGAGACAATAAAGAGTGAATAAATACAGTCAGTTTAGAAAAATAGGCTTGAAAAAGTGGGCAAATTCAATTACAGAAGTAATTAGGAGATATAGGGGAAGGCTGCCTTTTGGGATTTTGCCAGAAAACATGAATTAATAAGAGTGAATAGGAAGCCTCCATTCGGTAATTAAGAGGCAATCACCTATGCCAATGAGTACCTGGTACAGCCTGCAAACTATTAATTCAGCGATCAAAAATATTTTTCGATGATTAATACAGCAAATTTGCTTTAAAAGACCAATTTCTGAAAAGATATCAAGACAATAGAACATTATTTGTCATTCTGGCATTTATATAGCTAATTAAATTTTTACAGTTTTCAAAAACATTCAGAATGATCCGAGACAGTAGAATTAACTATTTAATTCTCACTTTAGAAATCAGATAACATTTTCATGACTATTACATATCTGATCTGTACCTAGATATTTCAGAAGCACAATAAAGCTTTCAAAAGTGATTCTCCCCCCTCCCCCCCCAATAATACATCTTTAAATGTATGTTTAACCCCTTAAGGACTAAACTTCTGGAATAAAAGGGAATCATGACATGCCACACATGTCATGTGTTCTTAAGGGGTTAAAGATACTAGGTTAAACATATTGTGGATTTTTCTCTTCTCGTAGCCAACAAAATACTCTAAATGTCAGGAAGCTTAGGAAAAAACACAGGTCAATCTAAATAACACTATATTGATAGTAATATTTGTGATAGTCGCATAAATTGGGCTTTTTTTTCTCTTCATTGATAATACTTTCATAGTTTAACCATGCCAATCAAATGATATATCTTGGTTCCACATTCCAATCAGATATGTTTATCCAAGCCATACATGCATTCATTAATGCACTAAATAAAAAAATAAAAAATATTTGGATTAAATGGATTTTTTGTTTATATTGAATCAGTTACAAATGTTAACTGTAACGTAAAAATAAAAAAGTAAATACGCTTTCACAGACTGAAAGTGGGCAACACTCCCATCATCATTTGTCTGAAACAGCTGTTTTGTTTTTTTGCCTGGTTTTTGTTTCAAACTGAGAACTGTGGGGAATCGACAAGCAAACTACAGTTTTTAGGCTAAAGCAGCCGAGCTTTTAAAAAAAAATTGACCGACTCAGCTATTTTTCTAGTTAAATTATTTTTGCCTGAAAAATGTAATCTCTTTGTCATTACGCTGCAGGTCACAGTTTAGCGAATAAACCACATTCGGTTATTTCAGGAGGGAGGATCTCCACACATCATGTATTAAATTCCAAAAAATATTATTATTGGCTTTTTAAGATAAAGAGAAGTCAAAGATTAGAAAGGTGCGAATTGGTTAGTAAAAGGTCCATTGTAAATTATCCGTGGTATAGTTCAGAAAATGTTCTTCTTTTAATTCATGTTTGTCTCAAAATGTTTCCATTTTTATAGAATGTAATCGATTATCAGCTATAAGAGCTTTATCTACATCCATACCTTGTTACTGAAGATGTAGTTCCTATGTTTACAGGAATGCATCATTAAGCTTTCAGATACACTCACCTGTACACACCATGTTAAAGCTGCAGGTGTTTAATGGATGCGGTAATTATATTAGGCTTGGAATCACTTGCAATTTGTATAAAATCCTGTATTAGACATCTTTTCATATGAGATGTATTCATATGTTGTGGTGTATTCTATAATGTAGTATGTAAGACGCACACCTGCATACCACTGGCTTGTTACATGCCTGTTTTAACCTAGACTGCAGATATGGCCCAGATCATACCATTCGTACAGTTTCTTTCTAAAGGAAGAATTTAGACTAGTTTTAAGTACACTGTGATGTTCTATGTGCCTTTAGTAGACCTAAAAGAACACAAGCCATTTTGCAAAAAAAAAAAAAAAAAAGCCACAGCATCCTTTGAAATAAAGAACGAGAGGCATCTATTCATAGACTCTTGCAATCTATTCCAGAACCTCAAGCAGAGAAGTATGTGAAAGAAAGTGAACAAACCAAAAAAGCAGAGGCATGCTATGAAATCAGTGACAAAGTGAAATCTGCCATTTACTCTATATCAGCTCTCACATCTATCTGTACAGAGCTCGAGAGAAAATTAGAGTAAGAGCCAATGAAAAGAAATATTTAGGAATACTCATAAAACAATCTGAATTTTCAGCAGTAACACAATATAAAAATGTATACAAAGTAGTGCAAATGGGTCATCCTTTAAGTGCTGGGAGGAGTAGGTGCACAATAATGATTAAAGTAATCTATACCAACCAGGAAGCCAAGGGTTCAAATTAAAATGAAAAAGACACATTGGCCCATGTTTAACAAATCAAAACAGGTGCTGTTCTGGGGCACATGCTAAATACACATGGACAGTCTTTTGGGTTTCCATGGTGATTGCTCCTTATTTAGCACTAGATTCTAAAATATTTTTTGCTGTGATAAATGTAGCACACTAAATGTAAATATGACACTAAAATACAGTTTAGATTTGTTCTTGCACTTACCCATTATAATTAGACCCCGGAAAATGATATATACTATTAATAAATTATGTTTTGAGTTAACATGTTGTATAATATATGGACATATATTATACAACATGTTATTATATATATATATATATGTAAAAAAAAAAACAGAAAAAAAACACAAGCATACAAACCCCCCACGAGAAACTAGAAATCTAGGCCTATAAGCGCTGTGTATATGAAACAGACCTGTAGGGACAGAAGCAGTATCTTAAGGAGTAATCAGGCAGAATGAGAAGTGGTGTCCAGGCTGATAAAAACTATTTCTGTAGCTGCTGGGGCTCTTCCATCTCTGCCTTTACACTAGACTGAAAACTCTTTGTACTAATTACCAGACTGTACCAGATTTTCTGGTTCAGTTCCATTTCATAATTGACTGACAATAATGGGCAAGGAAGGGGAAAAATTCAGGCTCACCACCTCAAGCATAGGATCTGAAGTGGTTTCATAGGGGGCCATCATTGCCTGGCACTAAATGCAGATTTAAGCTACTCTTATCTGCACTTCTTTCCAATTCACAGATTTTAAGACTGAGATTAAAGCGAAGGGTAAGAATAGCATATGTTACAGCAGGGCACTAATTCAATTGTATACTTCCATTACCAAGTGATTATCCTGGAGAAAATCAGCAATGGAAGTTTGACTTTTCAAGAGCTGAAAGATAACGTACCCTGAGCTGCAAGTGATCTGTGAAATGTTACTGCGGATAAAGAACAATATATACTGAGCAAATCATCACGCGTGCCATAATTATTATACAGTATAAAAAAAATAAAAAAAAACAATGTGAAAATAACAAATATGTAGAATCAAATTATATAGATTTAAATTATAATGAACAAAAAACATCAGTGATGTCCCTTGGCAAAATTCCCTAAATGGTTAACAACCAACGACCTGCAGAATTCATTAATAACTGCATATTTCAATATCCACACTATAACAGCTCATCGTGATTGTTGCTTGTGTTTATTTTAACTTTGTTGTGTGATCTACACAGCATTTTCCACTGCAACACAGAGGGATGCAGCTGGTCCTGTCATTTGGTTGCCACTGTTTACACTTAGATTCCAAGTGTTCTATTCTGTTCGTACTGCTGTGATGTCATGCATGTGATGTCAAGTGTCATGAATAATATTAGCCAAGATATATAGAAACAAAACGCAGACATGCAATATAAGAGCACTACATTCTACAGTTTTGTAATTTGTTACAAGCATTATAATGCTCAGTGATATAACCAAGCATACGTTTGTGTGTACATTCATAAATACACTTATATATGTACACAAACAATATATTTCACTCTTGCCATCATTCCCAGTGGCCTCTCTGGTATGTGAGCACAAGTTACATTGCTTGCTTATGATGCACGCATACCTCAATAAAACTTCCACGAGCCACAGGACAATATGTAAGCATTGCATCAACACTCTCCCACTGTTAACTAGTGACATGCCAGATAAGTTCAGAAAAAGCTTACCTTACAGTCATTGGACAATATTTTCTCTTTGTAAGGCCTACAACTGCTCCCAAGTCCAGGGACTTTCCCATAAACTGTACCCAAACAGGTGAAACAATATTGATAGGCACAGGTACCTGAGAGAAGGGAAAATATAAGAAAGAGCAGAGCAAATGAACAAAATGTCTTCTGTCTCCACAGTCAGACCTTGTGCATGAGGAGTTAGAAATGCTCTGGCTATAGACTTTGTCCAAAGCTGTAGTTCTTTTTTTTTTTTTTTTTTTTTTCTTTCTTAGTGAAGGAAGATTAGTTCATAGAAAACTCAACAATACAGCACTGAAACCCATTGTTGATATTCAACATTTTTCACATAGCGGAACAGAATAGACAATACGGTATCTAGGAAACCGCGGGCTGGATTACAGACTGATGATATCTCGTCATTCTGGAGGCCTGTAATCCTTTTTATTACCTACCACAGCCAAAAGAGCAAAAACCTAAAATCAATAACAGTTGCAATACATTAAAAAGAACATGAGATTAATTAAATTAAAACTGTTAATGGAAATTGTAATAAGTGAAAAATAAATGACAACAGATCACAATGAATGTATCTACAGTAAGTTATTAAATATAGCACTGTTGTAAATAATAACAGATTAACAATAAAAGAAGGAATTTTTTATTCAGTTCTATGTCCCGATCAATATGTTAACAGGTTAGGTTTTAGCACAGTTTTACATATATACTAAATATAATAAACATACCACTGAAAGTAAAAAATATACAACACTTAACCAAACGTTATAATACCATGTTTAATATAAACACTTATTTAACATCCGAAGCAATTTGAGGTGTATATCATTTGTACAAACACGTTTTTGTGAGATCATAACAAGATGCATGAAATTTACTAATGAAGAATTAATAAAACTTTGTGATTTTTCTCTGATTTTATAACAAGCACAGCATAATCAGATAATGAAAATCCCAAACTCTTAAGGTTAGATGATACCATTATTTATGATTACTTGTATTCTACGTTATCTATTTATGTTTACTTTTCCAAAGTTGTAGTCTCTCATTACAATCCTTAAAATCCAGACCCCATATTTTCCCAAAAACACAAAATAGTCCAGATAGCCCCAGAC
This sequence comes from Pelobates fuscus, assembly GCF_036172605.1. NCBI lineage: Eukaryota > Metazoa > Chordata > Amphibia > Anura > Pelobatidae > Pelobates > Pelobates fuscus. The sequence goes on along the minus strand of NC_086318.1, from coordinate 133,876,866 downwards.
ATGATTGTTCCAGCCAGCCTCTTTTCAATGCTTCTGCAATTGACCAATTGACAAGTGACTGATGGTTATCTTTTCACTCCAACAATGAGAGAAATTACCATCACTATTGGCTATGTACAGTAAATGCCTCCAGAGTAAATTACATGATTCTAAAATTCTTCTTTTTGCTGGCTCGGTACAACATTCGCACACACAAAAAAAAAAAAGTTTATTTCTGTGTGTGTGAGTGTGTGTGCTCGTCTGGCTTCCTGTACTGCAGATTTGGCCTTTCCTGTCAGACATAGAATAGAACTTGACAGCTTCTTTAAAAGAGGAGCATAAAGGGACTTTAATGAGGGATGGCACTGGGCTATTCGTAAGCCTCTATTCTTTTGCGATTGGCTATTCTATCCAAAGACGGAAAAAAAAATAGGAATGTGAGAAAAGATAAGCTGTACAGGAATACTCTAAGGGACACTTTCAATGACCTTCAGATTCCACTTCAACCTCAGCCGTTATAATATTTTCCATAAAAAAAATAAAAAATCCTTCTGTATCAAGAAAGTGAAATTACTGCATACGGTAAGAAGCTAGGTTACTTGCCAAGAACAAATTTAATTCGATACAGTACTCTAGAAGAAAATGAAAATGAAATCCATTAAAAAAAATGAAAGACATTCGTTAAGATGTGGGTAATCTTTTGTATGGAAATATAAGCTGAATACATACACCATTTATTCATTTTTTAAACGTATCTAGATATTTCTTATGTCTTCTTTACATTATTCAACCGTGTAGTGCAGTGACTTCTTGCATTCTTCTTGCTGCCCACCAAGTTTAGTGGGAGTTACAATACTGGGCAGTAAATTATATTTTCAGGTGCCTGATGAGGATATACTCCTGATCATGATATGCTGGAAGAGGGGGTGAGCAGACATTCAGTATGATTCTGTCTCTCCAGCTTCTCCCTCAGTATACCATTACTGTGTAAACAGCTGATTTAATGGTGGCAGGTGCAAATAGTCAGGACAGTTTAAATCTTGTTAAAACTAAAAAAAAGTATATATATATTATATATATATATATATATATATATCTATATATTTGTGTGAAGGGCTCATGATAGTACAGAGGAATAAAACATTAATAAGCGTAGGATGGTATTAAAATAGCAAGTCGGTTATGGTGTGCCGGAACCGACAATGAGGTAGGCCTGTAAATAAAGAGGGCCCACCAAGAAGAAATGTAAGAGAAAAGGAGTTGATAATGAGGAGTGGGTGGGAGGGTGATGCAACGCTGACCTCGAGCGGTATGGAGCCAGGTAAGGGGTGTCCCTTAAGTAGGGAAGGGGTGTGTCATACGCCCCTCCCACAAACACAGGCCAAAAGGCCTTACTACTTGTGTGAAGGCTCATGATAGTACAGAGGAATAAAACATTAATAAGCGTAGGATGGTATTAAAATAGCAAGTCGGTTGTGGTGTACCGGAACCGACGATGTGGTAGACCTGTAAATAAAGAGGGCAAAAATAGAAAATTCAAGATTTATTACATACCACCAAGATACATATTTTTAACAAGACATGTTCTGAAAAGCATTTCTTACTTCTTGTATAGGGTTAGGTATGTATCGTGTATGTATGTAAGCTGATGATTTCCAGCGCCCCAGTGTCTTGATAACATGAACCGGTATGTTAACACTGGAGGCTGTGGAGGCCGCTCCTATGCGGAAGGAGTGGCCTGAATAGTTAGCTGGCTTGAGTCCCAGCTGTGTTAGTAATGACCTGACGTGGGTCATAAAGGTGGTAGTAGTGAGTACTGAACCTTGTAGAACAAAAAGTGGTTGTGATGGCGGTGCCTTGTTATGCTGTGTATAAGAGTCCAGTATTTGGACGGGGCACCATCTGTTGTGAGTCGGATAGTACTTAACCTCTACTGGTGGTGCATGTTGATTGGTTTTGGAATGAGGTAGTGTCAGGATATAATAGTCCATGTGTTTGATTAAGTATGAATGAAGCAGGATGTGAGTGGACTGTGTTGTATTGATGGCGGTAAATTCTCTAGGTCTCAAAAACCCATAAAAGGCTACATAAATTGCTGTTTTGATGACTAGATTTGTGCCAATGGAAAGGGTCTTAAATCTAGCAGGTGTGATAAGTCTTTGAAGATATGAAAATCTATAGGTAGCCTCTGTGCTGTATGCAGGGGTTCGGATCTTTGTATACCCCTAAGGATGTTCCTAATTTCATACGATGACATAAAACTTGAGTTGTTGGGTTGTAACGTTAGCATGTGATGTTGGATGCCTGTTAGATATAGTTTGATTGTGTTGTAAGAAAGTTTGAGTTTGATGTGGCAAAAAGAGGCAAAACCTAAAAATGATGTCATGATGAAAGGTTGTAATATGTTGTGTTCCGAAAGGAATCTTTTAAATAAAATGAAAGCTCTGTCGTAAGTTTTCCGGGTATTTGTAGATAGTGCTAGTTGGGACAACGTTCTGCTATGTTGCATGATAGCGTCTAGTCCATTACTAGATGATGGAAAAGTGGAGTGGCCGTGGCTGTGAGCGCGGCTGACGGGAGTAGTTGATGAAAGGCCTGGAATTTAAAGCGAGATAAATTATCAGCTGCCTCGTTACATACACCTGGAATATGAACACAATACAAGAAGAAATTATGACATGCTGCTAACCAAGTGAGTTTCCTCAGAAATCTCATGATAGTAAGGGATTTGGAGCGACCTTTGTTAATAATGTGACAGGTTGCTTGGTTGTCTGAGTAACACCTTACTGACGAACCTGTCCATAAATGTCCCCATGCCACGGCAGCCGCCACGATGGGATATATCTCAAAAAGAGCTGAGGTAGAGGAAAAACCCTCCAGGTCCTGAACCTCTGAAGGCCAGCTGCCCCAAAGCCATTCGTTCCCGAATATTGCTGCAAAACCTGTGGTAGACGCCGCGTCTGACCAAATAGTAGGAGAGGTGTCAGACAATTGAGGGAGGAACATGCTTTTACCATTCCAGGTGGTTAAAAAGTTTCTCCACATGAGTAGGTCTGCCGTAGCTTGGGTATCTAGGGATAATCTGTGTGCATCATGCAGAAAAAGTGGGAACATGTGGAGGAGTCGTGAGATGAAAGCACGGCCTTGAGGTACAGTACGCATAGCAAAATTGAGTGACCCCAGTAAAGATTGTAGTTCTTTGCGGTTACAAGTGCGGAGTTGTAGGTAGAGATTAATGTTTGTAAGAATGTTTTCTACCTTGGTGCGTGGCAGGCTAGCTTGCATGTTGGCTGAGTCTAGCATGATACCCAGGAATGTGATGATGGTGTCTGGGCCTTCGGTCTTGGTAGGGGAGACTGGGGCCCCCCAACTGGTTGAATAGGCTGACTGTTTCTTTGAGGCTACTGGGATGGGAAGTATTCTCCTCAACCAGTAGGAAATCGTCCAGATAATGTATGACTGTAGGGCATCTGGATATATTGAGTAATAACCAGCATAGGGTTTCGGCGAATTTGTCAAATATGGCTGGACTACTTTTAGAACCAAAAGTTAGGTGTGAGAAAAAGTAGTAGTTCCCTGCCCATTTGATGCCATGTAGGTGCCACAGTGTAAGGTGGATCGGTATTAGTTTGAAGGCATTTGTTGCTGAGCCATGCACCAACTCCTGCCTGCATGATAGCCGTAATGGCGTCATCTATAGTGGAATATTGCAGGGAGAATTCCTCCGAGGGTATAAGGGAGTTTAGGCTAGGAGTGGTTGAGGTGTGTGGTGCCGATAAATCGATAATAAGTCTCTGCTTGTTGGAAGATTTCCCTGTGACAATCCCGAAGGGGTTTGTCCGCCATGTGGTGAAAGGAGGGGATTGAAAAGGTCCCAATAAGAAACCCTCTGTGACTTCTTGAGCTATGAGTGTGTCAACAGCTGGAGGGTTGTGCTGGGCGGATTGTAAATATGGACATTCCAGGATTCCAGAAGGCATATGTATGATACCCGTGTGGAATCCTTCTGATAGACCAGAGATTATGAAATCTACCAAATGTGTAGATGGATGATGTGACAGAAATGTTGAAAGTAGGGATATGCTTATAGACGTTAAGTATTGTTTAGGATACATTTTATTGGGACACATGATTTTAGCATGTGCCCTGAAACATTTAGAACATATATGCAATAAACGACATCCACTGTAATTACATGTTCCAACATTAAAATTATTACATGAAATTATTAAATGAAATTATAAACTTGATAGGCCTTCCCAGTGTGTCTTTGGATATTTTCTCCGTAGGACCAGCGGAGCTAGGTCCTTGCAAGTGGGTATGCTCGTTAGCAGTGGTGGGACAAAAATTTGCCGTATGAGACATGGAGGAGCAGTATGCACAAGCCGGCGTCCTTAGACCTGCAAAGTGTCTGCAGAAAATCACTGTGTCTATCTTGCTCCAGTTGGACCTTGTCCCGTACTGGCAGAAAGCGCCCGACACTTTAGCAGAAAAAGATCTATGGTAATCATAGAATGCCGATCCACCATATTTATTGCCCAGGTCCACCAGCTTGTGCATATACAAATCGAACTCCTCACGCCTGTGTGGGTATACGGCACAAATTACATCTCGGTAAATGCCAAAGGCCAACACAAATTCCGGGATGGTGAGTTTCCTATTTAAGCGGGCATCTCTAGACTTTACCACCACAGAAATATCATCATACGCATACCTTTTATGCTCCACCACATCCTGGGAGGCAATTAGTAGTGAAGCCAAGTTGACATCTTTAACTTCCAGGATGTCTTTCTTAAGGTGCTCATATGGGCAGGGTTAACCTCCTGCTCATCAAAGGTGGTGGCTGGAGAAACTAATTGCAACTCGACCAGTGGCGGAGGGGTCGCAGTGCCCGACCCAGCCATGGTAAGGGCTGTGGTGACCGATTCAAGTTTCTCCAGCCTGGAGTTGACCTTGCCCATGGATGACATGAGGGATGTTAGCATGCCGTGTATATCTGCCAGTTTAGACTGGCTAGTCCTTTCCCCTGCATCAATGTTATCAGTTGAGGTGTGCAGTAACTTGTAAAGTTCCGCCTTCCTTGCAGTAGCGGGGAAAGGAATTTGTCATCTCCTGAGTTCGCTGGTTATGCGAGGGATTGTCCATGACCTGAAAGATGCAGGACTAGCCATGTCTTCTTCCTGTGATGGGGTATTTGCTCTAGTCGGAGTGCTCGGGATGGAGAATTCCTCTACCCCTTCTTGAGACATACTAGATGAGAAAATATATGGTTAGTGTGTGGAACCCCAGGGGATGTACTGGCAGGCTAACTATGCCGGCTAAGGTGAAAAATTAATCTTGTTCTTTGGAGACAGGTGATGCCCTGCTAGTTGCCAAGTGGCTATGAGAGGCTCTATCTATGCGTTGGCGCAAGGGGATATTGAGGCCACCCGACGTAGTGGCAGGAATTCGTAGGCCTCTCGGTGACAATAAAAGAAAACAGGGGAAGGGAGTGACAGGTGACGCCCTCTCTATAATTTGCGAGGCGGCTAACTCACGTGTGGCTCGAGGGGCGTTTGCCTCCGAAACGTTGAGGCGGGGTGTTGGCCTCGCGGACCGCTAAACGATAGGCAGTATGCCAAGAGGGGAGATACCTATTTGGGCCTATACCCCTAAATTTGCCAGTACTCTATGTCCTATGTAGAGATGGAACGTATGTGATACATGACGTGAGCAGGCTTACGTACCTGGTAGTATGTATACGTTTTTTGAAATGCGACAGGTATAGAAAAACCTGGGAAAACCTAAATGGGTAGAAACAAGATATGATAGTGTGAGAATTGGATCCTGTGATACCAATGTAGTCTAGATATGCTGTAGTTGAGTTTCTACCAGTATGTGTTGGAGGGGAAAATTTTATAAGCATGGTAGTAACCTGACTGGTCTTGTTGTTGTGTATAAAACGTGAAGCTGAGATTTACCCTGGTAGCAGGGTTTTTGGGTGTGTATAATGTGTCTACATGGTGACAAGAATTATATATATCTAGTTTGGCAATGCTACTGTTTGTAGTATTCCCTGGTGCAGGGAGTTATATGATTTATCCGGTATAGATTATCTGTGCCGTGATGTAAACTAGAATGAAAGATGTGGATGAGGTAGAAAATATGTGAAAATAACCAAATGCAGAAACCTATGAGTGGTTGAACCAAAAACGTGTGAGTCAACCCAAAAGTTTTTGTGAAATTGGGACCGTGTTCTTGTATACTCGTTATGTCGTTTTAATACATAAAGAAAGGTCAGAAAATGTACGTGCCATGTAATCGTGTGTTCATGGTGGTGAGAAAAAAAAAACGTAATCTTCATAAAATACCTTTAGAGATAAGCTATAACATTTATGTACTATACATGATATCTTATAATTAATGTAAACTTAAACTATTATATAAGTCAATAAACCTATAAACATAATGAGATAGAAAACCTAATACGCAGATTAAATAATATATAATTAGATTGCACATGAAACAGGTAAATGTACCAAACTTTATTTTATATATATATATATATATATTCAGGCTGGATTTGCTGTATGAAAAACGAATATGAAACGAATTGCGATGTGAATGAAATTAGCAAAACTGCCGAAAGCATATATCGCATGAATAACCAGATACTCTATGAACTGACATAGACGAAAGATATGTGTATATGACATGACGAAACCGAACGCCAGTCTGTTTGAATGAGTACGTATGGTACTATGAGTTGACGAATTGAAGCGAAGTGGGTACTTGGTGAATGAGTACTATTCGTATAGAAAGTAGCGAAAGGATTTTACCGAATATGCATGTGGGCTGGTCGTAAAGCGTGGGGCCGTAAAGTAAGGCCCGTTTAAAAGCGCGACGCCGTGGGAATGATCCAGGCGTCGAACTTACGATTTGGAAGTCACTAGGACGTTGTCTGCGACGAAGACCGGATTTGTGAGGAGCTGGACGGATGGAAAACCTGCAAGGAATCCTGGACACAGCTATACCAGACGAAACCGCGGGTTTTTTGAAAATCAAGATGGCGTCGTACGTGAACCGGAAGTGGATTCTCGTGCAACGCTGACCTCGAGCGGTATGGAGCCAGGTAAGGGATGTCCCTTAAGTAGGGAAGGGGTGTGTCATACGCCCCTCCCACAAACACAGGCCAAAAGACCTTACCATATATATATATATATATATATAAAATCCAGAGAACCCCTGCACTCCAACTTCAATAAAAAGAAAAATTTACCTGGTGCTCTGGTGGCAAAACAATACAGGATACAAAATTACCGGCACTCAAGGGTTGAAAGTTGCTTAAATCTTCATTTATTTCGAAGAGAAAAAAAATCGACGTTTCAGCTCCTCACAGGAGCTTTCATCAGGACACCATCAGGTGTCCTGATGAAAGCTCCTGTGAGGAGCTGAAACGTCGATTTTTTTCTCTTCGAAATAAATGAAGATTTAAGCAACTTTCAACCCTTGAGTGCCGGTAATTTTGTATCCTATATATATATATATATATGTGTTTTTAAATAGTACTATTTAGGATTTGAAATCACTGTTTAGTTAATAAGCGAGTGCACTGGTTTGTATAATATACACACACACATTTGATTTCAAATTATCGCGATTTGCTTGAAATCTTGAGCTCCGCAAATATATTTATAGTTATATGAACAAATCATGAAACAAATAAAAAGAACAATGAATGAAACTATTCAATTTGTTTTGTGATTTGGAGTTCTGTTTTTATGGAAAAAAAAAGATTGATTGAGATGGTTGATGAGTAGGCTTGGCAGAATTTCAGAACCAGGGTTCCAATTGCAGTTCAGCCCAAAACAAACCTATAAGTCTAATATATAAATATATAATATCATTTTTTTGACTGGCCCTCCTCTTATTATCTCTATTGTTTACTTCTCATTTGATTTGTAAACCAAATGGTGGGAAAATGTATCTTTCAGTGTACTGCAAAATATATACATAATATTTATATTTTGCAGTACATTGATTGGTCAGTTTTCCTGCCCAACTGATCACATGGACGAAATTCTAATGAAAAACCACATGGATGAAACCCAAGTCGGCTGAAACCATTTGTTTTTCGGACAAATCAATTTGGAAGAACCATGTTTTGATGTATATAAATATGTTTATTATATGTATAAACCATTCCCAGAGTAATCAAATACATATTTTTCAAAAACCACCAAAGGTAGAGGTGCTGTTCACTAAAAGCCAAAAATTGCAATTCAGACTAAATTGTTCATGTGTTCCTTTACCTTGTTGTACAGATGAAAGGCATGATAATAATTCTAAAATGTTAATTACAAAAAAAAGCCAAGAATTGTAAATAAAGTTTTTAAAATTGCTATAACATTAACGCATTCAAAGTGTACATTTAACTATAGCCTACAAAGGATGCTACCAATGCATGCTGTTTTTACACCTCGTACTTAGTCATAGGTAGGGAGCCTATAATTGCATTAATATGCCATAGAATGAGTGCCTCTTTAACTATCTTATCATCTTGCTATACTATAAACACTTCATTATCTTTTTGCAGAAACTAATCTGTGCTTTGCCAGCATTAATCAATTGCCACATATATTATGCATTCAGAGGTCATAGTCGCAAATAGTAACTGATATATTAGTTGGTTATATGGATTATACACCACTAAAATAGGTTTTCTAAATGCTTACTTGGGATTAATGAAATTTAGATATTTGACTATCTAGCTATTTACTACACGTAAGTGTAGTGTGCATCTGTTAGTCCTGCACACGGATGTTAAGTTACAAAAATACCTGGGTCTTGTGCCTACAGAAAAACTCTGTGAACCTCCACTGTACCACACTAGACCCATCCAGTGTCAACATCGCCCTGCCCAACCTAGCTTCACCATCTTTTTACTTCACCACCACTCTTGTATGTGACTGATTCTGCCAAGCTTATCATGTTGCTATCAACTGTAGATTGTCATCTGAAGGGCAGAGAGTAAATTTGAGAGTGACACAACAAGCAGCAGGCTTTTAAAACAGGCAGATGCACTGGACATTGTATTAAGCATCAAACACAAAAAGGATACGCAACAAGGAATCATGGAATTTATATCAATGTTTCAATAACTGGAAAAAGAGTGGTTGGGGATATTTACATATAGAGAGTGGGTGCTAGTACTGAAAATACTAATTAGCGAGACAAGTTGTGCTACACTAGCAGGTGGTGTCATTCAAATGGTATTTCAAAGATTTTTGGGAATTATACCGGTTACAAACATGTGGCAGGAGAAGTTACGTATGAGTAAATAAATCACTGAACTCAAAATACTGTGGCGTTCCCGAGTTCCCTGAACAAGTCTAGGTTCAATTTCTTACTTTTACATTGTTGATGAGTGATCGTGATAGTTATCAGTTAGAAACACTGTTCAGTTGCTGTCTGGCTATTGTTGCGTTATCCTGTCCTACTTGCAGTGATTTGGTCTCAATCTAATCTATCTTCGTTCATTCAAATCCTTGTTGGCTCAGCGCCAAATGTTTCTTTCTGGTCTTGCTACCTGTATGGGTTTCTTTAGAAATGTATCTCTTCTCTGATTTATAATCTGAATATCTGTGTTCATGTAGCAATTCCTTTGTGTTCTTCCCAAACTGCCAGATACTGTTCACATACGGTGTGCCTAAACATAGTTGGAATAAGGACTCAAACTTTAACGCTTTAACGCCTCATTAGTTCCCATATTTCAGAGGCATTTGTTTTACATACCTACCACCTGTTAGGAATTTTTCAAAACAGTCCTGATAATTTTGTTTCTTTCTAGTAATCTACTTCTGTGGACTTCAGAGAAAAGTCCCCCAAAAGTGCATAACTTGCATAATTTCAAGAGGCCACATTTGGGTGTGTGATTGTTGGTGTGGTTTTAATTAATGACCAGCATAATGTCTAATTCATTTTTGTCTGCATTAATGCTCAACATAATATGATGATATTTGATGATAACCTGCATTCTGCTTTAGTGTCCCTAGTGTCCCTAGTAATACAGATTCCCAACCCCGTCTTTCCCATAAAAAACAAACTAATTAAAAGTATGGTTTTTACTCATCATAATTCAGAACCGAAGCTCCCTTGCAGTTGCTCCCCTCAACACCTCCTGCAACGTCATGGAGGAGTCATTGCTTCCTCCGATGTGGTCCAATTCAATGCTCCTCATAGAGGAGCATTGGGGAGCTGATGCAGATGCACCACGAGAGTCTCAATCATATTCAAATGCTTCTCATAGGAAATCATTGAAAGAGTTTCACTCACTCATTGTATAGGAAGTCCATCTAGCGTCAGGAAAACAACCACTAGAAGAGTGTTTTTAACCCTGCAATGTAAACACCGCGGTTTATACAAAACTAATGCTTTAATTGCAGGGTTATAACTACAGGTTCACTGCACCCAATCCACTTTATTGAGATAAAGAGATTTGGTAATGTTAGTGGTACTTGAATTAATACCATAATAGCTATTTAGAATTTCAGTAAGTTTACGGTATCAGGCATAGTATATGAGTGAAGATTCCAGTGGATACATGGACGAGTGGTTACCTATAGATTTATGGATTCCTGGAATGCGTTATTACCCAGCTTAACCACTTCTTTGGCTATTATAGATGTCTCTTTATAACTGACCTGTACCATGGCTTGAGGAATTTTGGGTTTCATGGAGAGTGGGACGTTTTTCCACTAATCTGACCGTGTGGTTATGGTATTGTAGCAGCGTATCATAATGGTTTTAAAACTGTGGACTCCAACCCACCATTTTCTTTTAAACCCTATTAGGGAGCTGGGAAAGCCCTGAATTCAGATTTAAAATGTATGGACAGAAAATTGCCCATATGTTTTTGTACCATATACTTCTAGAATCATAATCACTACAACAAGATGTGGTGATCATGTGTTTAGAGGGTTCTTTGCAATGCTATCCTGCGTCATGCCCCTCGATATTATGAAAATCTTCAAGAAGCTATTGTCATGTAAGCTGAATGTTTTGCAAGCACTATGTAGAATTTAAATGTACACACCGGAACTTGGTTTTATTGGTTCATATGTTTTTGTTCCCCTCATCATTTGTATTTTATTGTTTTCGTAACGTAAGATGGGGTACAGAAAAGAAGAAGGGGGGGAGGGGTTGTCATGAGGTTTCACATGGTTGCACAATATAATACAATGACATCACAAGCAATTTTCCAGTTTTATACAGTATGATTCCATTAACATAAATATCCAATTCTACCATATGCGGTTACCTATATGCCCAGGTATGGTCCCAGCTTTTCTGAGGGGCCGAAAGAAACCCTGAACCCTTTTAGGGATGAAGTCTTAAATTTCAATGTGGGTCCATATGTTTTTAATGACAGGTGCACTATAATTCTTGGGGTAGGTTTTAGGACGTGTTCACAAAGCAATGATTTGCAGTTAAATGAGAAGGGAATGTGTTTTTTTAAGCCAATAATTGGATATTTTTAAAGCCATGATAATTTTGCCTAAATTTAGCTATTCCCTTGTTAAAGCTTCCTTAGCTCCAACCTCAATTCACTATTACATGAGCAAACCCCGAAGCAGCAGCATTCTTCTGTACGGCTATGTCAGAACAGGATGCATGTAGCCATTCCATAAGACACATCTGATGCCGCATTTTATCAGATATTCTCAGCTTCAAAAATAGAAAGTGATTGCACTAGCCTTTTCAGAGAGCTGTCATTTCAATTATAATATTAATCAGTCATATCTAAAATACTGGTATCTTGACATGGCCACAGTACCCTATCATTACTGGATCAGATATTTATTTCTGTCCAATCACTTGTGTGGCAGCCAATTATTTTCCGCAAATTGCTGTAAGAGCTACTAATCAGCCACAATCAATGACCTATATTTAAAAAAAAAAAAAGAAAAATAATAAAAAAAAAAATACATTTTCAAGAGATGTCAACAAAGTCTGGCAGCTAAAAAAAGAACCTTTATTTGTGATTTCATGGTATTTTTGTGTGCTTTCAATGTACTTGCTCCTATTAGGCCACAGTATATGAAATAGAAGGCTATTCTTTGAATTGCATTACTTACATATGCTTAGGGATATGCCTACACTTTATTCTTAAACCTATAATAGTAATACTTAAGAATAAATCACGACGTAGATTGAATTATTTTCAGGAAATCTGTTACCCTACAAGCAGTGCGCCAATAACAGATATCCTCTTTTAATAAAAAACATGGTATCCCAATATAATAAAAATATATACTTATAGTTAAAAGTATAGTTTAAAGTCAATGACTCTGTAAATTGAAAACATTTAAAACATGTAATATCAAAGTAAGGAAAAAACCATACAACGAGAGAATAGAAAGAAAATATTAAGCATTATTTTTAATATTTTGCCAAACAGAATGTAAAAATGGCAATGGTAATTGTGTCTAGTGCTAAACATTCCAAATATATCCATGACATTTACTTGTATTTGTTTAAGGTTTAAATATTTGGGGGTACCTGCATCTAGGATGCTATTATCTGTGTCTCCCATTATTGTCAGTTAGGCTTTAAATCCTGTACCCCATGCTGTAAAGAGGTACACGGTTATTAACAGAAGTAAAATAGATATAATTCGGCATTTAGCATTGAAGGTTTTTAGTGGAACTCCTCTCTTGTACAGATGTATACTTGCCTGTTTTTATTTATTTTACATCTCATATATCAAGTGCCCTGGTTTAGGGGAGACAGTCCTTACTTATTCAAGGATTCTCTATGGTAGAAACTTAGGCGCCTAAGGTCCCCACTACATTGGATTGGCCTATCATCCTAGAGTTATACATTCTGCATGACATCACTGAAGGAGGAGATCGCACTGAGGAGACTCGGCACTGAAAAAGGGTGAGAAGTTTGTTTTCAAATTAATTCTTTTGTTTTTATTTTAAGATTGGGGGGTGGGGGTGGGCCTAATTGTACAGGGGCACCAGGGCTGTAGCGTTAGGAAAAGATATATGTATTTCTAACACTACAGTGACATTTTCCAGTTCGGCTATTTTGACCTTAATTTTTTGTATTTCACTTTGAACGGTCACTTCACTTTGAATGGTCAGAATAACTCTGTAAGTGTTGTCCAGCACAAAGAGGTAATTTCAGACAGTATAATGCACTATAAACATAAGCAATATTATTATATATAATAATATAATCGCCATTTATATAGCGCCAACAAATTCCGTAACGCTTTACAACATTTTAAGAGGTATGATAAGAGATTAGCTATTTAACTATAAATAGGACAATTACAAGAAAACTTATAGGAACGATAGCTTGAAGAGCAACCTGGCCAAACGAGCTTACAGTCTATAGGAGGTGGTGTATAAAACACAATAGGACAGGAAATAGCAATCAAATAAGGTCAGAGTAAAGCAGAGCTGGAGTAGAGAGTAGAGTGCTGCTATATAGGAGAGAGCAAGAGAAAGGTATGTGAGGTAGAGGTTACTCTGAGAGGCCATAAGGTTTCTTAAAGAGATGGGTTTAAGGCACTTCTTAAATGATTGAAGATTAGGGGAGAGTCTGATGGTGGTAGGCAGGCTATTCCATAGGAAGGGAGCCGCCTGTGAGAAATCCTGCAAGTGTGAATTGGACGTATGAGTGCGAGCAGCGGACAGGAGAAGGTCACTGGCAGAGCGGAGAGACCAAGAAGGGACATACCTATGGATCTGTGAAGAGATATAAGTGGGGCTAAAATTGTTCAATGCTTTATAGGTATGGGTTAGTACTTTGAATTTACTCCTGTAGGACGTAAAGACAGCGCGCTTGCAAGGATGGACAGATGTGGATACCACTAACTTGATGGGACAGGGAAAGATGGGGATCAGTATTAGGAGGAGGAAAGACAAGGAGCTCAGTTTTAGAGAGATTGAGTTTCAGAAAGTGGGAGCACATCCAGTCAGAGATGGAAGAAAGGCAAGCAGTGACACGTTGCAGGATGGCAGGGGAGAGGTCCGGGGAGGAGATATATATCTGGTTGTCATCAAGTCTTTCCAGAAACTTTGAGGAAAAAGGGAGCAGGGATATGAGACGATAGTTAGAGGGGGAGGACGGGTCGAGAGATTTTTTTTTTTAGGATAGGTACTACAGTGGCATGTTTAAAGTCAGCAGGGACAATGCCAAAAGAGAGAGAGAGCAGTTGAAGATGTATGTTAAGGAAGACACAAGACAAGGGTAGAGAGATCTGATAAGGTGAGATGGGACAGGATCATGCGGGCAAGTGGTGGGATGAGATGAAATGAGAAGCGCAGTGACCTCTTGTTCAGTAGCCGGGGAGAAAGTCTGAAGGCTATGAAGATCTATGTGTAGTTGAGATAGAGAAAGGCAAGTTGGGAAGAATTCTTTCCTTAGCTGTTAAATCTTGTCGGTAAAGTAGCATGCAAAGCTATTGGCTGTAAGGTTAGTTTGAGGGGTGGCCACAGCAGGGCGAAGAAGAGAGTTAAAGGTGTCAAAAAGACGCCTGGGATTGTTGCGGGAGCATGAACTAATGAGAGAGGAAACGTATGACTGTTTGGTGAGGGCAAGGGCTGCGCTGTATGAACACAATATGACTCTAAAATGGAGAAAGTCTCACTGGGTGCGAGACTTCCTCAAGGAGTGTTCATCACAACGGGAACATCTTTGCAGGTAGCGTGTTGATTTAGTATGCCACGGTTGGGGGGGTGTCCTCCTCGAGGTTCATGTTTGGAATGCAGTATTCAAGGCAGAGGTGAGGGTAGTGTTATATGTGGAGATGGCCAGTAAGGGACAGGAGAGGGAAGGGATGGATAGCAGTTCTGAATCAATATCAGCTGACAGCTGCTGGAGGTCAATATAATTAAGGTTGGGGGGAGTTAGGCTGAGGTTGTTGGGGTAGGGGGTATTATATTGTCATCCACAACTCTCAAAATCCACTTGATGGCAGGTTATAAGACTAGCTATTGTTATCTTCAACCTGTGATGGAATCGCAAAGCCTTTCCAAGGAAATATTGGGAACGTGACAACATCTAATAAGAATTTTAAAAGATTGATCATGTGTAACTTGTTTTAGTATGATCGATCTATTTATCTAGTCAACACCATTGAAAATCAGGTTTATTGTCAAAATTTACAGACTTTCAGCTGTTTGCAATGAACAAATCAAAGAAAAGAAATTGAAGCATCTAAACACTGCGAATGCTTCAAGTGATTTCCCCAAACTAAACTGAAAATGCAACTTATAATGACTTCTTCAATTTCAATATTATTCAACCCCTGGAATAGTATATGTATTTATCTATCTATCTATCTATCTATCTCTCTCTCTCTCAGTAGCTGTAAAATGCACAGAGCTAAGCTTGCAGCAGACATAGAATGCAGATAATACCCAAGCAGACACAGAATTCAGTACTGCTAGCAGAAAGGCCTTTGCAGCCAAAGCCAAGAAAACAAGTGATTAAAGACAATTTTTAAACATAATCTTATCTACAAGTTTATCTCCATATTTTTATAGCATGTGCCTTGATTTAACATTGTTTGATACGTTGCTAAAATTATTTAATATTTTTAAATAAACTTTTAAAATACTTTTAAATATTGAAATATCAAAAATATATAGTATGTAAAAATGTAAAATATTACAAAATTAAAATATTTTTTAACAATATTAACTCATTTTAAAAGTTTATCCAAAAATAATTTGAAAAGCTTACACAACAACATTAAATCGAGGCCATGATCTCTATAAGGATGTATGGAGTAGTTTATATACAGGTAGTGCAGAATTATTAGGCAAGTTGTATTTTTGAGGATTAATTTTATTATTGAACAACAACCATGTTCTCAATGAACCCAAAAAACTCAATATCTAAGCTGAATATTTTTGGAAGTAGTTTTTAGTTTGTTTTTAGTTATAGCTATTTTAGGGGGATATCTGTGTGTGCAGGTGACTATTAATGTGTATAATTATTAGGCAACTTAACAAAAAACAAATATATACCCATTTCAATTATTGATTTTTACCAGTGAAACCATTCACAAATATACATTTCTGACATTCAAAAACATAACAAAAACAAATCAGTGACCAATATAGCCACATTTCTTTGCAAGGACACTCAAAAGCCTGCCATCCATGGATTCTGTCAGTGTTTTGATCTGTTCACCATCAACACTGCGTGCAGCAGCAACCACAGCCTCCCAGACACTGTTCAGAGAGGTGTACTGTTTTCCCTCCTTGTAAATCTCACATTTGATGATGGACCACAGGTTCTCAATGGGGTTCAGATCAGGTGAACAAGGAGGCCATGTCATTAGATTTTCTTCTTTTATACCCTTTCTTGCCAGACACGCTGTGGAGTACTTGGACGCGTGTGATGGAGCATTGTCCTGCATGAAAATCATTTTTTTCTTGAAGGATGCAGACTTCTTCCTGTACCACTGCTTGAAGAAGGTGTCTTCCAGAAACTGGCAGTAGGACTGGGAGTTGAGCTTGACTCCATCCTCAACCCGAAAAGGCCCCACAAGCTCATCTTTGATGATACCAGCCCAAACCAGTACTCCACCTCCACCTTGCTGGCATCTGAGTCGGACTGGAGCTCTCTGCCCTTTACCAATCCATCCATCTGGCCCATCAAGACTCACTCTCATTTAATCAGTCCATAAAACCTTAGAAAAATCAGTCTTGAGATATTTCTTGGCCCAGTCTTGACGTTTCAGCTTGTGTGTCTTGTTCAGTGGTGGTCGTCTTTCAGCCTTTCTTACCTTGGCCATGTCTCTGAGTATTGCACACCTTGTGCTTTTGGGCACTCCAGTGATGTTGCAGCTCTGAAATATGGCCAAACTGGTGGCAAGTGGCACGCTTGACTTTTCTCAGTTCATGGGCAGTTATTTTGCGCCTTGGTTTCTCCACACGCTTTTTGCGACCCTGTTGACTATTTTGAATGAAACGCTTGATTGTTCGATGATCACGCTTCAGAAGCTTTGCAATTTTAAGAGTGCTGCATCCCTCTGCAAGATATCTCACTATTTTTGACTTTTCTGAGCCTGTCAAGTCCTTCTTTTGACCCATTTTGCCAAAGGAAAGGAAGTTGCCTAATAATTATGCACACCTGATATAGGGTGTTGATGTCATTAGACCACACTCCTTTTCATTGCTTAATTGGTAGTAGGCTAATTGGTAGCACCTAATATGCTTAATTGGTAGTAGGCTTTCGAGCCTATACAGCTTGGAGTAAGACAACATGCATAAAGAGGATGATGTGGTCAAAATACTCATTTGCCTAATAATTCTGCACTCCCTGTAAAGGATTAGAGGGAATGTCTGAATCTGTATCATTTTTTAAATGTTTGATGGAGCAATCTAAATAATTGTAGAGGGGGGCGTGGTTACGGCAGGCAGGAGATCAGTCGCATGGCGCAGTAAGCTCCGGTGCAATGGAGACTACAGACGGAGAAATTCCACTCCACCAATCCAGACTTTCCCCCATGCCTTTCCGCCAGTATGGGGAAGAAAAATAAAAAGCTTAAAGGCCTTACAGGGGAGGGATCCCTCAATATCGGCGACCTGTTGTTACAGAGGCCTAGGCCCAATATGGCGGCGCAGCCAGACCACGGCTCCTCTACCTCCTCAGAGGCCGATCCCCTTGATGTGCCAGATGCTATACCGGACACTGGTGGCCTGAATACACATCTGCCCACAGCTGAACTGAATACGCGAGCTACCAAAGGTGATATTTTGGAGCTGATGAGGAATATGAGAAGGTTATTTAAAGCAGATTTGGCAGTTGTTAGAGAGGAAATCATGGCAATAACAGCTCGAGTACAGGCCATGGAGGGTGAAATCTCAGCCATAGCCCAAAGACAGACGGGCACGGCCGAACAACAAGCTCAACTCCACACCTCACAGCAGACACTGTCTCATCGACTGGACGCCCTGGATGACTATGGGCGACACAAAAATGTCAAAGTCAGGGGAATAGCTGAAGCAATAGAGGACAGTGAACTACTGCACATTGTCCGGCGAATGCTAGCCAGCATCTTACCCCAACGACAAGCCAAAACTACACACATTGACGGCTGTTATCGCCTACCTAAATCACCTAAAGCACCAGATGGGGTACCAAGAGACGTATTGATTCACTTTCAATTTAGGAAAGACATGAAGATGGTGATGGAAAGGTTGCAGATGCAGAAACCTCTACAATTTGAGTCATCCAGCCTCACATTTCTACAAGATCTCTGCAGATCAATCCTGAACTGGCGCAGGTCATTGTGCCTGATAACGCAGTGGCACCGAGATGTGAACGTGCCATACCGATAGGGACCAGCTTACTCTATATCGGCCACTAAAGAGGGCGCCACCTTCAAACTCACCTCCATATCCAGAGCGACTCCCTTCTTGCAGTCCTTGGGCCTACAGTCACTACCTGGCACAATGGTGGAGCGCCCATGGAATTGGGACATTTCCACAATAGTCCCCTTTGTCCCTTGTACACTCACATATGCAGGATGAACATTACAGTAATGGGGACCAGGACTGTCTGCAATCCAGTTTGTTTATTTGATGTATTTTAAGTGTTTTGTTTATTTTATGCTGTTAGTTGAGTTAAGATGCTGTTAGTTGAGTTTAGTCTCCTTCTGGGGTCCCTAACGTTGGACTTAAACGCTGCCGAGCGTTTGGACTTAAACGCTGCCGAGCCCCCCCCCTTCGGCCCCCCCAGGGTTACAGGGTAATGCATGCTACATATTTTTGCATAGACGTACTTATTGTATTATTTAACTACAGGCCAAGAGTCATTAGCGAGTTAAACGTTCTTACCTGCCAATGCCCTACATATACTTTCGAATGCTACCGCAGTTTTATTACCTTTCCCACTATATTTAAATAATATAAAAAGGGCACTGTACGCTACAGGCAATTTCAATGTAAGCTTTATTGTACAATCATACATGCTTATTGCTTTCTTGATTCTGTACATCATTCTGTTGCCCACAAAAATAAAGAATTATAAAAAAAAATTCTAAATAATTTGATAATGTGAATAGGATTTTGGGTCAAAACATTAGAATATGGATGAACAGGTTATAGACCATATATATATTATTTTCTCTTGTTTATTGTCTTTGAACATACATTTAATGGGCAGTAATAGAAGAATTTTATTTTCTTTCAGAAAAAGCATAAATAGATTGTTACTAAGAGCACGTTAGGATTTTTAAGCTTTGAATTGATAGAAAGTACATGAACAAGGAATGTTGCCAAGGGCCAACGCTATATAAACATATCAATAAATTAAACCATTTGAACAATTATGCATGTCCCTCAGCTTTGGGAAAAACACAGCAAAAAATGCCAAAGGCAAAGGGCAATGTTGAGAGGTGGCAGTTACACTTTTAGAAAAGAGATTTTAGCAGCTTGAGATTTTTCTTAACTGGAAATAATTGCCACCAACCGGCGGTGATATGAGCACATCACACACCTGGCCATTCTACGGAGCCTGCACTCCCTGGGATATCAGAAATGTTGAACAAAGATCAGCAGACAAGACCATCTGGTTGTTTTTATGATAACACGTAAGAGATGCAAAGGGGCCTATTATACTTGTAAGTGCATTAGTCACACCTGTGCGTCAAATGAAGCGCACTTTAAAATAATCAAGCAGCTTTGCCTAAATTAGTATGCAGAACTTCTGTTTTGTATATTTAGAATATGTGGTTGGATTAAATGATAAGGTAAGGAAGTAGAAGAAAGAAAACTAGAACACGCTAGTAACTTTCTCCGATAATATTTATCATAGCAAAAATAACAATTTGTCCATTACTTTCCCCCTATTTGGACCCAAAATACTTTAGTGCCTGCTGAGGGTTTTACCCGAATCGAAGCTTGATAAACTGATGTTACTATTAAATGTAATTACTCATTTCCCTGACCTCAGAACGATAAAAGACTTAGTTAACTGTGCCGGGAATAAGAGCTGTGGCACTGAAGTTTGAAGAACAATTGCTGTCAAGGCATGTGGTTATAAGATCTGAGCACAGGAGAACAATGGATATTACATTGGGGGGTGCAAACAGGATTGGATTTGCAAGCATTTAATTACCGTATATAGAAAAAAACATTCATTTTTTATTCAGAAAGGGGAGATTTAACAGAATATAATAATAATATTTTTTTTTGTAAGATTACTTGAAAATTAAAACGTTAAACTATTAAACATACAAAGCATGACATTTTTTATCTAAGCTAAGCAAATACAGCCTTTTTTTCCCCAAGATTTTTTTTCTTTTTCTTTCTGGTTAACCATAACTATCTGATGGAATGTAGGTAAAAAAGTATATCAGGGTCAGGGAGCAACCTAAATCAAACTAGACATGGGCAAACAGGAAATGTTTAAACACGGTTGGTAACAATGTTTTGGCTGGCTTTATGCCAGTTTATATGCCACATTATACACACACACACACTAATGGCCCAAAATATAATTAAATGCACTATTGCTTAGAGTCATAGCTGGTTTATCAAGGAATATACTTAAAATTCGATAAGCTTTTATTTTTACTCGCTGCATGCAAACGTCACATAGTGTTAGCGACCACAAGAAAACAAATGATACATATGTACCTCTATTTAGGATTTACTACATGTGTGTACAGGCATGTATTAACATTACTTGCCTTAGGAGGGCATTCACTTTGTGATTTTTTCTACCCCTTTTACCTAAAAATCACTCACCAACACATGAGTGTCTGACATGTTGTAAATGGACTCTGGAACTGATGCATTGCTTAGGGCAGGTAAGTCATTTTGTTTGTCACCAATTAGGCTTCATTTTGTTACCTTGCTCTACCACTAATCCACCTGTGCAGTCTGTAGTACACAATAAAGATACATATGCTCAGAACACATTGTAATGATGTAATTAACAAACCTCCACTTACTTTAATGATAGAATTTGTATGTTTGTGTTTGGTCAGCAATGCTTGATGAGTCAATTAGCTTAATCACAGCAGTGGGTGTTGTGACTAGTAAGGTTTTAAAAGATCCCTAGGGGCTTTTTTTTGTTTTCACTGCATTTTCATTAAAAGTGCTGAAAACAATGTTATAAATGGATGGCACAAACATTAGCCCTAGTGGAAAAAACAAAATACTGCAAGCTAAACTAGATAAAATGTAACTTAAATATAAAGATATATTTATACAGACATTTTAACGCAGAGTACAATACATATTGATAATTTATGAGTGGCTACTTATGATATTGGGTTACAAAAAAGTAGGAATGGGATGGATATATATACAATGTAGAAAAAGTGAAATACAAAAAACAAAGCATGGTATATACATTGATCAGCCACAACATTAAAACCACCTGATTAATATGGTGTAGTTCTCCCCTTGTGCCACCAAAACAGCTGTGATGTGTAGAGGCATGGACTCCAGAAGACCTCTGAAGATGTCCTGTGGTATCTGGCTTAAGATATTAGCAGCAGATCCTTTAAGTACTGCAAGTTGCAGGGTGGGGCCTCCATGGATCGAATGTGTTGTTCCAGCACATCCCACAGATCTGATTGAGATCTGGGAAATTTGGAGGCCAAAATCAGTGGCATACTGAGGGGGGGGGGGACGGGGCGGTCCGCCACAGGTGCCACTCACCATGACCAGGGCGCCCTTAGGATGTGTGAGCTGCAGAATTTGAAAAATGGCAGGATCTAAAAAAAAATGGGGCGGTGCCAGACCAGCAGTGGAGCTTAACATGGCTTCTACCCGCTGCTGTTACTTCAGCACATTGAGGGGAAGCAGGATCCCTGCTTCCCCAACAACTACACAGCATGGGCTAAATCCACATCTCTTCCAGTCCAAGCTGACTGTAAGTAAGAGAGAGAGAGAGAGAGAGTGTGTGTGTGCGTGTGTGTGTGTGTGTTGACTGTCTGCCTGTGAGTTTGTGTGTGTGTGTGTTTGACTGTCTGCCTGTGACTGTGTGTGTGACTGCCTGCCTGTAACTGTGTGTGTGTGACTGTCTTCCTGTGACTGTGTGTGTGACTGTCTGCCTGTGACTCTGTGCATGTGTTACTGCCTGTAACTGTGTGTGTGTGACTGTCTGCCGGTGACTGGGTGTGTGTGTGTGACTGTCTGCCGGTGACTGGGTGTGTGTGTGTGACTGTCTGCCGGTGACTCTGTGCCATGGGTGTGTGTGTGTGTGACTGCCTGCCGGTGACTCTGTGTGTGTGATGGTCTGCCTGTGACTGTGTGTATGTGTGACTGTCAGTAACTGTGTGTGTGTGTGGTTGTCTTCCTGTGACTGTGTATGTGTTACTTCCTGTAGTTGTGTGTGTGTGACTATCTTCCTGTGACTGTGTGTGTGACTATCTGCCTGTAATTGTATGTGTGACTGTGTGCAAGTGACTATGTGCCTGGGACTGGACTCTGAAGACTGTTGCTAATATTGTTATGTAAAAGTATTGTAAGGGGCTGAGCAGGGATTTTAGAGGGAGAGACAGGTTTTCTGGGAAGGGTGGCTGCAGGAGTTTTATCGAAGGGAGAGCAAGGGTTTGTGGAAGGGGGGCAGGGGAAGGGTTTTGTAGAAGGAGGCAAGACAGGATTTTTTCATAATGTACACATTTGTGCAATTTAAAAAAATGAAAACATTAAACACGGGGGGTGGGATGCCCCCTGCCCAAACAGCTCTTTGTTATATTCCACAAACCATTCTTGAATATTTTTTTGCTGTGCGGCAGGGTGCATTCTCCTGTTGAAAGAGGCCAATGCCATCGGGGAACACAGTGTGCCTTGAAGGGGTATACGTGGTCTGCAACAATCTCTAGGTGTCCAAGCAACATTCACTTGAATGCCAGGACCTACTGTTTCCCAGCAGAACATAGTCCAGAGCATAATACTGATTTTGCCATCCTACTTTCTTGCCTTAATACCGCCTGCTGCCATTTCTTCACCAGGTAAATGACGCACATGCACCTGGACATCAACCTGATCTAAAACGAAAAATTGTAACGTATTTTTCGCTCCATAAGACGCACTTTTTTTCCCCTCAAAAGTGAGGGGAAATGTCTGTGCATCTTATGGAGTGAATGTGAAGCTTTACTTACCTGTCTTGTAGCGTGGGGGCAGCACAGCGCGCACCGCGGTACAGGAACTTCAATTTCAGGTTCCGGTTTCCGGCGGGACTGAAAGGAAGTGTGCACACTGAGTGTTAAGCCGGCCCACGCTACAAGACAGGTAAGTCATTATGGGACACTATGGGACAAGGGAATGGGAAGGGGGGAGGGACACTATGGGTGGGAAAGTGCACTATGGGACAAGGGGAGGGGGGAGAACAATATGGGATGAGGGTAGGGGAGAACACTATGGGATGAGGGGAGGGGGGAGAACACTATGGGATAAAGGGAAGGGGAGGACACTATGGGATGAGGGGAGGGGGGAGAACACTATGGGATGATGGGAGGGGGGAGAACACTATGGGATGAGGGGAGGTGGGAACACTATGGGATGAGGGGAGGGGGGGAACACAATGGAATGAGAGGAGGGGGGAACACTATGGGATGAGAACACTATTGGACAAGGGGAGGGGGGAAGAACACTATTGGACAAGGGGATGAGGGTTAAAGAACACTATGGGACAGGGGAGGAGGGGATAAAAATCACTATGGGACAGGGGAGGGTGGTTTAAAGATCACTATCGGACAGGGGAGGGGGGGGGTTAAAGATCATTATAGGACAGGAGAGGGGAGTGGGTGGTAAGGAACACTATGGGACAGGGGAGAAAAAAAATATTCTGAACAAACTGTCCCATAGTAAGAAACACTATGGAACAGTTTGTTCAGAATATTTTTTTTCTGGGTTTCCTCCTCTAAAAACTAGGTGCGTCTTATGGTGTGGTGCGTCTTATGGAGCGAAAAATACGGTAATTTGCCAAATAAGGCAACTTTTTTCTATTGCTCCATGGTCCAGTTATGATGCTCAGCAATTTGAGCTATAGTAGCTATTCTGTGCAGATCAGACCAGGGCTAGCCTTCTCTCTCCACATGCATCAATAAGCCTTAGATGCCCATTACCCAGAAGCCGGTTCACTGGTTGTCCTTCCTTGCATAACTTTTGGTAGGTACTAACCACTACATTCCAGGAACACACCTCAAGATTTGCCGTTTTGGAGATGCTCTGACTCCGTTGTCTAGCCATCACTACTTGACTTTTGTCAAAGTCACGCAGATCTTTTCACTTGCCCACTTTTCTTGCTTCCAATAAATGAAATTCAAGAACTGACTGTTCAATGCTGCATAATATATCCCACCCCTTGACAGGTGCCATTGTAACGATGTAATCAGTTGAATTAATTTCAACTATCAGTAATTTTAATGGTGTGGCTAACCAGTGTCTCTGTGTATATATATATATATATATATATATATATATATATATATATAAAAATCCACACAAGTCCTTGCACGCAGACTGACCCAAATGCCGGGTGCACAGTAAGCCATAGCCAAGAATACAATACAGCAACGAAGATAAAAAATATTCCTTTATTAGAAGTTATTCCATAAAATCAATGTTTCAGCCCTTGTTCGGGAACCCTAGGTATCCCTTGGTACCCAGGGGTCCCCTCTGTCAGTTAAGGGCCACATTAGTGGCCCCAGACTGACAGAAGAGCAATGTAAGCCTGGCACATAACTCTTTAAATGGATTTAATTTCAAATGTGCCAAAATCCATAATGTGTCACACAAGGTTGTTGCAGTATTTGTTTTATAACTTTATTTCAATCCTAGACATAGTGGGCATTTTAAAAATCAGGACTAATTAGTGAATCTATTATTAGATAGCTTTCTTTCATTACACTTGGTGTGTAAACATTACTATATGTGAATTGAAAAAAAGTTTATTTTTTCACATTTTATTCTACTTAATATTGCGTTATGTATATACGTAGCGTATCAAAAGAAAGCCCTATTTCTCATGTAAAAATGATATATGACAGATATGGGTGCACTTATACAGTAAGAGGGAAAGAATGAACACATTGCAAAAATGCCAAAAAGGACTTGGTCACAAACACGGCGCATCTAAAAAATAAACAAACAAAGGGTTAAGTTAATACAAATTGTGTTGTTTTGCTTCCAAGGTGGAAAAAATAAAGGCTTGGTAAATACTGAATTGTTCTCTGTGGTATGGATAGTACCATGTAAGAAAACTTTTAATTTACATGTAGTAGTAAAGGTTACTAGAGCAACAAGTTATCTGTTACGTGGAGAGCTAGGTGAGGCAGGCTGTATAGTACAGACTATCAAATGTACCATGGAATGAGAGTTGAAGTGTTAAAGGTAAGTAGGTTGGTTTGAAAAGATAATTCATTGTATGGGAAGTCATAACAGTAATTTAGTACTGTAAATGTTAGGTGACATTCCAGAGTAAAATAAAAGTATTTTAAATGAAAAATACATATATAAATGAAATACACCAGTGAATATTGAGATAGAAAGTCATGATTGTGATCTAGTAGCCTACATGTATTGTACATAACAGTTTGATAAAGTGAGCACAGACATGTAATGCATCTATGCTCTGCAGGAATTATAGCCTGCATAGAAGTCCTATAGTGGGCAGAGAGCACGTCCTTCCTCGCCCTTGTTGCCTGCAAGAATTTACTAAGCAAATAAATACTAAGGGAGATGGGGTCAGAAACAAATAAGAACTTTCAAAATTATAATGCACCGATAAAATAAGAGAAACCAGGAATAAAGCATTAACAGCTACTTAGTTAACTACAGATTAATTACTTGACAACATGTGGAAAGAGCACAATCATAGCACAGGCTTTGATAAAAACAAAAAAATCATAATTCAAAAAACATTACAACATCATGCATGTCTAACAAACAAGTATAGGAAAAATATATTTTTCTCCTTTTCCACAATGTGAGTGCATTGGGAATGGATATACGTCTTAAAGGACCACTATAGTGCCAGGAAAACATACTCGTTTTCCTGGCACTATTGTGCCCTGAGGGTGCCCCCAACCTCAGGGCCCCCCTCCCGCTGGACTGAATGGAGAGGAAGGGGTTAATCCCTTACCTTTTTTCCAGCGCCGGGCTCCCTCAGCGCTGGGGACTCTCCTCCTCCTTTCCCGTCATCGGCTGAATGTGCATGCGCGGCACGAGCTGCGAACGCATTCAGCCAGTCCATAGGAAAGCATTCTCAATGCTTTCCTATGGCCGTGATGCCATCCAGAGCAGGCGTCCTATGGACGCTGGCGGCTTCTCACTGTGAAAATCGCAGTGAGAAGCGCGGAAGCACCTCTAGCGGCTGTCAATGAGACAGCCACTAGAGGCTGGATTAACCCTAGTGTAAACATAGCAGTTTCTCTGAAACTGCTATGTTTACAGCAGAAAGGGTTAATCCTAGATGGACCTGGCACCCAGACCACTTCATTGAGATGAAGTGGTCTGGGTGCCTATTGTGGTCCTTTAAGTCTTTTGTTTTTATATATACATATATATGTATGTACACATGAGTAATGAGGAAAGTTCTCTCACATTCAGCTTAAATGTTAAACTATCCAATAGAGTTCATACTTGATCTGTTGGATCACATTGAAGTGTAACTATTTTCGCTTTGAGAACAAATTCTATGTACAATTGACTGGCATTTCGATGGGGTCAGCAATGGCCCCCATGTATGCCAATGCTTATACGTATGTGTAGGAGACCGAAAAAACTCTAGCTCAGTTCCAGAAGTCCATTGTCTGCTATATGCAGTTTAACGATGACCTGTTTCTGATATGGACAGGGTCAGAGACTGAGTTAATTGCTATGATTGATCGCCTTAACCATCTACCTTCTCCGACAGGGTTTACATTCCATTATAGTAATGATACTATAGAGATTTTAGATCGCAAAATAGGATTGAAAGTTACAGTTTATAATCTAAAACCACCAATCGCAATACATTGCTTCACCACACAAGCTGTCATTCAAGACATCTTAAAAAGTCACTGCATATCGCATAGTTCCCCTGAGTCTTTTCAAAACAATTATAATTTGACAATAGCGGAAAGCCAGATTCAAGATATATTCAGAAAATTCCTGCAGGAGGCATTAAGATATACTAGACGTAAATTCTAGAGGAAATGAATCCAAATCTGTGGTAATCAACACGGAAGGATTGTGTTTCCATACCAAATCTAAGTTGGTGTCAAATACCATTCGCAAGAACTAGGAGATTCTACAAAAGAATGAAACTTTACCTGTGCTGTTCCACAATCCTCCTCTAATCTGTTATTAACCCACTGCTAATTTGAGAGACATCCTTGTACATATGGATCAATATTATAGACACAACTCATGAAAGTCCAATCCTCTTCCAGGATGTTACAGATGTTTTCACTGCACTACCTGTAACAATATGATTCCTTGCAAGGTGTTTTACCACCCTCATATGGGAAGGATCAGTTACCGCTTTAGCTGCATACACACCCTCAAGATCTGCACAAACCAGTCAAGCCATAAGACTTGCTTATCCCACAGAAATATTCACATATGCGGTGTTGTTACTACTGCAAGGGATTCTGGGTGGGCCTCTACAAATGAGTTCAGCAAAGGCAAGCACCACCATTTTGCCTTATTATTCAACTTTAAACATGGATTCCTTGGAATTTATGTCTGCTGTACACAATAGGTTTGAAACACAACTCAGGAAGAGATGCAAATCTTTTCAATCACGTTTTCCCCCACCATAACATTCTTGGTTTGTGCTCTGCCAGTAACGCCAAGCCTTAATAGCAAGCTAGTAACCAACCTCATGCTAATGAACAACAAAATGGCTGTCCATAAGTGGTTATCAGACTTTGTATCTCTTCCTGAGTTGCGTTTCAAAGCTGTTGTATACAGCAGGTATAAACTTCAAGGTTTTCCATGTTTACAGTGGAATAATAAATCAAAAAGGTGGTTCTTTGTTGAAATCATTTGCATATGACCACCCTGAATCCCTTCCAGTAGATTTCTGTGGGTAAAGCAAGTCTTATGGCCTGACTGGTGTGTGCAGATTTGTATTTAACAATATATTGACCACACACACGCAGTGTATTCACATTATTTATAAGTGACTTTGCGTTGTAAAACAAAAATAAATTGTTTGAATTTGCAAACTTTACTTGAAAAATTCTGATACTTTACAGAAAAAACACTACAGTTAATGCTGACAAACAATTAACAGAATAACATTTGTACATTGGATAAAGGCCATGCCTTCATCTTATATTAGAAGATAAGACATTTTTTTCTTACATATTCTTAAATACTTCCTGATAAAGAAATCTACAGGTGCACTGAAACTGGGTGGTTGTTGCCACATTAAATAACACAACGTTTACAGTAAGAAAAATATTAGTTTAACACATATCGGGTAACATTGGAATTACCAAAGAGAAAGTCACAATGTCATATTTTGCACATTTATTAAACATATTTACTTAGCTATATCACACCCACAAATTCAATAATACACCCATGAAATCAGCCACAGAAGCTGCAGAGTGTTTAAACCATGTAGACACTGGTTTGGTTAATAGACCTTGAAGTGTCAGCAGTATTTCCCTATAACTGTAACTAATTTCCTGTTACTACTTTATAATTGCTTAAATTAGGCATTATTGCAAATAATTGATGAGGTGGTCCCTGGCCCTTCTGATCCTAATTGTCATAAATAATGTTAAACATCCCATCCCAAAGCAGTGGCTGACCATACACATTTATCACACCTCTAGTGCTTCTGTCAACAGATTTGTGTCTAGCAAAGGGTCTTGCCTCTCAATCATCAGAGTTAATGACTGGATAGAGCTTCCCAACCATTTAAGGACAATTCATCATTGACGTTTAGCTGGAATGGGGTTGAAAGACTTTGATGCTAAACAAACAGCCAAGCCATACAAATTGCATTTTGGATTGAGTGTCACCAAGAAAATCATGGCTTAAGCTTAGTCAAAGCATACTATTGACAATATGGAATATAAATAATAAATATATTTATATTTGACAGAAACAGATCTTTATATATCTGTATATGCTGAGGTTAGATTTATTTTACATTGTGTTTAAATGTTTTCCAGGAAAATTATTGTGAGTTTTTTTTTGTATATACATATATATACAGGCATACCCCACTTTTAAGTACACAATGGGACCAGAGCATGTATGTGAAATGAAAATGTACTTAAAGTGAAGCAATACCTTTTTTCACTTCCCAATGCATGTACAGCATTGCAATAGTAATTTACAGGCATAATGGATACTGCAACTGCAGATTTCCAGTGATTTTATTTCCAGTGATTTATTTAGTGATTTCCAGTGAGTTTTTATTCAGTTAAAACAAACAGTAAAAAGAAAAATCTCATTCCAGATTGTACCATTTATCTTTAATGTTTTACTCATCTGACAACCTTAAACTGAGAGGAAAAGTGAAATAAACCTGCCCACTGGGCCATTTTCTGTCAATACAGTGCCAATTTGTATTTGTTAGCAGCTTAGTTGCACACTTTGTTTAGAAAGACCTCTTCATCACTTTAAGCACTTATGGTTTAACTTTGAATCCTCAAAATTGTTGCTAATGCAGCTAAACTGCTAATGGCAGGGTAAACCCTTTCACTGGATGGCGCCGATTGCAGAATATGGACAATGTATAGGCAGAAAAAAAAATATATATATATATGTTCAGCTAGGAGTAGGCATTATAAATTTGAGATGATTAAACTGTGCCATGTCAGAAGGTGTGAAAAGGTTCTTGCCCCAAAGACAGTGAACTGAGCTGCTCCGGGCGAGAATAGAACCTTCCGTTTCCTGTTCACTCGCGGACAGAAGAGGAGCGGGAATATCTGTACTCGCAAGGCACCTTTACGTACACTCGCGGGTATGTCTGTACTCGCGAGTGTACTTAAAGTGAGTGTATGTAAGGCGGGGTATGCCTTATATATATATATATATATATATATATATATATATATATAAAAATTCCAACATTTCCTTGCACTGCAGGCTGCAAATATATACTTATTTAATCCGGGTGCTGGGCTGTGGTCATCAAGATGCAGGATTCAAATGGATGGTCCGCACTCACGATAATAATAAAATGTAACTTTTATTAATTACATTTAAAAAGATGCCAAAAAAATTTGACGTTTCAGTCCCAGTGTGGGACTTTCCTCAGGACAGCTCCAATATATATATATATATATATATATAAAACAAAAATAGTAATGCACTCCACCTTCCTTGATGTACTTGCCCGGTGCTTATCAGCAAACAGATACAGCCAAAAGTACAAGATAGCACTCCAGGGACTTCCAAGATGAATGAATAAAACTTGATCATCCTGATGAAAGTCTGTGATACAGACTGAAACGTTGATTTTTATTTTGAGCTAATAAAAGCTAAGTTTTATTCATTCATCTTGGAAGTCCCTGGAGTGCTATCTTGTACTTTTGGCTATATATATATATATATATATATATGGCATTGGATATAATGGAAAAGCATTATGTAAATAATTAAAGGGACCCTATAGTCACCAGAACAACTACAGCTTATTGAATTTGTTCTGGTGAGTAGAATCATTACCTTCAGGCTTTTTGCTGTAAACACTGACTTTTCAGAGAAAATGCAGTGTTTACGTTACAGCCTAGTGATAACTTCACTGGCCAGTCCTCAGATGGCTGTTAGAGATCCTTCCTGGGCCATGGCTGCCTAAAATGCATCCAAACATTCAGTATCTCCTCCCTCTGCATGCAGACACTGAACTTTCCTCATAGAGATTCATTGATTCAATTCATCTTTATGAGGAGATGCTGATTGGCCAGGGATGTGTTTGAATCATGCTGGCTCTGCCCCTGATCTGCCTCTTTGTCAGTCTCAGCCAATCCTATGGGGAAGCATTGTGATTGGATCAGGCTACCACTTCTGATGATGTCAGCAGACTGCTTGTTTTTTTTTAGGCAAATAGTATGCAGAGCTACAGCTTCTGGCTTGAATACAGTAAGATGTTGCTATATTTATGAAGGCATGAGCGGCTAGTTGGTGGTTTTAACACTATAGGGTCAGGAATACATGTTTGTGTTCCTGACCCTATAGTAATCCTTTCATTTTGCTCAATATACATTTTTAGTATTTAAAAAGGATCTGACAAAAATCTTTGTAAAACAAACTCAGGTAGGTCAAAATGCCAGTAAATGTACAGATTAAAAGATATACTTTCTGTGTGCAAATTCTCAAAGACTGCTGTCAGAAAAGGATGGGTCCCCAAATAAGGATCTGCAGCTATTTTTTGGAATCCATAACAAATGGAGGAATACCTTTGTGTTGGAGAGACAAGGTTTGTATTAAGCTTTTCATGGCAATTTTCATTATCACTTAAAAATGTGACTCTGCCATATTTGTCATAACAGAATCCCTTTGTCACAGTTCTCACCAATTAGACAGACAGCCAGACGTGGTCGCTCCTGGAGTTCCCAACAGGGGACTTGAACCAGGGAACTTCTCAGTCCTCGTCCTGCTTGTTGCCTCTGAGCCACAGCAACTTTATACAGTGACTACTTATTCTGGTCCTGTTCATCCTGGCATGGGGCTGCACCTTGACTTGGCTGTGTTTCACCTGATCCTGATCAGTCATCAGCAGGGTATTTAAACCCAGCCTCGCCCTGTGCTCAGGGTCAAGTCTTTGATCCTGTTTCGTACCAGTGTTCCTGTTTCATCTGCTTCGTATTATTGACCCCGGCTTCTGACTACATTTATTCTGACCTCTGGCATCCCTTGACTTCGGCTACTCCTCGTTGTTCCTGACCTCTGGCATCCTTTGACCTCGGCTATCCCTCGACATTCCTGCTGGTTCAGTCCTTGCCTGTCCTGCGTATTGGTACTGCATCCTGCACAGCCCCCGTGCACAGACCCACAGGCCAGGTGAATTCTTACCTGACCACCTCAGCCTGTGGCTATCTGCAAGGGTGAGCAACATATCTGCGCTACAGACTCCCAACTCAGGTAAGACCCTGACAAAAGACTTGACCAATATGGAGTCCGCAGAGATGTGCTCACCCTCGCCCCAGCAAGTGTCCAGACTGTTTCGGAGCTGCAGCAAGACATTTTTTTTCTTAAAGGCGCAGTACGTCCAGCCCCGGAACCGGCTTATCCTGAACCGTTTGTCATCATGATGGATTGCGAGGTGTTGTTTTCTTTAAAGCCTCGAACATATGCCACAGAATTCATCCAGGTCAGAGCGGCTATCAACCTGTTGTCTGGTCACATCAAAGTTTTGGCTCACCAAATGTTGCAGACGAAGAGTCCTGTCCTTGTCAGTTGGGAATCCTTTTGTACTGCTATGGACTCACAATGCAAGACCACTATGCCCAAGCCAGCTCCATGTACTAAAAAATTGCGGAGTCTTCGTAACCAAGGAACCGAGTACCATCACTACACCCCGGTGATGCCCCCTTATGATCCAGTTCCCAGGAAAACTCCAGAGGTATCCTGTGTTCCACTTGACCCTGAGGAACCTATGCAATTAGGACTTGTCCACTGCAAAGTGGCACCTGAGGAAAGAGACCGAAGGAGAAGCTATGGCCTATGTTACTACTGTGTAGAAAAAGGGCATTTCATCATGCTTTGTCCTATTCGTCCTCCTAGACCTCCTGCTCTCCGACTGGGTACTACTTTCCTTCGCCCTGTGTACACTGCACACCAGCCTAAAAAGCTGCATAGAAGCCGTTATTCCTGCCCATGCTTGGCTTCCACGGGAAAAACTACATCCCCTACACCTGCATCTACTCCCAAAGTTACTTCCTGTGATACCATCACTACTTCCTGCCCGCCCGAAAAGTATTTACCTGTGGATTGTGCCATTGCTTCTAATGGCACTACCGTCCGTACAGAAGACCTTGAATTGTTTGAAAAAGCATTGTTAGCTACGAACACTGCTCCTGCTGAAGTTGTGGAAGTGCTTGCCACCTGTACCCAGATCCTGAAAGACCTGGACAGTTCTTCTGCCCTACCAGAAGCTGGTACTGGGAAATCCCAAGCTGTTAAGGGATTCCACACTAGGGACTTTGACTATGGGGACTCATTGAGATTCTGATAGTGACCCTGGAGAGGTGTACTATTACGATGGAGAATCTACTTACGCCCAGAGGTCGTTTTTAAAGGGGGGGTACTGTCACGGTTCTTACCAGTTAGACAGACGGCCAGACGTGGTCGCTCCTGGAGCTCCCAACAGGGGACTTGAACCGGGGAACTTCTCAGTCCTGGTCCTGCTTGTTGCCTCTGAGCCACAGCAGCTTTATACAGTGACTACTGATTTTGGTCCTGTTCATCCTGGCATGGCTACTACACTGGGGGCTGCACCTTGACTTGGCTGTGTTTCTCCTGATCAGTCATCAGCAGGGTATTTAAACCCAGCCTCGCCCTGTGCTCAGGGTCAAGTCTGTGATCCTGTGATCCTGTTCCTGTTTCATCTGCTTCGTATTATTGACCCCAACTTCTGACTACGTTTATTCTGACCTCTGGCATCCCTTGACTTCGGCTACTCCTTGTTGTTCCTGACCTCTGGCATCCTTTGACCTCGGCTATCCCTCGACATTCCTGCTGGTTCAGTCCTTGCCTGTCCTGCGTATTGGTACTGCATCCTGCAAAGCCTCCGTGCACAGACCCACAGGCCAGGTGAATTCTTACCTGACCACCTCGGCCTGTGGCTATCTGCAAGGGTGAGCAACATATCTGCGCTACAGACTCCCAACTCAGGTAACACCCTGACACCCTTGAATAGTTGAGGAGATTTGTCAAAGCAAAACAGGTGTTTTCTTATGGAAAGGAACTACCGACTGGGGGGAGCATTCGCTCCTTAAAAGACAGGGGGAGTATTCGTCGGTGTTTGCACAGGAGCTCAAGAAAGTGAATCGGCCATTGCCTTTTCTTCTCTGGAACTATTTTGGGCTACCACCTCATGGCAGGTCAGAACATTACCCAAAAGGTGATTCCGTCCTACAGAAGGCATCTGAGCACTATTTGGTCAACTTGGGCTCTCAGATCCGGGCTATTCAGGGATATAAGACTTGTGGGGTTCCCGTGTAGTCTGATTGTATTTTTGGGGTGTTTTATTTATTTCATTTGTAGTTCCCTGTAACTGAGAGATAATTGAGTTACTGGTCTTTGACTCAATTATCTCCCAGACACAGGGATGCCTGGGAGAGGTTTGTGTTATGTTGAATGGAGACCCCATGCTGGGAGTCTGTGCTTTAAAAGTCGGTTGTGGCTCAATAAACTTCAGTTGATTCCCAGAACTATGTGTCGTCTAGTTACTTGGGGGAAGAGTTATGATTATTGAGCAGTGCTTCTTACAGCTTCGAGGAAGAATCAGCGGAGATACCTAGTCGGGTATTGGAGCTCCGCTACAAACAGTGTCGACCGGGTTGGAAACC
This sequence comes from Pelobates fuscus, assembly GCF_036172605.1. Taxonomy (NCBI): domain Eukaryota; kingdom Metazoa; phylum Chordata; class Amphibia; order Anura; family Pelobatidae; genus Pelobates; species Pelobates fuscus. The sequence goes on along the minus strand of NC_086318.1, from coordinate 133,842,392 downwards.
AGTCGGGAATCAGCCGCTGATTTGCACGTAGCATCTCAAGGAGAGAATAATGGTCGCCCCCACAATTTTTTTTAAAATATTTTTTTTATGAAATGCTCAGAAAGATATTGACAAGGGATGGTTTTATTAAACACTGGATTTGGCCCAAATTGACAAAATTGGATGAAAATGGCCGAATTCCAACTGCAATGGCAATTCTCATATTTACTAAACCCAAATACAGTTGGAATTAGGTTGGCCCAAGCAAAACTGCATCTGCCACATGGACGCATTTGATTTTTCACTTCCATCGAGTCTTGGCTGTAAGAGCGCTCTGACTTACTAGTCAACCAATCCGAGTTCTCTTCCTGATATTACAAAGACGTGTTCATCAAGTTCAGCCTTTCTCACATCTGTTTTGCTGTTGATCCAAAAGAAGGCAAAACTACATATTTTTTTTATTTCTTTATTTTTTGTGTGTATATGAGTAATAGACATTCTTGCAATGCCCCAAAAGCAATGGCAAGACAATTAACTGGACAAAGCATAACACACGTGAAAACCAGGCATTCAAGTGTACTGCACAATTTTTCAAAGTGGCATAAGGTGCAGGCTAGGAAGAACATGTCTGGAGTAAATATTGAGAGAAAGCTTCTAATCTATGCAGGCAAGTTCATAGACATGTAAATAGAGATATTAAAGTAGGTTGTGAAACATGCTTATGGTCCTGAGATATAGTATTAAAAAACTAGATTATAGGACATGCAAATATCAGCATTAGGTGTAACATGAGAGTTCTCAGGAGGCCCCTAGCTGGTGAAAGACAGAGTGAAAGTGAAAGACAGAGCAAGGTAAACTGTAAGCTAGAGAGAATTCAGAAACTTCAGAAGAGAGTGCCTAAACATTAGGTAGTGACACAGGTAGCACCCTACAGTGTTGAGAAGATAAGGTGGATGGCTACAAGCCCCTCCCAGAACAGCTAGGTTACCCTTTTCCAATCTGGGGTATGTCGTAGTCCCACAACGAGGAGATATACTGCAGACCATCGATCTTCAAAAAGAGATGGCTGATCAAGCCGTATGTTGCAAGTGGAGTTCTCGCTAGTACTTCAGAGAGGCTGATAGTCCCAGCATTAGCCCACAGCCATGCTTTCTGCGTCGCTGCCCGTTGTCAGAGCGTTTGGTGCTTCCTGTCTAGTAACCATTTTGTGGCCTTGTTCCTTGCTGGAGCCGCTGACTTCGGCTTTGACTTTGGTCTGGGCTTGTGAGGTGAGTGGTCACTTGTCGGCTGTGGGGCAGCTTGACTCCACTTTCTCTCTAGTTTCAGCCAGAAGTTATGGAAGATTCTGTTCAGCTTGGACAGGATATTGTGCTTTCCCTCTAAGATGTAAGGGAGCCATGTGGCTTCTGCCATATTGGGCAAGTTGCTGTATCCGACTGTCCTTATGACTTCACTCAGGGTTGGTAGTGGACCGGGATCACCAGTCCAAAGGGGGGGAGGGGTTAGCAGGGTGCCTGTGGGATGCTGAATGCCTCTGATGTGGGATGCTGAATGCCTCTGAGCAATTCCGGTCTGGGAGTTCGGCCGCATAATTCAGATTAAGCAGTAGACAAGCTTTTGTCGCTTCTCCGACCCCTGTAATGTGCCTCAGCCAGGGATCAGGTGAGTCGCTTTATTTGATTCGGGTCCGGCTTAATAAGACTGGAAACAGCCGTTAATGCCAATACAGGAGAGGGCCTCGTCTAGCACACGTCTCTCCTCCATGATATTCAGGCCCCGCACCCAGCAAAACATTTTGAAGCACTTCCAATTTTACAACAAGCTAGGAAAAATTCCCTTTTCACCTCAAAATCAGATTTATCCTTGGATCAAGAAGCTATTATACCACAAATTAAAAATGATATACCCGAATATTCTGCTTTTGAAAGTATGCATCCAGTTGTTTAAACAGCTGTACAGACTTCGATAAAACCATTTCTTTAGGTAGAGAATCCCATTTCCTTATGGTTCTTACTGTAAATTACCTGATTTTTTTTAACCTGTTTTTAATATAGGAACCATATCTACCTTCCTCCGGTACAATTCCTAAAAGCAAAGAATCTTGAAAGCTTAAACCTTAGATTTAATTATTTCCACACTTAGCTCCTTAAGTACTCATGGGTGAATACCGTCAGGCCCTAGAGCTTTGTTTCTATTAACTTTCTTTTGTTGCTGCAGCACCTTGTCTTGAGTTATCCAGTGACATTTTTTCTGCATGTTTTATGCAGCAATCATTTGCACATCTCTAGCCATAGGTTTTTCCATAATATATACTGAGGAGAAATAGTTAGTTAAAATTTCTTCCTTTTCCTGGTCTTCATTAACTAACACACCCAACCTGGTTTCAGTGTACCTACACTTTTGTTAAAAAATATATATATATATATTTTATGTACTTAAAAATGTTTTGGAGTTGGTTTTGCTCTATTCGGCTGCCACTTTCTCATTTTGCAGTTTTGCAAATCTAATCACCTTTTTATATACATTATTGGCTTCCTTATATCTTTTATAGGATGCCTCTTATTTATTGGATTCCCACGTAGTATGGGAAATTTTCCAGGCAATGTAATGGCTAACATAACGTAGGAAAGCCTTTATAGGGGCTTTCTCCGCTGTGAGAGTTCAGTCTGTGCTGAGCCGTTGTGGGGAGAAGATGGATTGATTTTACTGTGTCATGTTTTTTTATTTTTTTTCAAAGCTCTGGCCAGCAGCCACATTATTAAGCCTCAGGCTCTCAAGGGTTTTTAACTATTCGTCTACTGGGGCAAATAGTATGTTTAAAAAAAAAAAAAAAAAAAGAATCTGAGCCCAGATTTGAAGCATCTGGGCATGTATTTGTAGCAGTCAGTCTGGACTTTAACAGTCCAGTGAGGTTCAGTCAGGCTGAAACACAGACCAAATTTAAACCTGTTTGAAAATGAAAATCTCAGACATTTTTGAGTAGCATGAACAATGTCTGTATTTTGCAGTCCGAATAGTGAATAACCTCATGTATGTTGGAATTTAATTGCACTCAAAAGATATTGTGGGGTAAATGTATTATTTTTTTTAGTAATTATTTTCCATTTCAGAAGAGTGCATATATATTGGGAACACTGGTTTATATTTATTGATGAGCTACTTTAAACTTCTTTGAATAATTATTTTATATTTAGCCTATGCAGTGTTCTGTTCTGGATGTAATTTGTTTTTGTCAGTGCTCAAAAGCAATAAAAAACAACAACTTTACTTATCTGTGATTGCCTTACTATATATTATGTTTTTAACACTGAAATATTCCTTGAGGCTTGGATAGAGGATCTCCACATTCAGACCCTTGCTTTCAAGTGTTACGTGATTTAGAATGGAAAGTTCCTTATCCAGCAATGTTGTTGAACAGGACTGTCACAGTTATTTCTACCTGTGTGTACCTATCCTAACCACATATAATTAGCCAATGGTAAACAATTTACAAAGGTGAATCGAGAGAAACTAATAGAATTATCAGAACTCCCATCTTGCCTCCCACAGGTTAGATTAAGGCAGATTAATGGGGTCTATAGCTTGACACACACTAACACACTCAAGGGACTTGTAGGTGTTGAAATGATTAATTGCTGTAGGAGTTTCCTGCCTTTCTAAAACCAATAAAGACTGCCCTCAGTGACACCAACTGGTGTTAAACTAATGTTTGTTTTACATCACACACCATTTGCATTTGACCTACATTTTTCTTCTCATGAATGTCTGATTTAGCACATTCTTAGCAAATAGTACAAATCCAATAACTGTGACCAGCCACTATCCTAAAGTATGTCATTCATCCACCCAAGGAAAGCTGGTGATGATAAATTATAATGACAGATTTAATACATTATTTGCGTTTGGGGGGAGAGGAGAATCTACTTATTCAATCATTTAATGGCAAAGAATTCTTTAGTAAGAGTAATGAATTGTGGGCAGGCACTTAGTAGTAAAGAAATGACTGCTTTACAGAGAAGGTAGTGGGTATACAGGCTCCCAGCACAAGTGATTCAAGTTCAAAGAGTCTTTAAGACATATGGAAATATTCTGAATGTTCTTTTGAATAGAAATAAAAAATAAATAAAAAAATAAGGCTCGTGTAATAGGTTTCTTAATTTGTACCTAATGGTAAATAAATAATAAAGCAAAACGTATATTTCATTAACATTAAATAGAACGAGGCTATCAACCGTCACCAAAAAAGATGATATGTGAATGGAAAATCTGTACATAGAATCTTAGAAAAGAAATAAATTCATGCCCATGAAAGTTTTTTCTCATGTTTTTTTTTCTTTGTTGTTGATTTCCCACCCTTATATAATTAGAATATGCCTCAAACCTTTACATATTTTTTTTAATTAGTTATGCAAAAGTGTGATCCTCAAATTTCACAGCATTTCAATAATTAATATTAGAAATATTTATTTTTTTGTTCATAGCTACAAATTGTAATATTAGATGTTATATATTTTTTATTTTTCCCATCCAAATAAGCAACATTTTTGATAGAATAAAGGGAGAATTAACAGGGACCTTTCCCCTCCTGCAAGAACATTTGCATAAATTCTTAAAATCTCTCCCCCCCCCCCCCCCCCACCTCCACTTATTCAGTTTGGTGTGCATTGTATGCTTTTAAATCAGAAATATTTAGCAAAGAAATAAGCCAGGTGAAATTTGTTTACTAAGTTTGGCAGGCGTTTATTAATAAAATACAAACACAGTAAAGGTGGTGAAAATGGAAGCTACCTGTATTTTTTTTAAAATATGTGCTGATATTTTATATGCTAAAACTAGATATACATAAGTATACTGTTTACATTACTGAGCAGAGAAAATAGTTTTCCTATTTTTTTTTCTGCACACCTAATTTTAGATATAATTGTCTTTTTATAAATGTACGTAAGGATAGAAATACCTTTATTTTGAAGAAACATTTGATTTTATGCAAATATTCTGTGATATGTTTTTGGTAATTGTAATTTATGTATAATTATCTTATTTCTGTACGTCTTATAAAAACAAAAAGGAACTTAGCAAAAGGAATTTTAGAACATTCTGGTTCTGAAAGGATAAATTTAATTAGTCACACCTCTCTAAACAAAACATGTGCAATGTGTAAAACGTCTTTATAAAAATGTTGTCATGTCAACACTTAGCCATTAAAAAGCTATCAGCATAACGATACAACGCTAATTAGTTTTGCCATGCTTGGTTCAAATGATAAATTGTAATTTTGGGTCTACACAAAATAAAAAAGAGTTTCAAGGTAAATAAAGATTCATTAGCCCAAATTATACAATGTATTTCCCTGGATTCCAGGTTTGTTATTTAGAATTGTCTTTAGTTTTTCAGATTTTAAAGGGCTCAACTAAAACAATTTCTATTAGATATAGCCTCTTTGTATAGCAACAAATAATATTGTTGTGTTGTCAATTTAACTTGCTTGTATTATTGTTAAAATTGGAAATAATATTTAGAAGCAGATCTTCTCTTTATTGAAGGACCCTCAGCTAGCATTAAACCTGTTCACTATCGGTAGATTTGTAATTTTAAAGGAACACTACATGCACCATTGCCACTAAGGCTACCTATAGTGGGTATCATTGCAGTTCACTGCAATGTAAGGAACAAATGCTTTTTGGAAAGTTTGATTTCTTACCTGAGTCACCGGACCAGCTACCAGTCTCCACTACCTATGTCGAATGCTGGAAGCACCAAAGCAACTGATGCTCCCACTTGATGAGGTATTGTCAGGATCGGGACAGGGATCCAACACGCAGAGTACAAACAGGTGGTAGGTACGTATACCGGACCTTAGAATGGCCGGACTTAACGTAAGGAGTAAGTAGAGAATAGTCTAGGAACAAGCCGAGGTCGAGGGAACGAGAGGACAGGTAAGCGAGAGACAAGCCGAGTCAAAGGGTAACAGAGATAAACAGGGTAGTACAAACAAGCCGGGTCAGAACCAAAGAGACAACTAGAATACAAGAGCGCTGAGTGACTAGACAGGCTAGAACCACGACAGGGCAATGAGCAGATGCCGAAAGCCTTACTTTATACCTTGATTCTAGAGGGTAATCACGCCCCCGACGAGTCCTGATTAGTGCTCGGGACTTGAGTGACAGGTCGACCCGGGTTGGCGTCATGACGTCGACTATTGAGCGTCGCGTCATATAAGGAAGTGGATCCCTCGCGGTCGGCTTGTAAATGGCCGAGAGGACCGCGAGGAACGGAAGAAACAACCCCTCTGGGAGGATAAACGTCTAAGTCTCTCACCTCCTCTGAGGTAGAGACTACAGGTACCCTGACAGTACCCCCCCTCTCAGAAACGCCCACCGGGCGGAAGGAACCGGGACGAGATGGAAAACGGGAGTGAAAAGCCCTGCGGAGGCGAGGAGCATGTACATCCTCCTGAGGTACCCAAGTCCTCTCCTCAGGACCATATCCCTTCCAGTCAATAAGATATTGTGACTTCCCCCGGGAGATTCGAGAATCGATGATGGAGTTGATTTCATACTCCTCCTGACCCTCAACCTGAACAGAGCGAGGAGAGGATATAGTGGAGGAAAATCTGTTACAGACTAACGGTTTCAGTAAGGAAACATGAAAGGAGTTAGGAATGCGTAAGGCAGCTGGAAGAGCTAGGCGATACGCAACTGGGTTAATTCGGGTCAGAACCCTGTAAGGACCAATGTAACGAGGAGCGAATTTCATAGAAGGAACCTTTGAACAAATGTTTCTTGTACTCAACCATACCCTATCACCTGGAACAAAAACCGGAGCCGCCCTTCTGTGCTTATCAGCGTGTTTCTTGAACAACATGGAATTATGTAGGAGAATTTGTCGAGTCTGATCCCACAACTTCCTCAAATTGGCAACATGAACATCAACCGACGGTACCCCTTGGGAAGGAGAAACCGAGGGAAGAATGGAAGGATGAAAGCCATAATTCATGAAGAAGGGGCTGGAACGAGTAGAATCACAAATGAGATTATTGTGTGCAAACTCCGCCCAAGGAATCAAACCGACCCAATCGTCCTGGTGTTCAGAAACAAAACAACGCAAATATTGTTCAATCCTTTGATTGGTACGTTCAGCAGCTTCGTTAGACTGAGGGTGATAGGCAGAAGAAAAATTCAATTTGATGCCAAGTTGAGAACAGAAGGATCTCCAAAAACGTGAAACAAATTGGGAGCCTCTACCGGAAACAATTTCGGAAGGTATCCCATGTAAGCGAAAAATCTCTCTCGCGAATATCTCCGCCAATTCAGGAGAAGTCGGGAGTTTAGTTAAGGGCACGAAATGAGCCATCTTAGTAAACCTATCAACCACCGTGAGGATCACAGTCTGTTTTTTAGAAACAGGCAAATCTACAATGAAGTCCATAGCCAAACAGGACCATGGTCTCTCTGGAATGTTCAAGGGATGTAACAAACCACATGGAAGCGTATGAGGTTGCTTAGTCTTCATACAGACCTCACATGCTCCGATGAAATCCCTAATATCCTTCCGTAAAGAGGGCCACCAGAAATCTTTAGAGATCAAGGAACATGTCTTGCGAATACCCGGATGCCCAGCCGCCTTACTGTTGTGAAAACACTGTAAGAGTTCCAGTTGGAGTTCAGGCGGAACGAAATGCCTTGCCTCAGGAGTCTGTCTAGGCGCCAGATGTTGCAACTTCATGATCTGATCAAGCAACGGAGAGTGAATCTTAAGACTCGTGTTGGCGATAATATTGCACCTGGGTACTATAGAAGACAAAACCGGCTCAGATATCGCAGAAGGTTCATATTGGCGAGACAAAGCATCGGCTTTAGAATTCTTAGAACCAGGTCTATAAGTGAGCACGTAATTGAAATGCGTAAGGAATAAAGACCAACGAGCTTGCCTGGAGGACAAGCGCTTGGCCTCCCCAATATAGGACAAGTTCTTGTGGTCTGTCAAAATAGTAACAGGATGTAAGGTGCCCTCCAATAAATGTCTCCACTCCTTTAAAGCCATGATAACTGCTAGAAGTTCCTTGTCGCCAATGTCATATCTGCTCTCAGGGCCTGATAGTTTCTTGAAAAAAAAAACCACATGGATGTAATGGCTTATCCACACCTAACCTTTGGGACAGGATAGCACCTATACCTTTCTCTGAGGCATCTACCTCGAGTAGGAAAGGCAAAGTCGTATCAGGGTGAACCAAAATTGGTGCAGAAGCAAACAGTTCCTTGAGTGTTTTGAAGGCAAGAAGGGCTTCAGTAGACCAGTTCTTAGTGTCAGCCCCCTGTCTGGTCATATTGGTAATAGGAGCTATAATTGAAGAGTAACCCTTAATGAAGCGCCTATAATAGTTGGAGAATCCAATAAACCTCTGAATGGCCTTGAGGCACCTGGGTAAAGGCCAATCCAAAATGGACTGGAGCTTATCCGGGTCCATCTTAAACCCTTCCCCAGAAGGGTCACATAACCAAGAAAGTTTATCTGGGATTGGTCAAAGCTGCATTTCTCCAATTTGCAGTACAGGCCATGTTGAAGAAGCTTGCGCAATACCCTTCTGACTTGTCTGTGGTGAGTCTCAATCTCTCTAGAGTGTATAAGTATATCATCCAGATATACAATAACGCAGTCATGTTGAAATTCCCTAAGAACTTCATTGATCAGGTCCTGAAATACTGCCGGTGCATTACAGAGACCAAAAGGCATTACTGTGTATTCATAGTGCCCATAACGGGTATTGAACGCCGTCATCCACTCGTGTCCCTGCTGAATTCTCACCAAGTTATACGCCCCTCTGAGATCTAACTTGGTGAAAATCTTGGAGTCTTTTAGACGATCAAAGAGCTCGGTAATCAAAGGAATAGGGTAGGCATTTCTAATGGTTATTTTGTTCAAACCTCGATAATCAATGCAAGGTCTTAGTGTACCATCCTTCTTCTTAACAAAAAAAAACCCAGCCCCGGCAGGGGAGGAGGATCTCCTAATGAATCCTTTTTCAAGGTTCTCACAAATATACTCCTCTAAGACTAAGTTCTCTTTAGTAGACAAAGGATATACATTACCCCTGGGAGGCATAGTACCAGGTAGTAGATTAATCTTACAATCAAAAGACCTGTGTGGAGGTAAAGTATCAGCATTCCTTTTGTCAAATACTGCCTTTAAATCCAGGTACAGAGGCGGTATTTGTACCTCTGTAGAGTAGGTAGAATTAATCGGTGTGTTAACTGCGCAAAGCGGTGACACTGTCCTCAAGCACCTGTCCTGACAACCCTGACCCCATGAGACTATCTCCCCTAATTCCCAATCAATAATAGGGTTATGTCTTTTTAACCAAGGATACCCCAGGACTATGGGAACAGATGGAGACGAAATAAGCAATAAAGATATGTCTTCCTCGTGTAAGATACCAACAGTTAATTTAACGGGTATGGTTTCACGAAAAATCACAGGCTCAACTAAAGGTCTACCATCTATGGCCTCAACGGCCAAGGGTGTCTCCCTTAACTGGGATGGGATAGTGTGTTTAGTAACAAAAACTTGGTCGATAAAGTTCTCAGCAGCTCCGGAATCTATCAATGCCATAGTTTCTAGTACTCCCTTCTCCCAAGTTAAAGAAACGGGTAGCAGAAGCCTGTGATCTTTATAATTATGATTAGAGGACAAAATAGAAACACCCAAGGCCTGTCCTCTAGAGAAACTTAGGTGCGAGCGTTTCCCGAGCGACTAGGACAATTTAGGCGTAAATGACCTCTGACTCCACAGTACATACACAACCCCTCCCTTCTCCTGTACTGTCTCTCCTCTTCTGAGAGGCGAGTATTGCCTATCTGCATAGGTTCTGGAAGAAGTGAGGTTGTGGATTCAGAACTTTGAAATGAAGGAGCTAGTCTAAAGGAAGGTCTACGGTCTCTCTCTCGAGTGTTCTGCCTCTCTCTTAAACGTTCATCAATGCGAGAAATAAAAGAAATTAAATCCTCCAAATTTTCAGGAAGCTCTCTAGTAGCAACCTCGTCAAGGATTATGTCTGATAACCCGTTTAAAAATACATCTATATAAGCCTGTTCATTCCACTTAACTTCTGCCGCCAAGGACCTGAACTCTAGTGCATAATCCACAAGTGTTCGGTTTTCTTGTCTAAGGCGCAACAGTAATCTAGCTGCATTGACCTTTCTACCTGGAGGGTCAAAAGTTCTTCTGAAAGCAGCTTCAAAGGTATTATAATTGTATACTAACGAATTATCATTTTCCCACAATGGATTGGCCCATCTCAAAGCTTTCTCGACAAGTAATGTGATAATAAATCCAACCTTCGCCCTATCTGTAGGATAGGAGCGGGGTTGTAATTCGAAATGGATACCTATTTGGTTTAAGAAACCACGACACTTCTCCGGAGAACCACCATAACGTACAGGTGGAGTGATACGGGAAGACGCACCTACAGTGGCAACCTCTAGACCTGAACTCACAGGAGAGGTAGAAGTATTACGCATCTCCTCTGGTTGATTACTAGAACGAGATAGTAACGCCTGTAGTGCTAGAGCCATCTGGTCCATTCTGTGATCCATGGCGTCGAACCTAGAGTCAGAAGGACCAACCTGAGTGTTTGTACCTGCAGGATCCATTGGCCCTGTCGTAATGTCAGGATCGGGACAGGGATCCAACACGCAGAGTACAAACAGGTGGTAGGTACGTATACCGGACCTTAGAATGGCCGGACTTAACGTAAGGAGTAAGTAGAGAATAGTCTAGGAACAAGCCGAGGTCGAGGGAACGAGAGGACAGGTAAGCGAGAGACAAGCCGAGTCAAAGGGTAACAGAGATAAACAGGGTAGTACAAACAAGCCGGGTCAGAACCAAAGAGACAACTAGAATACAAGAGCGCTGAGTGACTAGACAGGCTAGAACCACGACAGGGCAATGAGCAGATGCCGAAAGCCTTACTTTATACCTTGATTCTAGAGGGTAATCACGCCCCCGACGAGTCCTGATTAGTGCTCGGGACTTGAGTGACAGGTCGACCCGGGTTGGCGTCATGACGTCGACTACTGAGCGTCGCGTCATATAAGGAAGTGGATCCCTCGCGGTCGGCTTGTAAATGGCCGAGAGGACCGCGAGGAACGGAAGAAACAACCCCTCTGGGAGGATAAACGGAGGTAGAGACTACAGGTACCCTGACAGGTATACCCTGCAATGCAGAGCTTATCTCAGGAGAGCAATGAAAACTTCCTGATTAGGAACTTTCAGCTCTCTGGTGATGTTAGAGGAGGCGTGTAGTGGTACCCAGCAAACCATTCAATAGTTTCACTCCTTACAATGGAGGTCTGGGGCTGGAACCCTAACCACTACAGTGAGTTGCAATGATAATGGTTCTCATAATTTCTCTTTAATTACCTATACAATAGTTGCGGGCATTATCAAATAAGGATTGACAAAGGGTGAACACCACTGTTTTAATGATGTGTCACACGATCTGAAAACTGTGATGTATGGAAAACACAATGTCAACATCAGTCTTGTGGTGGCAAGTCACATGTAGATGGCAGGAGTATCACATTGACACTCCTTATAATTTGTCCCCAATGGAGGACAGAACATGTCACACATATCTGAAACATGCTTACTTATCTCAATGACAAACAGTAAGCTAGGTTTTATAATTCATTATTTAGATTGACTGTAGAAGTGCAAATAGAAGCTAGAGTGTAGGGCATTACTTTAGTATCTACTCAAACCAGGAGTTGTTGGAGGTGTATAAATTGACCAGGGAATTGAAAGTTTCAGTTCAAAATATAACCAAGCTGAAAAAAAAGCCTAAATTTGATTATTTTTTTTTACATTTTATATATTTTGTCCTGTGTTTTATCTATACTTCCTTACCAGCCTACATTACTACTACTAGCATTAAACAGTGTCCTGCACACAACCACTGGCATCATGTAGACCTTATTGGCTCATGAAACAAACAGCTTTAAAAAAGGCCTTTATCAAGTAGCGCATTATGCTAGAGGTTTAATGCCTAGACTCTTTTTGATATTTTTGGGCTCCTTGGAGGTATTTGCCAACTCCTGTTCATAAGTGTACCAACTTTGGCAACTGAAAGGAAGCAAGTGTAGTCACTGTATTCTTATGATTACTACGTTACTGCTACAGACCTATAACCTCTTCTTGTATATCTCCCCCGAAAGGGATATGAATGGGAACAGAAGTTGGGAAAACAAACAATGGCGTCCCTACATGTCTCACTACATACTTATATAGCTTATTTGTTATACAACTGTCTACAGTACAAAAGGGTGCTTGTTGTTTAGCAGTAATTATTAAATAAATCACAAGAATACATCACAATGGACATATCCAATTAAGGGAGTTATGTATACACAGCAACAAGAGTCCCACCCCCTATAGAATCAAGGGTTCAAATCTAATTGTAGATTATACTAGCTTTAGTGTACCTATAATCTTAATTTTATTAATGACAGGAGGCGAATATTTGCTAAAGTCTCTCTTTACTAGAACTCCACAGCAGCAAATTAACAAAGAGAGAAAACAACCAATCAGAAAAAACTAAAGTACAATAAAAGTCCCCTCCCAACCAACTACTTCCTCTTTCAAGCTGCAACAAAACAAAGAACAGAACAATCATATAAATATAACTGTTGTAGTAGAAGCTAAACGAGTCCAACCAACAACAGTCATCCAGGAGGGGAACTTGAACGTGGAGCCGTAGATGAAACATTAAACTGAAACGAGATAAGCAGAATAGAAAAATTTAAAATGTACTCTGAAAACATGAAGCCCCCAGAATAATTCAGACAGTACCAAAATCAACAGAAACCTCTGTCGCCTCCTGTCATTAATAAAATTAAGATTATAGGTACACTAAAGCTAGTATAATCTACAATTTTATAACATAACAGGAGGCTTCATATTTGCGGTTTTAACGCTCAGTCAACAAGGCAAAATAAGCATTATCCGCTGGCCTGAAATAAAATCATCGGAAGGGGTCTTCCTGGGACCAGTCCGCAGAGCGTATGATGTCCTGGAGGGAAGCACCAGCGAGGAGGGCGACAGACGCCGCCGTGTCCCTTACTGATTGCCCTCCGAAGGCCGAATCCTCACCCGGCAAGAACACAATCTAATCCATCGTGCCAGGGTAGGAAAAGAGACCGGCTTGTGAGGTCTAACATAGGAGACCAATAATTGTCTGGAATGAGAAGGGTGAAGCGGAGAAGTAATCGCCACATGACGAGATAGAGCTGCCACAATGCAGAGTTTAGGTGAGTCACGGAAATATGGGTAGAAGATAGCTGTCGAGTCCGACTTGGTACGTATAGACTCTGAGAAGGTCACACTGTCCGGAGAAAAGGAAAATGCATCGACATTGAAAGCCCGGACGTTGGAGACCTGGCGAAAGGAAATGAGGCATAGTAGGAGAGCGAATTTAGCCGAAAGCTGTCGGAGGGAAGGGTCCTGATTATCAGGCTAGTCCTAGAGGAACGATAAGACCGCAAGAACATACCAGAGGGAGGAGTACTTAGGCATTGGAGTCCCTGATAGTCTCATGCCCCTGAGAAGTCTGCAAACCAATGGGTCCTGACCAATGGGGAAACCTCGGAGTGGCACGTGAGCCGCCAAGATCGCCAATCTGGCTACGTTAACCTAACCATTTGAGCCCCAGGTCAAACAGGTGCGAGAGGAAGTTCAGAACACTGGATTAAGGGTCTGTAAAGGGATTGGTATTTTGTTCCAGGCACCAACGACACCAAGAGTTCCATGCTGACTAGTAGCATCTCCTAGTTCCAGGTGCCCAGGAGTCCCAGAGGAGGTTTTTAGCTGACTGTGATAGGTCGTCAACATACCAGGTTCCCCTGAAAGAGGCCAGGCCACTAAGCGGAGATGGCCGGCCACCACGAGGGGATGAGAGTTGCCTTGCGGGTCCGAGAGGAGCGTCCGCAGGGACAGCAGAAGGAGCGGATCCTGATGTGACAGTTCCAGAAGCTCTGGAAACCAAGCCTGACCTTGCCATAGGGGGGGTCAGTAACACCAAAGATACACGTTGACATCGCACTTGCAGCAGGACTCATAGCAAACGGAGGAGAGGAGACCCACTAAGTGAGCCAGCATTCTTAGCGGGATCCAGTCCTGACGCAGGATCCTCAGGATTTCCTTTTGAATGGCTGAGAGCTTGGACCGAGCTTGGACCGAGGGAGTGGTAGGAGGCACTCCCTTGCATCTATTTTGAAAGCCCAAGAATTTGACTACCTGCGTTGGTGAGCGGACCGATTTTTCCCGGTTGACCACGAAACCCAGCGACTCGAACAAGGAGATCGCAGAGAGCATGTGATAATTCTAGTAGATCTTCCACGTAGATGATGCAATGAATACCCTAGGACCGAAAACATGCCGTCACCGGTTTCAACAGTTTGGTGAAACACCACGGCGCCGAGCTGAGACAGAAGGAGAGGCAGGTGAATTGGCAAGGTCTGCCCTTCCAGAGGAACTGTCGGCATGTGGGGTCCACCGGCACCGATAGATAGGCGTCCTTCAAGTCCAGTCTTGTAAACCAATCCCCGGGGTGGAGGAGGTTCCGTAGGAGATAAATGCCCTCCATCTTGAAATGTTGGTAAACTACGAAGGCATTCAGGTTTCTCAGATTGATAACCGGGGCATAAGTCCCCGGATTTCTTCTTCACTAGAAATATGGAGCTGAAGAAACCCCCGTCGTCCAGTGCCCATGGACTGCACCCTCTTTGAAATTGGTCTGGATCACTGCATCTATCAGGACTGCTGTTTACCCGATGACATGGGAACCGGGGGGAGGTGAACCTGTGTTGGCGGGGAATGAAAATCTCTGACATAGCCCCGAACTGTCTGAAGAACCCACGCATCTGCGGAAACCTCCCGCCACATGTCTCTGCAGGGATACAACCTGCCTGCATGCAACAGAGTGGAAAGACAACTGGCAGAAACGGGTCTCATCTGTGGGCATCCTTGTTCATACGCGAGCCCGGCTCCCTCTACCTCGGTCCGACCTTTGGGGGTTGAAAGTTCGTGAGTGGTAGGATGGGAAGAAGGAGGGTGCTTGGGATCCTCGATGGCCAGACGGCCAGAAGCGGCTGGTGACATGACCCCACTGTCATCCATCCCTGCCAAAAACATGGGAGCCTTGTGGGCGGAAGACCCTTTTCATTGAGGACTGGGCTTTTCTCAAGGTAGTGAAGAGGTTCACGTACTTGTGAAGCGTCTTGATGAAAGGTTCTCTGAAGAACAGACCCTTGGCTAGGGGGCCCAGTTCTTTCGACCCAAAGTCTGACAGTTTGGCGTCCATGCGTAAGAGGACTGCTTTCCTATGCTCTGTGCAGAGTGCTATGTTGGTGTTGCCCAGCAGGCAAATGGAGTGCAGTGCCCAGTCACTTATGGAAGCTCAGTCCAGGGCAGCACCCTGTGGAAAAGCCTCATCAGCCAGCAGAAATATCCTGGCCAGGGGGCCCAGCAAGTCCAGCAGTTTATCCTGTGCCAGTCTGAGGCTGCGCTCGACCCCTTCATTAGTGTCACGTCCGTTACGAGTCATGTAGGTTGAGACCATGGCGTCAAATTCTGGGGTCAGGGCGACCTTATCCGGCAAAACGGGCCTGGGGCATTCCGCCGGTAACTTCTTCTGAACCTCCCAGTCCAGAGGTCTGCGGACCCAATAGTGCATGAACTGTGCCAGGTGGTCGGGTAACGACCATCTAGGGTGTCTGATGGACCGCGGGTCGAACAGGGATTCACCCGTAGCGTCCAGGAATACATCTTCATCCGGCCGAGATGCAGGTGCCCTTTGCGTAGAAGGTCCTCCGGAGTCACAGGACCACATGGGATCGTCCGTCTCGTCCTCGCCCCATCTGTCTTCCTCATCCAAGGGTGACTGGTCTGCCTGTCATTCGTCTAAGGGATGGGGGGGTAAGGAGTCTTCCTCCCCCTCCATGGAGAGGCAAGTCTGAGACCACCAGTCCCTGATGCTTTGCTGGAGCCTTGCCCATTTGGGAGTGTGGCTCAGGGCCTTCACCCTTCCAAGAGCACTTGGGCGCTCTTGCCTGGTCTCTCCTGGGAGAGTCTGACTCTGCCGAGTCTTCTGCCATGTGGGGGTTCCCCCAGAGCCCCTATCCCGTGGGGTTTGCGGGAGGTCCCTAGCCAGGGCTTTTTCCACAGAGGCGGACACCGCCGCATTAATCATGGCTTGCAAGCTTTGTTCTTGGGTCGAGGAATCCATAGCAGGGAGAATATGCTTGTAGTGTGACACCTAGGGTAAAATACAGGACAAGTGTCACAAGCGGCATAATCGGGACGGCACCCCATTTACTGTGGCAGAGGCAAGATGGATAGTGTATGCAAATTATATATGTATGTATAGGAATAGCCAAACCGGGGGTCACCCAGTGGCAATGGCACAGACAGCGCAGGCCAATCTAGGGGCACAGACAAAGCAGGGCAATCCTGGGGCACACACAAAGCAGGCCAATCAAGGGGCACAGACAGAGCAGGCCAATCGTGGGGCACAGTTAAGGGCAGGCCAAACCCATGAGAACTGAGGTGTAAATCCGTGCATCAATAAATACAGTTGGGGGTAATCAAAATGACAGGCTGGCAGGCAGAAATTAGGCCTTAGTGTCAGGAATCAAGGGGCACAGACAATCCCAAATGGGAAAGCTTTCCTTTTTGAGAACTAGATTAGTGTCACAGAACACAGCTACAGTCCTCCTTCGTTCAGTAGCAAGAAAACTATCAGATGCAGTAACTCCCCAGTACCTGACAACTGCAAACTCTCCGACCGGGGTAAGGTCCTGGGTTGGGGTGGGTCACCAGGTAGACTGGGAGCTGCCGCTCCCACGTGGCAGGTGCGCACTCCCCTCTCCGCCCCCGGGCCGCGATTCTGGAGATTTTCCCATGGCCCAGTTAAGGGAGAATGTAGGCGGCAATGAGAGAGAGAGGGCCCAGAACGATGAGTCCCGTGAAGTGGTGCGCACTCCGTGGCCCCGGCGCTAGGGAGATCGGAGGAGGCGGCTAAATCCACGCTAGGGACAACACAGTTGGGGAAAAAAACAAGCAAAAATCAAGGGAAATAAAGCCTAGGTATAGCAAACAGGTGAACTAAGGATACAAAAAAATATTTAGCAAAGAGCTAAAGCAATACATACATAAAATTACACAGTATATATACACAATATATATATATATCTAAAATCCCACGGCCACCGACTAAGAATAGGAGGCAGTGGTAGTCTGACCTGTGCTTGATGTGGAGCAGCAAAGAGAGAGGCATTAGTTGGTTGGGAGGGGACTTTTATTGTACTTTACTTTTTTCTGATTGGTTGTTTTCTCTCTCTGTTAATGTGCTGCTGTGGAGTTCTAGTAAAGAGAGACTTAAGCAAATATGAAGCCTCCTGTCATGTTATAAAATTTGCAAAAGCAGTGCTAAGGGCTAGATGTACTAAATATTAAACCAAACAGAATCTATATTTACCAATATAAAATTGAATGTCAAAACATAAACAGTCCATTGATGGAAAAGCAAGATTGGACATTGCATCATTATACAATATAGGGTGTAAGCATTGTTACTCTTGCTTTATAAAGCACAGCGTAGACCTTAAATCCCATTGAGAAGTGCAGGGTAATACATGCATTTGGGAACACTGCACAGTTAATCCAGCTCTGAACATGCTCTTCTGAATGTTTCTTTCTGTGCAGGTAAAAGGAGTCCAACTGATATTAAGAAACTCTCTTTTTACAACAGTTCAACCTCCAGGGGATATTATTTAATGCCGTGGAATTCTCTAATGCAATGCATTAGTCATAGACAAGAATGCTTCTAGGGTTTAACTCACAAAGACAAACTCCTTCTAGTTGTTTAAGTGCATTAATTGCTTGAGGATAGAACATACTTGTTCAATTCTGGAGTTGAGTTTTTTATTCATATACTATATTACTATAGTAAAGAAATAGTTAAAAGGCCTCATTCATAAGGCAAGCAAACTGATAGCAAACATAAGCAAGTGTCATATCCTCTTTACAGCTGTCTGTTAAACACACAGATAACAAGATCACAGCGTTCTAAAGGATTAAAGGAACACTACAGGGTCAGGAATATAAACATGACCCTATAGTGTTGAAAACACTATTTAGCTTTCTGGCCTTCTTGCTCCCTTTAAATAAGTAGAAAACTCACCTTAATTCCAGCGCTGCGTGGGTCCACCAGTGCTGTTCCAACTCGCCTTCTTAGCTGTATTCATCAGAACTGATGGTCTCAGCCAATCAAATACTTTTTTATGGGGAAAGTTCAGCGCCTCCATGCAGAGCATTGTGCAGCACTGACCAAGAAGCGCCTCTTGTGGCTTGTGACATTGCCAGTGGAGGTGTCCCTAGGGAGCAATGTGAACAAAAAGCATGCAGGGACTGACTATACTAACCAGGATAACTACATTAAACTGTAGTTGTTCAGGTGACCATAGTGTCCCTTTAAGACAACTTTAAGGCAACGCTACAGTATTGTGACAGATTAAAGATTAATTTGACATCAGTGTGCTTTGGCATCCATTGATTTGTGAGCACTCCCATAACTGATGCTCGTTGCCTGAAGTCAAGACTTGGCCACGTGATTGTATTTTTAGGGCCCCAATGTGTTAAAAGGCACAAAAGGTTAAAGAATATATTGTATAAAATATTTCAAGCTCCGTTTAGCTTTGTTAGTTTAAAAACCCAATCTATTCTAAAGTGTTGTAAAATAGGTTTGCAAACAAACCGATAATAAACATGAAGTATTGTAATTAAAAATGTAGAGTTTCTTTACTGACAAAAGACACTTTCACCCCCTCACTTGCCTTTGTTTTTCAGCTCTTTGCAGATATTTGTTGTACAACTCATAACACCCTTAACCTTTTCTATTCTGTTTCCTCTTTTTTTCTTGCCTTTTTTTTGGTTAATTTCCATTTACATTTAGATGGGAATCTTGTCCATTTCATTGTTGTTCCCTCTCTTTTTCCTTCCTTTCCATTTCTGTTTCCTCCTCAGGAACTTTGTCCCCTTATATGTCAACCAATGTCAAGCTTAATACTAAAGACATGTTTATAGAAACACGCAAAACCAGATGTATTATTCTGTGGTGGCTGTGATTAGCACTGCATAAAAACAAGATATTAACAGGATTATTTATTAAAGTGAGAATTCAAAGTGAATTTTAAATTCAAGGCCAGGGCAGCCGAACTGAAAGCATAGCTGAATTTTGCAATTTCAGTTATTTTGACCTTCAATTTTAAATTTACTCTGGATTCACCTTGATCACTTTAGTGACTAACCCTGTTGGTGCACAATTTATAAGAGTGATCGGCATCAATGTTTGGACATTTTCATGCCCATGAAAGATTTTACTAATCTACACTAAAAATGTCCAGTTTCCAAAGGGAAAATTAAAGTGGTTAAGTCTTGAACATGGCTGCAGACATAAATACAATTGTGCACATTTAATTCATATTTAGAAGTTATATGCAGTGCAGTAACATTAATCAGATCAAATATCCTACTATACCTTCCAAATTCTCAGAAGAACCATCGTTCAGAAATGAAGAATGTCAACCGAAGACCTGATACAAACAGATTTAGATAATACAAAAAATAAGCAAGTAATTTGATAGCGTTTATAGATTTATAGTATCACGGGATTAAATACTTTCCACTTATTCAAAGAGGATTAGCCTGGATACATTTATTTGTTTAGAGCAGATTCTTTACAGAACTGGAGAGTTTACAATGATATGACTGATGGAAAGAGAAAATCCGATTCAGCTTCAGCCTCTATCGTTCGGCCACAGATGTGGTAGTTTGAGATGATCCAAACAGTACAATAGAAATGTAGTAAATAATCTTTAATCACCTGGGTCATGCTCCAGAAGGCTCACAAGTGGAAAGCAAAAGAACATTCTTTCTTTATAATACTATGTAGGCTTGTATAATGTATGTGCATCCAATGTGTAGATATGTGTGTGTGTGTGTGTGTGAAGGCACATACGTTATAGATTTTATATATATATTGTAGCGGCCCCTTTGGCTTTGAGTAAATAACAAGAGGAGAGCTTCTGACGGGTGCAGTACTTTATTCTTTTGCATCAAAGGGGTGCAGAAGTGTTGAGCACCGTGAACCATAAGCACTGTGAAAACTGTAAAATTACATACAATAACACGCTCTGCATGGGGACGCTGAATTTTCCTCATAGAGATGCATTGATTCAATGAATCTCTATGAGGAGGTGCTGATTGGCCAAAACTGTGTTTGGCTCTGCCCCCTTGTTGATTTTAGCCAGTCCAATGCTTAAGGGACTTATAGTGTCCTTAAAGGGACACTATAGTCACCAGAAAAGCTACAGCTTATTGTATTTGTTCTGGTGAGTAGAATCATTCCCTCCTGGCCTTTTGCTGTAAACACTGTCTTTTCAGAGAAAATGCAGTGTTTACATTACAGCCAGGGATACCTCCACTAGCCACTCCTCAGATGGCTTTTAGAGGTGCCTCTGGGCAGTGCTGCACAATGAGCAGCACTGCCATTCAGTGTCTCCACCCTCTGCATGCAGACACTGAACTTTCATCATAGAGATGCATTGATTCACTTCAATTCAATCAGAGATGCTGATTGGCCAGGGCTGTGTTTGACTTGTGCTGGCTCTGCTCTGATCTGCTGACATTCTCAGCCAATCCGATGGGGAAGCATTGTGATTGGCTCAGACCACCACTTCCGATGATGTCAGCAGGCTGGGCAGATCACAGGCAGACAGGGGCAGAGCCAGCAGCTGCAGACTTGAATACAAGTCTGCAGACTTGAATACAAGAAAATACATTTTCCTATATTTAGAGAGTCGGGGGGGCTAGATGGGGGTTTTAGCACCATAAGGTCACAAATACATGTTTTTATTCCTGACCCTATAGTGCTCCTTTAAAATCACCTGAGTTGTCGAATTTTCCCAAATCAGCTATTTTGGCATACAAAATGTATTTGTTAATTACCTACTATTTCCAGTTTAGTGAGTAAAGTCTGTGTGTATTTGTGTGTTTAGTGTGAAGGCATATGTATGAATGCATGTTTGAGTGTCAGGGCAATTCATTAAAGTAAGACCTGTCAGGAATTCAAAATTAATTTAAAATGTAAAAAATCTCCAAGTCAACTATGTTTCCAGTTTGGCTACTTTGCCCTTACAGTTGAAATTCACTTTAAAATCCCGACAATTGTCACTTCAGTGAATAAGCCTGTTTGCACTTACAGAATGAGTGTAGGTGCTTATTCATGTATCTAATGCCAGAAAGCACCTGAATGTTTGTGAATGCATGTGTATATGTAGACAGGTTTATAATCTGTGAATGAATGTAGGAGCATATTAAGGTATAATATCTGGGTTTGTGAATGTTGAATGTATTTGTGTGCAAGGACAGGATGCAGTGTGTTTTTACAAAGATAATTCAACAAAGTGTCAACAAAGTCTGTATATGTGTACACAGGAATATTGTTTGTGGAGTGTCATTGTGTATTTTGGAATGTATCTCTAGGTGAGTGTGTGAATACAAATACATATTTTTATATTATACTAATATGTGCAAAGGTAGACTCTCAGTTTAAGTTTGTGAAAACAGGGGTGTGTGAATGTAGGGGTGTGCTTGTAAGGCATGTCACCTGGTGTGAATACAATAATGTGGTGCGTGCCTCAATGCAGTGGTGTGTTTGTAAGGTAAAAGTATGTGTTAATTCTAAGATACACAGCCACAACAAAGATCTGTGCTTATAGTATACCTTAAATGGGCATCACTGTATGTGTTTTATCTTCCTATCACGTCAAACCTCCATATTGCAATAATTCACCTTTTCTCTCTGATCACCATCACTCAATTGTCTCTCTCTTTAGCAACATTGAGTTGTCTCTCTATCTTTACTAAACCTCTTGTCTCTCTATTTACTAACCACTGGTTGTCTCTCTTTAGCAATTCTCACTTCTCTCTCTCTCTCTCTCTCTAGTAACCTCCACGTGTCTCTCTCTTTTTAGTTACCATTACTTGTCTCTCTTTTAACCAGCTCCCACTTGTCCCTCTCTTTATTAAAGCTCACTTGTGTCTCTCTTTTTATCAGCCATACTTGTGTCTCTCCTCCAGTCTCTATTCCTCTACTAACCCCCTTTGTCTTTCTCCCCATTTATATGTCTTCCTATCCCATGTCCTTCTTTCTTTGCCTTTACCTTGTGCATGGCTGGCGAGGATACTGCTGTCTATCCTCCTTCCTCATGGCAGACACTGCTGAGGTTCCCTGTAGGAGCTGTGCTATGTGTGATGTCATATCCTGTCCGGACAGAGCACCTCACACAGGAAGTGATTGCAGCACTGAGTGCTTCCTGGCTGGTGCAGGGTTAGAGACTGTGCAGTCTGGTATGTCTGTAAATAGCACTCTGCTGCTTTGTGGACTAATTATGAAGATCTACTGATCTCATTAAATGGCCCAATACTGCTCCTGCTCCTGCCAGTCCCTGGCCTTTGGTTCATGACCGAAGTGCCAGAATGCTAAGTCCGCCCTGTTCATTCCCACATTCCTTCCAGCCTTTTTGATTCCAGGACAAAGCTTCTGGATGGGGAAGCGCATTTTACACTGCATGGTTAAAATGTAAGGTCCTTTATATATGCTCTGAGCACCATACCCAATGAAGCCTATGTTAGTCTGGCACTTCGGCTATTGCTTTGCTTAACCTCTTAGTGACCAGACCATTTTTTGAATTTTCTTACCGTTAAGGACCAGGGCTGTTTTTACATTTCTGCGCCCACACATAATATATACTGTTTATGTCGCCATTAAATGGTCTTACTAAAGACACCATTATTTTCATCATATCATATAATTTACTGTAAAATATAAAATATTATGAAAAAATAGAAAAAAAACTCCACTTTTTCTAACTTTGAACTCCTAAATCTGTTATGCATCTATAACCACGAAAAAACACCCATGCTAAATAGTTTTTAAATTTTGTCCTGAGTTTAGAAATACCCAATGTTAATATGTTCTTAGCTTTTTTTGGAAAGTTATAGGGCTATAAGTACAAGTAGGACATTACTGTTTCAAAATATATGATATATTATATATTTTTAAAATGTATCACTAGTAACATCGTAACACTGTTATCTGTCCTAAATTTCTGAATCACACCTCACACATACATATTTTTTTTTAAAGTAGACAAGCCAGGGTATTCAATATGGGGTATGCCCAGTTTTTTTTAGTAGCCACTTAGTCACAAACACTGGCCAAAGTTAGCATTTATATTTGTTTGTGTGTTAAAAATGCAAAAAACAATTATGAACGCTAACTTTGGCCAGTGTTTGTGAATAAGTGGCTACTAAAAAAGACTCAACATTACTGAACGTGCCCCATTTGCAATACCGTGGGTTGTCTTCTTTTGCAAATGGTTTGCCATCATGGGGTAATTCTCATCCCTATGCTATCATACACTCTCAAAGGCAACATAACCAATCTGGCAAATTTCAATGTGAATAAAATAGAAAATCATGCCTTATATTTTAACCTGTAACTTTCCAAAACACTATAAAACCTGTACACTGGGGTACTAGTTTACTCAGAAGTCTTCATTGAACACAAATATTAGTGTTTCAAAACAGTAAAACAACAATCAGTGAAAGTGCCATTTGTGTGTAAAAAATGCATATATATATATTGATTTCATATTATTTTTATTTATTGTTATATACATAGATATATATAGATATAATTTCATTCTGTGTTTTTTTTTTGTTAATCTTTATTTTTATTTTTGACGTGCAAGAATGAACAACAAGCTTGTAATGCCACCACAGCGATTGCAAGCTATTCAATAACAGACTTAATAAAGCAGTGTCGTGGCTTGCAGATTAAATGCACATTTTGGTATAGAATAGGTCAAGTAGGTCAAGCAGGATGTGAGATTCACAATAACTAGAACATATCAGTGAAAACAAACCAAGTATAAATGGTGTGCTAGTCATTACGTGAAATGTGGTGGGTATGCATGTTATATGATGAAATTAGCACATATATAGCCTGACAGATGTGTAAGGTAATTTACATGACTAGATAAACAACATAGCAGAGTACCCATTCTTTAGGCTAGAACTGGTTAATTAGCCACTGGTATCAGCTTCTGCTATTTATAACTACTGCAGGTTGTAAGATTATGGCGGCTGCATGAAAGTAACAACCAATAGGTCAGTTCAGGTAGATAGTGTCACATCCATTTGGCTCTCAGTAAAATCACGAGGGATGGCGTCTGTGGGTGCCATGGAGGTCTGAGTACTGAGTCACGGCCCCTGCAGTGGAGAGCAAGTCCAGGATTAGCTAACTACTGATATTGGGAAGCGTAGACAATCCACATGGCGGTCTTGATCAGCAGGAGGGCAACAGGTAAGCGAGGCCCCTAGCGCCAGGCCCTGGTAAAAGCTGACATCTGCAGTCCACGGGCTCGGTACCTTTGTGTTGCCAAGTCCATTCCCTCTGAGGTGCAGGTTGAAGATCAAGGTGGTGTCCGCTTACAGCGGCGCGCAATCTCCCCCCTGTGTGGTTGATGTCTCGAGGTCGTGCCTCTGGTGGCTTTCAGCCTAGGCAGGCGGTGGGTTGCGTGGTGAGCCATTTGGGTGAGTGCACTGCCTGGGGGCGACTCTCCCCTTGCCCTCTTTGAGCCTCTCTCTGTACTCTGTGTGGACCGGTTGGCAATGGAGCGTGCCTGCAGCTTGTCCCAGAATGCCTGGAATACTGCATCCAGCCCGGAGTCGATGGAGTCTAGGTATGTCCCATTTGTCTGGCTGAGGGTTTGCGAGGCTTGTGAAAGGGCCTCCGCCATCTTGTGTTGTCTGGGCGCCGCCACGTGTCTGCTGTGGACGGTATGCAGTTGCAGTAGGGTGAGTGCCAGGCATCCAGTAGGGACTGGGATAACCCCCACTGGTCCAAAGGGGGGGTAGGAGACCAAAGTCGGTTAGTGGATCTGGCACCGGGGAGAGCGGCCACCTCCACCCAGCTCCATCTCCAGTAGGCTGCACATGGTGTCCCGGTCTCCCGGCTCCGATGCGCTTCTGTGAGGTATCAATCAATTTAGCGGTGCACTCCCAGCATGGGTAGTGCACCCCGATGAGGCTGTGGGCTTTGTAGCCGCGGAATTTACCCCAGATTCCTCCCGCTCGGCAGGAGCTTGTGCTACCCACATCTGCACAGCTCCGAGGTCAGGCTCCGCCCCAAGTGTATTTTGATATAAATATATATATTAATATCAAAATACAGTAAGAAAAAAATTATATATACATATATATATATATATATATATATATATATATACTTTTTAAAATGTTATTATTTTAAGTATTTTTTATTTATTTTTAATTAATTATTATTTTTTTATAATAATATAATAATATATATATATATATACAATATATATAGTTATTATATATTATACATATACGTGTGTAATTTTACTCTAAGTGTATTTTCATATTAATACACCCTGTTCCAAATTATTATGCAAATTCTATTTAAGTGTCACAAAGATTAAATATTTGTTTTTTTAGTTTAACTCATGGATGGCATTGTGTCTCAAGGCTCTTTTGATCACTGAAAACAATCTCGGACACCTGTGATAATTAGATTGCCAGGTGAGCCCAATTTAAGGAAAAACTACTTAAGGAGGGTGTTCCACATTATTAAGCAGAGCACCATTTTCATGCAATATGGGGAAGAAAAAGGATCTCTCTGCTGCCGAAAAGAGTGAAATAGTTCAATGCCTTGGACGAGGTATGAAAACAGATTAGATTTTTCACGAAAACTTAAGGGTGATCATCGCACTATTAAGAGATTTGTGGCTGATTCAGAGCCCAGACGGGTTCGTGCAGATAAAGGCACATTGAGGAAGATTTCTGCCCGATCCATGCACCATGCTGGTGCCTCTGGTGCCTCTGGAGTCCTACGGACATCAAGGTGTAGAGTCCTCCAGAGTCTTGCAACTGTGAGTAAACCTTCTATTCAGCCACCACTAACCAATGCTCACAAGCAGAAACGGCTGCATTGGGCAGAAAAATACATGAAGACTGATTTTCAAACAGTCCTGTTCACTGAAGAGTGCCGTGTAACCCTGGATGGTCCAGATAGATGGAGTAGTGGATGGTTGGTGGATGGCCACCCTGTTCCAACAAGGCTGCGACATTAGCAAGGCGGTGGTGGAGTCATGTTTTGGGCCGGAATCATGGGAAGAGAGCTGGTCGGCCTCTTTAGGGTCATTGAAGGTGTAAAGAGGACCTCTGCAAAGTATGTGGAGTTTCTGACTGACCACTTTCTTCCCTGGTACAGAAGGAAGAACTATGCTTTCCGTAATAAAATCATCTTCATGCATGACAATGCACCATCTCATGCTGCAAAGAATACCTCTGCATCAATGGCTGCTAAGGGGATAAAAGGAGAGAAAGTCATGGTGCGGCCTCCATCCTCCCCTGACCTCAATCCTATTGAGAACCTTTGGAGCATCCTCAAGCAAAAGATCTATGAGGGTGGGAGGCAGTTTACATCCAAACAGCAGCTCTGGGAGGCTATTCTGACATCTTGCAAACAAATTCAAGCAGAAACTGTCCAAAAACGCTCAAGTTCAATGGATGCAAGACTTGTGAAGCTGCTATCAAATAAGGGGTCCTATGTTAAAATGTAACGTGACCTGTTAAAATGTTTAAACAGTTAAAATGTTGTTATAAGTTTGATTGAAATAGCTTTTGATTTCAGTAAATATGCTGCAAACACAACAAATGACAATTTTCAGTTCTTTACAACCTATAAAGTGTTTTGAAACTTACTGTGCGTAATAATTTGGAACAGTGCATTGTAAGTTTTTTATGTTTAAAAAAATACTGTTATCATTTGGAGGATTGTTCAATAAAATTTGAATTGCACTCTTAATAGTTGATAACATGAGAATTATGCTGACTGTTATTTACATCAATTATTTAGGTAAATGAAAAAAATATCATTTGCATAATAATTTGGAACAGGGTGTATATGTATATTCTAATAAAAAATACACTTAGTATGACGTTCTATATAATATGTATGTATTATATTATAATATATATATGTATAATATTATATAGATATAATATTTTTTTCCTTACTAAACATTTTTTATTTTATTTTTTTCACCTGCAGGCAGCACTATGGACGCCATGTGACTTCTCTTTTAGAGCGATCACATGGCTCGCGGGGTCCTAATTTGCCGAGGGGGGACTGTCTGGGCTGCCAGAGGAATACCGATCGATGGCGGGGGAATGACAGTGATTGGGTAAGTAATAAGAATACTGCAGACGTACTAGGTACGCTCAAGGTCTTTAACCCCTTAAGGACCAAACCTCTGGAATAAAAGGGAATCATGACGTGTCACACACGTCATGTGTCCTTAAGGGGTTAAGGACTGTTTTTGTCAGACGTACCTAGTATGTCCTAGTTTGGAAAGCGGTTAAAGGAACAATCCAATCACCTAAAGCAGAAGTGCTTTCTGTGTGAAGAGTGTGTTCTCATTTTCATTTTACAAAAAAGTGCAGAGTCCAATAGCAATTGGCACTTTTATTTATTAGTCTTGTAGTCCAATAGCTTTAAGCCAATAGAGGGGAGGAAGGGAGGTAGGACAGAGGGTGTGAGGGAGGGCTTCATAAAAAAAAAATGGGCAAACAAGATGTGTTGCCAGCGCACAGTGCTTGCTGACGACACACATGTTCTTATGTCATGTGTGCCAACTAGCCCCCAGCATAAAAATTGAGATTTCTCTGTCTGTGCATTGTTTCAAGCAGAAACGCTGTACATGCAGACATCTACAACCATGACCACTTTTAAAACAAGAAGTGGTAATGGTGGTTGGAGAAACCCTTTATAAAAAAGTGTTCAAATGTTCTTAACAAGCACATATAAATTAGAAAAAAGTTAAACTAATTTATAAAATATGCGCAAAATATATATTTTAGACACCCACCTTTATATTAACAGATATATAATGACAGATATATGATCACAGGAGTGTGAGGAAAGTGTTAAGACTAATATTTCTTGTATGATGAGACTATCTTGCCAATTTTTTTGTTAAATGACACATTGTACACATATTTTATTTTAATCAAGTGTACAATCACCTACGTAAGCAAGTATTTCTTTTATCCAATGTAACATTTTTTTGACCCAATTTTTACAATGTTTTATGTAGTTCTGTCAATGTATTACCTTATCTTGTTTTACATACTTGCCAGCCTGGATATGTTTTGTGAGCTAAAATAATAATAATAATGATAATATTAATAATAATATATATATTTTTTTACTTCCAAAAGGCATATTTGGACACCTACTGAACTGCTTAAATATAACTAGTCAATCACAAAATTTTACTAAATTTTTATATTAAACAAAAACAAAAATATAGCAGTGAATCTGGTATCTACACGACAGAAAAAAAAGTGGAAATGTATAATTTATATTATTTTTATTTAATTTTTTATATAGCGCCATCAAAATCCGTAGAGCTGTACAATGGGTCTATAGGTTTGTTTACAATAATTTCACCTTACGTCATCGCTCGGAAAAACCCTGCATTATATCAATGTAATATTATTCGCTATGTCCTTGAGAGGAAACGAAATAGAACAGATTGGTATGCCGTTTCTACGTGAGAAAATGCCCTACAAATGAAATTTAGATGTGATAATTGGGACACTTTAGATATAATCCATGATAAGAAACCTTGAAATGCTGACCCATTTATAACCTAATCACTTATTCCTCTAGACCTTTTAATGGGTGTGGAATCATTTGTGAGAGCTATGAATAAGCTATAAACCTCTACACAAATATTCAGATTTTTGTTTTTCTTGTCACACTGAAGGTTATCTCCTCAGTTGCCCTAGAAATCAGCTGACAGCCATTTCCCATGATGCTTTAAATGCTGTCAAGCTGTCTATCATGCTGTCACCTGACCAATCGTTCCCATGGTTCTTTCAAGCTTCCACTATGATAAATTGAAAGGCACTATTATCTGCCTGTTGTGAAGGGGAGCTGTTTAGGCTTTGATAAGATATCACTAGTCCCAGGTGAAGGCAGGCTGACAGCACATCAAGACAAGACAACACATGGAAACACTGAACATGGGACCACAAGGTTTACAAACATCTGTTGTCATTATTTATTATCCTCTGTTCGGTTTAAGTCTCCTTTTGCTCTTTGCCTATTGAAACCGATACTTCATCTCCAGATGTACCGCTACATAAGAAGGATTCTGAGGAAATACAAGTTTGAAGAAGGAAGAAAAGAATTGAAAGCAGAAATTCAAGATTTTGCATATATGTTTTTCTCTATTTCGATCTGTACCCTTTATAAAAATAAAAATATATGTAGTCTAAAATGCAATGAAATGTAACAGCTACACTGGATATAACAAGACAAATTTGTTTTAAATTTGCGGCAGCTCTGAAAATCCTACCCACACTTATATATATGGTAATGGAGATTTTTAAAATTTCTATTATTATTTTCAAACAATTTTTAATGAGACAGATGAAAGTTGCACAGAATCAAGGCCTGAATACAATCAAGATACATTTTTTTTTTGAACATGTAAACATACCGACCCTCCCTCCCCCTCCCTCCAGAACGCTATGAATATACCACAATAGGATTATTTTAAACACAGTTTATCATCATGAAGCTAAATTTAGGACTTAAAGTGTTACTCCAAGCTTTATAACTATGACACCCAAAAAGAACGCCACGAATACCCTGGGCCAGTTGCCCGGTAGTAAGGCAAATTATTTAGCAATGGTTTGCCTCCTTACTTAGGTCTCCAATTGGCTTCGATTCTCTCTGGTGGTCGTGGTGAAGTGGTCATGGTACTTAGAGTAACCTTAAAATAAATACCAGCCTACCGATGGAGAGCTGGTTTAGGGTTTCTTTTTTTAAAATATTGAGCTGTCACAGCTAATAGGGAGAAATATTTAAGAAGATGTTAAACTAAAAATTATTTGTGATGATAAATGTGAGTAATCATAAAACAGGTGTAATGTTCAGTTGTCTTGAAAAATCTAGCTGGTGTCTCTTTATAGGAACAATACATTGTCTTAGACAAACACCTAGTATAATGTATATTGGAAAGGTTATTTGTAGGTGTATATTTTAGTTAAAAGGACACTCCACTGCCCAATCAAAATAAATACAAACCACTGTTTAGTAGATATACCCCAAATGAAAGCATATATGCATTTAATTATGCATTTTTTTCACAAGAGGTTATATCTAAAAAGAGCTTGTAAAACATGCATTTCTATTGTCTGTTGCCTTTGCAAGCCCTCCCCTTATAACCATGCCCGGACTTCCACAGCTGTCTAATCACAGAATTCCCAATGCAGCAATTGCTGCCTCTTGAGTTTAGCTCCATGACAGATCCGGCGATTCCTATAGGCTTATTGGGCGGCGTTTCTTAAGGGTGCTTCTTAAGGGGGGGGAGGGGCGCCGGCAGTGGCTTTACTGCTCAACTGGCTGTCCCACCAATCAAGTGGGATTGATTATATACAGCAGGCCGCGGCTGCTGCCGGCTGTGTTGCTAGGTGCTATGGAGAACTTTTTCCACCACTTGCCCTGTATGTGGGGACAAGTGGGTGGGAGAATAACAGGAAGTGGGGCTGGAAATAAAGAGTGTCGGCCACCGGGCGCAGTAAAGGTGACAGGAACGTAGAGCAAAGTGCAACGAAGGTAAGAGAGAACTAGCAGTGTGTGTTTCATAGAATGTGTGTCAATCTGTTTCAGTCAGTATGTTTGTGTATGGCAGTCTGCTTGTGTCTGTGTGTGTGTCTATGTATGGGTCTGTGTGTGTCTGATTGGGTCAGTGTGTGTGTGTGTCTGTCAGTGTATGTGTATTAATGAGTCAGTGTGTCTGCATGGATTAGTGTGTGTGTATGTGTGTCTTTATGAGTCAGTCTGTGTGTATGGGTCTTTGTGTGTATGGGTCAGTATGTGTGTATGGATCAGTGTGTGTCTGCATGGGTCAGTGTGTGTGTGTGTCTGTATGGATCAGTTGTGCATGTGGGTGTGTGTTTGTGTATGGGTCAGCGTGTGTATGGGTCAGTGTAGGTAAGTCTGCATTAGTGAGTGGAACGCATGGGGCGGCAAAAATCCTTGCACCGGCCCTGCTCCACGAGAGCTAACCAAACCAGGAAGTAACATGACCAGCTGTCTGCTTGAAAGCCAGGGGGTGTAACCAGGTTAAGTTATAAAAGTGTTAATATCTGTTGAAATCTATACTTTTTGTAAAATAAAAAAATAAAAGAGGACACACTCTTCACACATAAAGCTTTCCAGCAAGCTAAAATGCTTTAGGGATCTGGAGTGTCCCTTTAAGCTCGTTGAAAAACTAGAAGCATTCAAATGATTGGATGGAATTTAACTTTAATAGTAAAAAGAATCAACTAGAGACAATAAACTGTCAGTCAAAACCAAAACAAATGTTAATTAGAGAGGCATAGTGAGTAAAGCAATAAACTATATGTTATCATTCTTTAATTATGTAAACCTGTAGAGCCTCTGACTTTGTCCATTCTGGCAAACACACTCTTATATGGTGACTAATGTTGCTGCTCCAACACCTAGTGACACTGTAAACAGAGCTTTCCAAACTTTTCAAGTTGGTGACACACTTTCCAGACATGCATCATATTGCGACACAGCGGTGGTCAAGACGGTTTTCTATTTCTCAAACACATTACATAAGTTGCGGCTGCGTCACAAGTAGTGACGCAGAATCAGCGGTTTCGACGCAATTCCACATGCTGTGCATGCGCAATACATG
Source organism: Pelobates fuscus (assembly GCF_036172605.1). NCBI lineage: Eukaryota > Metazoa > Chordata > Amphibia > Anura > Pelobatidae > Pelobates > Pelobates fuscus. The sequence goes on along the minus strand of NC_086318.1, from coordinate 133,810,482 downwards.
TATGATTCCTCTACCGTCAATTTTCAAATTAATTATATATATAGATTCAGCAAACCCTAATTTAACATTAATGTTCAAGTCATTAGTTTTAATCTGCTGGTTATTAATGCATAGAAATGATAGATCCTTTCCAGAGTAAAAAATAACATCACATGACAACAATATCAACAAAATATATAACTAAATATATGGTATCTAAATAAAGAAATTCACACAACACAAAATAATTGGCATATAGATGGGTGCAAACTTGGTGACCATGACTGTTCTGAATTTCTGCAGAATAAAGTATCCTGGAACATGACAAAATATTTGTGAATATTAAACCAATACGTTCAAGGATGAAATCTGTTTGGATAGGTAAAAACAGACATATAAACAGAAGAATAAATATACGTATTTATATTAATTCTCTAGGGTGTTCATATGTCTGTGAAATGCTAATTTAAAGAACAAATCGCAAAATTTCAGAATTCACTAATGCAATATAGTGATTTGCATAAAAAAAACGGATTGAAACTTAAACATTGCAATGAAAATAGCCAATGTCCATGCACTAAAGTCAAACCCAAAACACCCCTATTTCTGTTTATGTTTATTCCCTACAATTCCAAGTTAGGTAAATAAAACCTCTGTGCTGAAATAAAGTTTGTGAATTTTGTTTAATTGTCTTCAATAATTTGCTGAACAATCTTGATTTCAGTGTTAAAATAGAACACACAGAATAAACATAAAATATCTCATGTGTATAGTTTTTGTTATTGGATGTATCCAACACTAAATATATTTGATATATATTACAAACTGGCATCAGTTTTGAGAATTTTGGCTGATATGGTGTATTCAGTATGAAAGAAAACACAATTCAGATTTTCTAAACCATTTTACTCACTCTGCCATACACATGCCAACAAAGACATACAATGTTATCATTTAAAATATAGTCTAACCCATAATGTAGTAATATAATCTTGCCAAGTGATGTTCAGCTTGATAGGCAAGTGTTGAAAGGTTAATAAAAAAGAAACACAATTGTGCCTTTACTGGGTTTTTGATTGAAACTTATGACAAACAATTCCAAGAACCTGACATAAAATGTATCAGCTACTATACAACCACCATTCCAAGGAAGCCATCTTAGATGTGTACTAGCCACTAGCCAGCATCTGGAGACAGAACACAGGGCCGCATCAATGTCATTCACCGAAGAACCTTTCGGATATGACAAATGTGTCATGCCTCAACTACCGGTAATTCCTTGTCTCTTCCGGGTTGACGGAGTTTAGCCACACCCCTTCTCTGACGCGGTCTCCCCACGCTACATAATGCGACCGCGCCAGATACAAGACGCTGGATTATTAAACAGTGTTACCGCGATATCAACCCGGCTAAAAGTTTCTCTGCGACCTCTACTTGTGTACCGAACCGGACTGGAATTCTACTTACCCTCCTTCTCCTCTCCTCGACCACGGCTAGTATCGGGACTTCCCTCATCCTGCCTGAGAAACAACCCTTCCCGGAGGAGAACTCCGGGAAGCTGATTTTTCACCCTTTGGAAGCTAAGTCAATTGTTATATCTGTGATAAGAGCTTACCTTCTCTCAAAACCGCTAAGCATTCCTGCCATAGTCTGCTCTCAAGTTTGCCAAGCATTTCTGCTACAGCCTGCTCTCAAGTCCGTTAAGCATTCAGGCTACAGCTGCTTCCAGGCCTGCTATCTCTAACTCCAAAACGAATTACTCCTGTTACAACTTAATTTCTAACTTCCTCCATTTCCTTAAAACTTGCAAACATCAATGTGCTAGATTGCATGTATATCGGAAGCTGCTTACTCCAATTAAACCAACAGCGAAGCAATTAAAGATACAGTACCTGTATTTTCCATTATTGAATACACAGTTCCTATTCTATTCTCTAAGTATCCTAATCAACAATCTAAGTCCTAAGAAATCTGCAGTTGTGCTCCATATCAACCTATGTAAACGTTACAAAATGATGGATTAGGCGGAACTTACCCAGTTCTTTCTTAGGCACCGCGCCCAAAGGTGAAATCCGTAAGTCTGCCAACAAAGGTTGTGAGGACGGCCCACCATCCTACCCAGCTGAACCTCTTTAGCCAATTCATCTTGAACCACCTCTGGATGCTCAGCGACCGACTTCAAGTTGGCACATAATCGATCCAAAACCTTTACCTTGAAAGGAATGCAAAACCCTTTTGAAAACACATCCAAGAATAACTGTGTGTCACCCTGGTTACTGTAACAGCTTAGTCAAGGCAACATCGTGCTGACCTTCACCGGGGTATCCTGCAGTGGAAGTAGATGGCGCCACCGCACCCATGGCTCCACCGGTAGATGCAGACTTTCCCCGCTTTAAGCATCTGTTGAGGCCATGGGCGCCCCCGCAGCCTGAACATTTGTGCTTAAACTTACACGAGGCACCCCACTAGCATTGTCCTTCATTAAATGTCCAACAGAACCCTTTAAAATGACCACGCGGCCTGCTCCGGAACCCTCTGCCGTGGGGGCAGCTCCTGGAGATGGGCTCCTCCTCTGTGCTGGCACCGAACCGTGGCTCAAACGTTGGGGAGGCCTCGTCCTCCACGTGGGATATCCCTCCGGAACCACTGCGGTCCCACTAGAAGGCCCAAGGGATGTCATCCGCTCCTGAGGCTAAGTAATACCACGCTCCCTCACCACCACACGAACATCTGGAAGGAATTCTTAGGCAGGATCAATCTGAAAAAGAAAGAAAAACCTACCCAAAGCTGAGAGACAACTGACGGGTAAGTTTAGGTTTAGTTAAGATGGCCACTACACAAAATGGGCGGTATAAATACTCCCATCGTAGCTCCGCCCCATCCAGCTTGCTAGCTGTCACTCAACTTGGCTGTTATGCCTCCCTCATGGCTCTGTCAAGGCCCACTTCCTTAGCTGCGCTGATCCATGGGCTACAGAAAAGTATTTTTTTTTTAAGTATGCCATGTCAGAATTAATCAATCAAATCCAGTTCTTGCACGGCATGGGTGTAACACATACATAATTCATTTTTATAATGTATAAGAATGTAATTCATATGATCGAAAGGAATGATCAGTACTGTTAGGAATATAGAGATTTTACATGTACAATTCCAACTGATACAACATTTTCCAGAATTATAGATATTGGGCAAAAACTATTTTGTGAAAATAGCCTCAAGATTCCGCAATATATACACACACAAATCCCTTCTCTGTTGGCTCACTAGATGTGTTGTAATGAGGCAAATTAGCATTAACCACATTAGAAAAAAAAACATGAATATGCTGATGCAAAGTTCATGACTCATTTGCCATCAGTTTTGGGCGCTGAACTCATTTGTGGTTTTTGATACATAGCCCCTTTGTCTATTCCTGAATAGTGATTTAACTAGTGTATTGTAACACTGACAGGAGCGATCTGCAGCAAAGACGAAAATGAAGCAGTAGACACAATTACGTATTACTGGGCAGACTGCCCATGGTCAAAGCAGCAGTAACCTGTGAATGGACGTATCTGATTAAATGATCTGTCAAGGATCCTGAGCAATAAATGAATGTAAAACCCACAGATCCTGTTCTTACAATGACTCACACCAAGGGCTTACTGTGAGCTTTTTTGACTATAGGAACAAATGATTCTTAATGGTGCAGAAGTGAAATCTTCAGCAACCCTTGCACATGCAGCAGAAGAACTGGAACAGCCAATAGACCACTTGCCTACGACAAGTATAAAATTGGACGTCATTTGTAGACCTAGGAGGCCTCAGCTGCTACTAGGGTAAAGAGTTGTCAATCACATTTCTGTCATTTTGGAGGCCATGCTCAATTGTAGAGTGCAACCAGGGCCGGCCTTAGGCATTTTGACGCCCTGTGCGAAAAATCTTCACAGCGCCACCCCCCCCCCCCCCCTGTCATCCATGTATGCTGTAATGTTTGTGTTGTCTGTGTATGTGATAGTAGGTGTGATGACTGTGTGTGATATGTATGCTATGTGTGATATTTGTAATGGGTGTATTAACAGTGTGTGATATGCGTGTATTGGTTGTATGTGACACACACACACACACACAGAGTCAGACGGCCATACACACACACAGGAAGACATCCACACACACACACAGGCAGACAGTCATACACACACACACACACAAAGGCAGACAGTCAGTCATACACACAGACACAGACAGTAATACACACAGACACACACAGAGGCAGACAGTAATACACACAGACACACACAGTCATACACACAGACACACACAGTCATACACACACACACACACAGACAGTCATACACACAGACAAACACGCAGACAGTCATACACACAGACACACACAGGCAGACAGCCATACACACAGAGGCAGACAGCCATACACACAGAGGCAGTCATACACACAATCACACACACAGAGGCAGACAGTCATACACACAGACACACACACAGAGGCAGACAGTAATACACACAGACACACAGTGGCAGACAGTCATATACACACACAGACACACAGTGGCAGACAGTCATATACACACACACACACACACACACACACAGGCAGACAGTCACACACACACACACAGGCAGACAGTCACACACACACAGGCAGACAGTCTCACACACACAGACACACACAGGCAGACAGTCAGTCATACACACAGACAGACAGTAATACACACAGACACACACAGAGGCAGACAGTAATACAGACAGACACACACAGAGGCAGACAGTCATACACACAGACACACACAGAGGCAGACAGTCATACACACACACACAGACACACACAGGCAGACAGTCATACACAGACACACACACACAGGCAGACAGTCATACACACAGACACACACAGGCAGACAGTCATACACACACAGACAGTAATAAACACAGGCAGAGAGTCACACTCACCTGACAATCCCACAGTTACCTGTGGAGTTCATTGTGGAGGCAGTGCAGCTCCTGGTGACTGTTTGGTGGGGAAGCAGGGACTCCTTCCTGCTTCCCCTGCAGCAGTTTTCCGGCGCTTTTAGCTCCGCCCCCGCCGCACGGTAAGCTCCGCCCCCGCTGCAAATTAAAAAAAAAAAAAAAAGTTTTTTTTTTTTTTTTTTTTAAATCCACGGCGCCCCCTGCTCCATGGCGCCCTGTGCGGCCGCACAGCTCGCACACCCCTAAGGCCGGCCCTGAGTGCAACTTCATGAAGCAGAACAAAGACTGACAGACCTGCTTTTATTAAGATTGGTCCGTAGAAATGTATCAAAATCAGGCTTTCTTGTACAAACCTCTTTTGTGAAAACACATTATAGGTGAATATTTCCTAAAGGGATCATTCAAGCCACGTCTGTTGCATGCATTTACTTAAAACCCTAGCAAGCAAAAATCAGAGTGTTGCGAAGCATTAGTGTTCACAGACCATATGTGACCTCATGATAAGCAAAGGATGCACCTCTGACGCTAGCATTAATAAAAAAACAAAAATGTAAATTGGTGCACTCACAGTCGGATCACAAAGTATAAATAAAGTATATATATATACATAAGTGTAAAAACAGAAAAAACTGGGTCACTCATAGAGGTGTATAGGTGAAAAAGGAGCTATTATGGTGAACCTCACAACACCACTAAACCAAAATAAAACAAGTACTCATACAAGGTATGAGGGAAAAGCTCCACACTAGAGAGATAATACAATATCTTTAAGAGAACAAAACTGCACATAGCGTTATATAATACAGGAGAAAAAAAAAGGGGATAGGGGAGGGGAAAGTGAGAAAACTCACAAAATGTCTGGAAATTCAGGCTTGCCTCCCCACAAAAGGGGGTATATATATATATATATATATATATATATATATATATATATATATATAGCTACAGAGCTCAACATTTTAAACCCTAAACTACTTACCATGCTTTACACTTACTCGCCACTACAAGCATATACAAAAATTTTTTTTTCCAATTCCTGTTTTGTCTGCAGAATGAAGTTTCAGAGTATGTATTAATGGAATTGTGAATTGTGTATACGAGAATGTGAGTGAAAATTTTGTTTAAATTTATATATATATATATATTATACTTGGGCAAAAAATTATTTTGGCTGGTACCTCCTATTCAGATTCCTTTTAAACAACACCTGAACAAATCTTACCTGTTCATTGCACCCCTGATCAGTGTGCCATAGACCCTCCAGGTTTGCAGTGGTAAATACCCACAATTCGGTAGACAAATCGAGCAAAAATCACTCCTGATCTGAGCTCTCCATTTATTTAAGGCAAATGCATACAAAAGACGCTTGGGGGAAAGTGTAAAGCCAATTAAAAAGGATACGTCCATATATTGTCACATGACCAACATAATCGCCCAATTTATTTTACGTTACTTGGAGCAATAATATTAATTTAGCACAAGAGATATTTTAATCTCACTGCTGGTTCAAAGAGGACCACCTCAGTTGGTACTCCAGGCCCTGATAACAGACCACAGGACTCCTATCTGTGCCTGGACCTAGGCAGCCATCAATGCCACCTTATGGGTAATCCGGCTCTGGCCAAACCTGCAGTTGTGCATTAGGAGTCATCAAGTACAGGAGCGTTATGGTAGGTATATGGTAAAGTAAGGATTGGAAGGGAAGACAAACAGCAAACTGGGTAAACAAAGAGACTTCAGAAAAAATCCAAGCGCAATCTGACGTTTGCCCTGGGTATTTATAAGGTATATTTATACAAAGGCACACAAGTGACAAGAGTCTGTGTCAATTAGATTAATGCTAGTGGGACAACCTGGGAATCGTGAGACTCAATATGCATTTGGTTCATTTGCTGCATGCAGGCACACTATGAGACACGATTAATGCTTACATCACAAGCATCTAGTGTAATAATAGTTTATACACTGTGATTCCATAATGACGAATTGACACAGGCTGTGGAGATTCAGGTAAGCGGCCCGGTAATGCCATGCAGACATTACACCTGGCCATGTTTGCAAGTATATTATCATCTCTTCAAAGTTAATTAGGCTAAAGAGAAGGTAGAGAATGATCACTAGACTCCCTTCTGGAGTGCAATCCATTTACTGGTGACAACTTGAAATAGAATACAAGAGGGTATATTACATATATTATAAAGACAATTATACCTAGATTATTTAATTATTCATTAGAAATATCTCTAGTACTGCTGTCTCGTATCCTTTGATCATTTTAATCTGTAGATTGTTTCCAAGCTCTCATACCAAGAGACATGGCACACATCTAATGCATCAACGTCATCATCTAATTAGACATAATTGTCACATTATTATCACAGCTATGTTCTTTTCCGATATTTAGCCATATGACAATGAATACTACACTGCACTACTTTTTATAAACATATATACGAAACAATGTGCTTGTGATGATCAAGTCTGTTTAAAACAGGATATTTTGTTTACAAGTGCAAGCAAGGGTTTTCAGTTGTTGCAAGACAATTGTTTAAGCATTGTTATACAAAAGTGATATTACAGAAGCTTATGAGTAAAGGAACACTATAGTCATCCAGACCACTTGATCTCAATGAAGTGGTCTTGGTGCAGTGGCCCTGTCCTGTTAACCTTGCAATGTAGAATATTACAAAGCAGGGCTATGTTGCAGGGCTAAAACCATCTTTAGTGGCTGTTATACTGATTACCACTAGAGGCACCTCCGCAGCACTGACCAAATTAAAACTCGGTCACGTGATGCGTAAGCCTATATAAGAGCATTGAACACCCAATGACACTGCGGGAGACAGAGGGGTGAGAAGCGCCGGAAAAAGGTGAGTAAATGGCTTTTTATTTTTAATTTATTTTTAGGGCATTGCGGTGGGGGCCTATAAAAAACTAGAGAGAGGGACACTATAGCAATGGGAATAGAGGTTTTCTATAGTGTTCCAAAACAACATATATACTATATAGACACCTTACGGTAATCTAATCCTTCCAGCACATGCAATTAAACTGCTGCTGTTTCATGTTACTTTATTTTTTTATTTTATTTTTTTTTTACCAAAAAGCTATGCTTTAATTCTAATAAAACTGTGTGGTGAGTGCCAACACATTTTGAATGTTATATCAGCAATATTTGCTTTAATGGATGCAGTGCCTAAAGTCATCCCATTGAATTAGTTATAGTGCTTGGAGTCTTCTTGCTGTGTCCCTCTATTTTTGAGCAGTTTAACAATAACAGTATTATATACTAAAGTAAAAATTCCAAGTGAAGTTGAAGTAAATTTCAAATGTAAGACCAGAGCCGTTGTACTGAAAGAATAGCGGACTTAGAAAATGTTTTAATTTCAGCTATTTTGACCTTAAATTTTAAATTCACTTTGAATTACATTTCAATTACTGTGGGATCTCGGTTTACGTTTCTTATTGCGAAAAATGTGTAAACCGAAACGCGGTTTCCCTTAAGAATGCATTGAAAACCAATTAATCCGTTCAGGAGGTCAGAAAAAAGTCAAAATGAGCTGGCATGGAAACCAACCCACAATGCAGAACACACAATAAAAGGCATGCAAACGACGAAGCTCAGCTCCCTACCTTGCCACAGCAAATGCACCAAAAAGTACCAAAACAACTGCAAACAATTTCCAGAATGGCTCCAAAACTCGTTGCAAAAGCCGCTCCAACACCTCCACACTCGAAGCCACATGCAACCCACAGGCTCCAGCATGCAGGGGGCGATGCTATAAACCTCCCAGGTGCAATGCATCCTGGGGAAACTTGCTTTAGATTGCGATTTTTTTTTTGTAAAGCAAGGCATTATTTTCAATGGATTTTCATTTGTAAACCGAAAATTATGTTAACCTAGGCTTTTGTAAACCGAGGTCCCGCTGTATAGCTTTTGTAGATAATCCTATAAGTACGCGTCCCTGGCCACCCACAGTTCAGCCCCCACTTGCGGTATGGGTAAGGCAAAGATTATGCACATTCTTCTATTCATACCAGTTCATACCCGCAATGAGCACTGTTATAGGACGAAAGTGGTCAGCTGACACTCTCAGATTTTACAGCTGCCAAATGCTGCTTAGAAAAATACTTCCTCATTAGCCTAAGCAGCACAGAGAGGATGGGGCTGCTGTGAACTGTCATATAGCATTAAAATATTAAAAATGGCTTAACACTGAATGGAAGAATGGCGTCAGTGGACTTCAGATACTATAACCACTTTAATTAGATGAAGCAATTACAGCACCTACAGTGTCCATTTAAAGATCACTTCTATACCGTGCCATACTATTTCTTTTTTTATGTTAACTTGTTGGATAAATAAAGTAATCTCATTGGTAGTGAAGGGCCAAGCCTGACCCTCTGCTGATCTTGCAGTAACGCATATGAACAGGTATCTCCTCAGACAAGTGCAACAGATGGATTGCTATTGTATCTTTTTTGCATGCGCAAGATCATTTATGAACTCCTGTTTTGTGCTCTTTCACATGCGCAAGTATTACAATAGTGATGTGTCTCCTTGTAGACGAAGCTGAAGACCTGGACAAAGAAGTTCGAAATTCTAAAAAAATATATCTATCTTCTCTGTCTATTCCCAACAGCCACCTAGTATACAGACAATAAATAAACCGAAGACTCCAATGGTAACAGTGCCACTTTAATGCCTTCCAATCTCCCAGTCATATTGGTGCCTGTGTTATATGTATGCGTGGGTGGGTGGCTACCACTCAGCTTTCATGGTCTTCTGTGTCAATTATATAATTATAGGACATCTAACATATATTTCCAGTAGAGTGCTGCCGCACCACCTGTTGCAGTGGCACAAGTCACATGCCACCAAAGGCCAGCCAAATGTGAATACATTAGCATAGCTCTATGAAATCCATTTATTAGAGATTTAATAAGTGGGCCCAGCCCATGCCAAATAGAAATAGGATGAAACATTTTTTTTTTTTTTTTTTTTTAATAAGCAATAGTCACACAGCTGAGACAAGAGGCTATGAATTCGCTTGCAAGCCTGGAGTGAAATCCAGATAGAAAAAATAAATTCTCCTCCCATGGTCTCTTGTGTGAAATAGCTCTCCTATCGTCTCATCTAGTCCTATCTTTCTGCAGTTTGAATTACCCTCTTTCCCTCAATCTGGTAAAGCAGTGAAAGGATGTTTGTTCTGCTAATTAACTTTATTACTCTGATAACTCCCTGCAGCCTTTGACGAAAACATTACCGTTTTTTTTTCTACTGGCAAAAAAAAAAAGGACTATTAATTAGAATGGGGGGCCCTGGTCCCTGGCATGTTAAGCCTACTATGTTCCCAGGCCCTCGAGCGGGATAACATTACATTGTCAGTAGTAATTTAGCTCTCATCTGTCTCTGCTAATTATTGTCACATTCATCAAATTCATCAACGAAAGTGCACTCAGAAGGATTGCATATTTGCCGTTAATATAGCATAAACTGGTATTACCCATCACCACATTTGTGATGATGAGAAGGACACAACTTATTCATCCCTAATTAGAGCAAGCTGGGTAATTAATTATGCATTCCGCCTTATTAGTTCTGAGTTCCCAGATATTGTTTGTCTAAAAAGAGGAGGGGGGAATTGAAGAGAGGACGGGAGAGTGTCTGAAATTGCAAAAAAAAAAAAAAAGAAAATTGAAAAAAAAAACATGATGTGTTTTGTCACATACGGCATGCCATAATTTCCACCTGACAAACTAGCTGAATCAGAGTGAAATTGCAAGTTGTCAACAGCAGAATAAACTGCTGTAATAACTGATTAATGATCAGCACCTGTGACAGGTGTTGAACAGGACTGTAAACTTGGTTTGATTAACAGGAGCTGGACGAGTTAATACAAGTGATGAAAGAAGAACCTTACCCTATTTTCGACTAGTAATAAATGTTGCATAAAAGGAGGTTCTGACTGTCCTAATACCTGGAACCCCTAATTGCAGGACAATCTCTAAAAGGTTATTCATTTCGGAAGCAGCCACACACACAATAGCTCCGTACTCATGTTTTATTTAGGGGGATCTGAATGTTGTCCTTGATAAACTATTTTCTGTAATCATGTTGATATCTACTTACATATTACATAAACCATATGGAAGGCTCTGAAGACTTGCACTACAAGTGTTCACTTATTTTTTTTAATTCATGCAACAATACAAATATTTTATTTACATTTTTTTTATTTATGTATTTAATTTTTTTAACCCCTTCAGGACCGGCCTGTTTTTGCGATGTTTGTACGTTAAGGACCAGAGCAGTTTTAACACTTTTGTGGTGTTTGTGTTTAGCTGTAATTTTCCGCTCTCTCATTTACGGTTCCCATACAAGTTATATACTGTTTTTTTCACGACAAGAAGGGCTTTCTTTACATACCAGTATATATATTATGTCATATATTGTATTTAAAAAAAATAATAAAATATGGTGAAAAATAAAAAAAAAAACATGTTTTTGGACTTTTACTTGAAAAATCTTTTACTTATCTACAAAAGCTAATGAAAAAAACTGCTAAATAGATTCAAAATTTTGTCCCGAGTTTAAAAACACCCAGTGTTTACATGCTTTATTGCTTTTTTTTGCAAGTTATAGGCCTATAAATACAAGTAGGAAATTGCTGTTTCAATATATATATATTTTAAATGTATCAATAGTGACATTGTTACACCGTTATCTGTCATAAATCCCCGAAACACACCTAACATGTACATATTTTTTAAAGTAGACAACCCAGGGTATTCAAAATGGGTTATGTCCAGTTTTTTTTAGTAGCCACCTAGTCACAAACACTGGCCAAAGTTAGCATTTATATTTGTTTGTGTGTTAAAAATGCAAAAAACGCTAACTTTGGCCGGTGTTTGTGACTAAGTGGCTACTAAAAAAAGCTGAACATACCCCATTTGCAATACCTTGGGTTGTCTTCTTTCGCAAATGGTATGCCATCATGGGGCTAATTCTCATTCCTTGGCTACCATACGCTCTCAAAGGCAACCTAACCAATCTGACAAATTTCAATAAAAAAAAAAAAAGTAAAATCAAGCCTTATATTTGACCCTGTAACTTTCACAAACACTATAAAACCTCTACATGTGGGGTACTGTTATACTCAGGAGACTTCGCTGAACACAAATATTAGTGTATCAGAACAGTAAAATATATCACAGCAATAATATCCTCAGTGAAAGAGCTGTTTGTGTGTGAAAAATGCAAAAAACTTCACTTTCACTGACAATATCATCGCTGTGATATGTTTTACTGTTTTGAAACACTAATATTTGTGTTCAGCGAAGTCTCCCGAGTAAAACAGTACCCCCATGTACAGGATTTAGGGTGTCATAGAAAGTTACAGGGTTAAACACAGTGCTAGCAAATTAAATTATCTGGACTTTTGGCCTGGGTTGGCAGGCAGGTCCCTCAAATTGCAATCATTAAAATTACTTAATTAGGTAAAAATATTACATAAATATGCACGTAGAATTTTAATATATATACATATTTATATATTTGACGTCTACGTGTATATTTATGAAATTATTTATGTAATTATGTATGTGGACATATGTATATTTCGTATTATTTTTATTTATTTATTTATACATAGATATATATATCATTACATTCTAAGTATATTTTGATATAAATATATATATATCAATATCAAAATACTGTTAGAATAAAACTGAATATATATATATAATTTTTTTTTAATTATTAAAAATTATTTTTATTTTTTGTTATTTATTTTTATTAACATATTATTTGTATTTTATAATAATATATATATACCATATATATAGTTATTATATATATTGTATATATTCGTGTGTAATTTAAATATAAGTGTATTTTTATAATTATATACGTATATATAAATATAAAAATACACTTAGTGTGACATTATATATATGATATATATACATATATTATATATAGGTATATATAGATATAATACATGTATATATAGCATATATATACACATATTATTTTTTTTTTTTTACACAGATTTTTTTTTTACACTTTATTTTGGATTTTTCACTTGCAGGGAGACTGCCTGTCAGCACAGACAGTCCCCCTGCAGGCAGACACATGGACACCTATTGCGGTCATGTGATCGAGTGATCACATGGCCGTGGGGTCCTGATCTGCCGAGGGGGGGCTGCCCGGGCAGACAGGCAACCCCCCTGGACCGGGTGGAGCACTGATCGCCGCCGTGGGACCGACGGCGATCAGGTAAGTAGCCCAAAACCGTTATGACGGTTCAGGACCGTCAGCGGTCCAAACGCACGTTTTACCGCTGACGGTCCTGAACCGTCAGCGGTCGTTAAGGGGTTAAAGAAAAATGTAGTGGATGCATGGAACTGCCTTTCAACAAAAGTGGTAAGGAAAATAATGAGTTTAGCTATCTAGTTCCACCCTACCACAAATGATATGATTCTATGATATCCTAAAAATACACTCCCCGTCCTCCCCCCCAAAACGATTAACTTCTTCATGTTGCAGCACAGGAAAAGTGATACCATTTAATATGTAATGAAGGATCTGTATATACACTGAACAAAATTATAAACGTAACACTTTTGTTTTTGCCCCCATGTTTCATGAGCTGAACTCAAAGATCTAAGACTTTTCCTATGTACACAAAAGGCCTATTTCTCTCAAATATTGCTCACAAATCTGTCTAAATCTGTGTTAGTGAGAACTTCTCATTTGCCGAGATAATCCACAGGGATACTGATTAGACAGCATGATTATTGCAAAGGTGTGCCTTAGGCTGGCCACAATAAAAGGCCACTCTAAAATGTGCAGTTTTATCACACAGCACAATGCCACAGATGTAGCATTTTTTTGGGGGAGTATGCAATTGGCATGCTGACTGCAGGAACGTCCACCAGAGCTGATGCCTATGTGTTGAATGTTCATTACTCTACCACAAGCCGTCTCCAAAGGCATTTCAGAGAATTTGGGAGTACATCTAACCGGTTTCACAACCGCAGTCCACGTGTAACTACACCAGCCCAGGACCTCCACATCCAGCATCTTCACCTCCAAGATCGTCTGAGACCAGCCACCTGGCAGCTGCTGCAACAATCAGTTTGCATAAAGAATGAATTTCTGCACAAACGTTCATAAACCGTCTCAGGGTAGCTCATCTGCATGCTCGTCGTCCTCATCTTGGTCTCAACCTGACTGCAGTTCGTCATCGTAACCGACTTGAGTGGGCAAATGCTCACATTTCATGGCATCTGGCACTTTGGAGAGGTGTTCTCTTCACGGATGAATCCCGGTTTTCACTGTACAGGGAAGATGGCAGACAGCGTGTATGGCATTGTGTGGGTGAGCAGTTTGCTGACGTCAACGTTGTGTATCGAATGGCCCATGGTGGCGGTGGGGTTATGGTATGGGCAGGCGTATATTATGGACAATGAACACAGGTGCATTTTATTGATGGCATTTTGAATGCACAGAGTTACCGTGATCCTGGGGCCCATTATTGTGCCATTCATGCAAGACCATCACCTCATGTTGCAGCATGATAATGCACGGCTCCATGCTACAAGGATCTGTCACAATACCTGAAAGCTGAAAGCAATCCCTGTTCTTGCATGGAAAGCAGCCTCACTGGACATGTCACCCATTGAGCATGTTTGGGAAGCTCTGGATCGGCGTATACAACAGCGTGTTCCAGTTCCTGCCGATATCCAGCAACTTCGCACAGCCATTGAAGAGGAGTGGACCAACATTCCACAGGCCACAATCAACTACCTGATCAACTCTATGTGAAGGAGATGTGTTGCACTGCGTGAGGCAAATGGTGGTCACACCAGATACTGATTGGTTTTCGGATGCCCCCACACACCTCCAATACAGTAAAACTCACATTTTAGAGTGGCCTTTTATTGTGGCCAGCCTAAGGCACACCTGTGCAATAATCATGCTTTCTAATCAGCATCTTGATATGCCACACCTGTGAGGTGGATGGATTATCTGGGCAAAGGAGAAGAGCTCAGATTTAGATGGATTTGTGAACAATATTTGAGAGAAAAAGTCTTAGATATTTGAGTTCAGCCCATGAAAAATGGGGACAAAAACAAAAGTGCTGCGCTTATAATTTTATTCAGTGTATTTGAATGTTTAGTGAGCAGATGGACAACATGGGAGATCTATCATGGAAGAGAGACATGGATATTTTGTGTTGGTTATTGATTTCCCCACCCCTTTGTTTTCTGATATGTTTTGATTATTTGTATTTTTATTGAGTTTTCACCATAAGTTACATGTAAGGAGCATTTGGGCAAGTCCCAAGAAAAAAATAAAATAAAGTTTTGTATGTTAGTATCATTTGGAATGGTGTGCTGTGTGGATTTTTAGGGATCCCTGCCACAGATGTCGGACCTGTTCACTGGCTGCATGATCTCTCTAGTCCTGTGATAAATCAAGAGAGCTAGGCCTGAGAGCTGCAAGTGCCTTTGTAAGGGCAATAGAAATCACATTGCAAGCAGAGGTGGTACCTGCCTGGAAGGAGGGCTGCAATGGAATAGGCAGAGGGGACAATACCTGCCTGTAAGGAGAGCTGCAGCTTGGTCTGGTGGAAGCTCCAGAAGGACCTTAGTCAAGCCACGGCGATTGCCGCAGAAGAGCGGCCGTTTTCTCCAGTTCCAGCTAGGAAGCGATCCTGGGCGGAGATACCCAGCCGGGGTACTGGGAGCTCCGCTACATGGGTCAATTTTGCTAAGTGCAGTTATTTTATGTGGGACTTTTACATTGAAAGGTCTGATGTTTGTCTTCAACATTACTGATCGTCTCCTGAGCTGGAAATACATTCTCAACTCCTTTAGATCTGAATCAAACTCTATAATGCTAAATGCATCTCCTATAATGCTTTGCCAGTCTTCCGGGTTCAAGGTAGTTGAATTTTCAGAGGACGTCTACGCTGGATCCAGATTATTGCATACATTTAAAGTAACACAAGTGTTTACAGAGGAATACTGAGTTGCTAAATTTAAAATTTGTCATATGAATAACATTATAGTAAATTTTTCTGATTTAATCTCTTGATTTTATTCAAAACATCAGTAAGAAAACTCCTGGACATATTTGACTTATGATGAGATATGATTTGATTTTCTTAAACTGAAATTACAGACCACTCTGTCTCAATGAAGTGGTCTGGGTGCAGTGGCCCTGTCCTTTTAACCCAGCAATAATTTTAGAAAGGGCAATATTTATATTGTAGGATGAAATCCACCTCTAGAAAAACTCGGTCACATGACATGTAAGTCCACTTAGGAAAGCATTGATTTAACTGCTTTCCAATGAGTATGCTTGAATGTGCAGGAGGCTCCCCATTGCTTCTCTTTGTAAGTAAATCCTCAATTTTTTATTTTTTTTCACATGGGAGAGGGGATGGACGTTAATACTACTAGGGACATGGACACTACATCATTGGGAATACAGGTTTTGTATTGCTAACGCTATAGTGTTCCTTTAAAGTGTGATAAGGTTTTGTGTATATTTTCTGTTGTACAATTTACCTGTTTCTTATTTGTATATACATATTCCAAAAAGGCAATCCAAAGCATTCAACAAGCCTGGTGGGAACACTGATACCATTAATGCACCAGAACGGGCTCTTTCATTACCTTAAATTAGCAAGTAGCCAGGAGTATCTTACGCAGTCCTTGGGCAAGTACAAAATATCACTTCCAATTTACTTTCAAAAGTGTAATTCTACTATAAATAAAGCCTCTGATGATATAAAAGCAACAGTTCCTGTAAAATTCTTGCAAATTAGCAGAGAACATCTACTAGACCAAGAATAATAGGCTCTGATTGGCATCCTAGTAGCAGGCAATTCTAGCTCTAACTCTGAGATTAAGTAGGGACAGGAATCTGAAGCACATATATGTACACACTATGTCAACTAGACTTGTGCACAACAAAAACATGTAGTATGACCAAATTGATTAATATGAAAGAAAATTGTTTTGGGCAACCTGGGTTTCGTCTAAATGGCACTTCATTTCACACAAATTCCACTCGTACTATTGCTTTGGGAATAAAAATGAACCAGATGCAGCAAAATGGTGCTAAAATTGACCAATCAGTGTAATATATATATATATATATATATATATATATATATATATATATATATATGTTTCCAAGAGGGCTGCACTCACCCGAGCATGCATACATTATATGGTGCAGCTGGGGCCAATAAATACAACATGTCTACATGATTCTTGCCATGCCAGCACCGGACACCACAGGATTACACCAGGAGTGCAAGCCCTCGCTATTTTTATATATATATATACACACCATACAAAATACACAATCCAGCACACTCGCTTATTCACTTAACAATGATTTCAAATCTCACAGATTGTAATAGTTTTATTTAAAAACACCTCACCTAGGCAAAAAATAATGTGGGTTTAGTTAAATTTTATGATCATATATTGCATAAGCCTGCCACAACGTCAATGTACCCCATTCTTGGCAGGTCCTACTCTAGCAGCCTAATGCTTGCCCTTATGAGATTAATCCACTTACTTGGGAACTACTTCCTCCTGGGACTCTCTGCAGATCAAGGTTAAATAGGGTCATGGAATGAGGAACATGTGACAGGGAGGGGTGCAAAACCTAGGAGTTGCCAATATATGATCATATAATGTAACTAAACCAAACTGTTTAGTGAATAAGCGAGTGTGCTGGATTGTGTATTTTGCATGTTGTGTATATATATATATAATAGAGAGGGCTTGCACTCCTGGTGTAATCCTGTGGTGCCCGGTGCTGGTCTGGCAAGAATCATGTAGACATAGCAGACATGTTTTGTCCTGATGAAAGCTCAATGTGGGAGCTGAAACTTTGACTTTTTAAATGGATTGAATAAAAGTTACATTTTATTTGAAAATCTCTACAAAGTCCTTGGAGTGCGGTCATTTCTGCTCTCTCTCTATATATATATATATACACTGAACAAAATTATAAACACAACACTTTTGTTTTTGCCCCCATTTTTCATGAGCTGAACTCAAAGATGTAAGACTTTTTCTATGTACACAAAAGGCCTATTTCTCTCAAATGTTGTTCACAAATCTGTCTAAGTCTGTGTTATCGAGCACTTCTCCTTTGCCGAGATAATCCACAGGTGTGGCATATCAATATGCTGATTAGACAGCATAATTTTTGCAAAGGTGTGCCTTAGGCTGGCCACAATAAAAGGCCACTCTAAAATGTGCAGTTTTATCACACAGCACAATGCCACAGATGTCGCACGTTTTGAGGGAGCGTGCAATTGGCATGCTGACAGCAGGAATGTCCACCAGAGCTGTTGCCCGTGAATTGAATGTTAATTTCTCTACCATAAGCAATCTCCAAAGGCGTTTCAGAGATTTTAGCAGTACATCCAACCGGCCTCACAACGGCAGACCACGTGTAACCACACCAGCCCAGGACCTCCACATCCAGCATCTTCACCTCCAAGATCATCTTAGATCAGCCACCTGGATAGCTGCTGCAACAATTGGTTTGCATAACCAAAGAATTTCTGCACAAACTGTCAAAAACCGTCTCAGGGAAGCTCATCTGCATGCTCGTCGTCCTCATCGGGGTCTCGACCTGACTGCAGTTCATCGTCGTAACTGACTTAAGAGGCCAAATGCTCACATTCGAGGTCTGGCACTTTGGAGAGGTGTTCGGATGAATCCCAGTTTTCACTGTACAGGGCAGATGGCAGACAGTGTGCATGGCGTCGTGTGGGTGAGCGGTTTTCAGTTGTCAACGTTGTGGATCGAGTGGCCCATGGTGGCGGTGAGGTTATGATATGGGCAGGCATATGTTATGGACAACGAACACAGGTGCATTTTATTGATGGCATTTTGACAAGATCCTGATGCCCTTTGTTGTGCCATTCATCCACGACCATCACCTCATGTTGCAGCATGATAATGCATGGCCCCATGTTGCAAGGACCTGTACACAATTCCTGGAAGCTGCAAACATCCCAGTTCTTGCATGGCCAGCATACTCACCAGACATGTCACCCATTGAGCATGTTTGGTATGCTCTGGATCCGCGTATATGACAGTGTGTTCCAGGTCCCGCCAATATCCAACAACTTCGCACAGCCATCGAAGAGGCGTAGACCAACATTCCACAGGCCACAATCAACAACCTGATCAACTCTATGCGACAGAGATGTGTTGCACTGCGTGAGGCAAATGGTGGTCACACCAGATACTGATTGGTTTTCGGACACCCCTTCCACCCACTTGACCCCGAGTATAGGGGAAGGGAGGGGAGGTATCATGCAATGCGCCCGTGCACTGCCGGCCTGAGAGGTGTGTGTGTGTGGGGGCGGCTTTCGGATCTTTGCGGGCTGAGGTTGAAGGCACCAGGCGCTAGTCTGCAGCTATGTAAGTGCTTCCTAGCGCCCGGTGCCATAATCTGCGGCATGCAATTAGAATGAGGGGTGCCTTAGGCGGTCGCCTAATCGTCCTATAGGACGAGCCGGCCCTATTTTTCATGCAATTTGGTTCATAGATCTATAAGCACCAATTTTAATCGTCTCAATTTAAATACCTTAAAAATATACAGAATATGCAGAAAGCAGTCATGATTAACAGTGGCACTATTGCTTCTCTTTGTACAATTACTGCTTTTTATTTTTGTTACGAAATTATTGTCTGTGCCCATGTACTCAATGAGTAATACTCGGGATAAGTATCAGTGTACCAGCTCAGTCCAAACTTAAAATGATCAAATTATTGTTTAGGAACATTGTCAAAGTCAATAATTTGAAATGTACAAAAAAATTTACTAAAGTACATCATTTTTCACATCACATTATTGTGCTGCATGTTTCCACCATCTTGTATCAGGAGATATTTACAATGTACAAAAAATTGTGAATAAACCTTTAGGAAGATTTATCGGGGCCCAACTGCGTGATCAGCCTATGTCTCTAGGACCCAGGGCAGGCCTTAGGACACAGGGCACCATGGACCAGGGGGCGCCATGTGGTCGACACAGCTCGCACATGGCCGGGTCACGGGAGTGCAGGGGAGCTAAAACAGGTACCCAAGTGGAGGATTTCCTTTCTCCACCCGAGTCCATAAAAAAAAAAATTGCGAGGCAGAGGTGGGGCTACCCTAAGCCCCTGGTAACTGCTGCACAGGAAGAGGGAAGAAGGAAGGTTTCCTTGCTTCCCCAACAACCAACTGCATCCACTCCCCCTTCCAGCCATAATGGAAAGAGGTAAGTCTGTGTGTGTGTGTGACTGCCTTTGTGTGACTATTTTCCTGTTTGTGTGACTGCCTACCTGTGTGTCTGCATGCCTGTGTGTGTATGACTGTCTGCCTTCCTGTGTGTGTGACTGTCTGTCTGTATGACTGCCTGCCTCTGTGTGTGACTGTCTGTGTGCCTGCCTGTGTGTATGTGTCTGCCTGCCTGTGTGTGTGTGTGTGTGTGTGTGTGTGACTGTCTGTCTGTGTGACTGTCTACCTTCTTGTGTGTGTGTGTGTGACTGACTGTCTGTCTGACTGCCTGTGTGTGACTGTTTGCATGTGTGTGTGTGTGTGTGTGTGTGTGTGTGTGTGTGTGACTGCCTGCCTGTGTGTGTGTGACTGCTGGCCTGTGTGTGTGTGTGTGTGTGTGTGTATGTGACTGTCTGCCTGTGTGTATGTGTGACTGTCTGTGTGACTGACTCCCTGCATGTGTGACTGTCTGCCTGTGTGTGTGTGTGTATGTGTGACTGTCTGTGTGTGTGACTGTCTGCCTGCCTGTGTGTGTGTGTGTGTGTGTGTGACTTTCTGCCTGTGTGTGACAGTCTGACTGTGTGTGACTCCAATTGTGTGTGTCGCTGTAGCTGTGCCATTGTGTGTGCCTGTATGTGTGACTATCTGCCATTAACGGAGTGTGTGTGCCTATCAGCGTGCGTGAGTTTCTGCATGCCTGTAACCGAGTGTGTATGACTGTCTACTTGTAATGGGTATTTGTGACTGTGTGCTTGTTAATGTGTGTGTGACTGTCCGCCTGTAACTGTGTGCATGTAACTGTTCGTGATTGTGTGCCTGTAACTGTGTATGACTGTCTGCCTGTGTGTGTGACTGTCTGCCTGCAACGGAACGTGTCTTACTGTCTGCCTGTAACTGAGCGTGTCTGACTGTCTTCTTGTAACTATTTGTGTGACTGTCTGCCTGTGCCTGTGTGTGTGACTGTATACAGGAAACTTGGTGGGGGGCGCCGTGAAGACCTTTTGCACAGGGCGCCTAATGGCATAAGGCCGGCCCTGCTCGAACCTCTCGAGTAGTGGTGTGTGATCACTGTGTGGCAATCAGGTAAGTTCTGTGTGATCTTCTGGGATCACCTCAGTGGTCCTCAAGCTCGGTGTGATTTAGGAATTAGTCCCAAAGTTTGTACTGTCGGCCCCATGCTGTATCTTGGTCTGTGACAGTAAGGCCCAGGATTTTAATGGTGATTGCTCCTGATTTGACACTTTTCCCTAGAATTCCATTTGCTTTTGGTTTGATAATCTCCCCCTTGCTACCTTGCTACAGGATTGAAACATTTCCATTTTTTTTTTTTATATAGACATATATATATATATATATATATATATATATATACAAAAGCAAAACATTGATAACAAATATAGTAAGAAGTTATAGTGAAATAAAATGTAAAAAGTACATACATTTCATGCCTTGTACATCACATACAGCACATTCCTAAGCAATAATCAACCACTTCTTTATATGGGAGCCACCATTTTCTACAGTACCAACATCTGGTGGTAATAATTTTATACATTAGTGCAGATAATAAGTAATTTATATTCATCTATTGTTTTCATTAAAACACATACATACAATGCAAATATTGAAAACAATTGCAGGACGTTATAAATCAAACAATTTCACTAGAATATCCAAAAGATAAATGTGCCTACAGAATATCTACGTGTCAATAAAAAAACAAAACAATACTGACCACTGAAGTTTTGGCAAAAACAGATTTTGTGCCAAACCAAAATACTATATTCTGCCATTCATTACCCATTCTTAAATCAGGTCACTTTAGGTGTGTTTGTAAACCATTTGGACACCTTTCACTCCCCATCACTAAAGGGCTAATTTACTGTTATTATGGCTGCACTAATATCTCTTGTAACGTATGTTCAGCTCATTATTCTTTTGAACAGGCTAAATAGACTTAACAGGTAGCATTGAATTTGGACTCCAGGAAATAAGCCAAACAAAACTAGGAACCCACCATTAGATATCCAATCCTCAGATTAAAACTATGGAGGAGAGCTATCATTGCCAAACTCAACCTACACAAGATTCAATAAATGTAGGCTTGCACACACTGATTAATTTCTGAAGGATAAGGTCCTGGGTCTCTCCAGCATGTGATGAAGGTTTAGGGACTTTTTTGCATTTTATCTTTAAAACCAACCCTGCTGATTTGGTACAGCAATATAGCTTTTTTTCCTCCTTAAAAAAAAACTAAATAAAGCATATATGTGTACTCTATCAGCCTGTAGAAAAAAAAACAACTCTACTACAATTGTGTTTAACACTCGTTATCTCTTAATCCGAAAGACATGTGTTATGCAATTGTAAGATTAAATGTATCTAGTGTTATGCAATTGTTTAAGAAAAAAGGCTTATATGTTAATATTAAAAACACCCATATAAACAAGAGAAATCACAGAGGTTGCTGTTTGATTTATGAGTCGGTTTCCAATAAAATATGATCAATTGTGTACACTCATTTATTAAAGATCCTGTGTGGGAAGTAAAAAATAATCTATCTTGTCATAATGTAAGAAAACATCTCACACAAGGCCAGCTGACAGCAGTGTGATTATAACAAACAAAGGGAGGCATTATAAAGTGTGTATGTTACAAGACCTTACGGGTTGGGCCACTCAATCAACTGTCATATTAAAAGCGGATTATGATGTTCAAAATTGAAGATGGAGTGAAGGGCAAAAGGAAATCTTTGAAAAACAAGGTTTAACCAATATCGTACACTAAAATGCTGTATCTATAAATGTTTGTGAAATTCTTTTACATAAAGAAAATGACTCTAAATACATCATTTTATAACGATAAACGTGTTGATTACAATATATTACTTAATTGGGTTATTTAGGAATTCCTAGATTGCACATGTCATGTGATTTAAAAAATATTCAACCCTTAAGAACTGGGGTTAGTCAGACGCCTTGTTATTGTCACAGTCTGCCATGTTAGTGGTCCAGAAGAGATTAACAAGAAAAGACATATTAAACTTTTTTTTTTACAAGTTTTTAAGTATGTCTTGGGTCTCAGATGCTTGTATTAAGCAGCTCAGGGAGAACCATTTTATTAACTTCAAAGAATTGGAGAGCTGAGTCAACCGTGTAAAGAACTGAGCTTTTAACCACAAGGAAAGTTTGTAAGGAGGTCAAGAAATCCCCTTAGGTCAGGCCAAGGTGCAGCTTTCCTAAACATCCTACATTTCCACAAGAATAATAAAAAAACAATGACGAAAGCCACAATAGTTGATAAGGTTAAAAAAAATTGATTTATTAAGAGTGTGGACTGGCCAACTTTTTGACTGTAAATTATGACAAAGAAGTCTTGCTGGTCGAAAGATTGCTGTGCACACTCATGTGGAAAAAAAACAATGTATTGCCATCTTATCCAGTGTTGTGGGTTGCCTTACTGTTTTATTATCCTTTAACTGTCAGGTATAAACAAATACAAAATATTCTAAAGCTCGAGAACTAAGCATCAAGCTACCATATCAAAATACCAAAATCTCATTTTAACAGCATTTTCTGCATCGCTGTACCTTGGGTACATTAATCGGAGGCAGTGTTTGGAAAAAAAAAGCACAATACATAACTAGTACAAAAGGAAATGAGTCTAAAATCCAGCATATGTGACACTTTAATACAATCTGTACAGTGTGTTTACAATCTAAAGTAGACAAACACAAGAAAGATATAACATAAACACAAGCATACATTCATTTACACCGCGCAACACGCCATAATATACACACACATACAAAAACAGTCAATACTTACACGTGGCGCAAGAGAGAGTTTTATATTGGCCTGCAGGTTCAGTTTACAGTATAAACACAGTAGTCTGATTGTTTGATTGTTGTTTTCTGCAATATCTACTTCCTTCATACTTCAAAGAATGGTTTTATAAATGCTTTATACATGCTTGAATCGATCCCTTTCTTTTTTCACCTTTTATTTTTTTACTGCAATTCAACATTTATAAAGATACAAAGATATGGCTCTAAAAATACCCGCCATATCCATGTATATTCCTTTTCTGTGAATTAATTCTTTGGTAGGTGGAACCTGAGAATTATGGGCATACTGGTGCTCGAGAAATATATACAGCTACAGAGAGGGTGAAAAAAGGAAGTAAGGGACAGTGAGAACAAAATAGAGGAAAAAGTGACTTAGAGACCAGCAGACTGACAGAAGAGTCCCCAGGAGAAACAGAAAAGGATTGACTAAGACCAAGAGAATGAGGCAGAAAGAAGCACTGAGGGAAACAGGGACACAGAGATGCAAGCAGAGCAGCAGAGTTAGAGAGTGGACGAGGGTGAGAGTTTGCAGAAAGGAATAGAGGGGGCACTGAAAGAGGAAAAGAAAGTTGAAAGTGTCACTAAGGTCAATGGATAGAGTGACACAGTTTATGTGACCTAGATAGTGAGTATAATATATATTTGCAGGACTAGACATTTTTATTTTTACACACTTTTGGCATTGCTTAGTGATAAAATGGTTAAATTAAAAATGCCCTGGGGGTCTCCTTTCTACAAATATGTACTTTTCTTTAGAGGTTATGTATTACGTGACTACTATTAAAGTTATTGTCGGAGAAGACAACATTTTGCCATGGTTTGAATTTAAAACTGTAATTTACTTCTTGCAATATTTGTCCTATGACCCCCCCCAAAAAATAATTGAAATCGTAGAAAAATTACACATTTTCACAACCAGAAATAATAATTGAACGTTTGAGTAATGTTTTGTTGCACTAGTTGTGTAGAAATGACAGCAAAAGTATGGAATTAAATTCACATGTTAATTTTGTGGTATGCATGCAGATAGAGTATCAGAATAAAGTTCTATCTGTCCTTCAACAAATTGCAAATGCTATATATTTTTGGACTTAATGTTTAAGCTCCTTAAAGAGGAAACGTACAGTGGAACAAACACAAAGCAGAAGTGCCAAAAAGTCTTTCTAATTATGTACCAAGGAGGAAATTTTCCACTTTTATTTTTGGTAAATTGAGTTGTACCCTAGTGCCTACCCTAGCACCTACAGCTACTTTTTACTATAAAGATGATCCAAAGAGAAACAGAGTTTTTACACAATTACACATAAGCCCTATTTCACAAGCAAAAACTGTCTCATTAATAGTCAGGTTTCTATGATCACTATGAAATGCGTAGGGCATATTTATATCTAAATTCACAGTCAACCTCCACCATTGATACATACTCTTGAACCTAAATTCAAATGTTGTCTATAAATAAGGAAATAAAGCATAATGAGATAAAAAATATATTTGTCTATCATTACTTTGTATCTTGTGAAGTAATGTTTACTCTGTTGTTAATTTTAGGGTAAAGTACTTTTCCACCAATAAAGAGGACATTTACCTTTTCCAAATCTAACATGCAGTAACTATTTTGTTAAAGATATATACATACACATTATTTTAACCCTATCTGCCCACGTTTGCAACACGTTTGCAACATTTCTACATTTTAAGGTTAATCTGTTCTGCAAACACCATAGTAATAAGGAGTCTTTTCATTTTTCTATGCACATACAAATTCTTGTGCACAGTAAATAAGGGAGATTTATCACAAAAGTCTGTTCTTAAAATTGGTACAAATGTAAAAGGGACAAGAGTCACTAATGAAAGGTACCTACTGGTTCAACTGGTCTCCATGGTGATTGCCCAACTTTTAATGCTAGTTTAGACAACCTTTTAGAACACCACTTTTTATAATCTTCCCCTATAAACCTAAATGAATACCTTTTTGTCACTGTATTTGAGAATAGCAAATTCACACTGAACTTTTATTTCAATTCCTTATTAGTAACTTACTTTGCCTTAACCTCACTATGTCATTATTTAAAAAACGTGGTCAAAATACAAAATAATCACATTTTCTCCAGTCCTAAATGTATCTGTCTGCAAATTGTAATTCCACAGGATAGAAATATATTGTCCAGTATACCTCTCGTTGTCATTGATATATCAATCTCATACACATTTTTACAATCCTGAATGTTTTTTTTTTTTTAAGCAACGCTTTTCTTTCTGTTATATAGCATAGAAAACCCTTGCATTTACATATCTTAGTTGCCATATATAATTATTGTCATTACGCTTATCATACTTTTATCTTGCACAATATGCTGGCTAACACTGATCAATGTCCATGTTTCCAAAATGTATTTAAAGTGGTTGTAACTTGCTTAAAGATAGCTTGTTATTAGAGCAATGGTATCACTATAATACCTGCAGCATCATGGTCACTGAATGTATCTAAAAAAAATTGGGCTTAGATAAAATGTTTCCCAGAAAGGCAGTTTCTCACATTATGTACCTATGGCCTCCTACTCCCATAATATTTTAATCTCTAACAACACTGGGAACAAAATATATGAAATAGCTTTGATGGGTCTAATCTAGCATTTCCCCAGGTGTGAAGATGCTTTATATTTACAAGAATATTTGGATATCCTATCGCACATTTTTGCTGCAAACCAAAATCGCCAGTTTTGGACCATGGGTTTATGTAAAGATTTACCACAGAGGTGTAAAGATTGTATCATTGATGGTTAATAAAGGTTTGGCAAAATGACTATATTCTTCAATGAGAATACAAGTATTATAATATGATTTTGGGAGCATATTTTTCATTTGAAGTAGTGTGGATTAAATATAGTTTTTATTTTTTGTTTTTTGTTTTGGTTTTTACATTTCCCTCAATATTTCAATGATTTTCTGTATAAATCTATGAATTGGGGTTTAAACCTTTCCATCCCCCAAACTGTGCAGAGATTTTAGCTATTTACAATTTTGCATAAAGTATGAGACACTGCTGCCTGTCAAAACTTTCCTTGATTAATCCATTGTTCGACTAAAATCTTTCTGATAGCCATTTAGTTGCCTATGTAATATGAGTTGGTGGTCTGAGTCCAATTTAAGTGGGCAGGTGTCCACATCATGTAAAATCAACATCACAATTGGCACTAATTGGAACCATGGCTGGCAGTCTCAACACTAAATGATTTGATGGGCATAGACACAGAACAATTCTTTAAACCTTAGTGTTTTTTCCTCCAGAATTCTGTTGGTGCTCATTGCTTTGTTAATGTGAAATTATACTGTAGAAATATCATTAGCTTTTGTTTCTAAGATTTCATTTTTTTTATCGTCTTTTACAAAAAGAAAATAAATGGTCATTAGAAACACATTATTTGATTTTATTTTATTTTTTCTGATTTTAATTTCAAATATATTAAGAGACTACAAACTCTTGTCTCAATGGTCTCCCACTGGGTAATTAACACATAGAGCAGTGCAGAACCAAATAATAAAATCAGACAAAAAAACATTAGAATTAAAGACACATGCCTTGACTAATTTACCTAAAAAAAAAAAAAAAAAACCCCACCGAAAACAAAATGAAATCTGAATAATGGGGTTTTCATTTAAATTTCACATTATTTAGATTCTTTTGTGCAGCATTTAATATATATATATATATATATATATATATATATATATATATATATATATATACATATAAATATAAATATATATATATATATATATATATATATATATATATATATATATATATATATATATATATTAATGGATTTACTATGATTTCTTCTTTGTAATAGGTAACTGGTCCTAAATGTCCCTTATAGAGATGTCCCGAATAGTTTGCTGGCGAATAGTTCCTGGCGAACATAGCTTGTTCGTGTTTGCCGCGGCGGACGAACATATGCGATGTTCGGTCCGCCCCCTATTCGTCATCATTGAGTAAACTTTGACCCTGTACCTCACAGTCAGCAGACACATTCCAGCCAATCAGCAGCAGACCCTCCCTCCCAGACCCTCCCACCTCCTGGACAGCATCCATTTTAGATTCATTCGGAAGCTGCATTCTTAGTGAAAGGAGGGACAGTGTAGCTGCTGCTGATTTAATAGGGAAATCGATAGCTAGGCTAGTGTATTCAGTGTCCACTACAGTCCTGAAGGACTCATCTGATCTCTGCTGTAAGGACAGCACCCCAAAAAGCCCTTTTTAGGGCTGGAACATCAGTCTGCTTTTTTTCCTGTGTAATCTAATTGCAGTTGCCTACCTGCCAGCGTGTGTGTCAGGCTCACAGCGTATACTGTGCCCACTTGCCCAGTGCCACCACTCATATCTGGTGTCACAATAGCTTGCATTTAAAAAAAAACAAAAAACCTTTATTGACTGTAATATAATAGCAGTCAGTTTCCTTCACATGTGTGCATTTCAGGGCCTGCCAGGGCACAGTGTCACACCAGTGCAACTCATATCTGGTGTAGCAGTAGTGTACATTAAAAAAAAACCTAGAAATTTGACTGTGAAATAATAGCAGTCAGTTTCCTTCACACGTGTGCGTTTCAGGGCCTGCCAGGGCACAGTGTCACACCAGTGCAACTCATATCTGGTGTAACAGTAGTGTACATAAAAAAAAAAAAAACTAGAAATTTGACTGTGAAATAATAGCAGTCAGTTTCCTTCACACGTGTGCGTTTCAGGGCCTGCCAGGGCACAGTGTCACACCAGTGCAACTCATATCTGGTGTAACAGTAGTGTACATTTAAAAAAACAACACTTTTTTGACTGCAAAATAATAACAGTCAGTTTCCTTCACACGTGTGTGTTTCAGGGACTGCCAGAGCACAGTGTCACAACAGTGCTGCTCATATCTGGTGTAACAGTAGTGTACATTTTAAAAAAACAACACTTTTGTGACTGTGAAATAATAGCAGTCAGTTTCCTTCACACGTGTGCATTTCAGGGCCTGCCAGTGCACAGTGTCACACAAGTGCAACTCATATCTGGTGTAACAGTAGTGTACATTTAAAAAAAAAAAAACTAGAAATTTGACTGTGAAATTATAGCAGTCAGTTTCCTTCGCCACATGTGCTTTTCAGGGCGTGCCAGGGCACAGTGTCACACCAGTGCAACTCATATCTGGTGTAACAGTAGTGTACATTTAAAAAAAACAACACTTTTTTGACTGTGAAATAATAGCAGTCAGTTTACTTCACACGTGTGCGTTTCAGGGCCTGCCAGGGCACAGTGTCACACCAGTGCAACTCATATCTGGTGTAACAGTAGTGTACATTTAAAAACAACAACACTTTTTTGACTGTGGAATAATAGCAGTCAGCTTCCTTCACACGTGTGCATTTCAGGGCCTGCCAGGGCACAGTGTCACACCAGTGCAACTCATATCTGGTGTAACAGTAGTGTACATTTAAAAAAAACAACACTTTTTTGACTGTGAAATAATAGCAGTCAGTTTCCTTCATGTGTGTGCGTTTCAGGGCCTGCCAGGGCACAGTGTCACACCAGTGCAACTCATATCTGGTGTAACAGTAGTGTACATGTAAAAAAAAAAAAAAAAACTAGAAATTTGACTGTGAAATAATAGCAGTCAGTTTCCTTCACACGTGTGCGTTTCAGGGCCTGCCAGGGCACAGTGTCACACCAGTGCAACTCATATCTGGTGTAACAGTAGTGTACATCTAAAAAAAAAAAAAATACAATTTTGACTGTAATAGATTGAATAGCAGTTAGTTGTCTGCAAGTGTGTGTGTCAGGCCTACAGCATCTACTCTGCCAACTTCTGCAAGTGCACAGTGCCACTCATATCTGTTGTCCCAGTAGCTTGCACGCATAGTACCACTAATTGAAAAAAAAATGACAGGCAGAGGCAGGCCACCCCGCAGGGGCTGTCGTGGTCGTGGTGCTGTGATTCCATTTGGCCCTAGAATAATGCCCAGTGTTCAGAGGCCACGTACCCTGAACTCGAAAAGTTCTGAGGACATAGTTGACTGGCTAACATAGGACACCCAATCTTCTACAGCTTCCGCTCGGAACCTTGACGCACCATCCTCCTCCAGCTTAGCTTCGGGCACCTCTCAAGTTACCACTCGCCCGCCTGCCGCCACCACCAACACTAGCCCCACAGCCTCTTCCCTTGATCTGTCAAAGGAGTTATTTACACATCAGTTGGAAGATATGAGTGATGCGCAACCATTATTGCCAGAGGATGTAGATAACAGGCATATGTCTCAGTCAGGCAGCATTACACACATGGACATACGGTGTGATGATGATGATGTTGTACCCGCTGCTGCTTCCTTTGCTGAGTTGTCAGATACAAGTGAAGCGGTTGATGATGACGATGCGTCCGTGGATGTCACGTGGGTGTCCGCTAGAAGAGAAGATGAACAGGGTGAAAGTTCAGATGGGGAGACAGAGAGGAGGAGGAGACGAGTTGGAAGCAGGGGGAGGTCGTTGCAAGGAGCTAGTGGCACAGTCAGACAGCATACATCGGCACCCGGGGTCAGCCAGACAGCACGCCAATCAACGCATGCTGTTGCCACCACCAGAATGCCGTCATTGCAGAGCTCAGCAGTGTGGCATTTTTTTTGTGTGTCTGCCTCTGACAACAGCGATGCCATTTGCAACCTGTGCCAAAAGAAACTGAGTCGTGGGAAGTCCAACACCCACCTAGGTACAACTGCTTTGCGAAGGCACAGGATCGCACATCACAAACAACTATGGGATCAACACATGAGTACAAGCAGCACACAAACTCAAAGCCGCCATCCTCCTCCTGGTCCAGCATCTTCAGCCACGTCAACCACTGCTGTCCTCCTTGCCCCCTCTCAACCATCCGCCACTCTGTCTCTCGCCTTGAGCAGTTCCTGCTCATCTGCCCAGAGTCAGGTGTCTGTCAAGGACATGTTTGAGTGTAAGAAGCCAATGTCACAAAGTCACCCCCTTGCCCGGCATCTGACAGCTGGCTTGTCTGAACTCTTAGCCCGCCAGCTTTTACCATAAAGTATGAGGCGTTCAAAAAATTTGTAGCTATTGGGACACCACAGTGGAAGGTACCCGGCCAAAATTTCTTTGCACAAAAGGCAATCCCCAACCTGTACTTGATTGTGCAAAAGGAAGTAATGGCATGTCTGGCACACAGTGTTGGGGCAAGGGTCCATCTTACCACTGATACCTGGTCTGGAAAGCATGGTCAGGGCAGGTATATCACCTACACTGCGCATTGGGTAAACCTGCTGACGGCTGCCAAGCATGGAATGCGTGGCTCTGCAGAGGAGTTGGTGACACCGTCGCGACTTGCAGGCAGGCCTGCTGCCACCTCCTCTACTCCTCCAACTCTATCCTCTTCCATAACCTCCTCAGCTGAGTCCTCTTCTGCTGCTGCGTCTTGCTCCACATCAACGGCACCCCCCCAGCTCCCCAGGTACTATTGCACATCTCGGATACGGCAGTGTCACGCCGTCTTGGGGTTGACTTGCCTGAAAGCAAAGAGTCACACCGGACCAGCACTCCTATCCACCCTGAACGCACAGGTGGATCAGTGGCTGACTCCGCACCAACTGGAGATCGGCAAAGTGGTTTGTGACAATGGAAGAAATTTGTTGGCGGCATTTGGGCAAGTTGGAATTTGGGCAAGTTGACACATGTGCCGTGCATGGCACATGTGTGTAATCTGATCGTACAACGCTTTGTGCATAAGTACCCAGGCTTACAGGACATCCTGGAGCAGGCCAGGAAGGTGTGTGGCCATTTCAGGCGTTCCTACATGGCCATGGCGCACTTTTCAGATATCGCACTTGCCAGTGAGGCGGTTGATTTGCGACAGCCCGACACGTTGGAATTCAACACTCCTAATGTTCGACCACCTGCTCCAACAAGAAAAAGCCGTTAACGAGTATTTGTATGACCGGGGTGCTAGGACAGCCTCTGCGGAGCTGGGAATTTTTTTGCCAGGTTACTGGACGCTCATGCGCAATGCCTGTAGGCTCATGCATCCTTTTGAGGAGGTGACAAACCTAGTCAGTCGCACCGAAGGCACCATCAGCGACATCATACCATTTGTTTTCTTCCTGGAGCGTGCCATGCGAAGAGTGCTGCATCAAGCCGTAGATGAGCGTGAAGAGGAAGAGTTGTGGTCACCATCACCACCAGAAACAGCCTTATCAGCATTGCTTGCTGTACCTGCGGCAACGCTGGAAGAGGATTGTGAGGAAGAGGAGTCAGAGGAGGAATGTGGCTTTGAGGAGGTGGAGGAAGACCAAACACAACAGGCATCCCAGGGTGCTCGTTGTCACCTATCTGGTACCCGTGGTGTTGTACGTGGCTGGGGGGAAGAACATACCTTCAGTGAGATCACTGAGGACGAGGAACGGGACATGAGTAGCTTGGCATCCAACCTTGTGCAAATTGGGTCTTTCATGCTGTCGTGCCTGTTGAGAGACCCATGTATAAAAAGGCTGAAGGAGAACGACCTGTACTGGGTGTCCACGCTACTAGACTCCCGGTATAAGCAGAAAGTGCCTGAAATGTTACCGAATTACCGCAAGTCTGAAAGGATGCAGCAGTTCCCCCAAAAAATTAAAAAGTATGCTTTACACAGCGTATAAGGGTGATGTCACAGCACAACGGGAATCTAACAGGGGAAGAGGTGAAAGTAATCCTCCTCCTCCCAAGACCACGCCGGCAAGGACAGGACGCTTTACAGACGTGTTGTTGATGGAGGACATGCAGAGCTTTTTAAGTCCTACGCATCGCCACAGCCCTTCGGGGTCCAACCTCAGAGAACGACTCGACCGACAGGTAGCAGACTACCTCGCCTTAACTGCAGATATCGACACTCTGAGGAGCGATGAACCCCTTGACTACTGGATGTGCAGGCTTGACCTGTGGCCTGAGCTATCCCAATTTGCGATAGAACTTCTGGCCATCCTGCTTCAAGTGTCCTGTCAGAAAGGACCTTCAGTGCAGCAGGAGGTATTGTCACTAAGAAGAGAAGTCGCCTAAGTCAAAAAGGTCTAGATTACCTCACCTATTAAGATGAATGAGGGATGGATCCCGAAGGGACTGACAGTGGGCGATACATTCGACTAAAAAAGGCCTGATGAGGGGGACGTAACAGGGATTAAACTGATAAGAATAGTACTTACCGCAAGTCTGAAAGGATGCAGCAGTTCCCCCCAAAAATTAAAAAGTATGCTTTACACAGCGTATAAGGGTGATGTCACAGCACAACGGGAATCTAACAGGGGAAGAGGTGAAAGTAATCCTCCTCCTCCCAAGACCACGCCGGCAAGGACAGGACGCTTTACAGACGTGTTGTTGATGGAGGACATGCAGAGCTTTTTAAGTCCTACGCATCGCCACAGCCCTTCGGGGTCCAACCTCAGAGAACGACTCGACCGACAGGTAGCAGACTACCTCGCCTTAACTGCAGATATCGACACTCTGAGGAGCGATGAACCCCTTGACTACTGGATGTGCAGGCTTGACCTGTGGCCTGAGCTATCCCAATTTGCGATAGAACTTCTGGCCATCCTGCTTCAAGTGTCCTGTCAGAAAGGACCTTCAGTGCAGCAGGAGGTATTGTCACTAAGAAGAGAAGTCGCCTAAGTCAAAAAGGTCTAGATTACCTCACCTATTAAGATGAATGAGGGATGGATCCCGAAGGGACTGACAGTGGGCGATACATTCGACTAAAAAAGGCCTGATGAGGGGGACGTAACAGGGATTAAACTGATAAGAATAGTACTACTTAACACACCACTCCTATCTGGTGGTACATTAGATTGCACGCGCAGTGCCCCAAATTTGAAGTAGGAGGACCGACCAAGCATGTTTTTCCATCTCCCGGTTCCTAAAATCGATGCCATATACACGCCCCTTGATAGGGGAAGAAACAGGGATTAAACTGATAAGAATAGTACTACTTAACACACCACTCCTATCTGGTGGCACATTAGATTACACGCGCAGTGCCCCAAATTTGAAGTAGGAGGACCAACCAAGCATCTTTTTCCATCTCCCGGTTCCTAAAATCGATGCCATATTCACGTTCCCTGATAGGGGACGTAACAGGGATTAAACTGATAGGAATAGTACTACTTAACACACCACTCCTATCTGGTGGCACATTAGATTACATGCGCAGTGCCCAAA
This sequence comes from Pelobates fuscus, assembly GCF_036172605.1. Lineage (NCBI taxonomy): Eukaryota > Metazoa > Chordata > Amphibia > Anura > Pelobatidae > Pelobates > Pelobates fuscus. The sequence continues at coordinate 133,776,152 of NC_086318.1, read as the reverse complement.
TTTGAAGTAGGAGGACCAACCAAGCATCTTTTTCCAACTCCCGGTTCCTAAAATCGATGCCATATACACGTCCCCTGATAGGGCACGTAACAGGGATTAAACTGATAAGAATAGTACTACTTAACACACCACTCCTATCTGGTGGCACATTAGATTGCACACGCAGTGCCCCAGATTTGAAGTAGGAGGACCGACCAAGCATCTTTTTCCATCTCCCGGTTCCTAGAATCGATGCCATATACACGTCCCCTGATAGGGGACGTAACAGGGATTAAACTGATAGGAATAGTACTACTTAACACACCTTATAATAATGCAGAGAGAGGCAACGCAGAGAGAGGAGTCTGAAGAAGAGGAGTCAGAGGAGGAAGGTGGCTTTGAGGAGGTGGAAGACCAAACACAGCAGTCGTCCCAGGGGGCTTGTTGTCACCTTTCGGGGACCCTTGGTGTTGTACGTGGCTGGGTGGAGGAAGAGACCTTCAATGACATCAGTGAGGACAAGCAACGGGACATGGCTGGCTTGGTATCCAACCTTGTGCAAATGGAGAGTTTGCGGTTGTGCAAATGGACTGTTTGCGGTTGTTTGCGGTGCATTAAACGGGGAGTTTGGTCTGTCACTGTGAAGCAGGCGTAACCCTTACACTACCTAATCGATACAACATCATACCTGATGTTTTAAAGCACGTTATTCCAAACAATTTAGGAATGTTAGGTGATTTATGCCCTTTATGGATTAAAACCAGACTCTTCATCAACTATGTAATTTTCCATGGGAGTTTTGCCATGGATTCCCCTCCGGCATGCCACAGTCCAGGTGTTAGTCCCCTTGAAACAACTTTTCCATCACTATTGTGGCCAGAAAGAGTCCCTGTGGGTTTTAAAATTCGCCTGCCTATTGAAGTCTATGGCTGTTCGCCCGGTTCGCCCGTTCGCGAACATTTGCGGAAATTCGCGTTCGCCGCCCGTGAACGGAAAATTTTATGTTTTATATAAGCGACATCTCTAGTCCCTTATATCTCTGTATTGAAAATGGTCTGAGCTACCTTGTCATGTTCATGCTACCTATGTGTATATGTGTTAAAAATAAATACCAACAACCTAAGAATGTGAAATGCTTTAGAAGAAAACTATTTAAAATAAGAATGGAACATTTAAAGAGTCACTTGTACACTATTTTAGTTTATTAAAAAGGTAAAGTATTAAAGGAACACTATAGGGTCAGGAACTCAACCACGTATTCCTGACCCTATAGAGCAATACCCACCACTTACGTGGCTTGCCCCCCCTTAGCCCTCATAAAAGGAATTAAAACTCACCTTATTTCCAGTGCCTTGCGGGTCCGCCAGCACTGGATTTGCCCCCTTGGTGACATCATCAGAATTGCCGATTCCCATGGGGAAAGCATTGGATTGGATAAAATCAGTAAGGGGGCGGGGCCAAACACCATTTTGGCCAATCAGCACCTCCTCATAGAGATGCATTAAATCAATGCATCTCTATGAGGAAAATTCAGCCTCCCCATGCAGAGAGTGGAGACGCTGAACGGCAGTGCTGCCTACTGTGCTGCACTAAGGCAGGAAGCACCTCCAGTGGCCATCTGAGGAATGACCACTTAGAGGTGTCCCTAGAGGCAGTGAAAAGACAGTGTTTGCATAAAAATGCTTGCATATAATTATATTCAGCAGAACAACAGCTGTAGTTCTGGTAACTATAGTGTCCCTTTAATTAATTAATTACTTAATGCACTTAAAACACACCTGGCAAAATGAGGTACTTGTATTAGACTTGTGCACGGAGGAAAAGTTTAGTTTGGCCTACACATTTTTTCTGAAAATTAGCTTTAGTTTGTGGCACTCTTTCATTTGAAAGTTCGGATATCGTCCAGATCTCGTCAGTGAAAAATATTCGGGAAAACATTTTAAACAAAAACAAGGGTGTGAAAATTGGCCAATCAGTGTACTGCAAAATATATACCTAATATTGGGCATTTTATCATTTGGTTCACAGATCAAGTGAAAAAAGTAACCAAAAGATGGAAAAATAGGAGGGGCATTAAAAAATCAATATGTACATATTTATATTTATCATATATTTGAAAAAATATAGACTTTTGTAATTGCCCTGGAATTGGCTTCTAGAGTTGTTCTCCACTTTCCTTTTAAGTTCTTGATGTGTTTTGTTGACCTTGTATATAGCCAATCATTCCAGAATCCATGTGTAGCATTGTGTAATAGGCTTTCTTAGTCTATCTAAACTGTGCATAGATTGTTCTATCTGAACTTGGAATCCCTCATGTATTGACTCATATAACCGTCAATCTTAGAAGCTATGATGTCTGACTAGTTTGTTTATGTTGTGGGGAGGCAGGTGATTGGGCAGTGGTCAGATTTCATGGTTCCCTTGTGAGAATACTTCATGTCCAGCAATTTACTGCCTAGTTAGCCAGTCAGGATGGGAGCCTGTTGCTAGTAGCTAATTAATTTCTGCTGCATGGCATTCATGCAACATCATTAGTTTCTCTACCTAATAGATGTGGATCAGGTCCTATCCTAGTGCCGACCAACTCCTTCTGTGGATATCTTCGACTGTGATTGTGACTGGCTCCTGTTCTGGGAGCATGACGTGGTCTGCTTTCAGGGATAGTAGCTGGATGGATGGTTAGCTGTGCATGCATCTGGGATGGGTCTTTGGTAAACAGGACATTTATTCTCTTCCTCTGCCTCTCTAGTGTATCTGTTCAGTCAGGTTGACAGTGCTGTCAGCCTTTGCTTAGCTGTTTTCAGAGCCTCTGATGTGGGCATAACCTTTTATTTCACCAGTAACCTGGATTTATTCTTGGTCTTTCCACTTCTGTGAAGTTAATCCTTGTATGAGTTTATATATGAACTTGTTAGTCCCTGTGATGGTGCTTGTTGGGAATTTAGATGGTGCCTCATTAACTGCTGCTAGCATACTGTCTGGTCGCAGTTTTCCAGTGATCTTTGATAGCCTTGTCCGGTGGTCATGAATTGCTAGCTTTTCTATGATCATCTCTCTTATGCCATCATGGAGCACATATGAAGGTTGGAAACCCTCTGTAGGTATATGAGTTGGTAAGGGAATTTCATCCTCCTCATGGCTCGTGTATGATGTTTTGTGTAGTCAATCTAGTTGCAGCTGCAACACTAGATTCCTCTTGACAATGTTCAAATGTTGAGTAATTAGATGTTTTTGTGTTACTGTAGATGATGGTCACTTATTAAATTGCATTAGGTTTAATGCAGACAAGACATCTCAGACTTTTAAACATAAAAGGGCTTTGTTATTAAACATAATAGTGCCTTACATTCTGTTTTGTCCAGTCTACTTTTACAAATTTGAAACTTTTTGAGGGTGATGTGTCCTTACCACAAGTCCTTTGTGGACCTCTTATAAATTACATTTTACAATAGGACAAGAGAACCCTGCCCGTGAGTTTACAATCTAGAAAGGAATTGAACATTGAGACAAAAGGTTGTAGAGATAAAATACAATTGTGTAGTAACAGAAATGTATCCATGATTGTGCCAATACCAGGAGTAATGCTTAGCAATTTGTATACTGCGCACTGTGAGTATGATGAAGATAGAATTTAAACCAATGCTTTACAATCACTGTTTGTTAAATGCAGAGATAACAGAATGCAGTGAGTATACAGTAAGTAAACTATAGAACAGAGACAAATAGGTTCATAAGAAGTAAGAATTCAGAAGGGGCCATTGGTCAAATGTACCTGGAGAGCGTTGATGGTGATGGTGAAGAGAAGATTGCTTATTGTATAAGAGAACTGACCTAGTCGGACATGTGCCCAGAATAAATTTGAATTTGTATGGAAGAGTTACATCTGCTCAGGAAGAAGTCTAGGTGATGACCACACTACTATGGATCAAAGAATAATTTGAGGATAGTATGGCCAGATATGTTGAGCTGTGCGGGACAAGTGATGCATTAGTTTCAGAAGTGACAAGAAAGGCTTCGGTTAAGAGGTGTGCCTTTAGAAGTTTGTGGAAATTGTGAAGGAGCTCATAGGTTAGGGATGAGATTTGGGAATTGGGATGGATTTGAAGGAGTGGACAGTATGGTTCTGAGTGTGGTTGGAGACACGTGTGGGGAGGTAATGAGGAGCAAGTTTATGGAGGGATTTGAACACAAGCGTAAGACATTTGAAGAAAGACCTTATTGACAAATCGGGAGCTAAGTGAACTTTTGAAGAAGGGGTCAGGCATGAGCAGAACTCATGTATGTTAAAAAGGTATGCAGGCTTATTAGACTTGGCAATATTTATTAACAATGAAGTATACTGTAAACTGTTGTGCATATGTCGTTAATGTCTCTTGGAGGGAGATCCAGTAAATGTATAGGCTAATGTGTCAGTTAAATATATCTACCACTCGTTGTGATCCCAAAAGCTGGAGCCCCAAATGTGCCCCAAAAAGCCCCGGGTTTACAATATGGCCATTATTAATATTGTGTATTATCTTATTTCATGACATGAAGTTTTTTTTATGGTTTTTAATAGGAAACTAAGTTGAAAAGTAACGATAAGTACAACTAAATCACAGAGTAATGCACTGCTAGTCCAACAGACATCCATGCGCACATTCATTCAAATTCTCTACTATGTCAGTGAAGAGCAACATTCTGAAATCACACATGCAGTAATAGACTAATACACTAATAGACTAATACATGGTTACATAATTGTAATAATGATATACTTATATAGCATCTTGTACTCTATGCAAAAGGTATTCAGTGTACTCATTGCAAGCTTTCTGAGTTAATCAAATTAGTGCTAAAATAATGTATTTGTCCAACTCAGTGTTAACCATTTTTGGGAATAGATCTGTCCAATAAATCTGTTATGATACAAACAGATATTATATTCATGCTTTAACCAAATATTATTTTTTCCTCGTTGGTATTGCACCACCATTTTGATGCTGCCTCGTTTATTAATGTGTGAGAGGCTAGTCTAATAAAATAACAGAAGTGGAATCCCTAAACTTTACAGTGTTGCTTATGTTGGTACTGTCTTTTGCCTGTAGATAAGAAACTGGAAGTCAAGTCATGGCACTTGGCATTATGTCAAAAACTTAGAAATTTGCTATAGATGCTGCCTAGTAAAAATAACTTCTACATAACTGAATAAAGCAGAACAAATTAAAAGTCTACAGTACTAAAAACGGTATACATAACACATCTTACCGTGGGTGATCTGCCACAGATAGACAACAGCTCTGTAAGCTGAAATACATCAAACAAATAAACTTTAGGCAAATAAACTAAAACACACTAGAGTAACGTGTATACAAACATTAAAAAACAATGGATAGTGATAAGTCCTACTGCCTAGATGCCCAGAATATTAAATGCAATTATATAAAACATGCAAGCAAACCTATTTCCAGAAAGTAGACATAGGGCAGTGATGGCGAACCTTTTTGAGCCCGAGTGCCCAAACCGTAATACATGCCAATTTTTTTCCCCTCAAAGTGCCAAAACGGCAATTAAACCTGAATACTGAGGTTTAAGTTTAGAAAAAACTCATACAGTTGTCCGAACTAATTTACATGTTTGTGTGTGTGTTCGGCAGTCTGTCTGTATGTGTATTAAGCAGTCTGTCTGTATGTGTATTTAGCAGTCTGTCTGTCTGTGTATTTAGCAGTCTGTCTGTCTGTGTACTTAGCAGTCTGTCTGTCTGTGTACTTAGAAGTCTGTCTGTGTACTTAGCAGTCTGTCTGTGTACTTAGCAGTCTGTCTGTATTTAGCAGACTGCTGAATACACACACAGACTGCTGAGTACACAGTCTGCTGAATACACACACAGACTGCTAAATACACACACACAGACTGCTAAATACACACACACACAGACTGCTGAGTACACACACACTGCTGAGTACACACACACAGACTGCTGAGTACACACACACACACACAGACTGCTAAATACACACACACAGACTGCTGAGTACACACACACACAGAGACTGCTAAATACACACATACACACTGCTGAGTACACACACACACACACAGACTGCTAAATACACACACACACAGACTGCTGAGTACACACACACAGAATGCTAAATACACACACACACAGAATGCTAAATACACACAGACTGCTGAGTACACACACACACACACACAGACTGCTGAGTACACACACACACACAGACTCCTAAATACACACACACAGACTGCTCAGTACATACACACAGACTGCTAAATACACACACAGACTGCTAAATACACACACACACACAGACTGCTGAGTACACACACACTGCTGAGTACACACACACAGACTGCTGAGTACACACACACACACACACAGACTGCCGAGTACACACACACACACACACACACAGACTGTTGAGTACACACACACACACACACACAGACTGCTGAGTACACACACACACAGACTGCTGAGTACACACACACACACACAGACTGCTGAGTACACACACACACACACAGACTGCTACGTGTACACACACTGCATTGAGGGGTACAGTGTATGTTTTTGTGTGTGGGGTGATGTGTTTGTGTGTAGGGTGGTGTGTGTGTGGGGGGTGGTGTGTGTGTGTGTGGGGGTGGTGGTGTGTGTGTGTGTGTGTGGGGTGGTGTGTGTGTGTGGGGGGGGGTGGTGTGTGTGTGTAAGTGGGGTGATGTGTGTGTGGGGTGATGTGTGTGTGGGGTGGTGTGTGTGGGGTGGTGTGTGTGTGTGGGGTGGTGTGTGTGTGGGGTGGTGTGTGTGTGGGGTGGTGTGTGTGGGGTGGTGTGTGTGTGGGGGGGTGGTGTGTGTGGGTGGGTGGGGTGTGTGTGGGGTGATGTGTGTGTTTGTGTGGGGTGCTATGTGTGTTTGTGTGTGTTGATGTGTGTGTTTGTGTGTGTTGATGTGTGTGTTTGTGTGGGGTGATGAGTGTAGCGCAGGGGTGATGTGTGTAGCGCAGGGGTGCTGTGTGTATGTCGTCCACCCTCCCCCCGACTGTTTTCTTTCCCCCATCCCTCCCTCAGTTTTTTTCACCCATCCCTCCCTCAGTTTTATTTCCCCCATCCCACACACACTTTTCTCCCCCCATATCTCCCTCAGTTACCCCCCCCCATCTTTCCTCGGTTTTCTTCCCCCTCTCATCTCTCCCTTAGTTTTCTTCCCCCCTCCCATCTCTCCCTCGGTTTTCTTCCCCCCTCCCATCTCTCCCTCAGTTTTCTTCCGCCCTCCCATCCCCACTTGTCCTTGATCTCCTACCTTGTAGCGTGGCCGAGCGCACCGCGGAGCTCAGTTTCCTGTAACCGGCCGGACAGGAAGTGCTCTCTCTGTGAGCACTTAATTTCCGTCCGCCCGGGTACAGGAAGCATGTACCGCGGCGCGCTCGTCCACGCTACACAGAGTGCCTGGCAGGCGGGAGCGCTATGCGCTCACCTCCTGCTGGTCACTCCGGTTTTGCGCCCGCCGGGCCGTTGCACCCTAAGGCGGCCACTTGTGCCGCCTTATGGATACGCCGGCGTAGCGCACCCTCCCTCCGGCGACCTGTGGCCGCGTGCCCACGGAGGCGGCTCGGCGTGCCACCTGTGGCACGCGTGCCATAGTTTCGCCATCACTGACATAGGGGATAATAACAGATAATTGCAGCTCTAAGACTGTCCTCTGTGGCTGTCTACCAGACAGCCACTAGAAGGTTTCTGAAATCCAAATGGACTTTTGGTCCATTATCTGACACTGGGCTTCCTCACGGACCTCCAGCATCAGATCTTCCCAATAGGAAAGCATTGAATAATACTTTCCTATGTGGAGGTCTTATGCGCGTGCGGCCATTTTTGTGCATGCGCATTAGGCCTCCCCTGCCGGCTGAAGTCAGCATGAAGGTTTTAACCCCTTCAGCGGGAGTGGGGGCGTGAGGGAGGAGGGGACCTATAAACTTTATAGTGCCAGAAAAATGGCTCTGTTTTCCTGGCACTATAGGATTCCTTTAATAATTAATTCCATGTTGTGTAAATCTGGGTTATTTATTACTAGAGATTTTTCCAGTTTGACCTTAAATTTGAAATTTGCTTTGAATTCTCACTTTAGTAAATAACCCTAAATGTGTCAGATCTGTATGTGTATCTATATTTCTATGAATAATGTTTCCTATCTGGGCCATACATTCTTACTAGCTCTAATAATTTGATATTGTTATGTTATATTATAACAAAATTGTGGTACATTGCATTCATGCCTCCAAACTGTCCTTCTTTTCTATGCGACTGTCCCAATTTTAGGATCCTGTGCTAGGCCAATGCAAAAAGCACTTCAGCTGCATTCCCTTCATATTCCTCTATGTAGGGGACGAGTCAGGAGGCTATCTATGGGACTGGCGTGATTGACACCAGGCTCACATGCTCCTTCCGTGAATGGGCCCACCTATTTTCTGGGCAAGTCCACACATTAAAGGTGAAGCAATCTGTGTCATTGGTGATGCCCCCTTGAGAAGGCCCGCCTCCTGTCCCGATTCCTGTTCCGGCCAAAGTGGCAATGATTACATTATAACAACCAGTACTGTTTTTTTTGGTCTTGATATTTTTTTAAGAATTGTTAACTACTTCACAAAGATTAAATCCAAATTCTTATTTTGATTTTCTTCATATATTATCATATATAATAATTACCTCTTGAATATCACTCATTATCATTCATACTCTACTAACCGGTAATTGCAAGCTTGTTACTTTGCAGTTTTCGGTTGTTAAATTAAACTTTAACCCCTTTATTTCACCTTTTTATTTTGATTTTTTATTTTAATTATATCTCTTAACATTACAAATACTGGGAAGTGATAGTTCCATTTTTAAAGAAAACTACAAATATATCAATGTCGATTTGGAACACAAAAGATTAATGAAACGCATATCACCTACCGTATATACTCGAGTATAAGCCGACCTGAATATAAGCCGAGGCCCCTAATTTTACCCCAAAAAAATGGGAAAACTTATTGACTCGAGTATCAGACTAGCGTGGGAAATGCAGCAGCTACTGGTAAATTTCTAAATAAAATTAGATCCTAAAAAAAATATATTAATTGAATATTTATTTACAGTGTGTGTATATAATGAATGCAGTGTGTGTATATGAGTGCAGTGTGTGTATGAATGCAGTGTGTGTATATGAGTGCAGTGTGTGTGTATGAATGCAGTGTGTGTATGAGTGCAGTGTGTGTATGAGTGCAGTGTGTGTATGAATGCAGTGTGTGTGTATGAGTGCAGCGTGCGTATGAATGCAGTGTGTGTATGAATGCAGTGTGTGTATGAGTGCAGTGTGTGTGTATGAATGCAGTGTGTGTGTATGAGTGCAGTGTGTGTATATGAGTGCAGTGTGTGTATGAATGCAGTGTGTGTGTGTGTGAGTGCAGTGTGTGTATGAATGCAGTGTGTGTATGAGTGCAGTGTGTGTGTGTGTATGAGTGCAGTGTGTGTGTATGAGTGCAGTGTGTGTATGAATGCAGTGTGTGTGTGTGTATGAGTGCAGTGTGTGTGTATGAATGCAGTGTGTGTGTGTATGAATGCAGTGTGTGTGTGTTGCAGAGCCTTGGTGGGGGGTGGGCATTTTTATTATTTTTTTATTTTATTGTTATTTTAATAATTTTTTTGTTAAATAATTTTTTATTTTTTTATTATTTATTTTTATTATTATTATTTTTATTTATTTGTTTTTTCGTCCCCCCTCCCTGTTTGATACATGGCAGGGAGGGGGGCTCTCACTCCCTGGTGGTCCAGTGGATGGGCACTGTGTAGGAGGGGGCAGGCAGAGCTCTTACTTACCTCTCCTGCAGCTCCTGTCAGCTCCCTTCTCCTCCGCGCCGGTCCGTGCAGCTCCCTCTGCCAGCTCACACTGTAAGTCTTGCGAGAGCCGCACTATGACCCCACGGCTCTCACGAGACTTACAGTGGGAGCTGACAGGGGAGCTGACCAGACCAGCGCGGAGGAGGAGGGAGCTGACAGGAGCTGCAGGAGAGGTAAGTAAACTCTCTGCAGCCCGCACAGCCCCCGTCTGTATCATGGCAATGCAAATTGCCATAATACAGACACTGACTCGAATATAAGTCGAGTTGGGGTTTTTCAGCTTATACTCGAGTATATACGATACTTTCATTACCATTTCCAAATAACCAGATCAGATTATTCCAAGATGCATTTTGTTTGGTACCACAGGGTACAGATATGTAGATTGGTTGATTAAAAAGTATGATAAAACCTAGTTTGTTTTAAGTTGATAACAATTTCTAACTTCAGAGATGTTCGAAAAATCTAAAAGTTTACACCTCTATTGATTTTTTGTAGAAATCATTTTTCTTGAATAAAAAAAAAATGTAAAACAAAAATAAATTGTTAAAAATACTAAATCATGGCAACCGCACAAATGTTTCTTGTAGGAGCCATATACAGGGTTATTCCCTAAATGAGAATTTACAATGAATGTCAAGTTTAAAGTCAAACTAGACAAACTTGAAACATTCTCTAAGTCAGCTCTGCTTCCTTTTCAGCTACTCTGGCCTTAAAATAAATTTTCTTTGAATTGACCTTGAATTTGCACTTTACTAAATAACCCCGATAGTCTAATTGGACATGCTAATGCAGACTTTTATATTTTTTACGGTGAAACATAAGTACAAGAGGAAAAATTAATTGTTAATGAGCACTCCATGAAATATCTCACCAAAAACTTTAAATACAATACAGTAAATTTAAAATGTATTTTATATAAAATATGCTCAACTGTGACATCATTGTTGCAGCAATTCCCCGTGACTGTGAGCCTCGTCATGTTCATGTTAAATATGGCACTGGAAGAAGCCTTGCGTAGTGTGCATCTCTGAAATATTTGTACCTAGGGGTAGCATGGAATGCATTATTGCCGATCAAGAGTATCTGAAGCTACACAGTATCAATATAAATAATGCAATCATTTAATTTAAATTTGTAAATCTGACATTTCTATGAAAACTTCCATGTATAATTTTAAATATAATAATTGTAACTGGTACATGTCACAAGGCAGCGTTTGGAAAGATGCTCTGCTGCCATAGCTCATTAAAGTAGAAATTATGTGTGTAGACTAGATTGCTTATCTGCATACATAATAATGAGCCCATAAGGTTGAATGTGCCCAGTCTATCTTCCAATGTGTACAGCCAGATTGCTTGTGGTGGTCTTGTGTTATATTGAAAATATTGAAATAGCCAAAGTACAATCAGGTGATCACTGTTAGTACATTGGGTAAGGAAATATGTCCACTCAAACAATAGATCTGTGCTTGTTGTTATACGATAATGATAGCAGATTGTATTAACTTGACTTTTTTTCTGCTATATCTAAAAACAGTAGCAAAGCTGTAGATCTCTTGTCTGCAGCTTTTGCAAGCCCTCCTCTTCTAACCCCACCCAGATTTTCTGTGGCTGTCCAATCACAGACTTCCCAATGCAACTCGATAAAAAAAGTATTTGCAAGGAAGGTAATCAGAGCAATTGTTCTACTCCACTGAGATAAACACCCAGGAAGCAATTGATGTCTGGTGTCTGATTGAAAGGCTGCTAGGTGTCCTCTAGCAGGGCCCTCAACCCCCTCTGTTCCTGTACGTCCAGTTGTCTGATCTCAATTATGTGTCTGTTAGTCCACCCATTGTACAGCGCTACGGAATTTGTTGGCGCTATATAAATAATAAAATAATAATAATAACAAGATTTATTTATTAAAGTGTCAATTTAAATTTTAATCTGCACTTTTTGCAAAATGAGATAAAGAGGACCCACTCTTCACACATAAGCCACTTCAGCAAGCTAAACTCCTTTATAGGTCTGGAGTATCCATTGTACAGTACTATTAAAGAACTGTCATCAAAATTTTACCTCTAATTTTTTAAAAGTGTATTACATTTAATGACATGTAAAGATTATTTTAAATTATGTATATTGATTTTTTGAAAAAATGCCACTTTTTTGTATCTAGCTGAGCAGCCTCGTTGGGCCAGATCCTACTGTTATCTGACCAACGACTGTTCAAACTAACTTGCCTGCTGCTGAGACGCTTGCATAGCATGTACATACACACACACACAGCTCTAGTAATACATCTTTGCTAGAAGGCAGGGGGACAATTGTGGCAGGGGGACAATTGTTCCCTAAACCACTACCATATTTGGGATGTAGGCCATAGTCTAACAGCACCATTATTCTTCTAATTAAAAGCAATTGGAGGTGCATTGGGATGCCTATTGAATACTTGACTGCTGAGACTACAGACAAGAATTGTGCAGGTACTTTGCTTGCCCAGCACTGTGCTGCTTGCTTATTCGCAATCTCAATGCTCCTAGGCGTGGTCTGGACCTTCAGAATGGTTTGCACAAAAATAAATAAATCTTTAAATAAATACATAAATTTGTACTTGCCCTTTTAGGCCAAAAGTTTCCATACTTTAAAACTGCCTATGCAAATAGCTTTGTTATCCTCATTTGCAGTGTTTTTGTCATACCGACCTATTGACCCACTCTCAGTTGTGCATCTACACCGACCTCTACTGTGCCGGACCACACATTCTGCATTTTCCTTTTGTTCTACGTATCTGCTAAGTTTAACATTTCCATACAGGCCTAGGGGCTAAAGCTGGGGACTAATACTCAGTGTGGTGAATGCTACTGCTCTGTAAATATTACCTTTTCATGGTCTATCGCCCGCAAATTAAATGGTTTTAAACTTTATTAACATAAATTTTTTAATGGTAACAATTTATTTGCACCTGTACTACTAGATCCCCGTGGCTACTCCAAATGACACATCTCATATTCTTTAAGCATGGAAATTTTTGCAAAAAGTATTCTAATTGCTGCATGTTTGCAGATGGGGAGGCAACAGAGCATGTTTGGCACAGACTTATTTTTAAGTGCTAAAATCAAAAAAAGAGGAAAGAAAAGGAGAAAGATTTAATTTACAAATGGTAACAAGATTTTAAATATGCTCAGACTCAATGGAAATTATTCAGAGTCTCCAAAATGAGACGTGTAATTGCTGTATATCTATGAAGACAAAGTCACTGAAATTCAAAGAATTTTCTTTCGAAGTCTATTTTTTGGCCACCTGTAGAGATAAGGATGCAAACTGTGACTAAGAGTTTTTCAGATGACGCTTGTCTGGATAGGACTTTTAAATACCCATTCATGCCTACACTTGTCAACAAAGTTACATATTCCATTCAATGAGAAATCCATATGGCAGGATGTAATTTATTTTAATAGAAAATGTACATGGAAGGAGCTAATAGATTGTTTATCTGTATTGCCATTCCCAGCATTATCCAGTTCTCAGGTTCTATCATTTAGCTCAAAAGCTGCACCTGCTAGTCTTTACTAGTTTTTTTTTTCTTCTAAATATCACTGATTCATGAATATAAAGATGTATGCAAAAATAAATAAACTGCAACTTCACAGGAGCCAAAATGAGGAAAAAAAATAAACTTGCACAAATCCAAGTGTGAAAGAATCTCTGCTGACATTCCACAGAAAGGTAAGATTAAAATTACACGTGCCAGTCAATATTAGTTTACTATGACCCTTGATGTCTTCTAAGCAAAACTATTAAGTCCAACATTTTTCTGCTGTAGACACTTATCTGTAAGGGTGGCTTACATGTCCGCTGAAGCAGATATTGAAACTGATTGGACAATAGGTAGATACTAGACAGGGGTCTGGGGGGCGACCTCGAGAAATAGGGGTAGAAAATCTTAATCTGCAACACAATGAAGCTCTCTTGAAACCCTATCATTTTCACTTCCCATGTGTCTGCTGCCTGGCAGAGAATGGATTTGAAAAGAATGGTTATTGCTGAAAATTGGATCAGAGCTAACATTCTCTCATTTTTATCAGCAGCTGCCAAAGGTCATCTGACATAATAGCTGATGAATTCAAACCCAGTGGATTTCATTTGCAATTTTCAATTTACGGAGGCCTCCAAGCCCAACAGCGATAAGAGTTTCCCCTATCGTGGCCTGTCACAAACATCAAGAAAACTGAACAAGCCTCCATAAAAAAAAAGAAAAGGAGAAGGATGTGCATCATCACAGTTACAGATAAGAGGAATTGTGGAAGGACGCTACGAAGCAGGAAGGTGTAGAGTGTGGCATGCTTGGTTCAATCTTTAAATGCCAACTAGAATGAATAGACTACGAGGATGCAATCAAATACAGTAACAAAATAACATCACTGTTTTGGCTGCACGGAGAACAATTTTTTTATGTCTCACTATACATCACAAAAAAGCAATAGTAGCTGAAATAATAGTTTGACAGAAAAATGAATGGCGTGTAAAAAAGTAATGATTGAGGCGCATTTAAATAATCTGTCACTTTCTTTTATCAGGATAATTTTGAGGGGATGACAAATTTTACATCATTTTAAAAAAATACCTTTTTCTTGAAGGAGTGACGGGGGAATCGTCTTCCACTGAATTGATGTATGTAAAAAAAATAAATCTCTCTCTAGTCATTTTTTTTTTTTTAGTACCTCACATTTTTCTTACTAAAAATGCAAGATATATTGAGCTATTTTCCTCGGTTGACTTAATATAAATTGTGATTGTAGGTTTAATTTATTTAAATCATTTTCTGCACTGTAGGCATTTGGTCTTGAGGGTTAAGTAAAACAAAACCGAGTTTAGTAGATCATTTAACCCTTCAAGTGCAAGATATTGCACTGAAAAATTTATATACGCTTGACATAAATATCAAAGTCAGATTAAAAAATCAAAGGAAAATGACTGAAAATGCAGTCTTCGTTTTTTTTTTATATAATAATCCCATGCCTCTTTTTTTGTAGAATATTTTTTTAAATTACATGAGGTAGACTTAATAATAGATTCCAATTCTTCTGCTGCAATTAAGTTGTACTTTGTCCTAAATTTATAACAATGCTCTTTAGACAGTGCCAATCAATATTTCATAATGATATTAGATTACAGTCCTCTTTTTTTACAGAACGCTTTACTTGGGTTGCTATAAAGACAGAGTTAGTGATGCATAAAATTCACGGGCATTTTGGAGCTTTATTGATCTACAGATAAAAAAATTTTTAATATGAAAAATTATATGGTTTCTAAGGTATAGATTAGTTAAGGATATTCATTATATACATTTTTGTATTTTGCACATAGAAACTACAGGCACTATAATCACTTCTGTCTCATTAGATTTTTTGCCGTTAGATATTTTGCCTTTCCGCTAAAAGCAGGAAGGTGAATTGTTAGTGTAGGATGAGCTTGAAATTTAATGCCTATTGGAGTGCCACTAAAATCCCCTGTTAGATTTGAGTGAGTGCACAGGTAACTTTTTATGCTCTTGTACCATGACCACTTCAAATCACAAAGTGGTTATGGTCTTTAAAGGGACACTATAGTCAACAGAAAAACTACAGCTTAATGTAATTGTTACGGTGTCTGTACCACGCTTTGCATGGAGATGCTGAAATTTCCCCATAGATTTGCATTGATTCGATTCATTTTAGATGCAGATTGGCATTTGACTCTGCCCCCGATCCTCCTCCTTTGTTGAGATCTCAGAATTGACGATCTCAGCTAATCCAATGTTTTCCTATGAGAAAGTATTGTGATTGGCTGAGATAATCAATTCTGATGATGTCAGCCATGGACGCAGATCAGGGGCAGAACCAGTGCAGTCAGAACTCTGCAGTACTGGAAAAAAATGTTTTACAGAAACAATTTATTTGGGAGGGCTTGATAGTGATTTTTGCACTATAATGTCTGGAATACACATTTGTGTTCCTTTAAGTAAAAATAGAATATGAGGCTAAAATATTAAAATAATTTTATAGCATGAACAAGCTTTATATTTTTATCGCACACATTGGTTAAAAAGTGCAGTTATTCCTTTAAAAACAAAACTGAACATGTATATTGTCCTCTATGCATGTTAAAGGATCACTATAGTTTCAGGAAAACAAATCGGTTTTCCTGACACTATAGTACCCTGAGGGTGCCCCCACCCTCAGGGTCCCCCTCAGGGTCCCCCCTTACCTCTCCTCCCCCGCCAACGTCAGCTCCCCCGTCTTTCGTATGGACGCTCTGCGTGATGGAGGCATAATTTGGAAGACAGCCACTAGAGGCTGGCTTAACCCCAAATGTAATTTCTCTGAAATTGCTATGTTTACAGCAGGCAGGGTTAACCCTAGAGGGACCTGGCACCCATACCACTTAATTGAGCTGAAGTGGTCTGGGTGACTATAGTGTCCCTTTAAATGTAATCTTACGGTGTCGTTACTGCTTATGGTGCACATAGTTCTTTGGATAATGTTCAAGTATTCAATAAACTGGTTTGTTACTTAGCTAGTAGTTTTTATAATAATTATAATAATATAACATATAATTTGTTTGAATAGTTCATCAGTTATTAAATAAAATGATATATTATATTCTAATTGAAAGTTAGAACATTTGACAATGCTATGTAAGGTTTACATTTAAAAATGCATTTGTTGACTTAAATAATAACTGCCAGTTCATGTGGCCAGTTTTTACACTTGTTCCAGAAGCCGTTTCTGAACTGTTTTGTGTAGTTAAAAATCACATAACATTGCCTCCATAGTTCACTCCACATACCTCACGTAGATCTCTGTAGCTGTATAAAGTTTGATTGTTTCTGTAAAACTGTAAAAACTTAGAATGACTGTGCCACTGTGTACTTTATTGACTACCATATTGCATTTAATACATTGTGATATAGCTCTTACATCTAAATCTGCAAATTAAAACAATTTAAGGGATACTGACTTATAGACAGGGCCAGATTTACACGTCAGCTGTCTGTAGACTCAAAAGTCTAAGGAGCCGAGCTCTCCCCAAACAAAAAATGGAACATAAAGTAAGTATAATGAATTTTGTAAGTGGACATTGCAGGCTTGAAAACATCTAAAAACATTAAAATGTGACAACTGCTACATATAAATGTATGTATGTGCATATATTTGTTCTGCTTGTAATATAGTATGTTTTGATCTGCGAGTATAGAGAGTACATGGATCTGTGTAAATGCATGCAGGGTTAAAGATAATATTAGAAGTAGTTAGGGTAAAGGAGTAAAAGGAGTATTTAAGGTTAGAGAGGGCTTAACATCAGAATTAGATTACAAAGGGTGTTTAATGTTAAGAAGATTAAACGTTTGATTGGTTAAAGTTGCACTATAAGGGCCTGGGTAAAATTTAGTTTGGGTATATGAGGTGTTTAGTTTTTAAGTCCCCTGCTCCCCCTGCAATGCATTTTCTGTATGAGAGGCTCCTAGTGGGCAGATGGGAAGTGAACCCTTCCACTTCCTGTCTAGCCTCACTCACAGACACCGGAGAAGCTGGGACAACACTGAACTTTATACTCTCTTTAACAGTTCCTGCAGCTCTGCTATTAATGCTGACTAGACTACAGAGGACACGGCCCAAGGCACCTGGTACTTATCTCCCCATCAGCCTATTTAAGCTCTAAAGGCAGATTATAACTGTTGAAAACAAGCTCCCTTACTGCACAGGCACCTATAGGCAGGTGCCTGGTGGGAAACCTGGCGCTGCTTATGGAGGCTTGCTTTAAAGCAGTAAGATAAGTTAATGGAAACCTGTAAAAAATACATTTAATGACATTCAAATACAGCCAAAAGATGTACAAGAGAAAAAGTCGAATATGGATAATTTCAGGTAAGTGTACCTTTCCATTCTATCTGAGGTGCCACTATGCAATCTGATATGTCACCTATATTTAACTCTAAGTGTATTTTGATGTTTATGTATATATCAACATAAAATGGCCCTCATGGGTTAGCTTGATTCCCCTCCACCTGGTGCTTAATCTGAGGCAAGAAAATGCTATAAATATAAAAAAGGTAAAAATAAAAATAATGATAATATCTTCTCAAAAAAGGATAGCACTCTTGGATTTCTTACAAACACAAAACTTTACTTATCTATCTATCTATCATCTATCTATCTATTTCATTTTAAGAGTATTTTATATTATTTATATATAATTATAATATTTCATTAATTATATATTGGGTGACCTGCCTGACAACACATGCAGAAATTCGATGCTTATATTTGACCCTGTAACGTTCTAAAACACCATAAAATCTGTACATGGCTGGTACTGTTGAACTTGTGAGACATCGCTTAACATGAATATAAATGTTTTAGCACCGTAAAATGTATAATGGCGATATCATCAGTGAAAATATGTTTTTTGTGCGAAAAATGCAACACATATGAAAGCTAACTTTGGCCAGGATTTGTGATTAAGTGGCTACTAAAACAGACTTCACATATCACATTTTCAATACCCTGAGTTGTGTACTTTTGCAAATGGAATACCGTGATGGTGATAATTCCCATTATGGGCTGCCATACGATCTCAAAGGCAACATGGGCCCAGCAAACCAATCTGGCAAATATTTTAATGTGCAAACACTGAAATTGGCAAGCCCTATTTTGGATCCTATAACTTTCTACACTTAGGACTTTACAACATACACATATATTGTATATTTTATTGCATTAAAAGCTAACAGTATTATGGCATTCACAATTAAAATGTCACGTAGAACTTGAAAAATAAAATATCTTATACTAAATATATTTAAATACATCACTTTTTAAGATTTCATTCACATTAAATTATGTTTCATATATATTTGTATTTATTTATGTATAAGTAGATAATGTCTTCCCTCGCTAGGCAATTTGACTCAGAGCACTCTAATTTGTTGGCCAACCAATCAAATTAATCTGACAGCTTTTTTTTAGATATATATTTATTTTTAAGTGTCTATTTATGTATTCAATTTGTTTTACACTCTTACTTTAATTCCACCGTGCCTTTTTCATTGTATTATGTATTTCATACTTGCCTCTGCTATTTCATTATAATTGCCATTATATTTTTCTAGCCATTTTCTTGGAGCCACGTGCTCCTCTTTTCTATTGAGGTTGCTTTCAACTATATAGAATTACATACTCCAGCCATTTTCCTGGAGCTAGATACTCCTCTTTTTTTTTATTGAAATTTTTAATTATCCCTGTACAAAAATGCCTATGCAATAAGAGGTAGAGGCAGAAAATCTGCCTGCATTCATTCAATAAGTAGTAACAACAGTATAAACGTGCAGCAAAAAAAGTCCCACTGTAGTTCATCCAGTGTATATCAAAGCAAGAAAAAAAAGGAGTAATGAGCAACTGGTGTTTAAAGAGCACACCCGGGTGCTACCATATTTATTGGAAGGACAAAATATAAGTCCTTTAGCATTGATAAAGGGCAATCGCCCAAAATGTTTGCAACTTATATTTTGTCCTTCCAATAAATATGGTAGCACCCGGGTGTGCACTTTAAATACCAGCTGTACATTACTCCATTTTTTTCTTGCTTTACAAAAATGCCTTTTGTGGAGACAGTTTTTTTTCCTTATTAAGTAATAACCTAATTTCTGCCACTGGCAATACTATCTATCTTACTAAATAGTTGTAATAGGCCCTTTTAGTGCAAGTCACATGAATCACGTCTAGATTCCAACACATCATTTTGGAAAGGGCATCTCTCCCTTATTTTGAGACTATGGCACTTTGTTTTTACATTTGAGGGATGCCATTCACCTCCGGGTCTTTCTATTTTCCATATATTTAAAGGCTAATGCCTCGTTTCCACTGAGCAGTATGGTTCGGGTTGGTACAGTTCGGAAGGGTTAGAATGGTCCAGCCTATTCAGGTGTGCCTTTCCACCGCATGTCGGACCACCAGGCTAGCATGCGGGATTTAGACCAAATGCCTAGTGTCATTTGTCATGAGCATTGGCGTTTTCCTGTCCGCCAATCAATGGATTGTATAGTGTGATTCCAGTAGCTATGCCCTATTCGTACCATTTCCTATGGACCTACATCTGAAGCTAGTAAATGGATTTAAATTTATTCAATTTACCTCACTAACAGTGTGCAGTATATATTTGTCTTTTACATATACTATGGAGAAGGTACTGCACTATCAATACATTCTTAGAGTGGGGCCTATACCACTCCATTTAGAAGGCTCCAATAAATGTGAGTGCATCCTTATCCACCTATTTTATGGAATCATATAATCCCAGGCTCCTACAATATATAGTGTCTATTTCTGTGTTTGTTTCATATTTTTGGACCACCCACGGAGACCAAAAGACACACCACACATCCTTAAAGGGACACTGTAGGCACCCAGACCACTTCTGCTCATTGGAGTGGTCTGGGTGCCAACTCCCACTACTCCTAACCCTGTAAGTGTAATTATTGCACTTTAAACTGCAATAATTACCTTGCAGGGTTAACTCCACCTCTACCCATATTGATAACGCCGATTGGCGAAACGCGTTTATGGTTTTTAATATTGTGTAAATTTTAATATTAAAGTATATTTGGTAACTTTTTATTGTACCATTTATCTTTTTATACACATATATTTATTATTGCTACCTGGCATCATTCCCTTTTACTCGTTGGACTCCAAGGTATCCCAGGTATAAATGGTACAATAAAAAGTTACCAAATATACTTTAATATTAAAATTTACACAATATAAAAACCATAAACGCGTTTCGCCAATCGGCGTTATCAATATGGTTACCCATATTGATAACGCCGATTGGCGAAATGCGTTTATGGTTTTTATATTGTGTAAATTTTAATATTAAAGTATATTTGGTAACTTTTTATTGTACCATTTATCTTTTTATACACATATATTTATTATTGCTATCTGGCATCATTCCCTTTTACTCGTTGGACTCCAAGGTATCCCAGGTGGGGACTATACCACCAACGCAAATTATCAGGAGCAGTTGATCTGCTCCTGTCTTGTGAGTATCCACTTTTATCATATATTTTATTTGAAGTTCTATGCAGAGAACACTATTGGTTGTCCTTTTCTATTTGAGTGCCTCTCGTATTACGGAAGGAGGAAGGACGTGAAGGAAAGTCACCCCATATCCTACAAGCGGGGATCCAAACCGCTGCACGCCCTCTATACCAGAGCTGGTCTAGCTCTTTTAAATGTGAGTTTGCAATCAAGTTTTACATTTTAATTCTTCAAATTCCAAACATACTACACTATTGTGGCTCTGTATTTGTTCTTATCCCTTTTATATGAGACGTCCTATAAGGAAGATAGCAAGAAAGACTGCTGTTCCAGACCAAGCATCATTATACAATACGATTCCAAAGGACATTGTCAGATGAGACTTTTTCTTTTTATTCATTGATTTTATCCGGACTTTTTGTACTATTTAAAGTTTTATCTAAGCGCAGCCTTTTCCTGTATTTTTTTTTACTATCTTGTGTTTTTATCCTAAGGGTTTTTGAGGGATTCCCTTATAGGGTTGCTGCTAACTTGTGTTATCTAGCGCTTACTCATTGTTCTGTTTACTTACTATTTATATGTTTAAATTTTCTATCTCAAGTTCATTTGTCTGATTTTTGTAATCTGGTTATCAATTTACTATCATTTTGGTTTTAATAACCACACCCAATTAAGATATGATGATGAGAGAATTACAATGAGAGGAATATGAGAATTATATGACAGGAGATACAGGAACCAATATACAATTGGAAATAAAAAATTAACAGTGTGTGAAGAAAGTTAGAATAATTAAAGTTTACCATCAAATTTTTCCTCTTTTCTCCTAAGCCACCATAAAACATGTTAGTGCATATAATTGTGCTACTATGATAAAGAGTGAATAAAAAAGACATACTAAATATCTCTTGTACAAAGCAGAACACATTAACATGTACATTTAATGGGTGGCCCTCCAACGTGCCACAAAAATTTGCAATTTGTAATTACACTTGCAGAGTTAAGAATTTTACTAACAATTTTCTATATGCCTGGTAAATGATTGCTGGCTCTAAACGCAAAAACACTAGTTATTTGTGATAGTGCATATTTCTTTTCAATAGCAGCTGGTTAGTACAACTAAGAGTTATTTTTTCCATTATGCGTTGCATTCCAATAACAATTCATTTTTTGACATTGTAAACAAAAAAAAAAAAAACAGTTTTCACCTTTGTGGAATAACCATCTCACTGTTGGTTTACAACAAAAGGGATAATTAGCTCCTTTTCAATTTTTTTCCTGTATGTATCTTTTACCCTTTTCTCCCTACGACACTAACTGTGACATATTGTACAAACTGCCTGGTTTTCTAGTTGCTTTGAAGCGTTACTATTTGAGATGCAGCTTGCAAATCGTTTTCTACGCAACTAACAAAATTACACACAAGCCGAATCAGTTTCATTGATGTTGTGACTTTTAAAATAACTTATTAGGATCACTACTGATGTAGCTACAACAGCAACAAAGTAATTATATTAGATATATAGTAGAAAAGAAGCCTATATACTTCTTTAATATTCTATTAAATTCTAATATTCTATTTAAGAGTACAGGTTGCCCTTCTCTGAAGCATTGTTCGGAGTCTATTAACTTTTCTGCAGGTAAGGGGAGAAAAAAGTCATGTCAAGGAACTCGAGTTATAAAATGTATCTCAAAAGGCAACAATTAAAATGTTTAAGGAAACTGTTGTTCTCAGACTATACATCACATATGTTCTAAAGTACTAACCTTCAAAGTATACATAGCCCACCTACAGGGTGCCACAACCATTCATTATTAAATGCACAGCAAATTATAATATATTGAAATACACAGATGTTTCATGTTGATCTTTTGTTTTCCAAAGATATCAGATATTGTAGATTTATCAAAATGTGAACAGATTGCTTTATGTTCTTATGTTTAGGTTTTTGCTAGTCTTTTTTTACTTCGTATATTAAGAGAGCCCACACCAGTAGGAAGAAAAGACGACCATTGCTAGACATGGCCAGACTTCAGTCCTTGATGGATAAAGCAAACAATGGACCTCTAACTCATGGTGAAAAAAATACAACCCTCATAATTACAGATTGATATGTTTCTGTTAGTGTTCTTAAAGGAACTCTATAGTTACCCAGACCACTTCATCTCAATGAAGTGGTCTTACTGCAGTGTACCTGTCAACCCTGCAATTCTTTTAGAAACTGAACAGCAGGGTTAGATCCACCTCTAGTTGCTGTCAGTATAACACCCACTAGAGGCACTCTGCTGCACTGACCGAGTAAAACTCAATCATGTGACTCCCTAGGAAAGCATTGAAACGATCAATCTGTGGCTATAGTGGGGGATGGGATTTAATACCACTAGTAGCAGTGCGGTATAATATAAGGAATACAGATTTGTATTCTTAACAATACAGCGTTCCATTAAGCCTCCTGGTATATTTGGATAGAACCTGTTTGCTTGCGTGCATGGTGAAGTACCGGACCTGCTAACATCTATAAATTGTGCTTTTTCTTTTCATCACTTTTGTGTGTGACTCTGGAATGGAACTCTATTTATGACTTTCCTTTCTCTCTTGCCTTGCCTTTTGTTCAGCTTAGACTTTTCTGTAGCTCTCTGGAATATTGTGTGATTCCATTTTATTTTTATTTTCCCCCTTGTGTCATGGAACTTTTTGTCTAAGGAAGCCTTGGAACACACTGCAGGGCTGGCCTGGAGCTGCCGCTCCAATGCTAACAGTAGTATGCCAGGTGCTGCTCCCTGCCGCTAGGTTAAAGGCGTAAAAAACGTCTCACACTGGGAGTGCTCCAGGCACTCCAGGTACCATAACTATTACAGTGTGCCATAGTGGTTATGGTACTTGTAGTGTTTCATCCGGTTATTGTGTAATGCCATGTTTTCCTTGTATTTCCGATTTTACATCCTTCTTTCCTGACTTCCTGATACATGTAGAGATTTAACTCACTATTTGCACTCTGTAAAGTTGCCTGCTCAATTTATTCCTGGGCCAAAGCGACAAAGAGACAGTCTTACTTCTACTAATTGTTTGTCATGAATAATTCAGCCTATCCATTTGTTTCTCACTGTAATTTAACATACAAGCTCACGTTATCATGTGATATCATGTGATTTTACGTCATTGCACTTTCAGAGTGCTTGTCACGGCTTAAACAGATGCTCATGTTGTTCTCTTATCGAATTACATTAACTCATTTATTGCTGGACTAAATATTATAGCGAACAAGCTATTTCTGTGTGCTCTGTCAGCACCTAAGAGACGATAGAATGTGATTTAATAGTATAGCATAGTATAAGGTCAAATAAAAGACAGTAAAATAAGTAATACACATTAAATGAAGGGATCATTTTTAAATCATCAAGTACGCTAACATATGTGTGTATACTGCTTAGGGGGATATTCCACGCACTGCACTTTAAGTTACTTTTTTCACAACTGGTTTGGTGAGAACACACTTAAGTTCTTGCACAGCCTATGGATTTGCAGCAAAGTTATAGGCCATTCATATGTAAGTTTCAGTTCGTAGTGGCTGAGTATTTTTTTTAAAACCATCCATGATGTTGCCTGCCAATGTATAGCCAATTTTGACAAATTAAAATCAAAATGTTCTGTTGTTTTTTTTAAATTTTTTTTAGAAATAGTCATAAACTAAACTTATTATTGCATTAATGGGAGCTATGTAATCATGATTGGAAGGGTCAATGGCAAGAGAATGATGGATTTTAGGAATGTAAATAACAACACTGATTATTCACGTGTTCTAGAAGAAATCATGTCAGTGTGGTTCACATAAACACTAGGATGACTCCAAAGTTACCCATGTGCAGCCAAACTGGTCTGAGTTATCTAACTTCAGCTTGAGATCGTCATTAGAGAAGTGAGATATATGAGAAGCAAGCGAGGACAATGGCAGCTGGACCCAAAATGGGCATTTTCATCAAATGAAAAACAAAACAAATTCTACGTGCAAGCAAATTATGTGTTATTTCTCATGTACTGTAATTGCCAGCTATGCAATTGCAAAGACTTTGTTTGGTTATTTCCAATGGTGAAAACATGCAAGCAGGGAAGTATTGCTTCCACGTTTTCTCATTTGAGCTGACAACATTTTCCAACTTGTTTACATGACTTACTGAAGAAAGTTGTTAGTGTAAAACACCACAAATGCTTGCATATGTTCTAAAACATGTATTAAGAATAAACTATCTATATCAGAGGTGGCCAAACATTAGACCTACAGTTTTCCTAGAGCTACAAGTGTAGTTCTACAACAAGAAGATACTCCTTCTACATGCCAAAAATACCTGTGAGTCCAGTGCACTAGGCAGATACATTATATATATTTCATAAAATTCCCGATAAAAGTCAAATGCCGTTCGCTGAAAGGAACAATCTGCATGTTACAAGATGAATAAGTAGTATAACAGGAAGCCTTGGTCTGAAATGAAAGCACATAGGGGACATGGGGTTCCTCAAATGTAAAGTTTTAATGCAAACAGATTAAATATGAAAATAAATGTATTTACAATA
This sequence comes from Pelobates fuscus, assembly GCF_036172605.1. Taxonomy (NCBI): domain Eukaryota; kingdom Metazoa; phylum Chordata; class Amphibia; order Anura; family Pelobatidae; genus Pelobates; species Pelobates fuscus. The sequence continues at coordinate 133,750,659 of NC_086318.1, read as the reverse complement.
AAGGTGCTTATGTACAAGCACTATAGCAGGTTGCAGACCATGCCGAACGTCCTAACAGTGGATGGACACCACAGAAGTATTGGTGATTCATATAAGTTTAAGTGAGCGAATAGGAACGCTTATATCAATACTCCATATATTTGTACTGATGGCATGGTCAGCTACATGATGATTATATAGCTTGTACTTTAGCACCTCTGTTGTGAGTGTGTTTACTTACTTACTTACCATTTGTATTAAAAGTTTTACTCTATTGGGGCTCCTTGTCTCCTGTGCACGCTCTATTTCGGATCATTGCAATTTTCCTGTAAATACCACTTTTTAAAGATGAACATATTTTCCATCAGAGCTGCTATTACAACTCTTCCGACCCCTTACAACTCCAATGGTCGGGCTTCCCAAAACATTCACACACACATTACCAAACACAAATACCATACTCACAGACACAATAATGGATACACATACAGATAAAACATGCACACATAAAGATACACATTGCCAAACCACACACACATTCCAATACACAATGCCACACCACACACATACACTAACACTGCAAGATACATACACTCAAAATTTGAAGCCACCTTGTTGGTTTCCTACATCTTGTAGCAAGAGGATGGCTTCCAGGCGTTCAAAGGGCATTCGGCTGCAAACTTTGATGCCTCTTACATGGCTTCTTCACACACTGAGAGGAAGTGATATATTATCACTTCCCCCCAGCACTACTGCACAGGAGAAGATAGAGGGTAGTCAGCATTGTGGAGAGAGCCATAGTGACCAATATTGAAGGGTCAACAGAAACCGACCAGTATATCCAAGTAAGAGGCCCACACAGGAGTTCTGCCATGCAATCTGGTTAGAGGAGATAGCTATATCTGCTCAACTTGACCGCATATCTCTACACAGCCCCATGCAAGCCCTAGGACCACTTACTGGGGTACTGGCTGTACCCCCTTCATAGCATCCATGTTTGCCATACTTTAAAAGCAGTTTACATAAAGCAGTTCACATAAAAAAGTTCTAAAACTGGAGCAATCACCATTGTAACCTATTGACCGCTCAACTTTTAGAACTTTGTCCCAAAATCACTTTTTAAAAATAACCATGTAACCCTTTGGAATCTTAAGAGCAATTCAACTAATAGTTAAAGGGACACTGTAGGCACTGTAATTATAATAGTTACATTATCTGGGGTGTCTTGGCGCTGTCCTTCCATTTAGCATCAAACCATTCTAATGTTTTAAAACTAAACGAGAGTCCCCAGAGGCCCATCCCTACTGTTGTGCAATGGGTGACTGTGATTGGCTGAGAGTGATAGCTGACCACATTTAGCCTAACAAAGAGCAATTACAGATATAAGTGTATAACCTGTTCCTTAGCCATACCTCCTGTGGGGGCCAGTGAGCATTATTTAGTATTAAATTGTTGGAGTATGACTTAACACTAAATGATGGGATGGTGCCAAAGGATGCCATTAAATAGTTATTTTGCCTACAGTGTCCATTTTTGAGTGGATTTTAAAAGACTTCTAGATAAAAGGTGTTCAAATATGCCTTTTAAAAATGGCATGTACTGTATTTCCAGCTATTTCCAGCTAGCGTACAGAGAATTATGGGAACTGGAGAAGCAAGAGTTGACACCTTCCTATATAAAGTATTTAACTGCAACACCCATTATTCTTACTGAGAGATTGAGAAGACAATCTAGGGATTCCCAGCTCCCGAAATGGAATATTTTGGAAATAAGTTGGGGACTAATATATATATATTTTTTAAAGAATATTAATATTTGTATAGGTTGCCAACTAGTATGCCAGGTCTTTTGGTGTTCATTAATAAGCCAGATTACAGCTAGCCCTGAGAGACATGGCAGAAAAAGAGTCCTCATCTTGAATTAATTGTTCGTATTGAAACTATGCCACATCTCTTCAAGCTAGATGTTGCTCACTATCCCTTTGATATGATAATGACATACTTCTTAGCAGATGAATATGCAAATTAAAGGCAGTAATTTGGTGGCATGCACCTGCTGACACTGTACCAGTATGCTAGTGTGTGCAACTGAACATTGCAAACCGCACAAAGACATCAGAGGTAAATTAAATTCTAATGTTGTATACATTGTACAGATGCTTCCACTCTTCTCTAAATTTTGACTTTTAAAGGATCTGTGACGGGGAATCTCCATTTTTCACTGCACGTAATTCAAGGACGTCTATGTGTCAGATTTTTTTCCCCTTTCTTTCTTGTCTGGGTGCTGCACATTTCAGTCTGGCTGTTCTTTTAGAAAGAAAAGGCGGATGATTTCCCTTTTAATACACAACTAAATTGACAAACTGGCAACGAGGTGTCAAGAAAACGAAGACATAGTACGGGTGGAAAAGAAATCTATGGGATTTAAGATTTGATTGAAACCTTGCTTGCCAAAACAGATCTACACAATGCGGCAAAGCAACTAAACTATAGATTTTAAGTTACGGACAAAAAAAGGTCACTTTTTTTTAATCAAAAGCAAGTTCTTTAATTTGGGCAACTTTGAGAAACAAATATCTGGTGTGCCAACTGTAATTTACATTTACAGCCATTGCACTAGAGGACAAATAAGTGATTGACCCATAAGCTGAGGCAGGGAGCATATTGAAGAGAATAAATGGAGAGTGACAATCATCAAAGTGAATAGTACCCTAAATGTTTAAAATTGTACATATATTTATTATAAGGAAGATACCACTGGATATTTCCCAAACTTCCACCTGAGATACACAGATTGTTTCAGTGTCTATTAAAGGGACACTGTAGGCAACCAGACCACTTCACCTAATTGAAGTGGTCTGGGTGCTGTGTCCCTTTTGCACTTAGTGCTAGAGAACTGCAATGTTTACATTGCAGCTCTAAGTCTGCCCTCTGTGGCTGTCTAACAGACAGCCACTGGGGGTGTTTACGGATTTGTAATGGACTTTTGGTCCGTTATCTGATGCTGGACGTCCTCACGGACCTCCAGTGTCAGATTTTCTGTACAGGAGGTCTAATGCGCACGCAGCCTCACCCAGGTTGGTTTCAATTCTGTTGTGATTATGGTGTGGTATGTGTGTCTAGGGGCTGAAGCTAAGGGCTGTAGAAAGTTTGTGTGTATAGGTGATGTAGTATGTGTAGGGGATGTAGCTCTACAAGCCATACAAAAGCACCATATAAAGTATAAATATAGGGAGAAGAAAGTACACCCATCGTGAATGAACTTACAGTGACTCCCCACTAAACATTGTTAATTCTTTAAAAACCTTTTGCCAATGTAACATTCTTCAATAGTAGATCACAATATCTACAGGTTTTGTATGCATTTAAAGATTCCTTTAATCTCCTTAGATACTGAATAGAGGTTGGAGAAGGTTGATCCCAATGGTGAAGATTGTACAATTCTGGAACTTCAGGAACTATGGAATCTTGCAATTGGAAGGAACTTAAAATAATAAAGCTTTAATGAGTCATTCACCTATCTGTACTAACTGTTCATATCAGTCATATTCGTTTGTCATATGCAACTCCCTGTGGCGTCTCCACATCTACTAACTGCCCAGGATTATGGGGGAAAGGTGGTGGAATGGTGGGGTTCTGTGGGGACACTGGTGTACCAAATGTTACCACGTGTCTCCCCTAGCACTGGAACCCTCTGGAACTCTGCATCTCTGCATATTGGTCCATAAGTAACTTCAGTCCATTCACAGGGGGACTCTTATGGACTGAGTAAGTAGATATGTGTTTGTGAAGGGCACAGTCCTTGAAAGGTCCTATACTCTTGTAAATCTCTACCTTTATAACAGTGAACACGAGCTTTCAAATAGACAATGCAGATTCTATCCAGCTTCAGTGGAGAGTGTCTAATTTTGGAGGAAGACCTTAACGTGCCACTGGAGTACACATTGAATACATTATTGGGAACTTTGTCCCATTAAGACTAGTGATGTCGCGAACATAACATTTTCGGTTCGCGAACGGCGAATGTGAACTTCCGCAAATGTTCGCGAACGGGCGAACCGAGCGAACCGCCATAGACTTCAATGGGCAGGCGAATTTTAAAACCCACAGGGACTCTTTCTGGCCACAATAGTGATAGAAAAGTTGTTTCAAGGGGACTAACACCTGGACTGTGGCATGCCGGAGGGGGATCCATGGCAAAACTCCCATGGAAATTTACATAGTTGATGCAGAGTCTGGTTTTAATCCATAAAGGGCATAAATCACCTAACATTCATAAATTGTTTGGAATAACGTGCTTTAAAACATCAGGTATGATGTTGTATCGATCAGGTAGTGTGAGGGTTATGCCCGCTTCACAGTGACAGACCAAACTCCCCGTTTAACGCACCGCAAACAACCGCAAACAGTCCATTTGCACAACCGCAAACTCCCCATTTGCAAAAGGTTGGATACCAAGCTAGCCATGTCCCGTTCCTTGTCCTCACTGATGTCATTGAAGGTCTCTCTTCCTCCACACAGGAAGCGGGAGATGGAAAAAGATGCTTGGTCGGTCCTCCTACCTCAAATTTGGGGCACTGCGCGTGCAATCTAATGTGCCACCACATAGGAGTGGTGTGTTAAGTAGTACTATTCCTATCAGTTTAATCCCTGTTACGTCCCCTATCAGGGGACATGTATATAAGGCATCGATTTTAGGTAGCGGGAGATGGAAAAAGATGCTTGGTCGGTCCTCCTACTTCAAATTTGGGGCACTGCGCGTGCAATATAATATGCCACCAGATAGGAGTAGTGTGTTAAGTAGTACTATTCCTATCAGTTTAATCCCTGTTACGTCCCCTATAAGGGGACGTGTATATAAGGCATCGATTTTAGGAAGAGGGAGATGGAAAAAGATGCTTGGTCGGTCCTCCTACTTCAAATTTGGGGCACTGCGCGTGCAATCTAATGTGCCACCAGATAGGAGTAGTGTGTTAAGTAGTACTATTCTTATTAGTTTAATCCCTGTTACGTCCCCTATCAGGGGACGTGTATATAAGGCATCAATTTTAGGAAGCGGGAGATGGAAAAAGATGCTTGGTCGGTCCTCCTACTTCAAATTTGGGGCACTGCGCGTGCAATCTAATGTGCCACCAGATAGGAGTGGTGTGTTAAGTAGTACTATTCCTATCAGTTTAATCCCTGTTACGACCCCTATCAGGGGAAGTGTATATGGCATCGATTTTAGGAACCGGGAGATGGAAAAAGATGCTTGGTTGGTCCTCCTACTTCAAATTTGGGGCACTGCGCGTGCAATCTAATGTGCCACCAGATAGGAGTAGTGTGTTAAGTAGTACTATTCTTATTAGTTTAATCCCTGTTACGTCCCCTATCAGGGGACGTGTATATAAGGCATCAATTTTAGGAAGCGGGAGATGGAAAAAGATGCTTGGTCGGTCCTCCTACTTCAAATTTGGGGCACTGCGCGTGCAATCTAATGTGCCACCAGATAGGAGTGGTGTGTTAAGTAGTACTATTCCTATCAGTTTAATCCCTGTTACGTCCCCTATAAGGGGACGTGTATATAAGGCATCAATTTTAGGAAGAGGGAGATGGAAAAAGATGCTTGGTCGGTCCTCCTACTTCAAATTTGGGGCACTGCGCGTGCAATCTAATGTGCCACCAGATAGGAGTAGTGTGTTAAGTAGTACTATTCTTATTAGTTTAATCCCTGTTACGTCCCCTATCAGGGGACGTGTATATAAGGCATCAATTTTTGGAAGCGGGAGATGGAAAAAGATGCTTGGTCGGTCCTCCTACTTCAAATTTGGGGCACTGCGCGTGCAATCTAATGTGCCACCAGATAGGAGTGGTGTGCTAAGTAGTACTATTCTTAGCAATTTAATCCCTGTTACGTCCCCTATCAGGGGACGTGTATATGGCATCGATTTTAGGAACCAGGAAATGGAAAAAGATGCTTGGTCGGTCCTCCTACTTCAAATTTGGGGCACTGCGCGTGCAATCTAATGTGCCACCAGATAGGAGTGGTGTGTTAAGTAGTCCCCATCATCAGGCCTTTTTTAGTCGAATGTATCGCCCACTGTCAGTCCTTCGGGATCCATCCCTCATTCATCTTAATAAAGGTGAGGTAATCTAGACTTTTTTGACCTAGGCGATTTCTCTTCTCAGTGACAATACCTCCTGCTGCACTGAAGGTCCTTTCTGACAGGACACTTGAAGCGGGGCAGGCCAGAAGTTCTATCACAAATTGGGATAGCTCATGCCACAGGTCAAGCCTGCACACCCAGTAGTCAAGGGGTTCATCGCTCCTCAGAGTGTCGATATCTGCAGTTAAGGCGAGGTAGTCTGCTACCTGTCGGTCGAGTCGTTCTCTGACGGTGGACCCCGAATGGCTGTGGCGATGCGTAGGACTTAAAAAGCTCTGCATGTCCTCCATCAACAACATGTCTGTAAAGCGTCCTGTCCTTGCTGGCGTGGTCATGGGAGGAGGAGGATTACTTTCACCTCTTCCCCTGTTAGATTCCCATTGTGCTGTGACATCACCCTTATACGCTGTGTAAAGCATACCATTTTTTAATTGATTTTGGAACTGCTGCATCCTTTCCGACTTGCCGTAATTCGGTAACTTTTCAGGCACTTTCTGCTTATACCGGAGGTCTAGTAGCGTGGACACCCAGTACAGGTCGTTCTCCTTCAGCCTTTTTATAGGAGGGTCCCTCAACAGACATGACAGCATGAAAGATCCCATTTGCACAAGGTTGGATGCCGAGCTACTCATGTCCTGTTCCTCGTCCTCAGTGATCTCACTGAAGGTATGTTCTTCCCCCCCAGCCACGTACAACACCACGGGTACCAGATAGGTGACAAAGAGCACCCTGGGATGCCTGTTGTGGTTGGTCTTCCTCCTCCTCCTCAAAGCCACATTCCTCCTCTGACTCCTCTTCCTCACAATCCTCTTCCAGCGTTGCCGCAGGTCCAGCAAGCAATGCTGATAAGACTGTTTCTGGTGGTGATGGTGACCACAACTCTTCCTCTTCACGCTCATCTACGGCTTGATCCAGCACTCTTCGCATGGCACGCTCCAGGAAGAAAACAAATGGTATGATGTCGCTGATGGTGCCTTTGGTGCGACTGACTAGGTTTGTCACCTCCTCAAAAGAATGCGTGAGCCTACAGGCATTGCGCATGAGCATCCAGTAACGTGGCAAAAAAAATCCCAGCTCCACAGAGGCTGTCCTAGCACCCCGGTCATACAAATACTCGTTAACGGCTTTTTCTTGTTGGAGCAGGCGGTCGAACATTAGGATGTTGAATTCCAACGTGTCGGGCTGTAGCAAATCAAGCGCCTCACTGGCATGTTGTTTCACCGCTGGATATCGGAAAAGTGCGCCATGGCCATGTAGGAATGCCTGAAATGGCCACACACCTTCCTGGCCTGCTTAAGGACGTCCTGTAAGCCTGGGTACTTATGCACAAAGCGTTGTACGATTAGATTACACACATGTGCCATGCACGGCACACAAACAAATTTCTTCCGTTGTCACAAACCACTTTGCCGATCTCCAGTTGGTGCGGAGTCAGCCACTGATCCACCTGTGCGTTCAGGGCGGACAGGAGTGCTGGTCCGGTGTGACTCTGCTTTCAGGCAAGTCAACCCCAAGACGGCGTGACACTGCAGTATCCGGGATGTGAAAGAGTACCTGGGGAGCTGGGGGGGTGCCGTTGATGTGGAGCAAGACGCAGCAGCAAAAGAGGACTCAGCCGAGGAGGTTATGGAAGAGGATGGAGTAGGAGGAGTAGAGGAGGTGGCAGCAGGCCTGCCTGCAAGTCGTGGCGGTGTCACCAACTCCTCTGCAGAGCCACGCATTCCATGCTTGGCAGCCATCAGCAGGTTTACCCAATGCGCAGTGTAGGTAATATACCTGCCCTGACCATGCTTTCAAGACCAGGTATCCGTGGTCAGATGGACCCTTGCCCCAACACTGTGTGCCAGACATGCCATTACTTCCTTTTGCACAATCGAGTACAGGTTGGGGATTGCCTTTTGTGCAAAGAAATTTCGGCCGGGTACCTTCCACTGCGGTGTCCCAATAGCTACTAATTTTTGGAATGCCTCAGACTCCACCAGCTTGTATGGTAAAAGCTGGCAGGCTAAGAGTTCAGTCAAGCCAGCTGTCAGACGCCGGGGAAGGGGGTGACTTTGTGACATTGGCTTCTTACGCTCAAACATGTCCTTGACAGACATCTGACTGTGGGCAGATGAGCAGGAACTGCTCAAGGCGAGAGACGGAGGGGCGGATGGTTGAGACGGGGCAAGGAGGACAGCAGTGGTTAACCTGGCTGAAGATGCTGGACCAGGAGGAGGATGGCGGCTTTGAGTTTGTGTGCTGCTTGTACTCATGTGTTGATCCCATAGGCGTTTGTGATGTGCGATCATGTGCCTTCGCAAAGCAGTTGTACCTAGGTGGGTGTTGAACTTCCCACGACTCAGTTTCTTTTGGCACAGGTTGCAAATGGCATCGCTGTTGTCAGAGGCAGACACACAAAAAAAATGCCACACTGCTGAGCTCTGCAATGACAGCATTCTGGTGGTGGCAACAGCATGCGTTGATTGGCGTGCTGTCTGGCTGACCCCGGGTGCCGATGCATGCTGTCTGACTGTGCCACTAGCTCCTTGCGACGACCTCCCCCTGCTTCCAACTCGTCTCCTCCTCCTCCTCTCTGTCTCCCCATCTGAACTTTCCACCTGTTCTTCTTCTCTTCTAGCGGACACCCACGTGACATCCACGGACGCAAAAAAAAGCAGACTGATATTCTAGCCCTAAAAAGGGCTTTTTGGGGTGCTGTCCTTACAGCAGAGATCAGATGAGTCCTTCAGGACTGTAGTGGACACTGAATACACTAGCCTAGCTATCAATTTCCCTATCAAATCAGCAGCAACTACACTGACCCTACTCTCACTAAGAATGCAGCTTCACAATGAATGTAAAATGGATGCTGTGTAGGAGATGGGATTATCTGGGAGGGAGGGTCTGCTGCTGATTGGCTGGAATGTGTCTGCTGACTGTGAGGTACAGGCAGGGTCAAAGTTTACTCAATGAAGACGAATAGGGGGCGGACGGAACAGCGATTGTGTTTGCCGTCCGTGGCGAACGCGAACAAGCGATGTTCGCCAGGAACTTTTCGCCAGCGAACAGTTCGGGACATCACTAATTAAGACCATACAAACTATCTTGCATGAACAACTCGAGATCCCTACACTCAGAACATAGGGACCTCTACTCCAGCCCGAATAAGATCTATCCCAGACTGGATTACCTTTTTTTTAATGCTGGAAATCTTTTATTTTGCTTTATTAATATTCTTTATTTTTGTACTGCAAGGGAGAACAATCAAGTTTAAGCAGACATTTTGTAATCATCAAGCACAAGTGGTTACATATAGCAAAATGACAATAGTTTTGCACTTTTTTTTTCATCGTGTAAAACAGCAAGAAGAGTAAGCTGCTGCATAAAAACAATATTGTTAGAAGTACTCAGTGCTAGCTAACAAGGCCTCTATCAAGGCATGTATAGTAGCACAGCAACACCAACAAAGCACGTAGATACAAACTCGCTTATCAGTTTGCATTAAGTATAGAGTCTGAGATGGAAAGTAGAAACCTAGGATAGGTACAAGGAAGGGAAAAAGAGATTAAACTGAAAGGCATATGCACTATGGTAACTTTAATATTAAATAAAAGTAACTTAAATAAACTACAAGCTACAAGCTAGTCGGGCTGGGCCTGTGGAATGACACCCTTGGGTGAGATTAGTCCCCGGAGCAGTCCATGCATCTCACCCCATGCCAGCTCTAAAGGCATATTGTTATTGTTGGACACTGCTGAGCTGCAAGATTGCCACCATGTTCCAGCCGCCGTCCCTCTGCTCACGTGTGGAGGCGGTTGGTCTGGAGTGTTCTCCAGAAGGAGCCACTCTTTTCTGCCTCCTTTCTGTCATGGCTGGGATGCAGGTCAGATTAACTTCTGCTTCTTTGCGGTCATCTTCCACATCTGCCTTTCCGGATATGCCTAGTCATGCCCACCATGGAGGCTTTTGCAGTGTAGCTGAGGGGAAGTAAGTTTCTTTCGTGTTGTCCCCACTCCGACATCAACCTCCAGATTCTTCTGCAATCACCGTCAGAACGCATCACAGATCAAATGAAAGCGTGCTAGCAGCTTATTAGACAGACAAGTGAGGTCAGCTTGGCACACAGGAGCTGTTACAGAGCTGGCAGCCGCCATCTTGGTGGGTGAGTTGCAGTATTTTCCGGTACTTATGCCCGAATGTCAGAGTTTATGAGCCTGGGACCAGGACTGTAGCAGCGCCGTGGTGGACTGGTATGACCCCAGCTGGTCCAAAGGGGGGGGGGGAGATCGGCTGTGTCACCTGTTCCATATCAACTAGGCCGCAAGACAGACCAGTCTCCACAGATGCATCAGGGGAGTCGATGTTGCCCTAAATTTGTTCCGAAAGGGAGCACAGAGGAGAGAGTGAGTTAGGTACCCGGCCAGCTCCGCTTTGGACAAGGATATTTAGCTTAAAGTTGGGTATTCACTCAGAGACTTCTCCGCATGGCGGTTAGGCTCTGCCTCCTGGATTGCCTTTTTATCCCACACTACTACCTTACAGAGCTGTGACAGGTTCAGATCGGGCATACCGCTGACAGTACAGGAAACCTGGATGAGACTGTCAAAATATTTCTAGGACAATAACCATGAAGACACTTTCCCCCTTTGCATTTGGGAGGCACATAAATACATGATGTGGGGATACTTCATCTCCAAAGGTACGGCAGTGAAGAGGGCCAGGAGAGCACAGCTCTGCTGCATATTACGGGAGATTCAAGATTTGGAAACAACACAAAGAGTCACTAGTCTTCTCATGCTGGCAAAGCCTGGAACTTGCTAGACAAGAACTCTCCAAACTTCTCAACACAAACTATGGAGAATAAGACCCAATAACTTCCTAACAGGATAGCAGTAACGATTCAGGACTATTTTTCTAACTCTTACTCATTGCCAGACCAATCGGGCAGGGGCTGCCTAGGTACTGAAATGGTGCAAATCCAGACATACCGTGACAGACACATCTACAAACAGATATAGCGACAGTGCAGTCCCTGAAGGAACCTATTACAGAGGAAGATCTGGAACTGGACCTTAAATTAACTAAATCTGGGAAATGCCCTGAACCAGACTGCCTCTCTCTGAGGCACTACAAAAAGTACACTGAAATACTGCTACCTTTCCAAAAGTGTTTAACTCTATCCAAGAGGGGTATTCCATACCCACCCTAAGACCTTGGCTGCAAATATTTCCCTGATATCAAAAGAGGGCAAGGATGTTGAGCAATACGCAAATTACCACCCAGTCTTTCTTTTGAATTGTGATTTGAAATTAATCACCAAAATCCTATCCCAATGACTATAGTTGTATCTCCCTGACCTGATCCACGGTGACCAGGTAGGCTTCATCCTAAAGCGAGAGGTGAGGGATTACACAGCTCGAACTTTGTGCCTAATTCATTACTCCCAAGTCACGTCGTGGGGCCTTTTGCCACTGTCTACAGATGCAGAGGTCTTCGACCGAGTGAAAGGGAAATTTTTATTTGCCACCTTGCAATACATTTCCAATACCTCTCCTGCCTTCGTAGGGTATGGGTTAGCAAGATGAATCTCTTCCTGCATCTTTCCCAGACCTTACCAATAATGATACCCAATGCATTTTTGCATCCCTTAAGGCCCTCATTCTTAAGTATATCTGGCATCAAGCTAAGATACACCTCAGCTATGATACCCTTGCCTTGCCCTGTCAAAGCTATACTACCACTTGAAGTGGTCCAAGTCTGAAATACTCAAGTTATAGAAGGAGGTGGGGCGGTGCAGGTAGGCAGACAGCTGGGGGTGTTGGCATAGATGAACAAGTTGCAGGGGACTAAAATAGCAACCCCCCTATCTCTTGATTTTTGCCACGCTTTGTATCCAGCATGCTGTCGCCTCCAAGATGGAATTGTCCTCCTTTTTGTCCCCGCTATTGCTGGTAATTCTTAACCCTGCCTTCCCACCAGGTATGGGGGAATAAGTTACGACCACTGATCACATTTTAGGGGCTGAGGAAACAAAATGTCATGGCATAATTCTATTACCGGCAACTATTGGAGTTTTACTCATCTATCTCACAGTGTCAGTGTAACCTTCTCTCAAGGGAACTCACATCATTTAAATCCTTCTGTGGTGACCATGACCTATTAGAACATGGGATTTTAATTCTCTACATGACACTTTAAAACCATGTGAATGTAGCCGCACCTAAATTCATGTAAGGGGAGAGGAGGCATTGGGACAAGAGTTCTTAATTAAATTCCAAGAGTCTGCATATAGACTCTTCTACTACTGATAGAGGACTCCACAGCTTCTGAATTCCATAGACCCCTTAATCGACAGCTGATGCAGGAGATGCGGAGAAGAGGGGGGCACACTCCTGCATATATTTTGGGAATGCAGCCTAATCTGCTCCTATTGAGAAAAAAAATACATGGGCTACTTAATAGATTCTCAGATAAACCACCTCCCTTTGTTTCTGCCTCATTTTTGCTCCATCACACAACAACTAAATCTTCTCACTATAAAAATATCTCTGAAGACCTGTGGCCAATTGATCCCCCAATTTAGAAAAAGAGACACCCCTCCCCCAAATAGCCTGTGGTTCCGACAGGAACTCTGTTATATAGAGGAACTCAAATTGGGAGCTGTAGCTCAAAATCAGTCTTACTTGGTGACCTGGACCCACTGGCTTCTTTCTACAGAATCTGTGGAATTCCTGGAACTCATGGATTATTATCACCTTTTATCATGATATGGTTAACCTAGAGTTTACATGATTCATGTAAACGCCTATGGGTTCATTGCGTGCAATCTGTGCTGTGCACTAAATATGCAGGGGTTATAAAAGTTTTAATTGATGTTTCCACAGTTGATTCTTATCGTGCAGACTTGCAATACTACATGCTTGTTACTTTAATGTTGTATGATCAGTAATTGTCAGAAAATGTAAATATAATTTACAAACAAAAAAAATTCACATTTTATTTTTTTTAATTCACATATGATTACTTTCATTAGCTGGGAAAATATTTTTAATACTATAGCTAGTGTAAAAATATAGTGATAAAGATAAGCACAAAAGTGGCATTTGCTAGAAATGCTTGCCAAAAAAACAACACATTGGTGTGTATCTGTGGCATGTGTTAAAGGAACTCTCCATTCCAGTCCATAACCACGAAAGAGGGACTGTAATGGTTATGATGCCAAGAGTGCCTGGCACCATTTCACCAAAATCAGTCAAATGTAGCATGGTTTTAAACTTACTTGAGCTCTACCGGGTGCCCATCCTGTATCTGGAGTCTTCTCAGAGCTGTAGACGTTGGATGTCACGTGTGCTTTTCTTTAAATACAGGAACGGATTCCACTCATTAATTGACTGAGAGTACAACATAGGCATCTAGGTTCTCCTGTTTAAAAGACCGGATGCAGTACAGGTGCCCAGCAGGACCTAGGTAAGTGTCAAATAGTACTGAAAAAGCTTGGCCAATTATGCTGGGATGGTACTAAGGCACTGCCAGAATTATAATTACTACAGTTAGCTCTGAGTAGTTCTACAGTAGTTCTCTGAGTGTTCTTTAAAGCTATTGTTAACATAGTAAAAATAATAGTTTTACACAAGAAATTAATGTTTTTCCATTTTCATTTGTATTAACTGGCACGTTTTACATCAGTTTGTAGAGATACTTTATACCAACAAGAAATATGACTTATAAAGAGCAGATCTAGCTATATAAATATAGGTCTACCACAATACACATGTTTTGTCTCTTTTTATAATGCAATTATAGAAGTACAGGGAGTGCAGAATTATTAGGCAAGTTGTATTTTTGAGGATTAATTTTATTATTGAACAACAACCATGTTCTCAATGAACCCAAAAAACTCATTAATATCAAAGCTGAATATTTTTGGAAGTAGTTTTTAGTTTGTTTTTAGTTATAGCTATTTTAGGGGGATATCTGTGTGTGCAGGTGGCTATTACTGTGCATAATTATTAGGCAACTTAACAAAAAACAAATATGAACCCATTTCAATTATTTATTTTTACCAGTGAAACCAATATAACATCTCAACATTCACAAATATACATTTCTGACATTCAAAAACATAACAAAAACAAATCAGTGACCAATATAGCCACCTTTCTTTGCAAGGACACTCAAAAGCCTGCCATCCATGGATTCTGTCAGTGTTTTGATCTATTCACCATCAACATTGCGTGCAGCAGCAACCACAGCCTCCCAGACACTGTTCAGAGAGGTGTACTGTTTTCCCTCCTTGTAAATCTCACATTTGATGATGGACCACAGGTTCTCAATGGGGTTCAGATCAGGTGAACAAGGAGGCCATGTCATTAGATTTACTTCTTTTATACCCTTTCTTGCCAGCCACGCTGTGGAGTACTTGGACGCATGTGATGGAGCATTGTCCTGCATGAAAATCATGTTTTTCTTGAAGGATGCAGACTTCTTCCTGTACCACTGCTTGAAGAAGGTGTCTTCCAGAAACTGGGAGTTGAGCTTGACTCCATCCTCAACCCGAAAAGGCCCCACAAGCTCATCTTTGATGATACCAGCCCAAACCAGTACTCCACCTCCACCTTGCTGGCGTCTGAGTCGGACTGGAGCTCTCTGCCCTTTACCAATCCATCCATCTGGCCCATAAAGACTCACTCTCATTTCATCAGTCCATAAAACCTTAGAAAAATCAGTCTTGAGATATTTCTTGGCCCAGTCTTGACGTTTCAGCTTGTGTGTCTTGTTCAGTGGTGGTCGTCTTTCAGCCTTTCTTACCTTGGCCATGTCTCTGAGTATTGCACACCTTGTGCTTTCGGGCACTCCAGTGATGTTGCAGCTCTGAAATATGGCCAAACTGGTGGCAAGTGGCATCTTGGCAGCTGCACGCTTGACTTTTCTCAGTTCATGGGCAGTTATTTTGCGCCTTGGTTTCTCCACACGCTTTTTGCGACCCTGTTGACTATTTTGAATGAAACGCTTGATTGTTCGATGATCACGCTTCAGAAGCTTTGCAATTTTAAGAGTGCTGCATCCCTCTGCAAGATATCTCACTATTTTTAACTTTTCTGAGCCTGTCAAGTCCTTCTTTTGACCCATTTTGCCAAAGGAAAGGAGGTTGCCTAATAATTATGCACACCTGATATAGGGTGTTGATGTCATTAGACCACACCCCTTCTCATTACAGAGATGCACATCACCTAATATGCTTAATTGGTAGTAGGCTTTCGAGCCTATACAGCTTGGAGTAAGACAACATGCATAAAGAGGATGATGTGGTCAAAATACTCATTTGCCTAATAATTCTGCACGCAGTGTATATGTTTCTTCCTCTTCTAATGCTAAACTTTTCAAAAGATTGACAACAACATAGTGTTCTACAGTGCAGTTTTTTTGTTTTTGATTTACAATTAATTCTATTAAACATCCAACAAAGTCAGAATTTTTCTGCCATGGATGTATGTTCTGAAATCTATAGACAGTGAGGGCAAAAAGTATTTGTTCCCTTGCTGATTTTGAACGTTTGCCCACTGACAAAGAAATGATCAGTCTATAATTTTAACGGTAGGTATATTTTAACAATGAGAGACAAAATAACCAGAACAAATCCAGAAAAATGTCAAAAAAGTTATTGATTTGCATGTCAATGATTGAAATAAGTATTTGACCCCTTTGACTTAGTACTTGGAGGCAAAACCCTTGTTGGCAATCACAGAGGTCAAACTTTTCTTGTAGTTGGCCACCAGGTTTGCACACATCCCAGGAGGGATTTTGTCCCACTCCTCTTTGCAGATCCTCTCCAAGTCATTAAGGTTTCAAGGTTGACATTTGGCAACTCGAACCTTCAGCTCCCTCCACAGATTCTATGGGATTAAAGTCTGGAGACTGGCTAGGCCACTCCAGGACCTTAATGTGCTTCTTCTTGAGCCACTCCTTTGTTCCCTTGGCTGTGTGTTTTGGGTCATTGTCATGCTGGAATACCCATCCACGACCCATTTTCAATGCCCTGGCTGAGGGAAGGAAGTTCTCACCCAATATTTGACATGGCCCGTCCATTGTCCATTTGATGCGGTGCAGTTGTCCTGTCCCTTTAGCAGAAAAACAACACCAAAGCATAATGTTTCCACCTCCATGTTTGACGGTGGGGATGGTGTTCTTGGGGTCATAGGCAGCATTCCTCCTCATCTGACCCCAACACTTTCACCCAGTTCTCCTCTGAATCATTTAGATGTTCATTGACAAACTTTAGACAGGCCTGTATATGTGCTTTCTTGAGCAGGGGGACCTTGCAGGCGGTAGGCGTAGTGTGTTACCAATTGTTTTCTTGGTGACTATGGTCCCAGCTGCCTTGAGATCATTAACCAGATCCTCTCGTGTAGTTATGGGGTGATTCCTCACCGTTCTCATGATCATTGAAACTCCACGAGGTGAGATCTTGCATGGAGCACCAGACAGAGGGAGACTGACAGTTATTTTGTGTTTCTTCCATTTGCAAATAATCTCACCAACTGTTGTCACCTTCTCATCAAGCTGCTTGGCGATGGTCTTGTAGCCCATTCCAGCCTTGTGTAGGTCTACAATCTTGTCCCTGACATCCTTGGATAGCTCTTTGGTCCTAGCTATGATGGAGAGTATTACCTTACTGAGAGGGTAGTGGATGCATGGAATAGCCTTCCAGATTGTGAGTATATCCTTTGTTTTGAATGGCTGAAACCAGGGCCATAGTATAAGGATCTTCTGCTACTATTTACTGAACGATAAAATGCTAACATATAACACAAAATGCATGACAGATGTGACTTGCTAACTTACAGTCAAATGCATTCCTGAGTGTTATAAAATATTAATTAATATAGATGTCAGCTTACACGCAATCGTAACTTCTTAATTAATGTTTTCATAATCAACATGTGTTTAGATTGCTTTGCATCAAGTTGTGATCTTTTATTTAAACGTTATCTCCCTGTGTTACTGTAAACAATCCAATCCTTGTATCTAATGAGTGATACTCTGCTCATTCAAATTGTATACATTTGTCTTTGTGGCAGGAAAGTAAAAAATGATCTGTCATACAACAAGATCTTGCTGCAATATAATATAGAGGGCATGTGCTAAGCCAGCAAACAAGAGAAAGACTGAAAATACACACACACACACACACACACACAAACCCCAAAAGTACTTTTGTACAAAACAAAGTAAGTTGGACAGCATTTATGTGCCATCCCCATACAATAACACTTTTCTGCATCATATTTTTTATTTTTAAGTGCCATCCACAACTTTTATTTTGCTTATTACGAAATACAAGTTATATAACAAAAAGAAATACTACTTGATTAATATTTAATTTCTTCTTCTTTTTTTATTTTCTACAAGTAGCATGAATATCAGTGAACCAGATGCTAATGATCTGCCAGTGTCAACTTTCTGATCAATGTAATCAGCTTAAGTGAGATTAAATTGTGGGCTTTGCATTTCCCTCTCTCTGAAAGACCATGTGTGCAATAAAAGTTAATGAGGTGAACTGAGAAATGCGACATTGATGTGGCTGTACTCACTAGCAATGAATCCATAACCTCCCACATAAACAACAGGTGTCATCATGTGTCTAGGGAATATTGCAGTCAAGGGATAGCTCTCAAATTCCCTTTAGACAACCAACGTGTGCTATTCTGAGAATGCGGAATAACGCTATAGTGGTTTAAAAATAATATTTTAACACAAATGTGCGATGATCCCTTGGAAAAAACTTTTTTTTAAATATATTTAGAAAAATTAAATTTCTTGCCGAACTAAACCAAAGGATTAAATGCCAATTTAGAAACTAAAAAATGTTTTTGAAGACCAAACCAGATTGGATAGAAAATTGGAAATATTATTATTATTATTATTGCCATTTATATAGCGCCAACAGATTCCGTAGCGCTTTACAATATTATGAGAGGGGGGGATGTAACTATAAATAGGATAATTACAAGAAAACATACAGGAACAATAGATTAAAGAGGACTCTGCTCAAACAAGCTTACAGTCTATAGGAGGTGGGGTATAAAACACATTGGGACAGGAATATCAATCAAATAAGGTGGGAGTGAAGCAGAGCTGGAGGAGCGAGTAGAGTACTGCCCTATAGGAGAGAGCAAGAGACAGATGTTAATATTGAACATAAACATTTATTTAAGGGGTCCAGGAGATTTACCGGCTAAATAGAGATGCTTACTGGTAGTCATCTAGTCCGCAAACTACTCCTCATAGGACCACCAGCTGTCCAGTAGTTAGCATTTATCATTCCGCCCCCCCTCCCACCCCCAAAGATTTCCATAAAAAATTGGTATGTTGTGGTTCTTTGAAGAATGACTCAGAAGCTCTACTTTAGAGTTTTATTGTAGCTGACCTATTTTCCTCTGCTTCTATTGGCTGAAATTTGTAATTAACTCCAAAATGAATGCAAACATATACAGGATTTTTCACTAAAGTGAAAATTGAAGATTATATTAGCTTTAGTGTACTAATAATCTTAATTTTAGTAATGACAGGAGGCGAATATTTGCATATCTTTCTTTACTGAAAACTCCAGCAGCATAGAAACAGTAACAACCAATCAGAGAAAATATATGCTGCCCATAAAAGGCCCTGTCTATGACATCACTTCCTCTTTCTTTGAAGCGAAACAATAAACAGCAACAATAAACATAATCATATTACGTCAACAGTTCAAAAACATATTAGAATATCCAACTCCAGTAGTTCCGTGATGCAGAGGTATGGAAGGTGAATCTTTGTCTCGATGAGAAGACGTTCACGCTGCAAGAAGAAGAAAAAGGTGAAAGGTTTCTGGCGTGATAACTTGTCCGCATACAATAAGCATTAAGCATCTGACATACCAACGAACATTAGAGTGTGAAAAGATATCAACATATATTAATACTAAAGCAATGGTATTTATGAATCTATAAACACCACATAATTCAAGGTTCATGTCTAATATTCAACCTATACAAGACCCTCAAGATACGGGTCTAATTAACAAACATACAAACCATAACGTACTGACCTTCCTGAACATAAAGGGCATATTCTGTTCCACACGAGAAACATGGGAGGGATCCTATAGGGTGGGAAATATTCGCCTCCTGTCATTACTAAAATTAAGATTATTAGTACACTAAAGCTAATATAATCTTCAATTTTACCACATGACAGGAGGCTTCATATTTGCATTTTTAAAGCTTTGAATTGACCAATGTGAAGGAAGCATGAGATGTTGTCGGAATAGAACGTTCTAAACGTACTTTCTCGCGCCCAGACCGCGCAGCGTATAATGCCGGCTAGGGGAGCGTCAGCCCGAAAAGGCTTGTGAGGCCGCCACTCCCCTGACCAAGTGGGCTCCGAAACCAGGTTCGACGCCCGCGAAAGACAATAGCCAACAGACCCATCTGGTCAGTGTTGCGGTAGTCACCGGTCCATGAGGGTTCACGTAAGACGTCAGGAGGTGACCCGTCGAATGAGTTCGAAGGGGGATATTGATATCGGCATACCCATTAGCGTTCTGACCACGCACACTGTGGTGTCTGACACCGAAGACGAATCGGACTTAGTTCGTCTCGACATGGTAAAGGCAACCCCGTCTGGTGTGAGAGAGAAACCATCCATATCGCAAGCCCTAACGTCCGCCAGACATCTAAATGACTTGAGGCATAATAGGAGGGCTAGTTAGGCTGAAGGTTGTTTCAGTGACAAACAAGGATTGTCCGATCATTCCCTAAGGGATCTCAGCACCACATCCACCTGTCAGAGGTGTGAGTACTTGGGTGCCAGGGGTCTCGATAATTCGGCACCCCGTAGTAGTCGACAAAACCAGTGAATATTGATCTACTGACCTGCCCTGTACCGGAACGTGCGCCGCCGATATGGTGGGTCAGATCACGTTGAGGGATCGATATGACCGACCCACGAGACCAGGTGTGACAGATAGTAAGGATCAGCGTGACAGGTGCGGTAAAGGGGTCAGAATCCATTTCCACCGACCAATCACTCCAGGCCGACCAGAAATATAGCATTTCCTGGTGCCGGGAGTCTATGAGTCCCATAGAAGGACTTAGGTCGTGGACTGATCAGGAGCCCCTGAAACCATCCAGGTCACTAGTGCCAGTAGTCCTTCCCTGACAAGGGAGTGAGCTTCCCCTCGCGGTCCGGTCGGAAGAAGAGGAAAGTCAGGGAGTAGTAGAGGGTCTTCGCGCTACATCTCCAGGCGATACGGAAAACCGCGGTTGATCTGTCCGAGGGGTGTCATGAGCAGGAGCGATATCTTGTGGGTACGTGTGTATCGAAGCACCCTTGCTATTGTGGAGAACGGCTGGGGCAAGTTTGTAGGGTACATCCACCGCTTCGCATCCGGAGGAAGAGTCAAGGATCGTTCAGCCAATTCAAGTTTGTATGTGAAGTAATCACTATCGAAATTCCGTCCTCATTTCTGCGGACAGTGAGATCCAGTGGTTGTAAGAGTGGCCGGTGCGTACGTATCTCGCCATCAGCTGTTGCATGGCCCTGAAGTGTAGTGGGCCAGGGAATATCGATTGTATGGAGGAGGAGAGGAATCCCGCAATCCGGCGAGTATCCTGAGAGGAATCGTATCCAACCTTAGGGTGTGTCTGACCTCTATCCTTATAGAGGCGATCTTTGCCCTAGACCGACGCGGAACGTGGTTCTCCAAGCCGATGTCGAAAAAAACGAGGAATTGGCCCAACTCAGATGGAGAAGCGATCATTGTTTGTGTACTACCAAATGAGTAAACCAGTCGTTATCGCTTAGGAGGTCTTGTAGAAGATGAATTTTCTCTATCTTGAAGTGTTTGTGACATAGCCTTGTAGGGTCTGGAGAACCCCGGTGACTTAGGTAATAGTCTCCCAATTCCGTAAAACAGAGAGAGGCTGCCGGTCGTAAAATTGGAAACAGTTAGCTATGTAGGTCGACTCACTAGTAGAGAAGCGAGTAAGAAAATATATGAGAACTGTGTATACGACCTGGAACCTGTCGCCCAGAAGCGGCTGGCGGCTCGGTTCCGCTACCGACCAGTCCTCCCAAAAACATCCTTCCCCGTAGGGGAGACTTGAATAGATTTACGTGCTCCTTGAGTTCTGCCATGAACACTACGTCAAATAGTAGGCCTTGTGCTTTTGGGCCGAATTCTTGTCGTTCCTAAGTCCCATAATGTGTTGTTGAAGTGCACCAGAACAGAATTGCGTCTGTCGGCGCATAGTACGCCAGCTATTGGGCTCGGGCGCAACTACCACTTTGTCTGGGCATTTGGCCTTGAGGCGTGCGCATACTTCCATCCCCAGAGGGTTGCGCAGCCAATAGCGTTCATCCAGGAACGGTCCGTCTTCGGTCACTCCGGTTTAGTGCCGCTATTGCTACCTCTGCCTCGGTCGCTGTCACCGAGTCAGGTTTCCCTAACGTACTTCGAGGAATTGTCCTCCATCAAGCGTTGTGGGGCAGAGCCCATAACAGAACCTTCTCCACTGAGGCCTCTACAGCGGCGTTTGTCATTGCCTAAAAATCTTGGGAAGGTTGAGAGTGTCCACCATGACTCATTCCCATCCTGTTTGGAGACAGTGGTAGTCAGTGGGAGTAGTGGTTGAGGATCAGCACGTAGGAGTGCTAGACTCCTGGCAGAACTGGGGATCACCCGGGTAAAATGGTTTGAATTGCCTGTTTAGTTTGTTTGAGAGTATGAATACCTGTGCCAGGTGTAGAGGGGTCACCTCTATTAGTTTAATCTGGCTACTGAGAGCCGCGGTGCAGGCACGACTGACAGGTAGTGGTGTCTGGTCAGGTTAGCCGGGTCCACCACAAATGTACGCCAGAGCTGTATGTACGGTATTAAATTATACAGGCTGATTATAGAGGCGCGTGGGGCCTGTCTCCATAAGGTCTGCAACCGCAGGACCCACGTCTGTTCGGTTGGGTTCATCCCAGGTGGTGTGCCATGGTAACCCAGAGGACACCCACAGCAAAGGTAATGGTCTGTCAGTGACCTCGCATGCATATCTGGGGGGTCACCCCAGGTGGTGTGCCATGAAAAGTACCCAGAGGACACCCACATTATAATTATTGGTACCTTGCAAATATTGCATGCATATCTGGGGGTCACCCCAGGTGGTGTGCCATGTAAAAATAACCCAGAGGACACCCACGTTCAATATGTACACTAGGCACCGTAAATATATACATATATGTATCCCTGTGAAGGGTACTACGCAGTACACTCAGTTTTCTTAGTGGTCCTGCCGTCAAACCGTATCCTGCATGGTACTGTTGCTTTAAAGTAACTGACAGGCCATGAGAGGGCTGTATATGCACGTAGTCAGTGAAATCAGGGCTGTATGTGTTTATCTCTTGAAAATACAGGCCCTTGTGCATATCATCGGGGTTCACCCCGGGTGGTGTGCCGTGGCAATCAGAGGACACCCACATCAATTGAAATGGGCCGTCAGCGCCCTTGCATGCATATCTGGGGGGTCACCCCAGGTGGTGTGCCATGAAAAAAATACCCAGATGACACCCACATAAATTTTGCACCCTTGGGTACAGTAATGTAATATAACCCTGTGCCGGGTAATCAGTATAATATTCCCTTTTGAAGGGTATAGCAGTATTTGAACCCTTGAGGGGAAATATAGTTGCATCCGTCCCTGCAGGGACCAGTGAGGCAGTATGTCAGTTAAGGTATGTATATCATATATAGTACAGCCTTCATACCAAGAAAACTCAATTGTGCCTGCATAGACTATCTTGTACCGAACAATAAAAAACAGGACCACCATCAGAATGTGATCATACCTACTGCCAGTAAAAAGACCTTGTTGGTTATGGGAACAGGTGATATATAAAAATTGTTTCACTTAATCCCATGTAAAACATTTTAATGAAAATCATTGAGTTTTTCATAGGTGCCCATATTGGGGCTCAAACATGCCTATAGCTAGAATAGCAGTCTGTTTGTTTGCAGGCAAACAGCATGACACCTAAACTGTGTGTGGTAGCTTTAAGTCAATAGCAGTGAGTGTTTAACCCCTTAAGGACCAAACTTCTGGAATAAAAGGGAATCATGACGTGTCAGACACGTCATGTGTCCTTAAGGGGTTAAAGCCATCTTGCAAACATGGATTTTTAACCGATCTATACATAGCATGTGACAAGGGTTGAAAATGTGAAATAGTCCATATATTTTTACTAGCTTACTATTTTAGCTGGTGGTCATATATTTATTAAATGGTTAACTTACTAAAAGGAACTAAGTAGTTTAGTTCCTCTGGAAGTAAAGGGGGGGTTGGGGGGTCCCTGAGGGGGGGTCCCCCAACTCCGTTGCGGCGATCGGGTGATTCCCAAAGCGCTGAGTGAAGAGAGAGAAGGGCCATCGCGGGTCTCGCGAGAACCAAGATGGCCGCCGGCCGCGTGAGTGGGTGAGAGCTACCCGCTCGCGGCTGCGAGCGGGAAGGGAAAAAGAGCGGCAAGAGACAATTCTAACCCCGGCTACCCTCCACCCGTCCCTACCCAGCCCCCTGTGCCAGTAAGGGCAGGTCCGCGCGGCGAACGCGGCACGGACAGCCGTGACGCCCGCGGACCGTCAGCCCGAAAGAAGCGAGGTAACAGAGGCACAGAAACAAGCAGGGCGACTGAGTAAGTGTACAATATAAGTACATAAACCAGAGAGGTAAAATTACTCTGACCTGTTGAGGGCTGGAGCAGCAAAGAAAGAGGAAGTGTGTCAGGGACCAGGAACCAGACAGAGACAGAAGTAGATGCAAACACACCTTTATTAATAAATAACAAAAGCAAAGTCCAGGAATCAAGCAGGGGTCAGTCACCAGAGCGGGTAGTCAGACAAGCCAGGATCAGGAGCACGGAGAGCAGCGGAGTCAGGAACAAGGCCGGAGTCAGGAACCAGGAGCAAACAGGAAACACAGGAACAAGGAGACTTCTGGGGAACAGGAAACCACGCAAGGGCAAGGAGGTTATGGGCTTAGCTGCTTAAATAGGCAGAACTGATTAGCAGCAGGGTTGATTACTACTCACAGGTGAGTAACCGTGGCAGAAGGAGCTCATAGTGATTGCAGCTGAAACTCAATCACTGAAACAGAAAAGGGTTGCTGTTTAAAACAGCAAAGAAACCCTGACAGTACCTCCCCCTCAACGACTCCCCCCCATCTCTGTTGGTGGGTCCGGGCTTCATGGGGAAGCGGGCGTGATAGGAACGAAGGAGGGATGGTGCATGGACATCAGAGGCTGGAACCCAGGAGCGTTCCTCTGGACCGTATCCTTTCCAGTGCACCAAGTATTGGATCTGTCCTCTGAAGACCCGTGAGTCAATGATGCTGCGTATTTCATATTCCTCATGATTGTCAATCAGAACAGGACGTGGACGTGGCACTGAGGTGGTGTAGCGATTACAAACCAACGGTTTCAAGAGAGAAACATGGAAAACATTTGAGATGCCCATGTTAGCAGGAAGGTCAAGTGCGTAAGCTACAGGGTTGACCCTTCGAAGTATACGAAATGGCCCAACGTGCCAGTTTTTGTGAGGGAACACGGAGGCATAGGTTGCGGGAAGACAGCCAGACCCTCTCTCCGACCTGATAGGTAGGTGCAGGAAGGCGTCTGCGGTCGGCCTGGAGTTTGTAGTTCTGCATTGCGCGTTGCAAAGAATTCTGAACCTGCACCCAAGTGGAACGGAGTTCCCTGAGATGTTCCTCCAATGCCGGTATCCCCTGTGGCAAGAACGTATTAGGTAACATGGACGGTTGAAACCCATAGTTTGCCAGGAATGGGGAAAGCCGGGAGGAGGCATTAATCGCACTATTGTGGGCAAACTCCGCCCAGGGTAGCAGATCAGACCAGTTGTTCTGGTGGTCAGAAATGTAGCAATGCAGAAACTGTTCCAGTGTTTGGTTAGCTCGTTCCGCTGCACCATTGGATTGCGGGTGGTAGGCCGAGGAGAAGGAAAGCTGAATTCCCATTTGCATACAAAAAGCTCTCCAAAATCTGGACACAAACTGGCTACCCCTATCTGAGACTATCACTTTGGGTAACCAATGCAAACGAAAGATCTCCCGAGCAAAAATTGTTGCAAGTTCCTGGGAAGTTGGTAGTTTTTTCAAGGGAATGCAATGCGACATCTTCGAGAATCGGTCAACAACCATGAGAACGACTGTATTGCCACGGGAGACCGGAAGATCTACGATAAAATCCATAGACAAGTGGGTCCAGGGTCGTTCACCATTAGGTATGGTTTGCAGGAGACCCACTGGAGGGCGTCGTGGGGTTTTATTTTGAGCGCACACAGGACAGGCAGCTACAAAAGCGGTGACATCTGAACGGAGACTAGGCCACCAAAATTGCCGGGAGACGGACCAGATTAACTGTTTTTTGCCTGGATGTCCAGCTGCTTTGGGGTCGTGGTATGTACTCAATAGTTTCGTACGGAGGTTAATAGGTACAAAACAACGGCTATTAGGTTTCTCTGGAGGAGCATTACTTTGTGCAGCCAGAATCTCCTCGCCTAGGGGTGAGGTGAGGTTAGTACGGATGGTTGCCAGTATATGGTCCGGAGGAATCACAGGAGTAGGGGGTTATCTCCTCTCTAGATGGAGGGGAGAACTGTCGAGACAAGGCATCAGCCCGAATTTTTTTAGTACCGGGCAAGTAAGAAACCACATAATTGAATCTTGATAGGAAGATAGCCCATCTAGCTTGCCGGGGGGGAAAGTCGCTTAGCTTCAGAAAGATATGTTAGATTCTTGTGGTCTGTGAGTATGAGGATTGGCACTGAAGTACCCTCAAGAAGGTGCCTCCATTCTTTGAGAGCTAAAATTATGGCTAGAAGTTCTCTATCACCAATCTGGTAATTGCATTCCGCCGGGTTCAATTTCCTCGATAAATACCCGCACGGATGCCTGGAGCTCTCTGGGTTAGGACGTTGAGACAGGAGGGCGCCCACTCCTGTCTCAGACGCATCGACCTCAAGAATGAATGGTAAGGCAGGGTTAGGGTGTGCCAGTATAGGAGCAGCAGCAAAGGCGACTTTGAGAGACTCAAAGGCAGTAATGGCTTCCTGTGACCAATGCTGTGGATCAGCATCTCTCCTGGTCATGTCCGTGAGAGGTTTAACCAAGGAAGAAAAGTTGGGTATGAACTTCTGATAATAATTGGCGAAGCCCAGAAAACGTTGTATAGAGCGAAGACCCGTAGGTCGAGGCCATTTTAGTACAGCCGAAAGTTTCTCCGGATCCATAGAGAATCCAGCATCTGAGATAACATATCCCAAGAATGTGACCTGTTTGCAGTGAAACTCACATTTCTCCAATTTGCAGAACAGATTATTTTCTCTAAGTCTCTGTAGAACACGAGAAACGTCTGCGTGATGGTTCTCGAGAGATGTGGAATGGATCAGAATATCATCAAGATAAACCACCACACATTGCTGCAGCATATCTCGCAGGACGTCATTTATAAATTCTTGGAAAACCGCCGGAGCATTGCAAAGACCAAAGGGCATTACTAGGTATTCTTAATGGCCGCTCCTGGTGTTAAATGCAGTTTTCCATTCGTTGTCCTCTTTTATCCGGACGAGATTATATGCCCCTCTCAGATCAAGTTTGGTGAAGACCGTTGCTCCCTTGAGGCGGTCAAATAACTCTGTGATTAATGGAATGGGGTAGGCATTCTTAATAGTAATGCGATTGAGACCCCTATAGTCGATACAGGGTCTCAACTTGCCATCTTTTTTCTTTACAAAGAAAAAGCCGGCCCCGGCAGGAGAAGATGACTTCCGAATAAAACCCTTAGACAGTGCATCGGTAACATACTCCTCCATGGCTCGATTCTCTGCTAAAGACAGTGGGTAAATCCGGCCCCAGGGAGGATTGGTACCCAGTTGGAGTTCGATACCACAGTCATACGGACGGTGTGGTGGCAGAACGCTGGCTTGACCTTTGTCAAATACATCTTGGAATTCTTGGTACTCAGCGGGTAAGGAAGAGGCAGAACATGCGCCCAAAACTTTGACCGGTTTCTGGAGACAGGACAATGTGCATTGCTGGGACCATGATAATATCTCAGCTTTGCGCCAATCAATTGTGGGGTTATGCTTCTGTAACCAAGGGTATCCCAAAACAACCTGGTAATATGGAGAGGAAATGACCTGGAATTGGATCGTCTCATGATGTAGAGCCCCTACAGCCAGAGATATGGGCACGGTTTCTTGGGTCACGTGGGTTGGCTGTATTGGTCTGCCATCGATGGCTTCGAAGGCTAGTGGGAAGTTGCGAGACTGTAAGGGTATAGAGTGCTTTGCTGCAAATGCACAATCTATAAACAAGCCTGCGGCCCCAGAATCAAGAAATGCCCGGGTTTCAATGGATGAATCAGGCCAGGAGAGGAAAATAGGCACCAAGGGTTTGCCCACACATATCTCTGGGTCTGCAGAAAGACCACCCAAGATCTGCCCCTGACAGTATCTTGGGTGCGGACCCTTTGCCGGACGGATCGGGCAAAACTTTAACATGTGACCGTGGTGTCCGCAGTATAGGCACAGGCCCTCCCTCCTCCTAAAGGCTCTCTCCTCGACCGAGAGGCGTGAGAAGCCTAACCGCCTTGGCTCCACACAGACAGAGGACTCAGGACCAGGAGGCATGGGAGGTGAGGGAGGTTCGGGTGGGCAAGAAAAGCTCGGTGCCAAATTTACAAGAGGCCTCCGCAGGCGCTCCTTGGATGAGGATCTCTCTCGGAGTCTGATGTCAATGAGGGTGACAAATGATATCAGTTCCTCGAGATCTTTAGGTAATTCTCTGGCTGCAATCTCATTTTTAAACACATCGGAGAGACCCTGTGCAAAGGCAGCCACGAGAGTCTCGTTGTTCCAGCCACCTTCTGCTGCCATGGTACGGAATTCACTGGCATACTCGACAATAGTTTTTGTGCCCTGAGCATTAGACGCGAGTAGTTCGGCAGTAGGGGTGGAGCGAGCTGGAATATCAAAAACCCTTTTGAAGGATGCAACAAATTCACGGTAATTGTAAATAATAGGCTTCTCTGCCTCCCAGAGAGGATTTTGGGCAAAGGGCTAGGGCTAGGGCCTTTTCAGACAGCAAAGAAATCATGAAGTGAACTTTGTCACTGTCTGTAGGAAATGCCTGGGGCAGGGTTTCAAGGTATCCTTTAACCTGATTTATAAATTCTCTGCACTGTGCTGGGTTGCCCCCAAAATACTGAGGGAGCGGGACAGACCCAGTCATTTCTCTAGCCGCTACAGGTTTGGAGGCTACAACCGGTGCTAGAACAGGAAGTGAGGCAGAGGCGGCCGCAATCGCAGGCTGGCCGGGTACTGGATCCAGATGGGCATACTGGTCCAAATGGTGGTTCTGCTGGTCCCACCGGGTAAATAGGTTAGGTATAGGTGTCTTGCCTGTACCATCTGTATTCATGGCCCTTGCGTAATGTCAGGGACCAGGAACCAGACAGAGACAGAAGTAGATGCAAACACACCTTTATTAATAAATAACAAATAAATAACAAAAGCAAAGTCCAGGAATCAAGCAGGGGTCAGTCACCAGAGCGGGTAGTCAGACAAGCCAGGATCAGGAGCACGGAGAGCAGCGGAGTCAGGAACAAGGCCGGAGTCAGGAACCAGGAGCAAACAGAAAACACAGGAACAAGGAGACTTCTGGGGAACAGGAAACCACGCAAGGGCAAGGAGGTTATGGGCTTAGCTGCTTAAATAGGCAGAACTGATTAGCAGCAGGGTTGATTACTACTCACAGGTGAGTAACCGTGGCAGAAGGAGCTCATAGTGATTGCAGCTGAAACTCAATCACTGAAACAGAAAAGGGTTGCTGTTTAAAACAGCAAAGAAACCCTGACAAAGTGATGTCATAGACAGGGCCTTTTATGGGCAGCATATCTTTTCTCTGATTGGTTGTTACTGTTTCTATGCTGCTGGAGTTTTCAGTAAAGAAAGATATGCAAATATGAAGCCTCCTGTCATGTGGTAAAATTCAAAGTGAATTCAAACGGAGTTAAAATTACAAATTTATGTTAAAATTGTTGCTTTCAGTGCAGCTACTCTGGCCTTAAATCTAAAATTCACATTGAATTCTCACTTTATTGAAGACTCTCATAGTAAAAATGTGGAAGCTGTTGAAAAGTGCCAGTGTTTTATTTATATCACGTGTTCATTTATATGTTAGAAGACCCGAATGCCAAGTTCTACTGTAATTGTAATTTATTTTGTTAAATATCACTGCATTAGTGTTTACCTCTTTGTTCCTAGTTAAATGATTCCTTAACAAATGCAGTTTTATTTATCTGTTTTTTTTTTTTTTTGTCATACTTAGACTTTGACTTTATTTTGTTAGGTAAGCCTTACATATGATTTCATATTTTGGCTAAACTTTTAAAATAAAAATTTTAAAATAATTTACTATTAAGGAAACTATTTTAATATTTTGATATTTTTTAATGTATTGATTTATATATATATATATATTTTTTTTTTTTGAGAGAGTTTAATATGCTAAAAAAATTGTTTTTAAATAATTGTGAAAGTTACCCAACAATATTAAATTGAGGCCTTAGTTTATATGTCAAAAATTACATTTTAGATTTTGTCTGAAAAATTAAGAGTAAGGGATATCATATATACATTTTTATTTCCACTATATTTTAGTTAAATATGAATGATCATAACTTAAGATCCTACAATTATGTAAATTTCCATAAATATTTTTTTTCCATTCCCAAAAAGGAATCAATAAATGAAACTGCTAGCTTTGTATTAAACATTTGGCAAAATTAAATGCACAATTTTGGTAAACAAGAAAACCGGGTTGAATACAGGATTTCAGGATTTGAAAGAAAATATAACATATTATTACTTATAATATATTGCTTTCCATTAGGAAGCTAGAATTCCAAATTAGCTTAAAAGTATATATTTAACATATGTGGATATTACACATATTACAGTATGTGTGTTTTATAGCTGAATTGCAACCTGCTCTTAAAGACTTACTGTAATCCTTTTTTACCTCATCTTTTTTAAACTTATAGGGCCCCACCAAAAATGTTCAACCCCCATTTTTGGCCTAAAACCCTGTGACGAAAGTAACCTCATCACTGGCTTTTGGAGGGGCCTGTTTGCCAGCCTCCTACCCTGTGATTATGTCCCTGTGACAAACTGATGGGGCCTGCTGGCCAGCCTCTTGCCTCAGGACTATGGGCCCTGCAATATATCTTGCCCAATTCACTTTAAAAGGCCTGTTCTTGTGAAGTATGTACTTTTGTACTCCAGACAGAGAGACCGACCGTTAGCCCTAATACTCTGGAAGTGTTTTGGGCATTAGACCATGTGCACGGTGGGTAAAAAATAAGACTTCCAGGAAATTCCTGAACCCCTGAACAGATCTGGGTGATTTTTGGACATGTTGTTCACCCAGATCGGGGCTATCAGGGGATGTAATGTTTGGGGGATTGGAGAACTACATACACTCTGGGGATTGCTATAATCACTATACTCCCCTGAGTATAATTACTAGCTCTTCTAAGAGCTGTTCCTGCCACGCTCTCTGGACTAAGGCGAGACCTACCCACTGGAAGCTGGATCCTGGTCTTGGGTCCAGGGTAGGTGGAGGACGGCGAGAGCTCAACCAAGCTGCGGCGGTTCATGGGGTTTACAGTGGTTATGGTTCCAGTGCGGTGCTTATGGTACTCGCCAGTACTAGGAAGCTGCGACTGACGGAGGTTCCCAGTTGGAGTGCCAGGCAGTCCGTCACCAACCCATTTAAAGGTTAAACTTACCTTGATTCCAGCTCCAGGCAAACCTCCCAACGCTGCTTTCCATGCCTTGTCCTCCGTCAGAGCTGCCCTCTCGTGGTCCAATCAAATGTGTCTTATAGAGAAGCATTTTATTGGACAGTTTGAAGACAAGGACCAGGGAGAGAGAGAAGGAGTGTATACGGCATATAGGGAGTGGATTAAAGTAAAACAACCCCTCCCCCCCAAAGAACAGTCAATGGAAGGAGGCAAAGGGTGTGTACGAGGGAGATACGCGATAGGCTTCCTCTGCAGGCTCTGCTCCCAGCAAGGGAGAAACTGATCATGTCTGTTACCAGCATGCTGTGTGTGTGGATTTTTCAATTTGTGCTGGTATTTTTCTCATGTGATTGAGAATACTGTGCAATACCGGCGCCGGCCAGTAGATGGCGCTGTGTGTGAAGAGGCAAGGACAGGAAGCTACATCTTATCTCTGCTTCTCTCTCCTGACTGAATCCGCAGGGGAGCAGCAAATAGTGCAGCCAGCAACTTCCAGACTGCAGAGACAGCCTACAGATCAGGTAAGTGTGTCAAGGTGTGTATATCTGTGCTTGTATGTGCCAGTGTGTATATCTGTGTGTGTGTGAGTGTGTATATCTGACACACAGATACACACACTGGCACACAGATACACACAATTACACACAGATGCACACACCTTGACACACAGTGTGTATCTGTGTGTGTGTGTGTATATGTATTTATGTATGTATGAATCTGTGTGTCAAGGTGTGTGTATCTATGTGTTACTATGCGCCAGTGTGTGTATCTCTGTCAGTGTGTATCTGTGTTTGTGTGTGTGTGCAGTCTGTGTGTGTATTTAGCAGTGTGTCTGCGTGTATTAAGCAGTGTGTGTGTTTATTTAGCAGTGTATGTATTTAGTAGTGTGTGTGTGTGTGTGTGTATTTAGCAGTCTGTGTGTGTGTATTCAGCAGCCTGTGTGTGCAAGTATTCAGCAGTCTGTGTGTATGTATTTAGCAGTCTAGTGTATAGTGAATGTAGCGTGTTTGTAGTGAGTGCAAAGTGTGTATAGTGTGTGTGTGTGTGTGTGTGAGCGGAAGCATTTTTTTCAATTTATTTGTGTGTATTTTTATTTTATTCCCCCCTCCCTGCTTCTTACCTTGCCAGGGAGGGTGGAGATCGGATTGTGGAGGGAGCCAACCGATGTACATTGCAGAGGGGGGCCCAGTAGCACACTCTGTCTTCCCTTTCCAGCTCCTTTCTGTCTAAATCTCGCGAAACTGGCCTGCGTGCTCTGCGGAGCATTGCCATGGTAACTCGTGACAATGCTCTGACGGCCGCAGGGCGCAGGAAAGTTAGACAGAGAGAATCTGGAAAGGAAGACAGAGTGAGCTGCTGGCCCCCCACTGCTATGTACAGGTAGAAGGGGGCCCGCAGTGCACATATACATCACAGAAATTGCTGTATATATATGTGCACATAAGGAGTCTGGGCCCCCCAGGACCTCTTGGCCCATGACAACCGTCATGGTTGTCATGCATTGATGGTGGCCCTGCATGTGTGTATGACTAATGTGGTGCATTGTATAATGTTAACATTAGAACAATACAAATTGCAACACTCAAATCAGACAATGGATTCTTTTATTAAGCTTTTCCATCAGGTTTCTCGAAACTTTTGCATGCCTGTGCTTTATGTGATAATGACTATGTCCCTCCCCTTCATGCCACTGTCAAAAAGGGGCAGAGCATGAATATCATTAAAATTGTGCCCCCCCCCCCCCCCCCCCCCTGGAAAATTGACTGCGGACGTCCATGCCGCTGCTTGATTCTGCATTCCAGTTTAGAGTTTTCTAGAAAATGGAAGGGCAGGGAGGCACAGGGATATGGAGCTGGTATAAAAACTTTGGGGTTAAACCATTTGAGAAAGGTTAACCAACCACTTAGGGTGAGTTACTGACCTCCTGGCGACATAACAACTTAATTTTAATGAAGTTGTTATGGTGTCTAAACTGTTTCTTTAAGTACCATTTATTGCCCAACTTGCATTTTGAAATCTATTATAAGGCCTCTACAGTGCCAGAACTAATGGTATTCCAACCTAGTTCTTGGAATGAGTACAGAAAACATGCAACAACATATTTAATAATGTAACAATGATTAGCTAAGTCCCTATATTCGTTTTTGGTTCTGTGAATTATTTTGTTTTCATCTCAGTACATACTGTTTACAACAGGAAAATATTCTCTAATAATACCCTTTAGGATCAGTTGATGTAAGCAGACTATTCCAGGAAAAAGACAATGACTCTCTGTTACCAATTTGCTTGTAATAGAGAATGCTGTGTACCAATGGTTAGTTTCTAAAAAAAAAAAAAAAAAACACTCCATAAAAACAAAAATTGACAGCAGTATGTGAAAATCTATTATTCTTTTTTTTTTTTCTGGCACCTTTAACACTGACTAATTGCTTCTGAGTTGTCATAGCCTTGTGATTTCTTGTCAGTTTTGTTGACCTCATCTTGGCTTAGAAGAAATTTGCTTTTTTTTTTCAGACAGAAAAAAAAAAAAAGACAAACATACTTGTCATTTTAGCCCACCCACATATCACCATGCCGACAATTCGACAGTGTGGTTCACCACACACCAGCTTCACCTGACTGCTTTTTACCTGGTGCGTGACCTTCAATTGAAAATTCCAACAATGTGCAACTTGTGTTTGGCAAACGAATTGTAAGTATGCCAGCTGCCAGATGTCTTCATTGCTGTAACACCTTCAAGTCTGCTTCTGGCAGAGATCCATACTAAAAACAAGCTAAGCAGTAATTGCACTTGTCCGTAAGCAGCACGGGGTGGTGATGGTGGTGGTGGTGGTGGGGGGGGGGGACGACAACAACTAAATAGTGCCTTGGAGAGTGAGATTACTTGAAAATACTCATGATGGAGAAACGATAACATATTGTAATATTAGAAAGAGTAGAGGAAAATTTGCATTTGCAGTAACCTCACATTAAATAACACTTAAAGGGACACTGAGGGCACTATAACGGCTATATCTCATTGAAGTGGTTATAGTGTCTGCAGCTGCCTGTTGTTATCCTTCTGTTCATCTTAAAACAATTTTCAATGTTTTAGTGCTGAATACTAGCATACAGAAGCCCATCCGATCCAATCTGTGCTGCTTGGGCTAAGAGGAATCATTAGCCTAAGCAGCAATGGGCAGCATTGACTGCTCTCAGCGTATCACAGCCAACATTGCTGTTTGGACTTGGTATGGCTAGAAAGAAGTGCGTGATCTCTATCTTAGCCATATTTTAAGTAGGGGTGGTCCTGGTGGCAACCACGGACCCACATTCAGTGTTAAACTGCTCAAAAATGGAGGGACAGCATCAGAGGGCTGTTGGCACTATAACTAATTCAATTAGATACAATGTTTATAGTGCCTTGAGTGTCCCTTTAATACTGATTGCAGCAATGATTGTAAACTCAGAGGAAAAACTATGAGAGACAGAAGACAAAATATTAAGAAATAATAAAAAGGAAATGATCAGTGTTATATTTTTTCTATGGCCACAAAACTCTGCTTTTATCACCCTACACATTATTAATAATATGTTATTATCATTCTGACTTGTCAACCACATTGTTTCCACCTCGGGAATGTTCAGTAGTAAACTAGATATCGTTATTGCCCCACAGAAAAGGTAGGCTTTTCTGTAATTTTACTGTTCAGTGAAGCATTGCTACAGGGAGTGCAGAATTATTAGGCAAATAAGTATTTTGACCACATCATCCTCTTTATGCATGTTGTCTTACTCCAAGCTGTATAGGCTCGAAAGCCTACTACCAATTAAGCATATTAGGTGATGTGCATCTCTGTAATGAGAAGGGGTGCGGTCTAATGACATCAACACCCTATATCAGGTGTGCATAATTATTAGTCAACTTCCTTTCCTTTGGCAAAATGGGTCAAAAGAAGGACTTGAAAGGCTCAGAAAAGTAAAAAATAGTGAGATATCTTGCAGAGGGATGCAGCTCTCTTAAAATTGCAAAGCTTCTGAAGCGTGATCATCGAACAATCAAGCGTTTCATTCAAAATAGTCAACAGGGTCGCAAGAAGCGTGTGGAAAAACCAAGGCGCAAAATAACTGCCCATGAACTGAGAAAAGTCAAGCGTGCAGCTGCCAAGATGCCACTTGCCACCAGTTTGGCCATATTTCAGAGCTGCAACATCACTGGAGTGCCCAAAAGCACAAGGTGTGCAATACTCAGAGACATGGCCAAGGTAAGAAAGGCTGAAAGACGACCACCACTGAACAAGACACACAAGCTGAAACATCAAGACTGGGCCAAGAAATATCTCAAGACTGATTTTTCTAAGGTTTTATGGACTGATGAAATGAGAGTGAGTCTTGATGGGCCAGATGGATGGGCCCGTGGCTGGATTGGTAAAGGCCAGAGAGCTCCAGTCCGACTCAGACGCCAGCAAGGTGGAGGTGGAGTACTGGTTTGGGCTGGTATCATCAAAGATGAGCTTGTGGGGCCTTTTCTGGTTGAGGATGGAGTCAAGCTCAACTCCCAGTCCTACTGCCAGTTTCTGGAAGACACCTTCTTCAAGCAGTGGTACAGGAAGAAGTCTGCATCCTTCAAGAAAAACATAATTTTCATGCAGGACAATGCTCCATCACACGCGTCCAAGTACTCCACAGCATGGCTGGCAAGAAAGGGTATAAAAGAAGAAAATCTAATGACATGGCCTCCTTGTTCACCTGATCTGAACCCCATTGAGAACCTGTGGTCCATCATCAAATGTGAGATTTACAAGGAGGGAAAACAGTACACCTCTCTGAACAGTGTCTGGGAGGCTGTGGTTGCTGCTGCACGCAATGTTGATGGTGAATAGATCAAAACACTGACAGAATCCATGGATGGCAGGCTTTTGAGTGTCCTTGCAAAGAAAGGTGGCTATATTGGTCACTGATTTGTTTTTGTTATGTTTTTGAATGTCAGAAATGTATATTTGTGAATGTTGAGATGTTATATTGGTTTCACTGGTAAAAATAAATAATTGAAATGGGTATATATTTGTTTTTTGTTAAGTTGCCTAATAATTATGCACAGTAATAGTCACCTGCACACACAGATATCCCCCTAAAATAGTTAAAACTAAAAACAAACTAAAAACTACTTCCAAAAATATTCAGCTTTGATATTAATTAGTTTTTTGGGTTCATTGAGAACATGGTTGTTGTTCAATAATAAAATTAATCCTCAAAAATACAACTTGCCTAATAATTCTGCACTCCCTGTATATTGGTGGGGAGAATTGTAATATTGATTGTTCAATCTCATTATTGATATAAAGTTGCCATTTACTTCATTAGTCATATAGCCCCTATTTAGATTAACCTATAAACAGGAACACTAATAAGGCAAATATAGGACAGTTTAACCTAAAAATGGCAAATAAATCACATCACATGTAATAACATATTAATTCATTTGATAAAATACGTGTGCCTCTCTTCTGAAGGTATTTATATTTCAAACATATTGTAAATATTTACTGTATAACCACTCTTATTTCCTAACCACCAAGGGTGGATCTAGACTTTGCGAGGCCTTAGGTGAAACCCAAACATAAGGCCCCCACTAACACGATTAGTGAAAAAGAAATAGGGGTTGCTTTGCGTGTGCATAAGGAGCTGTACATATATTGAAGGTCGAGCTTGTAGCTTTGGATACAGTGATGTAATCCCTGTATTCATCTTCAGAGTCTTGCATTGTCACAGCTCCCTATGCCGCTGCGTTGTGAGCTCTTTGACTGTAGTTATGGTATAATTTGCAATAAACTAATTTAATTTGCAATTATGCTAATCATTTATACACGATTGCTGGGTATGGTTCTATAGCCTGGCAGTCGTGTATACATAAGTGGCAGTGTAAATGAGTTATTTGAAACAAATATGAACATTTTGGTTGGGCTTTTAAAAAATAATTTACCAAATAATAAAGTTACAGATAAGAAAACAATGTCGTAGACATTTCCCCACATATTCATATTCTAAATTCCTTTACATGTATATTATCATATGTGTTTACCCATGTATTGTATATATCAGTGGTTTCCAAACTTTTTAGGTTCAAGGCGCCCTTAATATTTCAATATTTTTCCAAGGCACCCCAAGTCAAAAAATGTTCTAGGTTGTATATATGTACAGCGCTGCGGCATATACTGGGCCCCTCTTCTTAGGATTGCCACTGGTAGATTATTTAAAGAAACAATCCAGGCACAATAACCACTACATTACGTTGTAGTGGTTATGGGGCCAGTAGTGCCATAGTGCCCTCCCATGGTAAGTAGTCAAACTGTTCAAAATCAGTGTGACAACTTATCTGGGGTCTGCCGGGATAGGGGCTGTAGTGTGAGGAGTGCAATATGTGTGTGTGAAGGTTGCAGTGTATGTGTGTGTGTGAGGGGTGACAGAGTTAGGGGCTGACAGGTGGCAGAGTGAGGAAAGAAGGGGATGACAGGTGGCAGAGTGAGGGAAGAAGGGGTTGACAGGTGTAAGAGTAAGTGGTGGCAGAGTGAGGGAGGGGGGACAGGTGGCAGAGTGAGGGAGGGGTGGGGTGAAAGGTGGCAAAGTTAGGGGTGACAGGTGGCAGAGTGAGATAAGGAGGGGTGACAGGGGGAAGAATGAGGGGGTGACAGGGGATATAGTGAGGGAAGGAGGGGGTGACATGGGGAAGAGTTAGGAAGGGAGGAGGTTACAGTGGGAAGGGTGAGGGAAGGAGGGGACTACAAGGGGCAGAGTGAGGGGGTGACAGGGGGCAGTGTTAGGGAGGGAGGGAGT
This sequence comes from Pelobates fuscus, assembly GCF_036172605.1. Classification (NCBI taxonomy): domain Eukaryota; kingdom Metazoa; phylum Chordata; class Amphibia; order Anura; family Pelobatidae; genus Pelobates; species Pelobates fuscus. The sequence continues at coordinate 133,712,837 of NC_086318.1, read as the reverse complement.
GGCAGGGGGCAGAGGGAGGGAAGGATGGGGTGACATGGGGTAGAGTGAGGGGATGACAGGGGGCTGATGGAGGGGGTGACAGGTGTCAGTGTCAGGGAGGGGGTGACAGGTGGCGGCAGTGTCAGGGAGGGAGAGGATGAGGGGGCTGAGTGAGGGAAGGTGGGAGTGGCAGGGGGTTGAGTGAGGGGATGACAGGGGACAGAGTGAGGGAAGGAGGGGTGACAGGGGGCTTAGTGAGGGGTGACAGGGGACAGAGTGAGAGAAGGAGGTGGTGACAAGGAGCTTAGTGATAGGGTGACAGGGGACAGAGTGAGGGAAGGAGGGGGTGACAGGGAGCTTAGTGATAGGGTGACAGGGGACAGAGTGAGGGAAGGAGGGGGTGACAGGGGGCTTAGTGAGGGGGTGACAGGGAACAGAGTGAGGGAAGGAGGGGATGACAGATGGCAGAGGAGCCTCGCACCCGGCGGCGTAATGGGCAACCCCCCTCCTGATGTCGGGTCCTCAGTCATGGACTGAGGACCCGACAGGCCAATCTGCTCTAAGGTGATTTAGGTGGACGTGAGGCCACAGCCAGCACGAGGCCTTAAGCCGCCTCTGCTTATGACACACTATTTAGATGTGAGTCTACACAACTTGGCATTGTGGGTGGCAAATCTATAGCACTGTTCAATGAGTATTTAATTTTGTAACTGACAGAAGCTTGCACATCCGTAATACTTTATATTATCTCACTTTAAATGACAGTAAATAAAGCCAAGTGTTTTTGTCAAGTTATGAATTATTAAAATAAGAAGTGCACATACTCCATAAGTGCATTATGGATTGTATACTGGCCACAGTGAAGGAACTCATCATACCTGCCTGTCTATCTAGTTTTCCCTAAGGGAATGCACCAGGGCCACCAATGCTACAGGAGAGGAGTGAGGAGTAAACTGCGACTACTTGAAGGCAACAACTTTTAGGGGATATAGAGGCCTGTGCTTCATCCTGCATAGGCCTTTTTATAATTGAGTTTTAGTGCACAATCTTAGCGTGAGTGGGCTCCCGGGCCATATCAGGATACAAAATAAACAAACCTGAGAATATGACAACCTTTAAATGGGCACTGGAATTTACCTTCCAGTAAAGTTCATTTGGCATATGCTGTTCATGTGAACTGGGCATGGCCAGCAAAAAATAACAATGATTCCGAGACTTTAGGATGTTTTTTTCTGGATCTTGCCAGACTTCTAGAAACTCGTATTGTTTTATTCATTAATAATATAAATATGTGTCACTTCTTTATAGTTGTGACTTAATTATAGAGATTGCATTTAGAGACCAGCACACACTTTATCCTGTGCAAATGGGAAAATGGGAACATGTTTCATCATTACTAGTAAGCAGCATATGGAAAAGAAGAAGCACGAAAGCCGAATAATGGAGCATTTCCTTCTGGTCTGGATTTTGTTCTGTCTCCTTCATCTTGTTCTCTCTTTCTGTGTGATTTCTGCAGCATATATAAATGTGAGGCATCATAGAAAGAATTAAAAGGGCACACTATACAGAATAATGTTCACAGGAAAGATACTTTTTTAGTCATTACAAAGTTTGCTAAAGTTTCTACAAAGCATGTAAGAAGTCAATAAATGAGAGCTTTGAAAGACCATCAGAGTCTTCTTAGTTACAAGAACAGAAATAGACTCTGTATTCATATTTTAAAGACATGTCACTTAGAGAGTCATTAATGTGTAATTTCTTTTGTTTTTCCTTTATGCAAAGACCATTCATGGTAACATACCAACAGCATGGTGGTACTTGGATGGAGAAAGGGATGAGGTATCGATTTACCTTTCATGCCTTGAGCTTCTTTATCCTAACATGGAACTAGCACTCCTTTGTGACAATCAAAAAGATGGCCTATGGTAGAACGGTAGAACCCCAAGACATGGAGATTGTGCACAGAAATTCTTACATATAGACAAGTAGTTGTCACAGGAGAAAACACATAAATTCTCACTTTCACTGGCTTATGGAAATATAGGCATCTGGAAAATAATCAATATTGCAGTTTTCACATGTCAAAAGGTATACACAAATCAAATTAGACTCTGCTCTGCCATATACAGTGAATTCAGAAATTAAGACCTTTTCATATTTTCATGTTGCAGCTCTATGTCACAATTGTTTAAATTATAATTTTTTTTTACATCTATCTAAACTCAACATCTGATAGTGATAATACAAACAACTGATTTTTGACATCACTGCAAATATATTACAAAGAAAAAAACTGAAAAATCACATTGACATAAATATTCAGACCCTTAACTCAATACTTAGTTGAAGCAGCTTTGCATACCTGGATTTGGAGTGTGTCTGACACTGATCTCTGCAGATTCTGCCAGGTTGGATGAGACCGTCGGTGGTCAGCAATTTGTAGTCTCTCCAAAGATGTTGATTGGACTGTGACTGAGCCACTCAATGACACTCACAGTTATACCTAAGCCACTGTTACATTGTCTTAGATCTGAACTTTGGGTCATTGTAGTGACCAGTTTCCAAGTCTACCACTGTCCTTCACAGTTGAGATGGTTTTGTGCAGGTGATGAGCATGGAGTGTTGCAGTGATGTCTGTCCACAATTTTATTCCATCTCCACGCATGATCTCTGGATCTTAGTCACCTCTCTTACGAAGGCCCTTCTCTCCTGTTTGGTTTGGTGGGGTGGCTGTTTCTAGGAAGAAGACTGTCCAAACATCTTCCATTTAACAATTATGGAGGGCCCTGTGCTTTTGGGAACCTTCACTTCAGCCAAAAATGTTTTACCTTCCACAGATGTGTGCCTTGACACAATCCTGTCTCTGAACTCTGCAAGCAATTCCTTTGACCTCAGAAACATGTTTTCTCTGATATGTGAGACCTTTTAATACATGTATGTGCTTTTCCAAATCATGTCCAATCAATTGAATTTACCCCAGGTGAGCTCCAATCAAAGTGTATAAACATCTCAAAGATGATCCACAGAAATAGGATGCATCTGAGTTACATTTCAAGTTTTATAGCAAAGGGTCTGAATACCCTTTTTAATGTAATATTTTCCATTTTCAAAAATCTGGATTTTGCTTTGTCATTATGTGGTATTGAGTGTAGATTGACGTGGAAAAGAAATCAAATAATCAGCCCAAGTGATGATTTCACAATTCAAGGACGTTGGAGACTTGACAGTGACAGTAGACCTTTCCTTTATAAACTTCAGTAAACGGAGAACCACCTCCAAATGAGGTCATGCCTGTTAAACGTTCAGTCAGAAGTTCCATCAAAAGTTCCTACACTAGGTTTTTATTTCCATATCTTTCTACAAGCCAAGGTGTTTAGATGTGGAAGTTAATCTACATTTCTAGTAATAACTAGCAAAAAAACGATGAGCCATAAACCATATGGACAATTAAAAAAAATGCTCACCTAGCAAATGTCACAAGCTCATTTTGCAGGCAATAGCATCAGAATTTCCTTGAAAATATATTCCTGACCTGTTTTTGTGCACAAAGTACAATCATTTATCTAGTTTCTGGAAATGCACAATATTGTATTTTTTATCTTGGTCTTTAAAACCTTTGCAAAAAATGTAATTTAAATAATAATGATCATGCTTCTGCCATCACGTCCAAAGCTGCCTGCTCTCACACTATCTGTCTTTACAGCCAGATCTGCTTATGTAAATTTGGCCTCTCTGTATCTCAGATTCACTCATGAGCATGTGCACTAGGATTTTCTGGTGCAGCCATATTGATGCTGTATACAGACTCTTTTTAAATCTCAGACCACTAGGATGCTTACAGCCTTTTTGTGGTTCTTACATAAGCATGTTTTATTATCTCTGTTCAACCTGGCTAGTGTTCTGGTACTCCTCATCACAGCAATCATTAACCATTTGTTAGTTTTTCTTTTCTTTGTATTTGTCTTGATCGTGACTACTCTGGGAATTTATTTAGAATTCTAACCTCGGTTGCATTATTGACCTCTCTTACTTGTTTCCACAGTCCTATTTTTCTCACCTTCTTGGATGTAATATCGTTAATTGCTGGTGATATATGTTTTCCTGGTTCCTTCAGTTTTCCTCTTTGGTTAGGGCCTGGCCTGCATATGTGAATAGAGTGAATTTGCATATTATCCTGTCATTAAAGAAACACTATAGGGTCAGGAACACAAATGTGTATTCCTGACACTATAGTGTTAAAACACATGTAGGGTACTTGCGCCCCCCCTTGCTTGATTTGATGATCTCTGCCAATCACAATGTTTCCACTGCCCCTCTATATGGGTCAAATTGTGTTTGACCTGCCATAGGTGATGGCACTGGGCGCTAGGGATCACAGAGCCAGCCAGGATCACAGAGCCACCCCCCTTACACACCTCCTATGCCACAGCGCACGGGTGCATTGTACAGTTGCTCCGCCCCTTCCCCTGCACTCGGGGTCAAGTGGGCGGAAGTACAGTCGGAGCGGAGTTTAAAGAGAATGAAGGCAGCCAGGCCGGGACTGTGAACCATGGAGAGACCATATTGAATAAAGGCAAGAGCCTCAGGCGGCTGCAGCACTGCCTTTCTCCTCACCTTCCCTTCCCTGTAGCGTGGCCGAGCTTCTCTCGGTCCGCGGTACAGGAACATCCATTTCCTGTACCCGGCCGGACTGATAGGAAGTGCACACTTATCAGTCCGGCCGGGTACAGGAAACAGAAACTCCTGTACCGCGGACCGTAGAGGAGCTCGGCCACGCTACAGGGAAGGGGAGGGGAACACAGGGAGGGAGGGGGAGTAAGAAGAACTGGAGGGGAGGGGGGAGTAAGAAGAAGAGGGGAGGGGGAGTAAGAAGAAAACATTGAGAGGGGGAGTAAGAAGAGGGGGAGTAAGAAGAAGGGGGAGGGGGAGTAAGAAGAAGAGGGGGAGTAAGAAGAAGGGGGAGAGGTAGTAAGAAGAAGAGGGGGAGTGAGACGAAAGGGAGGGAGGGGGAGTAAGAAAAGAGGGGAGGGGGGAGTAAGAAGAAAACAAGGGGACGGGGGAGTAAGAAGAAGAGGGGGGAGTAGGAAGAAGAGGGTAGGGGGGAATAAGAAGAAAACAGGGAGGGGGTGTAAGAAGAACACAGGGAGGGGGGTGAAAGAAAAACATAGGGAGGGAGGGTGGGTGTGAGAAGAACACAGAGAGGGTGGGTGGGTGTGAGAAGAGAACACTAGGGGTCAGTGGGGGGGGGGAGAGAAGAGATCACTAAGGAGCAAGATAGAGCTCTAAGAGACAGAAGGGAGAGCTCTATAGGACAGAGGGCAGGACAGGGAGCTCTTTCAAACTACCCGCACACACACACAATGCATCCCTATACATACATAGAAACACACAATGCATCCCTACACACACAGAAACACAATATGCTTCCCTTACACACAGAGAAACACACAATGCATCCATTACACACACACACACAATGCAACCCTTACACACAAAGACAATGCATCCTTTGCACACATACACAGAAACACACAATGCATCCCTTACACAGACATGCAAACACACACACTGCTTCTCTTACATACACACAGAATCACAATGCATTTCTTACACACACTCAATGCACACACTTACAGACACACACCTTGCATCCCTTATGCATACAAACACAGATTCACACAATGCATCCCTCACACACAACCAGAAACACACAATACATCCCTTATATACAAACACACATTGCTTCCACTACACACAAACACACTGCATCACCTACACAAACTGCTATCCCTATACACTACATTCCATAAGCACACACATTAGATCCTCTACAATAACACATAACACATCCCCTACACACTCCACGCCCTGTGAACGAACTCATGGGTGGAACATATAGGTGGACTTATGGGTGGGCCTTATGGGCATGCTTACCATCAGGCTCTGGGGCCCAGACCTTGAGCTGTGTAAGGTGCCCCAAAAAATGGAGCTGCTTCCTGTTCTCCTAGAACATTGAATTTTGTAACCACAGCTACAAACAGCCTCCAGAGATCCTGTTCTACACCAGACCAGTGTGGCCAAACTGCAGCCAAAGCTCATCCTTATCTGGTTGTAAGTAGGCAATCTAGTATATTATTAGTGACACTAATCTCTAATTTACATTAAAGGAACACTATAGTCCCCAGAACCATTGCAGCTTAATGAAGTGGTTCCGGGGTCTATAGCCTGTCCCTGCAGGCTTTTTAATGTAAACACACACAGTGTGCAGCACTGGCGTTAGTTCATATGGCAGATCATATGGGTGGGGCATTGTGATGTCACATGGGGGGAGGGGCGGCAAATTTTTATTTTGCCTAGGGCAGCAAAAATCCTTGCATCGGCCCTGCCTAGGATGTAATGTAAACACTCCCTTCTCTATAAAAGGCAATGTTTTCAGCAAAGAGCCTGCATGGGCAGACTATACTCACGAGAACAACCACATTAGGAAGTTGTTCTGGTGACTATAGTGTCCTTTTAAAGAAGTAAGATCAAAGGGACACTAGCTTTTCACATAGCAATCTTTTTTTTGTAAGTAAAGGTTTTTCATTAAGTGATAAAAAGAACAATACAGGAAATAAAGAAATAACATAACAGACAATTTTGAGATTGAATAAAACAGTTATAAACGGTGCAAATTCTGGTAGTCTAGAAAGGTGTCAATGGAATTAATTCCTTATCCATGTTACTGGAGACATGCAGAAATAAATGAGCAGCACAATCTGGGTTTAATTGGTGTTTTGGAAAGGAATGTGTAATTGATGTGAATGTGTAAATCTATTTTTTATGGCACTATACAGAGATAGCATATTTCGTAAAAAATAATTATTTTTGTCTATTATTGTTTATGGAAATAAAAAATGATCACATATTGTTAAAGTTAAATTGTGTTTGGAATAAGTTACTGATATTTGAAGGGAACCTATATTCCTGAAAATCACACTCAGGTTTTGGGACTGTAGGTTCCTCTCTGTAGACCTCCCCAGCCCCCTTTGATCATAAAAATAAAAGTTTAAAAGAGTTTACACAACATGTTTCCAGCACAGTGAGTCACAGAGACATCACTCGCGTTATCATCCAGTCTATTGCTTCTCATAGACAAGCAATGCCCTGGAGATACACATGTGCAGCTAAACACTGTGCTCCTCCGATCATGTTATATCTATCAGCAACATTTGATTCCAAGTCTTAGTTTTACTTGGTCTGGAGAAGAAAGTGCCTTTCGTTAGGGTTTAAACTAAAGGACCACTGCACCAAGACAGCCCCCAATATATCAATAGAAAAGCAAAATCGATCGAGGCTCTCAAGGTTGGTCAAAAGCCAGATTTAATGAAGATCAGTGCATAAAGTAACAGCAGCAACGTTTCGACCTCAAATGAGGGCTTTATCAAGCTTGATAAAGACCCCATTTGAGGTTGAAACATTGATGCTCTTACTTAATGCACTGATCTTCATTAAATCTGCCATTTGACCAACCTTGAGAGCCTCGATCGTTTCTGCTTTTCTACACACACAATGAGACTCAGTAAAACATGGAGTCACACACAGAGGAAGTAGGAGCTGCAACTTAATGTGAAATATATCCAGAAACTACTAGAGTGTAGTACACACATATAACTATAAATACATACACAATGTTGATCACCTCAACAATTTCTGTATTCATCTTTCCTTCATGATATAACAGTGTTTAATTTTTTTTTAAATAAAACCTATTGTATTATATTTCGTTACGTTCAGACACTGAAATGCAGAATTTACAATAGTATTACTAATAAACTAGCAATTTAAGAGCATAGAAGTTTCTAGCATTAGACATTTTTCAGTTTGTCATATACTAAAAGCAAAACATATTACGCAGCTTAGTTCTATATGTATTGTTATGTTTCTATGACACGATACGTACTGTAATATGAAAAAAACAAATATTTTTCGATTCGGGTTGTACATGTTGGAGTTACAAATCAGGCAGAGAAGGACATGCACGGTAGTTGCTTCTGTAGCAATGAAGGGACTGACAGAGAATGCGGATTAATGAAGGATTATGTCATAATGAGTTGGCAGGGCAAATCCAGTTCTTGTCCACAACTGCCAAAATACATCTCTCATTTCCAGCAACCAAAGTCTATCACAGAAAAGCACAGAGGCTCTTTACAACTGAAAGGTCCAGTGCATAATAATGCACTCTTCTTGTGCCAAACCTCTTCAGAACTTTTAGGGTCAAAGGCCAATGCAGTGATTCATTGGGGCCTGATCCTTATCTAAGCTTTGCAACAAAATGAGAATGTTCTGTAGTGTTATTAAAGAAATGTTTGTTCCTTCGTCAATGAACTGAAAAGAAAGTAGTTCAATGTACTTTTTGAAAAAACCATAGCTCACATTAACCGCTTTAAATGCATAATGATTTAATTAAACATCTTAGATTTAAAACGATAGGGAATTATTTTAAACAAGAAAATGTAGAGTACATAAAGTAAATCGAATAAAAGATCATTTCTATATTTTGACATTCAATGCTAGAATTTTAATATGTATTCAGATCACCAATGTAATACTTTTTCAACATGCAAATAAGATTGTAAACATGCTTTATCACGATTTTCAATAGCAGCATCTGTCCAGTTACTATTTGTAATAGTTTGTTTTACCCTCTTGTGTTATAATTGTAAAGCACTGCGGAATATGTTGGCACTATAAAAAGTCTAAAAAATATATATAATTTATAGCAAATGTTTTTAATAAGCAAGTAGGTTGTCAGCTACATCTCTTAGAAAGTATTCAAGTTTGTGCATCACTTGTTGAAATATAATAGTTTAACACACTATATATTGATATATCAAATAGATGTCTTAAACATATTTTCGATTAGTTTTCACATTCAATATCACTTTAAAAAGTAGCTTTGTTCAACACTTTTAATAGTTTTTTTTAAATAATACATTAATTCACTACTCATGGATTTCATCAAAATCCACTTAAAAGATAAATAGTATTCATAATTAAAAAATAAAAAAATCTAATCCTTATTCAAAGTACATAAGAAAAAAAAAAGACTGTTTAATACTATAGGATTTCAAATCTTAGAGCAAAATTAAAAAGTTAAACAATGAAAGATACATCCTTGCAAAGTACGTAGACAATTACAGAAATGACTGGCTGGTCTATGTCCAAAGAAAAAACATCTGATGGGATTTCACTTAGTGTTTAAACGCGCTTCACCAATTGACCATTCATTGCTCAGCAATCTGCCATGTAGGTCTGAACGCCTCACGGTGGCTCTTAAAATATGTATTCGGAAACTACAAAAGTGCTGAATATATTTGCAGTCTTTTTGTACTAAGATTTACAACTAATGACCTCAAGCAATGTCATGAATGTAAAACAAAATTCCACGGACCACCCTGGCTTCAGTAGAATTAAAATACAGAATAATAGTTTTGATTCGTATTCAAATTTGGATGAATAAGGACAAAAAAAAAAGATCCATCGTAATAAAAGATAAACCTATTTCATACTTTCACTTTGTAGAAAATGCTTCATCACTTGTGTTTTGATATTACAGGCTTCCTAAAGGTAGACAATTATCTAAGCTTAATGCCAGAAACATCGCTGTATTAAACATATGCAAAAGCCTTGTGGAACACCCTCTGTATCCTGGAGGGATAAAACATTCATCAGTTGTTGCTTGGACCACTAGTGGTTTGAAAATGTCTCTACCCATGCTGACATTTAGTGAAATCATAGTTTGAGCTTCATTCACAATACAGCTCGGCAAAGCTTGATTCTAGGATGACTTCTCTTGGCAAGCTGCCTTCTCACACCCACATGCACCGCAGGCTAATTTCTGTCCCACCACTTTCAATGAAAGAAGCCCTTTTACTTAACTGCGGCAGTTGGCAAATTGCCCTTTTCATGGACCAAACCAATCATCATCTTGGATGTAACAAATTAGCACATTCTCTGAATAGTAATAAGTCCATACATGAAAACACTATTGTTTTTATTTGGAATAGAAGTAACTACATCCATTTGAGCCCATGTGACATTCTTCCTGTTCTGCTATGCTGGCTAAATATATCTATTTAAACCAACCAAACATTTTGGGTTCTCGGTCCACATTTGTACGAGGTTATTGTTTTCTTTATTATTGTTATCATTGTCTAGGTCTCAAAATATTTGATGTATTCTATGTCCATCAAACACGGTTTATGAAAGTAAAAGAAAGAAAAAAAAATTACCTGCTTGTTAACCGATTTTCGTATTTAATAACATAAATAACTAAAGGATGTTTTATTTAATAGAATGTTTAAACTGTGAAACTGTGCATTGTTAGAATGCAAGGTTTTGGAGATGTACTTAACTCTGACAATAATATTCCTTATTGGCAATTCAGGGGTTAAAGAAGCAGCGCGGTTTAGAGTATGGCAATTTTTAGCTTGTATACAAATGCCACATTTTCTTTAATTCTATATACATCAGCATTTGTATACATATGCTAAACTCATACAATATTTTGTTGTATACACCATTATAGAACTATTATAATTAAAACCTTCTACTCTAGTTCCAAAGCAACTATATGTAGTTATACGTATGTGGATTTAAATAGAGATATAAATATATACATCTAAATAAAGGCATATGAGTCTGCATGTTGAAGCGGGGTCTCACTAACTTTGGTTCCATTATGTTTAAACTTGGGATGTCACCAACTATGTGATGTGCCTGAGAAATGTACAGCGCTGTGGCATATGTTGGTGTCCTATATAAAAAAATTCTAACATTAAGGTAATCACATACATTTGGCTATACTATACTATACTCTAAAAAAATATTTCTGATCGACTGCAACTAAGATGCTTGGCATTATAAATCAATTTTCTATTTCAAGGTTAAAATGTGACTGATTATTTCAGTGATATAAATATCTTTGGGAAAGAGCGCAGTGTTTTGACATTCATTAAGGCAAATACTGCTAATCAAACAACATGTGATAATTGTGTTTGCTTAACAAGCACAATTGCAATTGTTATCATCAGCAAAGCACAATGGAGAGCAGACACATTCTGAACACAATGAAAAAAATAGAAAATAAATACTTTTTCTTTGTGTAGACATTTTGTAGAATTTTGTTTTATTTATTTTCTCCCCTGTTTATGTGTTGTTTTTATTTTCTTTCCCAATGGAAACAGTGCAATGCGGTTTCAGTATATTTCAAGGTAAAAGTTTTCGGTTGCTCTACGACTGACCATTATTAATTCAATACAGCAGAATTGTGAAACATCTAGTTATAAAGGTAGTAAAAAAAAAAAAAAAATACTGTTATGCAAAATAACAACTGTATACCAGACAAAGATTGCTAGTTACGGTTGTGTTTTTAGATGAATAACAAGAGTTTAAAAATAGTTTTCTGCTGAATGAAGCTGTATTGTGAGATAGAGGGATCTCAGAAAACGTGAGATATAGCTATCTGTCCATGTGTGTGTCTGTCTGTCTGTCTGTGTCTCTGTCTGTCTGTCTGTTTGCCCATCTTTCAGTTTTTCTACCTACCTGCCTGTCTATCAATCTACTGAATAAGTTCCTAGTTTAGCTGTTCAGACATTTAAATCTTGAAAAGAAGTCTGTATAAGAAGTTACATAGCGCTGTGAAAGGAGATTATTTTGGACTAATTATAGAATTATAAATACATATTACTTTGCAGTTATTGCTCTAACTTTGGAAAACAGAAAATCTACAATACAATAATAACAGAGAAAAACAATTATAAAGTGGAGAGTAGATGCAATAATCACACTCACAAACCAAAATTGATTGTAGGCGTATCATAAACCTCAGGACATGTGGAGCATCATGGCCAATATTGAGGAAAAGAAAAATAATAATAATAGTGCAGAGTATCTTAATCAAAATAGACACTTTAATAAAAAGACACACTTACAAGATTGAAGTGAAAAACAGGCACATCATATAAAATAGGTTCAATCACAGGATCCCAGCAAACAGGAACACCGGAAAAAACTGTATCCAAAATGATAAATAAATGAAAATAAATAAAAACAAAAACAGTGTCTATTTTGATTAAGATACTCTGCACTATTATTATTATTTTTCTTTTCCTCTATATTGGCCATGATGCTCCACAAGTCCTGAGGTTTATGATACGCCTACAATCAATTTTGGTTTGTGAGTGTGATTATTGCATCTACTCTCCACTTTATAATTGTTGCAACATTATTGCATTGAATGTTGTTCTCTGTTATTATTGTATTGTACATTTTCTGTTTTCCATATCATTTTGAGGACAGTGAGGAGTCCTTATCTACAGTACCTGTAGTACAAGGGTAATTGTTTTGGAGTTTTTTCTCTATCTATTGCTCACCAAGTGTGTTTTTTTTCCACATTTTTGGTGCATCTGTACATTTCTGTAATTTCTCTAACTTTACCTTAAAAATAGTAGTTTTGCTTTAAAAAAATAAAAATAAAATGTCCTGTGCTGACTTGTGGATAGCCAGTGAAGGAATGATTTATACTCTATCATCAACCACAGCCGTTAAGGGATGTAAGTAGAACGACACAAATTTCTTTAATATCTCTGGTTAAAATGAGATAAAAAAATATCTCATTATAAATGGTGAGAGTCTTGAAAATTCAGTCAAGCATGACTAAAACGATCCCTTAAAAAAAAACCAAAAAAAAAACACACGCTTTTTAGTTCTTCTTTGTTACTAAGATATTTGGGCAGCCACAGGGAAATGCATAATCTACTTTTATATTTAAATCATATATTTAAAAATGTAGAGTCTTTTTATCCAGTTTAACAATTCTGGGCATTAACCAAACATGTTTAAATGATGTTGGTTGACATATATTGGCTTTTTAAGAAGTGATAACTCTCAAGCATTAGAATTTGGGCTAATTCATCTATTTTAATATTTTTTTAAAATTGCTTTAGAAAACAATATATAACATAAGATTATCAACTAAACACAAAAAGGCTTAATGTTATAAGAATTTAAATACAATCTATGATTTAATTTGAATAAGTTTTACTATATTAGTTATTATTATAATTCACGAGATTAATAAATCAATTGCTTCACATACTATAATGTACACCATAATTATGTATAACATAGTTCTTGCTTGAGTTTTGTCATGATTTGGAATTTTAATAATTTTTTAATTTATTTATTTGCATACTAGAATTATAATGTACTCATAAATTTATTAGAGAATAAAGTTAGTAAAAAACAAAACTATAATACATAATTAGCAATGATTGTTTAAACAATGTAAGACATATGCAGCTGTTTTTATTTAAAAATAAATAAATCATATTTATATTTTTGACCTCTGAATGTAAACCAGAAATTTACAGAAGGGGTGTCTCTCTGGATCCCAGTATTTTAACTAGCAACTAATGTCTATAAATAATAAATAAAGTAGATAATTAACTGCCATATTTTTGCTTTTTTTGGTTTTGAAAGCTTGTTCCACAAACCTGTATTATTAATTATTAGGTGTCTAACAAAAAAAACTATACACCTGTATTTTCCAGGCATTCTAGAAGCAAATAGTGGTACTGCACTTGCAGTCTGTGTAAGAGTTTAAATTGTATTATTTTATTTTAATAAAAAAATAAATAAATATATATATATATTTGAAGTAGAAGTAACTACATCCATTTGAGCCCATGTGACATTCTTATATATACAGTATTGTTGTTTTAGGATGTGATTTTAATAAATAACACAAATCTCAAAGACTTATACAAGAAGTGGATTGTCTATATTTTTTTCCTCACAAGCCACTTACCTTTTATAAATATTACTAGTGTTATTTTAATATCCTACTTAAAAAAAAAAATACAAAACAATTCCTAAACAAAGAAAGCTTTATTTCTTAACACAAACTGGTATTACATGGCTACAGTGTTTGTGACAACCATATCATTGTTTATTCCTCATTTCCATGCATTTGAATTACTGTATGCATTCCAAGTTTGGTTCCCAGATAATAAGCATGATATAGCTTGACAATAGCATAACAATATAGCATAACAATGAACCCAAGTTAAATGGAAGGGTGAGAATTTTATTCAATGATTAGTGTTGAAACATAAAAAAATCTACATATAACCCAAGGGCCCTAACTAGTAACCTATTCCTAAATTGTAAGCTCATGCAAGCAACCTATTGTTCCTGTAACAAGTTTCAATATTGTTATCTCCCCCCTTTAAAATATTGTAACGTGATAAGCTGGCGCTATATAAATGCCAATAATAATAATAATAACATAATAACAACAACCAATTTTAGCATGGAAATAAGAGGACACTCCAGACTCTGAAGAAACTGGATTATAACTTCAACCAGTACTATGGTACAGAGGACCCCATTAGCTCAACTTTCTCAAGACACTTCTAGATATGATGCATGTCGTATGAAAAATGAAACAATATTTGACTTAATCCTGTTGGTGGCTAGTCTTCCTCTATTTCCGCTCTCTCAGATTGTCACGTCTTGCTCTGTTCTGTGGAGATGTCTAGCCTTGTTTCTAGTACTGGATACAATCTGGCTGCAGAGCCTCCCTATTAAGAACAGGGTAAGTTGAAATCTATCTGCCATCTGCCATACCCAATCAGGGTTCCCATACGCAAATATTTTTTGACTCCACTCACTATTCATTTTTCATTTTTGCCTTTACTAAAGATCTTATTAGTATATAATTTATATTTATTAGTTTTAAGGTACAGTATCTGAATCAATAGTTATCTGTTTGAACCTACCTCACAGGGGTCAGTACCTTTAGGTTATAGTAGTGACCCTTGCATCTAGTGGCACACTCATACTGGTACAGAAGGCAGAACCTCTTCTTTTGCAAACTTCCAGGGCAACAGTATTAATGTCTTTGTGCCTGGTTGCCCTCATATGGTAATCCATTAGATTCTACTAGAAATTGGGTTAGCGCCCTGCCATGCTGCTGGGTTATCAACCTTTAACTAAAAAGGAGCACCTTCCAAAGCAAGGTGTTTGCAGGATCTTAGTTTGAGGCTTCTCTGCACATTACATTTGAAATTGAGGGATTCTTCCTTTATAGCATAAGTGCATAATGGTCAGCAGCCTATTCCCTTGCTTGCGTAATACTGGAACATGGTGGCAAGGCATACAATATCTTGGTTGTTAGAAAATACTGCCATATTGTTACTTGAACCAAGTGCATTTTTTGTTTGCTTCTATTAAACAATCAGTACAGCTGTGTCTTACATAATGGGATTTGTAATATAAAAAATTAAACAAAGATGAAAAAGTTTAGTGCCTCATTAAAAAGAAAAAAACAACAACAACTCCGCCATTGCGCCTTACCAAATTACTATATAGGAATTATTATCTGAAGTCCAAACAAACTAAATCTAAATGGAAAAATTAGTCAAAAAAAGCTGATCTGTGATAGGGGCAGAAGAAAAAATATTAAAATCAGAGGGGTCCAAGAGACACTGCCACTGGAAGAACTGCCTCACATCATTAGGCACTTAGTGGCTTCAGTCCTGGCGACCAAACTCTTCTCATTTGACGGAGTCTACAGAATCACCAAATCCCCTCAGGTCCCCACCTCAGCACCACGTGACCTCGTCTTACTCTGCCAAACAATGTCTGATAAGCTGAAACTGCTGGCTGCATTTTAAGAGAAGACTCCATATGATTTTGAAGCATGCCAACTCTCCTTCTTCCAGGACTTAAGTAGGGACACACTCCTATGGCGCAAATCAATGCAGCCACTCACACAACCACTCCAGGCAGCAGGAATTACCTACAGATGGGCGACACCAAAGGCCCTTTGCATAACCAAGGAGGGATAACACCAGTGACGTACACACAATCCATGGGGCCCCCGGTGTGAAACTGACCTGTGGGCGCCCCACCACCCCACCTTTCTTTTTCCCCCCACCCCTTCCCCCCGACAGACACACACACATACATACATACAGACACACATACATACATAGAGACACATACACACACAAGACACACATACATACAAACAGACAGACACCCAGACAGACAGACACACACACAGACACATACATACAGACCGACACACACAGACAGGCACACACACATACAAATACACATACATACAAACAGACAGTCACACATACATATAGACAGACACACATGCAGACAGACACACACACACACATACACAAGACACACATACATACAAAGACACATACATACATACATACAAACAGACAGGCACACATACACACATACAGACAGACAGACACACACACAGACACATACATACAGACCGACACACACACAGACACAGACAGGCACA
This sequence comes from Pelobates fuscus, assembly GCF_036172605.1. Lineage (NCBI taxonomy): Eukaryota > Metazoa > Chordata > Amphibia > Anura > Pelobatidae > Pelobates > Pelobates fuscus. Next base: position 133,696,480 of record NC_086318.1, on the reverse strand, counting down.
CACAAAGACACATACATACAAACAGACAGGCACATATACATACAGACAGACACACACACACATACATACAAACAGACAGGCACACATACATACAAACACACAGACAGACACACACATACAAAGACACATACATACATACATATATACAAACAGACAGGCACACATACATGCAGACAGACACACACACACAGACACACACACACACATACAAACAAACACACACACAATAATGAAGTCACCCTCCTGTTTCCTACCTTTTAGGTGCAGGAGGGTGACTTTCCCTGGGGTCCATTGGTGGCTCAGCTTGATGGGAGTCAGAGTTCCCACTCTGAATCCCTCTGCTTCCTCCCACACGGTCTGTGTGTGTTACCTGGGAGGAGTGACGTGCAGTCACTTCCTCCCAGTGTGTGATGTAATCACAGGGGGCCCGGTCACGCTGTTAAAGCACCCAGCGCTGACTGGGCCCCCTGACAATCCATCTCCTTCAGGTGACCTTGACAGCATGGGCCACCCGATGGACCCCTTGGACGGCGGCCCCGGAGGTTTGCCGCATAGGCCGGGGCCGCAAAAGATGATGGCTGGTACCCAGTTGCAGGGGTCTGCAGGGCGGCCGGACCCCCTGGAGTGACTTGCCCGGTCGCAGCTGTGACCCCTGCGACCACTGGATAACACTATAAGGCCTCGGATCCTAAGGAAGGCCCAGCTCTGATGGCGGCACTGGGACTACCCAATCAAAACATTGCCTTGCCCTCAACCCTGGAACACTGAGAATACAGATGCCTCTGTGCCCGGAGAGAAGAGAGGCATCACAACTTGACTACAAGTCAACTGCTACTGTTTATTGTTTATTGTTTGGTCAATTTATTATTATACTTAAGCATTTTATTTTTCATCCCTGTTTGTTCCCATCTCAGTCATTGTACAGGTTGAACCTACCATGCATATTGTCTATAAGACATACGTGATGCTCGCAGAGGCCGCACCTTTATGCTTCGGTGCACATCCCCTCTTCACCCCCCCACGGCCCCATGTTATAGGGGTACTATTTCCAATGGAGCTTTCTTTTACTCAGAAACAGCACAATGTTGGTGATTGCAATACCATCCCTAGCAACATTAGCCAATCAGTTCAGATCGGCCACACATAATCACCCAAGCTCCAACCTCCATAGACCTATATTAGCTGTGCTTTAAGTTTTGACTGCATACATCATCATATCTAGCCCACTCACAACTAGGTTTTCGACTGCTAGCTACCATACAATGCAAAGCTTATCGACAGTCCTCTAGACAACCTGTATCTATATACTTAGCCTTCACGGTTCCCTAAGAGGACTAGCTAGTCTTCTGCACTGAGGTTACCCCTACTAAGCCAACCGCTCAATTCGCCTCACCGATAACAGGTTCCCATTGTGTTGCTCGCCTAGCAGAGTGTTACAACCTACCAGACCAGCCAAAAAAAAATAAAATTGTGCAAAATGTATTTCATCTATGCCTTATTTTAACTAAGTTATCTTATTAAAACATATGTCTTTGCTGTTATTAATTCACAAACATTTGTAGTTTCATGAACACACCCACAGAAGTTTGCTTGTGAGTTGGTGGTGTTGTATAGGGTAATGCATATATTTATATATCTAAGCTTTAGAAATCAAGTAATTCACCTATATAGAAATATTAATAATATTGTTACCTATTCTTTAACAATGTCACAGATGAGTTTGCCTACATTACAATTAAAATCAAGGAAAAATAAAAAGTAATCTGCATAGAATGCTTCCATGTGAGATAAATAAATATATGATAGGCATTGGCACAGTTTACAAACCTGTTCTTGTACTTCACTTATTGGCAATTTTGTCTTATCTGGCCATGGCTGAAAAAAAGCTAAAACCAAATACGTAAGCCGCAATTTCTCTTTCTGTTGCATTTGGAAAAAAGTGCAGTGTTGATGACGTTTTTTTTTGTGAGTTACTTAAAGGAAATAATAAAAGACAAGCACTGTCTTCGTATAAATAAATATATATGGCATATATCCTTTTGAAATCTACACTAGCACTTAATAGAACATGTAAAGATCAATTGAGTGAATCATTAGTATTTCAAATACAGTGTGTGAACCAAAGTTGATATGACACTTGCCAAATGGACCCAGGGACCCCTTGTGTCACGCAGTGTATTTCATTATCGAGTCACGGTGAAGCCTTTCATTTCATTACATGTAATTTCAAAGACATTTTGTTGTAGTCAAAGATGAGAAATCAGAGCCAGCCAATGTTTACTCCTTTTGGAAATGGTTATACAATTGATTTCTGTACCTAATTTAATTCTATTCCTTGGCTGTAACATAGCATCTCCCAAGGGGGCAAAGATGTACTCAGTGAGAAAGAATGAGACTCTGTAGTGTCTAGGATGACACTGAAAATGATTTCGGTGTCAAATGACAATTTGTCAAGTGGATTAAATGCTCATCTGGAAGAACGGCGTCTTTTAGTTTTTGGTTGGATTAACCTTGAAGTGCTTATGAAAGTGAAGCTTTATGAATTGGGGTGCTTTTTATTTGTTGTATTTAACATTCTAAAATGCTTATAGATATCTGAGAATATGGAACAAAAAGGTTTTCATATATGCACATACACACATACACACACACATATATATATACATACCACAGTCTTAAAAAATAGAAGAAATAAAAAAAAAAATAGATATACAAACATCAAATTTGATCTCTACCTTTAGTATCTTGTGTACTGACCAAAACACACACAGGGTCCTAAATAAAATGTGTAAAAAAAAGTAGAAAATTATATATTTAAACCTTACTCTAAATCTGGAGCAAATATAACAACAGTTTGCACCTTTAATAATTATATGTGTGTTTTTCTAAATTCCTTGCTTCCCTACAATTGTACCGGGATAATCTAATGGGGTGGGTGGGGCCCTTAGGGACATTGCCAGTGACAAGCTCTTAGGTCGTCGCTTAGCTTTTGAATCATGTAGAGAGTGCTACTCTAGCTCTCCTTGATGGTCCTAGTGCCCACTGCACAATGAGAGCCCATCTGAAGCACTTTCACAGTGCTGCCTAGATGGGGGACACCAGGGAACTTAATCGGGACTGTTCTGCTGAAAGTGGGACTGTTGGGATGCCTGACATTTTAAGATGAAACTGATACAATGTTAATTTGATATTAGGGTAAATTTTCTTTAGATAACTGTTTAAAGGCCTTATGACAAATTGTAAATTTTGAGGCATAGACAATTGTGTTTTATCTCACCCCATTGGATATTATTGAAGCATTCTCAGGATATTGAGACCCAACACTGTGTATACTAAGGTACAATAAATAACATATATTGGTCCTTAGGTGGCTGGGCTTTACATAAGTAAACAAAGAATAATCAGGGACAGACCAGGTACAGGGAAACCAGAAGTCATGAATATCAAGTAATTAAAGTTGAGTCAGGGACTACAGAAAGGAGAGTAGCCAATTATAGCTGAGATCAGAACCAGAACTATCAATAGAGAAATATAGCATATTCTTTGAAACAATAAAGAACCAGAAGAGGGCATGGAACCACACCATAACAAACTATTTATAGTGTGGCTCATTAATTAGGTAGCCATGCCATCAAAACGTGAGTGAATGCAGAAATTGAAGTTGAGTGGCATCATCGGCAGAGTTGCTGCAGCTGGCAAGTCCTTAGAGAGGTCACAGCTATCTATCAGACCTCCACGGGGGCTTGCCTGAATGATGCAATCCCTGACAAGTATTTATCAAGGTGTACTGACACCCCGATAAATACTTGTAAGTTATAGAAAGTAAGTAAAAGAAAAATACAAGTTAACTATTAGAATAGGTCATTAAACTAGCAGTCAAACTGTAAACTGCAAACAGAATTGTAAGGTCTTATTATCTATTTTTACATATACCCAATGTTCCTGTAACATACGTTTTGACAAAACACATATCTCCTGTCTGTCACCTCACATCAAGGAGAATAATTTTGTCCTTGACTTTCCAGGTTGTGGCTGAAACTTACAGAGCTAGAGTAATCCTTTTTCTGTGTATCAAAACGAGAAATAAAAATGTCTGGGTCTCGAGTGCACCCCATATTGACGATGTTGGACAGGTGGAGGAGGAGTTATTTTACAGCTACTTGACAAGGTGCTTGAACATATCTTAATTGGCCATTGCCCATTTACTGATGCAGTTGTCTTGGTACTACATTGTATTTCTCTTGTACTAGACCTTAACAAAGTGCATTAATTGGGTTTTTATGTAGCTATTATTTCCATATGACCTAATGGATGAAAATTGAAGTGCCCAGTGTGTTATCATGCAGCATATTCGATTTTTCATATAAATAAAAATATAAACAAAAACCCAAAACATTTTTAACAATAAATCCCAAATGCACTTCTAGTCTACAAAAGTGAAAATATTTTCGGGAACCATGTTGGACACTTTGAAAAATGCCATTAGTTACAGGGGGAATAGCCAATATTTATTTAAACTTATTTCAGTACATTCTACTAGTTCGAAAATTATATTAATTCAATACTGAGGTAGCTGCATTTTGCTAAAAAAAATATATATATATTTTTTTAAATACTATATTGCAATGTAATTTCAGATCTACCATAGATGTTTAAGTAAATTCTTAAGAGACCACTGATATGGTGTTTTTTTACACTATAGGGTCAGGAATACATGTTTGTGTTCCTGGCCCTATAGTTTTCCTTTAAGCCTTGATATTATCAGGCATTATATTTGAATTTTGTGGCAGATGGTTACAAGATAAAATGGTATGTCCTTCAGCTAGCTGTGACTCAGCATTAGTTAGCATATTTAATATTTTAACTCGAAAACCTATTATTGTTTGTTAATGTTCTCAGAGTGGTATGATTTTAAATATAGCTTCCTAGAATACAAAATGGCTGTATTAGGTTCCAATTGTCTAAAACAGTACAAAGTTAATAAGGTGAGACACACTAGGGTTTATTGTTCTCCTACAGTTTCTGCTAATGAAATAATCAGTGTAGCTATTTAAAATTATGTTAGAAAATGTATCCTCATCATGTAGATCCATATACACTGCTGAACCTTCAGCTTTCAACTTAGAGTAATGTCACACTTTTTGGACAGCTTCCATATATTTCCTCTATAATCTGCATTCAATAGTACACAACTGTTTCCATTGTACAATACTGTTATAAATACCGGGTAATAAAGTCACTTTGTCACATAGAAGCACCCAAGCACACCATATGTTTTGGTGTATACTGCACTATTGTATATTTTACACAACTGGTTTACATTATTGTTATTATTATTAGAATTTGTGTAGTGCCAACTTCTTCCGCAGCTCTTTACAATAATATAAAAGGGGACAAACTATAGCACATTTTGAGGACGACGAGTCTACAATCTAGACTCTAGAGGATATAAATCTTAAACAGAATGAAAGGAAATGCACACACTGAGTTAATTGCTTACATGCTTACATGCTTCTTGTACGTAAAACTCAAACCAATAGAAAATATAAAGGCAAATGTAAAATTTTAACACACTGCTGCGCAGATTCTCTGATCAGGTCGATATTTGGTCAATGAGAGCGCTCAGTGACGAGTTATCTTGGAGATATAATGCGTGGGTTGTAGAATATGTTGTTGCTATATATATGATAGTAATAATAAAAAGTTACATTTTTTACCTGCATCATCAACTCCCAAATGCAACTCTATATCGAACATTAGATATTTATGGATATTAAGCACATATTTGCTTATTCTTGAAACCTGCAATTGTTAAACATGACATATCATGCAGTCTAGTCCTCATCAGTCCAACGAGTAGTTGCTACATGTTAGTAAATAAAAATGGCAAGATAAGGGTTAGGTGCTGGAAGTTCTAGAGCAGGCAGACCAAAGGCTGCAAACACTGGTAATGGGGTCCCCTCTAAGTCCCGCCAAACAAATTAATACAAAAATAAAATAAAGTCCAGAAATTATTCTAATGGGTTTATATGTGGATAGAAGAGTGAGACAGAGAGGAATACTGATAGTGTAATATTTGGTATACTGGGTTAATGACAGACAACAAAGTGCTTAAATACTCACATTTATTGGAGCTTTCATGCAAGCTCTAGTAATATCAGCATTATCGGTATTATCCCCACTATTGGATAAGGTGTAGGCAGAGTCAATCTTGTAGGCCCCAGTAGACCATGAAAAAACAGAGTAAAATTCAGTAGTGCAATATTATAACTACAGACTACATAGAGTGCCAAATAATATACATTGTTCAATCACAAGTGTAGAGCTTTGTATTAAAGCTCACATTTTAATGTATAAGATGGTATAATCCCCACCCAGGATATAGTTGAAACACTGGTCCTGTATGATCTTTTGGTCTCTATCATAAACAGGTTTAGAAGCTCCATCTTAGGATGTTGCAACATTGGTTTATTTGCTCTGTGGGCAGGTACTGGATGTACATTTAGTCTAATAAATGGACTGAGAAGCATACGTATCTTAAGCCTAGCATTTATTTATTTTTTGCTTGCATTGGCTTGTGGCTTTTCATCATAATGTTTAGGTTTATTATTACGATTATTATTATTATTGTTAAGACGAGTGACTCTGCAATTCACATATTTGTGAATGACAGGTACATTGTAAGGAACAAATAAATGACTAAACATAATTAACATGTATTTAAAGTAATTCCAGCTGTGTTCACTTATATAGGAGAATGGAAACAAAATATAGTCGTCTATACGTTTTAATATATATGGAGAGAATTGGAAATATACTCATAATTTCTATTATAGTAATGGATTTGCTCAGTATTTGTTGCAATGCCCACCGAGGATTTGAAAGCAGTATTCCAGGAAGGTTTCCTTTAAGTAGTGCCAGGAACAATGATATCATAAAATAATAAAAAAAAAGACCAACTGGTTCAAAAATAGAGAAACCTCAATGCTATATTGATAAATACATATAAAATAAATAATACAAGAATACAACAATGCTTTTCATCTGTAGGACTTTTTAAAGTAGGTGAAAAACATATTAAAAAAAAGGTGGCTTGTTGACATAAATGTCACATGATCGCAACTGCAAGTTGGAGAGTCGTGTGACCTGAAGCATTTGGAGGGAAGGCCGATATTGAAAAAAGTAGAAGGGAGAAAAACTGATAAAATATGGGCTTTATGCTGAGCGCATAGGATCCTCACTGCAGACCTGTCATAGAATACAGCAGCAAAGTGTGAGTACCCCACAAATCTAAGTCACAGCTCAAAGTAACACGACACACACCCCGACACATGGACCTCCTCCTGACCTCACTAAATGTAAATGGCCTAAACACCGCAAACAAACGCAGGCTGTTACTGAGAGAAATCCATAGACAGAGGGCCACAATAGCTTTTATCCAAGAGTCCCACATTCCTCGCACCTCTAGGATTCAACTTACGAACCATATCTATACGAGAGCCTACACATCTAGGGCGACATGTAAAAGAAATGGAGTAGAAATACTCATGCATAAGAACTGCCCCATGCGAGTCACTGGGGTGCAAACAGACACGGAGGGCCGGTACGTGGTACTCTCAGGAACAATGCTCAACAACACATACCACCTTATCAACGTATATGGCCCAAATACTCCAAACCCACAATTCTGGAGAGATCTGGAACTCATAGTTAAGAACCTGCCGAGAGGCATACTAATCCTAGGGGGGGACCTTAATGCCACGCCCTGCCCGGCGTCGGACAGAGGGGGTGGACAACAGTTGCCCCGATCGCATAATAGGGGGGGCCAAGACAAACTCCTCCACACCTTCATACAACACACGGGACTGCTTGACCCATGGAGACTGCATCACCCGGGAGAGAGGGACTTCACCTTCTTCTCCGCGGCTCACAAATCCTACTCCCGCATAGACCTCTTCCTTACAAATAGCATGGGAATGCAATGGATAAAAACCTCACGAATCAATCCGATCACGTGGTCGGATCATGCAGATATCGAAATAACATTGAAAGCACCCGGTAATCACACGCAATGGAAATGGAGACTAAATGCCTCCATGCTGAAAGACACACAAACACAGGAGGATCTCCGACAGGAGATCGGGCATTACTTCCAAACAAACGCTACACCAGACATAACACCAACGACCCTGTGGGCGGCCCATAAAGCGGTGATTCGTGGTCTCCTCATAAAAATAGCGACACGTAGGAAAAAACAGAAATACGAGACACTCACGGCACTACAAACACAATTGCGTAAAACCGAAATGCAACACAAACAGATGGTCACTCAGACCACGACTAGGGAACTGACAGAACTCAGACGGCTCATTACAGAACTTATGTTGGACGACATAGGCAAGACGCTAGTAAGGACAAAAAGACTGTTCTATGAAAAGTCCAATAAAATGGACTCCCTACTGGCGAAGGCCCTCAGACCCCAAACACAAGCGCCTACGATCCACGCCATTAGAAACGACAAAGGGCAGATACTCACAAGCCCGACCGACATCAATGAAGAATTCACCAGATTCTTCATGTCAGTGTATAACCACTCTCCCACTCTGACAAGCAGTAACAAGCTGCATGCCACAGCAGTGGCAACGTTTTTAGAGGCAATAGATCTCCCACTACCCCAAGCGGACCTGGTTGCCCCCCTGGGGGACCCGATAGACGCGGAGGAGGTAGATAGGGCCATAACGGCACTGAAGGGTAACAAAGCCCCAGGCCCAGACGGCTTTGATGGGGCCTATTACAAAACCTACAGGGAGGACCTGGTGCCACACCTGACAAACATGTACACACACTGGACAAAAGGAGAAGCCCCATCCCCAGACCTTACGACAGCTAACATCGTCCTGATCCCGAAGCCAGATAGAGACCCGGCGCTAGTCGCAAATTACCGCCCTATCTCACTTATAAACTTTGATGTAAAAATCTATGCCAAGCTGCTAGCGAACAGGTTAAACCCACTCCTGTCGAAACTCATACACGCTGACCAAGTTGGCTTTGTACCCAACAGACAACTATACGAAAATACCAGACGGGCGGTAGATCTCATGTGGTGGGCGGGGGAGTCCCGAACGCCTTCTCTGATCCTTTCCCTGGACGCGGAGAGGGCGTTCGACAGACTTCAGTGGCACTTTATGTTTACCCTGTTAAGGAAATTACAGATACCAGACCTCTATATAACAGCAGTGAGAGCACTGTACCATAACCCAAGGGCGCAGACGGTGATACCGGGTGCACCTCCATGCCCTTTCAACCTTACAAACGGCACGAGGCAAGGGTGCCCGCTGTCGCCGCTATTGTTCATACTGGCCCTAGAACCTCTGCTGCAATCAATACGATCCCACCCGCAGATCACGGGAGTGAAGATAGCGACAGAAGAATTTAAGGTCTCTGCTTACGCAGACGACATTCTGCTCACTGTCACCAACCCCGGGAGCTCAATCCCACACCTCCTGGACCTCCTAGACTCATATAACCAAGTGTCGGGATACAAAATTAATGTAGATAAGTCCGTGGGTATGCCCATAGCAATGACGGAGGAAGACGTCGTAGCGGTCCAACAAACAACCCACCTGACCATCACCCACAACCCTATAAAATACCTTGGAGTAAAATTGACAGCCCGCCCCGAGGACCTATACAGAGAAAACCACCTCCGCATTATCACAGCCCTGTTAAAAGATCTGGACACATGGCATGAAAAACCAATTTCATGGATAGGAAGATTGCATAGTATAAAAATGAATCTGCTCCCACGCTTGCTCTTCCTGTTCCAAGCGCTCCCAACAAAAGTGACCAAAACAGACCTAAAAACAATACAAACTGCCATTGACGACTTCATATGGGCCCGTAAAAGACACAGAATTAAGAGACAGACACTCTACAGGCCTAAGAGCAGAGGGGGGTTGGGACTTCCCAACCTTCACCTCTATTACCTCTCAGCACAACTCGCCCAGGTGATAGAATGGCACGCACCGCCAGACACACATAGATGGGCGGATGTGGAGACCTTGCTCATGTCCACGGACCTACCACAGTTCTGGATCTGGTTGCCTCGAGCGGACAGACCAGTGCTTCGCACCACCTGCCCAGCCATTCTGAATTCCATCAGAATCTGGGATTTAACGGCACATAAATACGCACTCACGCACCCGGTGTCACCACTAGCCCCATACCTACGAAATAAAGCCTTCCCCCCGGGAATGACTGCCAGAGACTTTAGAAACATTGAAGATACCGGTATACAGAGATACCACCAGCTATTCCACGCGGGCAGGTTCCATTCATTCGATGAACTAAAGACCCTGGCCCCCCTGACAACAAAGGACTATTTCAGATACATGCAGCTGAGGGACTTTGCAACAAAACCACATATCAAGGCAGCGGCATTGGCAAAACTTACCTTTTTTGAGCGACTATGTATCGAGGAGGGTCCACGTACCGGCCTCATCACCGCACTCTACAGTCAACTAAGCGCACCGACAGGTGACTCCCACATACCCACATACATAGCACACTGGGAAGCAGACCTCCAGCAACCTTTGGAGAGCGGGGAATGGCAGGACATATGGGAGGCGGCAGCGAAGGCCTCCATTTGTGTCCTCCATCAAGAGCAGTGTTACAAGACACTAATGCGCTGGTATACCACACCGGTGAAGCTCTGCAGAATGGGCAAAACAACGACAGACACCTGTTGGAGGGGGTGTGGGGAACAGGGCACATACCTGCACATGTGGTGGGGGTGCCCGAAGGCACAAACCTACTGGGAAACGATAGCCACACTACTGACGACGGTCCTACACAAGTGCATCCGACCAGACCCCTGGACATTTCTAATATCCAGACCAATAGACAGCCTGCCACACAAAGAACAAAAACTGCTGAACAAAATTACCTTAGCCGCCAGGCGAGCAATGGCAAAAAAGTGGCTACACACAGACATGCCGCAGATAGAAACAGTAATACAATATATTAAAGAAGCGCATCTAATGGATAAGCTCACTGCACAAATTAGAGACACCTTCCAAACATTCCTTAAGACATGGGAACCTTGGGAAGACTACATAGACCACTGAGGGCCCGGACTCTACCAAAGACGCTCCCCCGGTACACTCCCCCCCCTCCCCCCCACACCCCCTGAACCCCTGGCATCTCCTTCCTAGTCTTTCACAACCTCTACTTTCTTACTATCCTGTATAACTTCTTTTCTAAAAATAAAAATCCATGCATGGCTGCGTTTATAACTGAGGCCGGTGAATATTGCACTACACATCGGTACAGACGATGAAGCTGCACCCGATATGCCACATGAAGATAACGTTCCCAACGAAGCTTCTGATCAACACCTTCATCGATACCCTAACGACATGACTCACTGCACCGACGAGTGTATGCGTACACCGCCCCCCACCCTTTTTCTGCTTCTGTACAAGCACCATGCATGGTTGATACTTACAGCATTTAAACAAAAAAAAAAAAAAAAAAAAAAAAAAAAAAAAACAGAAAATAATGAAAATCCTTGACTAGTAGCCGAACAAGCTTACGGTCATACGTGCCGGTCTCTGTACCTAATGTATAAGGACACTGTATAAATACGTGTAAACATGTTGCACAATGTTGGGCTTTTGCATAAGCCATATATGCCTATTATCTGCATGCTTATCTTGTCAAGATGAAAAAATAAAGAATTTAAAAAAATATGGGCTTTATGTAGTGATAGGATTCCTGGTGACCTTAGCAACCAGGAGAGAAGTGCATAGTAATCCACATAATAAAGAAGAAAGAGCCAGCAAAAACGACATGAATCATGTGACTTGCCATGGTGGTCATCTTGGAAAATGGAAGGGCCAGAATATCTTAACACCTTCCCGACCTTGGACGTACCAGGTACATCCGACAAAATTTAAAATAAAATAAAATAAAATTAAGAAATTATAAATATATATATATATATATTTTATATATGTATAATATTATATTATGATTGCATTCTAAGTGTACTTTGAAATATAATAACAAGTGTGGAACCAGAGGTCCCTATGTGGAAGAGTTATAAGAGTTATAAGTGAGAGGGAGTCCCTAAGGGTGTAAGCAGTAAAAATAGACAGGAGAAAAATAGGGAGAACAGGGTAAAGGGAATGGATGTGTCAAAGCACATACAGACCCAAACAACTACTTAACAGAAAAATAGCCCAAGCCTAATTATGAAATGACAAAGAAAAAGAATATATATATATATATAACACACGTGCTCCCCAGTGGTAAGAAAATATAAAATTAATTACCAAAATGTAGAAATGTAAGAAGAACCTTCTATTCTTCTGGATATATATGCAAAAAATACAATCTACAAATAAACATAAAAGAACATAGTGTAGTTGGTTTAAAACACCATATAATGCGCTAGTTAGATTGCACTCACAGAATGATGATATTAAATTGTTTCAGTCATAATTTATTTATTTGCTGGCTAAGAATCTGATAGTTACTTTTCTCTTTCCTTTCATGCCCGTTTTCTATTTTCTGGGATTATTTGTTTAATTTACGAGTGTGGAACGCATATTTGCGTTCCACACAATACCGGAAGTATACACATCTCATACGGACATGAAAGAGAGGCTTGAATGGTGAGAATGGAACGCAAATGACGGCACGATGGGATTGGCCGTATAGATTGCGGGATTTTTGAATCCAGGATTTAAAAGACGGACGGAGACCTTTTCTGTTTGCAGACCTTCTTTTTTGCCCCTGAGGAAGTCCAAATTCGGACGAAACGCGTAGGGCGGAGGGACCACAACAGCACCTTTGGACTTTATTTGTATTTGTATTTTTATTTTATTTTATGTTTAAAGTTCATTTTTATTATTATATGTGTTCTAAATTAGGCGATTTTCTATCAGCTATGGGAGGAAGGATGTCGACACCATAATCCCTTTTAGTGATTGATACGCTGCATTACACCTGAACTTCTGTAAGTGCAACTTAATAAAACCATATTGTTATCTATTATATCGGTGCACTATGGTTTGTGTGTCTCTCCTTTTCCAATAAGGTCTTAAAGAAGATTACAGAGACTCCGTCAAGTCCTCAAAAGATTGTTATACGCCTACACTGCGCTTTCATTCTGTGAGTGCAATCTAACTAGCGCATTATATGGTGTTTTAAACCAACTACACTATGTTCTTTTATGTTTATTTGTAGATTGTATTTTTTGCATAATTATGAAAAGCTTAGGTCAAGTACATAAAGACTGTAAGGTTGTCAAAATAGGTAGACTGAGGAATAAGTAAAGGAGGAGGATAGCCTCCTAAGCAGGGGATAAAAGATCCCAAAAGCCCAGTCCAAAATAAGCCCACTTACTAGGAGAGGATGCTATAACTATATACCTCGGCACTGTGATGAATCACAAGTGCCTACCTATTCCTTACAAATAAAATAGACCCCAAACAATGGTGCTCAGATGCAGATGCTATTTTTTCTACTAACTCTTCACTTCAAACTCTCCCTCCAGTAGACATACAAAGTGGTTTCAATAAATTAACAAAGGTTTTTAAACAGCAAATTAAAACAAGCTGGGAGATCTCAACCCTGGAGACATACATTGCTAAAACGATCATACCTAGGGGATTGAGAGTTTTATTTCTACCCTCTAGGAATATCGAAATAGAAGGCTTTACCAAAGAATGGGAGGATGCAGCAGCTAAATGTTCAACTACTTTCATGTCGATCATATGTAAATATGAGACGTTACATCTAGCTAATATCCAAAAAAGCCTAGATAATGAGATTAAGAAAATTTTCAAAGGTTTAAAGATGAACCCCAGTTTCAAAGTAAAGCTTAAATCTAACTTAGATAAGTTCTCTTATCAAATAAAAATTAAAAAACATCATAAATTTATAAGAGACACCACAGACTTTGAGACAGGTAAAGTCTATCGTCAGACGAAGAGGAGAATCAGAATTGACTCAGACCATTTCAGCACGTCAGAATATGAGTCAATTGATAATGAAGGGGAAAGTGCTCTGCACCAGTAGCACCAAAAAGTATACTAAGAAAAGGGGTTGATTTTTTAGGATTGAGACAGGCGGACGAAGTTCAATGTCCCAGAACGAGACAGTCACAGAGAGGCAGGGGTCAGAGAAAATATCGACGTTAGTGGCTTGTGACTTAAGGGTTATAAACTTATCCTCACTCACCCTAACGGATATACAAAGTAAAACACTTTCTAAAGGTTTATCCTTTGTACCTACCCCCCTCTTTAACAAATTTACGTGGACGAAGGACTTGCATTTGTTTGCCTGCAAGCTAGCCTTGCATAAGTATCACACACATAAAAAAGAAGTGAAAGCATTAAGTCTAGGACTCACAGTCACAGACATGGACTGCTTAGATACTTTGATTGAACTTCTCGATTCTAATGACCCTGTAGACTATATTCCAAAAACTCATCTTGCACCTAAGAGCCGGTTTACCCCCCAATTGAAAGACTACAAAAACATTGAAGTCTTTCTGGAGATGGTATGTAGAGATATTGAAAAGGTAGACTTGGGAGATCAGAATATTAAAATCTGTGGTAATCTCACTAAAATGGAAAAACTGGCACAAAAACAACTGAATGAGAATGATGAACTGGTGATTAAACCATCTGATAAGGGTGGGAATATAGTGCTTATGGACCGGTCTAACTATATCCAAATGGTACAGCGCCAACTGAATGATAGGGAAACCTATTAGATTTTTAGTCATGACCCTACTCCACAATATTTTGTTGAAATAAAAACTTTGCTGAACCAAGCCTTAATAGACAAACTCATCACTAAAAATAAGTTTGACTTGACTATGCTGGTTAAACAGCCAGTACTTTCAACATTTTATAGTCTACCTAAAGTTCATAAATCCCTAGCTAACCCGTCCTCCTCACCCTAAAAATAATGAGGCGGGACCATTAGCTAAGTACCTGTAAAAAAATAAAATAAAACTTACCATTTGATGTTTTCTTTCTTCTAAAATCTTCTTTTTTCAGCACTAGAAAAGGGGGTTAATTTTTTATTTAGTGCCCACACCCACCGCTCAGGGGTGGGGCCATGGGGGAGGATATTAGGTCCCCCCCTAATTAGTATTTAGGGCCCCCACCCACCGCACAGGGGTGGGGGCCAGGGGGAGGACATTAGGTCCCCCCTCATTCTAATTTAGGGCCCCCACCCACTGCTCAGGGGTGGGGGCCAGGGGGGTGGACATTAGGTCCCCCCCCTTTATTCTGATTTAGGGCCCCCACCCGCCACTCAGGGGTGGGGGCCAGGGGCAGGACAGTAGGTCCCCCCCTCTTATTTTACTTTAGGGCCCCCACTCGCCATTCAGACGTGGGGGCTCAGGAGGGGGGAACCTTTTATTTTTTTCTTTTAACAGTGAGCAGCCACAGGCTGCTCACTGTTTAATAGACAGGCCCCTACTCGCGGTATAGCGAGTAGGGGCATAATTTACTAATACTAAGTAATCTTTACTTAGTATTAGTAAATTTGCCTGAAATACCAATTCAGGTCTTTCAGCCTTTTAGTAGATAGCTCCCTAATACCGTGGGAATTAGGGAGTTATCTACTTATTCATTCCTTTCATTACATTGACTGGCTAAGTAACTTACATTTTATATGAATGTGTGTTACTTGATTGTTGTAAGTAAGTATTGCAAATGCTTACAGCTGAATCCTGGCTATGTTTGTATACTTTTTATTTAAACTTGTGTTACAGTGTAACATTCTTCTTCTTCCACTGGGTAAGTATATTAGTGCTTAGGCAATACTGTGCTTCGGAACTTCGGCACTTCGGCACTTCGACACTTCAGAACTTCGGCAACTTCGGAACTTCGACACTTCGGAAATTCAGTAATTTCTGAACTTCGGGACCTCAACAATTCGGCAATTCGGCACTTCGGCTATTCGGACATTCGGAAGTACCCAATGTCCGAATTTCCCGAAATTCGTCCGAATTCATATTCGGACCGAAACGAATTGCACATGTGTAATGGATTTTAAGATCAGAGACAACATTTGTTTACTTTAGGGAGATCGTACCAAACTAATCTTATTGATTTTTTTTGATTGGGTAACTAAAATAATAGATCAGGGTGGTGCAGTAGACATTGCTTTCCTAAATTTCAGTAAGGCTTTTGACGCTGTTGCACATAGAAGGCTTATCAATAAACTGCAATCTTTAAGTCTGGATTCCCATATTGTTGAATGGGTAAGGCAGTGACTGAGTGACAGGCAACAGAGGGTTGTAGTCAATGGAGTATATTCCAAGCATGGCCTTGTCACCAATGGGGTACCTCAGAGATCTGTACTTGGACCCATTCTCTTTAATATCTTTATTAGTTATATTGATGGTAAGGTATGTCTTTTTGCTGATGATACTAAGATATGTAACAGGGTTGATGTTCCAGGAGGCATAAGCCAAATGGCAAATGATTTAGGTAACTAGAAAAATGGTCAGAGTTGTGGCAACTGACATTTAATGTGGATAAGTGCAGTACTAACCTCAACATCTGGGGAAAGGGATTTAGGGGTGATTATTTCTTGTGACTTAAAGGTAGACAGACATTGTAATAGAGCAGCAGGAAATGCTAGCAGAATGCTTGGTTGTATAGGGAGAGATATTAGCAGTAGAAAGAGGGAAGTGCTCATGCCATTGTACAGAACACTGGTGAGACCTCACTTGGAGTATTGTACGCAGTACTGGAGACCATATCTCCAGAAGGATATTGTTACTTTAGAGAGAGTTCAGAGAAGGGCTACTAAACTGGTTCATGGATTGCAGGATAAAACTTAAAAGGAAAGGTTAAAGGAACTTAACATGTATAGCTTGGAGGAAAGACGAAACAGGGGGGATATGACAGAAACATTTAAATACATAAAGGGAATCAACACAGTAAAGAAGGAGACTATATTTAAAAGAAGAAAAACTACCACAACAAAAAGACATAGTCTTAAATTAGAGGGGCAAAGGTTTAAAAATAATATCAGGAAGTATTACTTTACTGAGAGGGTAGTGGATGCATGGAATAGCCATCCAGCTGAAGTGGTAGAGGTTAACACAGTAAAGGAGTTTAAGCATGCGTAGAATAGGAATAAGGCTATCCTAAGTATAAGATAAGGCCAGGGACTAATGAAAGTATTTAGAAAATTGAGCAGACTAGATGGACCTAATGGTTCTTATGCACCATCACATTCTATGTTTCTATGTTCCTATACATATATAGAAAATAAAAGTGTGTGCATATATATATATATATATATATATATATATAAATATATATATATATAAACACACACACACACATTCTACATACAGTATATATTTAACTATTAACTACATAATTATTTGATTTTATTAATTATAATTTGAGGGACCTGCCTAACAACCCAGGCAGCCAGTCCAGAGAATTTAATTGGCAAGCTTTATATTTAACCCCATAACTTTCCAAAACACCATAAAACCTTCACATGGGGGGGGGGGGGGGGGGTATTGTTATACTCAGAAGACTTCGCTGAACACAAATATGAGTGTTTTAAAAAGTAAAACTTATCACAACGATAATAACACCAGTAAAAGTGCAGTTTTTGTTTCAAAAAATGCAAAAAACAAATAAAAATGCTTACTTTGGCTAGCATTTGTGACTAAGTGGCTACTACAAAAGACTTGACATACCCCATTTTGAATACCCTGGGTTGTCTACATTTGAAAATGGTATGACATGATGAGGTTAATTCACATTCCTGGGCTACCATATGGTCTGAAAAGGCAACATAGACCCAGCAAATCAATCTGGCAAACTGAATTGGGCAATCCCAAGTTGACCCTGTAACTTTCCAAAACACCATAAAACCTGGACATGGGGGGGTATTGTTATACTCTGGAAGCTTTGCTGAACACAAATATGAGTGTTTAAAACAGTAAAACGTATCACGACAATGAAATCACCAGTAAAAGTGCTGTTTTTGTGAAAAATAAAAGCAAAAAACAAATATGAACACTAACTTTGGCAAGCGTTTGTGGCTAAGTGGCTACTACAAAAGACTGGACATACCCCATTTTGAATATCCTAGATTGTCTACTTTTTCAAATGGTATGCGATGGTGGGGTTACTTTTCATTTCTGGGCTGCCATACTGTCTCAAAGGCAACATAGCCAGTCTGGCAAATAGCAATTTACAAAAACTGAAATTGGCAAATCTTATATTTGACCCTGTTACTTTCCAAATTACCATAAAATCTGTTCTTGAGGGGTACTGTTGTACTTGTGAGACATTACTCTACACAAATATGAGTGTTTAAGAGCAGTAAAATGTATTATACTGATAATATCATCAGTGAAATGGCAGTTTATATGTGAAAAATGCAAAAAAACTAATATAAATGCTAATTTTGGGCAAGGTTTATGACTAAGTGGCTATTAAAAAAGACTGGATACACCCTAGTTTACTGTCTATTTTTACAAATGGTATGCCATGATGGGGTTAATTTTCATTCCTGGGCTGCCATATGGTCTTAAAGGCAACCTAGGCCAAGCAAACCAATCTGGCAAATGTCAATGTGCAAACATGGAAAAGGGGAAAGCCCTACATTTGTACGTTTACAAAAACCCATACAGCCTGTACATTGGGGGTACTGTTGTACTGAAGAGATGTTGCTGAACATTGTTAGTAACACATAACAGGAACTGAGAATCCATGTCTAAAGTACAATGTGAGAGAAAAATAGCACAAAAAGATATCTACCTAAAAGTTTTTACGAAGAATGGTGGTAGAATTAGTGCATGGATAGTGTTAAAATACTACCATTTGAAATACCCTAGGGTGTCTACTTTTCAAAAATTTATGGTTTGATGGGGGTAAACTTCGTCCGGCTTCAAAAATTTCCCAAATAGGACATGGGTGCATGATGAGCAGCAGTGAAAATTCCAAGTTGGAAAACTGGAATGCACACCCTCCAAATAAGGTCTGTTAGCCCCCAGAGAAACCAACACACCTATACATGGTTATTATAACAGTATTTTGCCTCTTTTTAAACAATTTATTTGAGAAAGTATTGAATTCATTTTAACTCATAACTTTTTTAATTTCAATGGAGATTTTTATCTGCAGGTGAAAGGTACCGCCATGGGTACCAAATTCACGCCTAGCTATGCCAATATCTTTATGAATAATTGGGAAACATCAAATATTTGGAATAATAACCCTTTTGGTGCAGACTTGGTACTCTAGATATATAGACAACATTTTAATCATTTGGAAAGGTTCATCAGATTTACTACAAGAATTTTCTAGTTTTATTAACGATGATGACCAATCTTTAATTTTTACCCCACAATGGATTCCATCATTATTAATTTTTTGGATCTAACTGTTTATACAGAAAATCAGACTATTAAAACCAAAACATTTTTAAGCCCACAGATTCCAATTCTTTTATTAATATTAAAAGTGCACATCATCTGAATTGGCTCCGCGGAGTTCCACGAAGCCAATTCACCAGATTAAAAAGGAATTGCACCGATGAAAAATGTTTTCTGGATCAGTCTAAGATTTTAAAAAAGAAATTCCTAGAAAAGGGTTATTCTCCCAAGTTTTTAGATCACGAAATTGATAGATGTAAGAAGACCAATAGAAATATTTTTTTAATCAATAGAAATAAAAATATGGATTTAAATAATGACTTTGCTCTCTCCTTCATAACCAAATATAATGCCCAGGCTTTTAAAATAAAAAAAAAAATTACAGAAACAATCGTCTCTTCTTTTGGAAGATGATTTTTTGAAGAAACAAATTCTCCCACGGCCTAAGATGATTTTTAGAAAAAGCAAAAATGTTAAGAACTTGGGCCGCCCCTGCGACCCTGTATGTACCCACTGGGCCAGCCTCTTCTCCTGGGGGGCCCTGAAGCCGGCTCTTCAGCTCCCTCGCGCATCTTCCGGCGCCGGCATCCCTACGCGGCGCGCGAGGGAGCTGAAGAGGAAGCACTCAGGGGAGAGTGCTCCCTCGCGCACCGGCCAGCCTGACTGCCCGCCTAGGAGCCCAGCAGCACCACTGGACCCCAGGGAATCCCCTCAGCACTCCAAAAGGTAGGGAGGCTGGGGGGATTAAATAGAAAAAAAAAAAAACATGTGTTAGTGTGTGTGAGTGAGTGTGTGTGTGAGTGTGCGTAAGTGTGTGTGAGTGAGTGTGTGTGTTAGTGTTAGTGTGTGCGAGTGTTAGTGTGTGTGTGAGTGTTAGTGTGTGTGTGAGTGTGTGTGTGTGTGTTAGTGTGTGTGTGAGTGTTAGTGTGTGTGTGAGTGTTAGTGTAAGTGTTAGTGTGTGTGTTAGTGTGTGTGTGTTAGTGTGTGTGTGTTAGTGTGTGTGTGTTAGTGTGTGTGTTGGTGTTTGTGTTAGAGTGTGTGTCTGCTAGTGAGTGTCAGTGAGTGTGTTACTGTGTGTGTCTGTTACTGAGTGTGTTTGTGTGTGTGTGTTAGTGAGTCTGTTTGATGTCTGTTAGTGAGTGTGTGTTTGTCAGTGAGAGTGTATGTTTTGTAAGTGAGTGTGTATGTATGTCTGCCGCTGAGTGTGTCTCTGTTAGTAAATGTGTGTGTCTGTTAGCTAGTGTGTATGCATTTGTTCGTGAGAGTGTGTGTGTCGTCAGCACTTACCTTTCTCCAGCGCCGGACTCCCATGGCGCTGGGGATCCCTTCCTCCTCTCAGCTCCGAATGCGCATGCACGGCAAGAGCCGTGCACGCATTCAAACCGCCCATAGGAAAGCTTTACTCAATGCTTTCCTATGGACGTTCAGTGTCTTAAAATGGCGGAAGCGCCTCTAGCGGCTGTCAGTGAGACAGCCACTAGAGGCTGGATTAACCCTCAGTGAAACATAACAGTTTCTCTGAAACTGCTATGCTTTCAGCTGCAGGGTTAAAACGAGGGACCTGACACCCAGACCACTTCATTGAGCTGATGTGATCTGGGTGTCTGTAGTGGTCCTTTAAGTGTGTGCGCATCTGCATGCACTGGCGTACATACCGCGGTCGCAGCCCTGCAACCCCTGCGACCAGGTGCCCGCCGCCATGTGTTGCTGCCCCGGCCCGCACAGAGTAAGCGCGAGGGGGGGGGCCCACGGATCAATTTTCGCACCGGGGCCCCATGGGTCATTTGTACGCCACTGATTAGCACCGAGTACTTTTAGGACTAAAGAAACTGAAACAGTTGCTCTACAGGGCTTTTATAAATGTGGGAGGTGCAAAGGTTGTAAATTTTTACCAAAGACAATATCACATTTTTATAGTTTTAAAACAGGTAAAATGTACAAAATAAATGACCATATTAGTTGTAATACCACATTAGTGATGTACCGAACTGTTCACTGGCGAATAGTTCCTGGCGAACATAGCGTGTTCGCGTTCGCCACGGTGGGCGAACACATGCGCGGTTCGATCCGCCGCATATTCGTCATCATTGAGTAAACTTTGACCCTGTGTCTCACGGTCAGCAGACACATTCCAGCAAATTAGCAGCAGACCCTCCCTTCCAGACCCTCCCACCTCCTGTACAGCATCCATTTTAGATTAATTCTGAAGGTGCATTCTTAGATAGAGGAGGGAAAGTGTAGCTGCTGCACATTTGATAGGGAAATTGATAGCTAGGCTAGGGTATTCAGTGTCCACTACAGTCCTGAAGGACTCATCTGATCTCTGCTGTAAGGACAGCACCCCCAAAAAGCCCTTTTTAGGGCTAGAACATCAGTCTGCTTTTTTTTTGTGTGTAATCTAATTGCAGTTGCCTGCCTGCCTGCCAGCTTCTGTGTCAGGCTCACTGTGGATACTGTGCCCACTTCCCAGCGCCACCACTCATATCTGGTGTCACAATAGCTTAAGCTTGCATTTAAAAACAAAACATTTGTCTTCACTGTAAAAGATTGAATAGCAGTTAGTTGTCTGCCAGCTTCTGTGTCAGGCTCACAGTGGATACTGTGCCCACTTGCCCAGTGCCACCACTCATATCTGGTTTCACAATAGCTTAAGCTAGCATTTAAAAACCCAATTTTTTTTTCACTGTAATAGATTAATTAGCAGTTAGTTGTCTGCAAGCGTCTGTGTGTCAGGCCAACAGCGTGTACTCTGCCAGTGTGCTCAGTGCCACTCATATCTGGTGGCACAATAGCGTGCATTTAAAAACCCACAAACTTTTTTTT
Source organism: Pelobates fuscus (assembly GCF_036172605.1). Taxonomy (NCBI): domain Eukaryota; kingdom Metazoa; phylum Chordata; class Amphibia; order Anura; family Pelobatidae; genus Pelobates; species Pelobates fuscus. The sequence continues at coordinate 133,674,219 of NC_086318.1, read as the reverse complement.
CACTGTAAAAGATTGAATAGCAGTTAGTTGTCTGAAAGCGTCTGTGTGTCAGGCTCACAGTGGATACTGTGCCCACTTGCCCAGTGCCACCACTCATATCTGGTGTCACAATAGCTTAAGCTTGCATTTAAAAACAAAACATTTTTTTTCACTGTAATAGATTGAATAGCAGTTAGTTGTCTGCCAGCACCTGTGTCAGGCTCACAGTGGATACTGTGCCCACTTCCCAGCGCCACCACTCATATCTGGTGTCACAATAGCTTAAGCTTGCATTTAAAAACAAAACATTTTCTTCACTGTAATAGATTGAATAGCAGTTAGTTGTCTGCCAGCTTCTGTGTCAGGCTCACAGTGGATACTGTGCCCACTTGCCCAGTGCCACCACTCATATCTGGTGTCACAATAGCTTAAGCTTGCATTTAAAAACAAATTTTTTTTTCACTGTAATAGATTGAATAGCAGTTAGTTGTCTGCCAGTTTCTGTGTCAAGCTCACAGTGGATACTGTGCCCACTTGCCCAGTGCCACCACTCATATCTGGTGTCACAATAGCTTAAGCTTGCATTTAAAAACAAAAAATGTTTTTTCACTGTAATAGATTGAATAGCAGTTAGTTGTCTGCCAGCTTCTGTGTCAGGCTCACAGTGGATACTGTGCCCACTTGCCCAGTGCCACCACTCATATCTGGGGTCACAATAGCTTAAGCTTGCATTTAAAAGCAAAAAAAATGTTTTCACTGTAATAGATTGAATTGCAGTTGCCTGCCTGCCAGCTTTTGTGTCAGGCTCACAGTGGATACTGTGCCCACTTGCCCAGTGCCACAACTCATATCTGGTGTCACAATAGCTTAAGCTTGCATTTAACAAAACAATTTTTTCACTGTAATAGATTGAATAGCAGTTAGTTGTCTGCCAGCTTCTGTGTCAGGCTTACGGTGGATACTGTGCCCACTTCCCCAGTGCCACCACTCATATCTGGTGTCACAATAGCTTAAGCTTGCATTTAAAAACAAAATTTTTTTTCACTGTAATAGATTGAATAGCAGTTAGTTGTCTGCCAGTTTCTGTGTCAGGCTCACAGTGGATACTGTGCCCACTTGCCCAGTGCCACCACTCATATCTGGGGTCACAATAGCTTAAGCTTGCATTTAATAACAAAAAACATTTTTTCACTGTAATAGATTGAATAGCAGTTAGTTGTCTGCCAGCTTCTGTGTCAGGCTCACAGTGGATACTGTGCCCACTTGCCCAGTGCCACCACTCAAATCTGGTGTCACAACAGCTTAAGCTTGCATTTAAAAACACAAAAAAATGTTTTCACTGTAATAGATTGAATAGCAGTTGCCTGCCTGCCAGCTTTTGTGTCAGGCTCACAGTGGATACTGTGCCCACTTGCCCAGTGCCACCACTCATATCTGGTGTCACAATAGCTTAAGTTTGCATTTAAAAACAAATTTTTTTTTCACTGTAATAGATTGAATAGCAGTTAGTTGTCTGCCAGCTTCCGTGTTAGGCTCACAGTGGATACTGTGCCCACTTGCCCAGTGCCACCACTCATATCTGGTGTCACAATAGCTTGCATTTAAAAACATTTTTTTTTCACTGTAATAGATTGAATAGCAGTTAGTTGTCTGCCAGCTTCTGTGTCAGGCTTACAGTGGATACTGTGCCCACTTGCCCAGTGCCACCACTCATATCTGGTGTCACAATAGCTTAAGATTGCATTTAAAAACAAAAAAAGTTTTCACTGTAATAGATTGAATAGCAGTTAGTTGTCTGCCAGCTTCTGTGTTAGGCTCACAGTGGATACTGTGCCCACTCTCCCAGTGCAACCACTCATATCTGGTGCCACAATAGCTTAAGCTTGCATTTAAAAACAAAAAAATGTTTTCACTGTAATAGATTGAATAGCAGTTAGTTGTCTGCCAGCTTTTGTGTCAGGCTCACAGTGGATACTGTGCCCACTTGCCCAGTGCCACCACTCATATCTGGTGTCACAATAGCTTAAGTTTGCATTTAAAAACAAATTTTTTTTCACTGTAATAGATTGAATAGCAGTTAGTTGTCTGCCAGCTTCCGTGTTAGGCTCACAGTGGATACTGTGCCCACTTGCCCAGTGCCACCACTCATATCTGGTGTCACAATAGCTTGCATTTAAAAACATTTTTTTTTCACTGTAATAGATTGAATAGCAGTTAGTTGTCTGCCAGCTTCTGTGTCAGGCTTACAGTGGATACTGTGCCCACTTGCCCAGTGCCACCACTCATATCTGGTGTCACAATAGCTTAAGATTGCATTTAAAAACAAAAAAAGTTTTCACTGTAATAGATTGAATAGCAGTTAGTTGTCTGCCAGCTTCTGTGTCAGGCTCACAGTGGATACTGTGCCCACTTGCCCAGTGCAACCACTCATATCTGGTGCCACAATAGCTTAAGCTTGCATTTAAAAACAAAAAAATGTTTTCACTGTAATAGATTGAATAGCAGTTAGTTGTCTGCCAGCTTCTGTGTCAGGCTCACAGTGGATACTGTGCCCACTTGCCCAGTGCCACCACTCATATCTGGTGTCACAATAGCTTAAGCTAGCATTTAAAAACAAAAATTGTTTTCACTGTAATAGATTGAATAGCAGTTAGTTGTCTGCAAGCGTCTGGGTGTCAGGCCTTCAGCGTGTACTCGGCCAACCTCTGCAAGTGCACTTTGCCACTCATATCTGGTGTCACTATAGTGTGCCTTCAAAAAGCAAAAAAGTTTTTCACTGTAAGCTAATAGCAGTCAGTGTCCTTCAAGCGGGTGTCAGGCCTTCAGCTTGCACTTTGCGACTCATATCTGGTGTCACAATAGCGTGCCTTTAAAAAGCAAAAAAGTTTTTCACTGTAAGCTAATAGCAGTCAGTGTACTTCAAGTGGGTGTCAGGCCTTCAGCGTGTCCTCTGCCAACTTCTGCAAGTGCACTTTGCCACTCATATCTGGTGTCACAATAGCTTAAGCTAGCATTTAAAAACAAAAATTGTTTTCACTGTAATAGATTGAATAGCAGTTAGTTGTCTGCAAGCGTCTGGGTGTCAGGCCTTCAGCGTGTACTCGGCCAACCTCTGCAAGTGCACTTTGCCACTCATATCTGGTGTCACAATAGCTTAAGCTAGCATTTAAAAACAAAAATTGTTTTCACTGTAATAGATTAATTAGCAGTTAGTTGTCTGCAAGCGTCTGTGTGTCAGGCCAACAGCATGTACTCTGCCAGTGTGCTCAGTGCCACTCATATCTGGTGGCACAATACCGTGCATTTAAAAACCCACAAACTTTTTTTTCACTGTAAAAGACTGAATAGCAGTTAGTTGTCTGAAAGCGTCTGTGTGTCAGGCTCACAGTGGATACTGTGCCCACTTGCCCAGTGCCACCACTCATATATGGTGTCACAATAGCTTAAGCTTGCATTTAAAAACAAAACATTTTTTTTCACTGTAATAGATTGAATAGCAGTTAGTTGTCTGCCAGTTTCTGTGTCAAGCTCACAATGGATACTGTGCCCACTTGCCCAGTGCCACCACTCATATCTGGTGTCACAATAGCTTAAGCTTGCATTTAAAAACAAAAAATGTTTTTTCACTGTAATAGATTGAATAGCAGTTAGTTGTCTGCCAGCTTCTGTGTCAGGCTCACAGTGGATACTGTGCCCACTTGCCCAGTGCCACCACTCATATCTGGGGTCACAATAGCTTAAGCTTGCATTTAAAAGCAAAAAAAATGTTTTCACTGTAATAGATTGAATTGCAGTTGCCTGCCTGCCAGCTTTTGTGTCAGGCTCACAGTGGATACTGTGCCCACTTGCCCAGTGCCACAACTCATATCTGGTGTCACAATAGCTTAAGCTTGCATTTAACAACAATTTTTTTTTCACTGTAATAGATTGAATAGCAGTTAGTTGTCTGCCAGCTTCTGTATCAGGCTTACGGTGGATACTGTGCCCACTTCCCCAGTGCCACCACTCATATCTGGTGTCACAATAGCTTAAGCTTGCATTTAAAAACAAATTTTTTTTTCACTGTAATAGTTTGAATAGCAGTTAGTTGTCTGCCAGTTTCTGTGTCAGGCTCACAGTGGATACTGTGCCCACTTGCCCAGTGCCACCACTCATATCTGGGGTCACAATAGCTTAAGCTTGCATTTAATAACAAAAACATTTTTTCACTGTAATAGATTGAATAGCAGCTAGTTGTCTGCCAGCTTCTGTGTCAGGCTCACAGTGGATACTGTGCCCACTTGCCCAGTGCCACCACTCAAATCTGGTTTCACAACAGCTTAAGCTTGCATTTAAAAACACAAAAAAATGTTTTCACTGTAATAGATTGAATAGCAGTTGCCTGCCTGCCAGCTTTTGTGTCAGGCTCACAGTGGATACTGTGCCCACTTGCCCGGTGCCACCACTCATATCTGGTGTCACAATAGCTTAAGTTTGCATTTAAAAACAATTTTTTTTTTCACTGTAAAAGACTGAATAGCAGTTAGTTGTCTGAAAGCGTCTGTGTGTCAGGCTCACAGTGGATACTGTGCCCACTTGCCCAGTGCCACCACTCATATATGGTGTCACAATAGCTTAAGCTTGCATTTAAAAACAAAACATTTTTTTTCACTGTAATAGATTGAATAGCAGTTAGTTGTCTGCCAGTTTCTGTGTCAAGCTCACAATGGATACTGTGCCCACTTGCCCAGTGCCACCACTCATATCTGGTGTCACAATAGCTTAAGCTTGCATTTAAAAACAAAAAATGTTTTTTCACTGTAATAGATTGAATAGCAGTTAGTTGTCTGCCAGCTTCTGTGTCAGGCTCACAGTGGATACTGTGCCCACTTGCCCAGTGCCACCACTCATATCTGGGGTCACAATAGCTTAAGCTTGCATTTAAAAGCAAAAAAAATGTTTTCACTGTAATAGATTGAATTGCAGTTGCCTGCCTGCCAGCTTTTGTGTCAGGCTCACAGTGGATACTGTGCCCACTTGCCCAGTGCCACAACTCATATCTGGTGTCACAATAGCTTAAGCTTGCATTTAACAACAATTTTTTTTTCACTGTAATAGATTGAATAGCAGTTAGTTGTCTGCCAGCTTCTGTATCAGGCTTACGGTGGATACTGTGCCCACTTCCCCAGTGCCACCACTCATATCTGGTGTCACAATAGCTTAAGCTTGCATTTAAAAACAAATTTTTTTTTCACTGTAATAGTTTGAATAGCAGTTAGTTGTCTGCCAGTTTCTGTGTCAGGCTCACAGTGGATACTGTGCCCACTTGCCCAGTGCCACCACTCATATCTGGGGTCACAATAGCTTAAGCTTGCATTTAATAACAAAAACATTTTTTCACTGTAATAGATTGAATAGCAGCTAGTTGTCTGCCAGCTTCTGTGTCAGGCTCACAGTGGATACTGTGCCCACTTGCCCAGTGCCACCACTCAAATCTGGTTTCACAACAGCTTAAGCTTGCATTTAAAAACACAAAAAAATGTTTTCACTGTAATAGATTGAATAGCAGTTGCCTGCCTGCCAGCTTTTGTGTCAGGCTCACAGTGGATACTGTGCCCACTTGCCCAGTGCCACCACTCATATCTGGTGTCACAATAGCTTAAGTTTGCATTTAAAAACAATTTTTTTTTCACTGTAATAGATTGAATAGCAGTTAGTTGTCTGCCAGCTTCCGTGTCAGGCTCACAGTGGATACTGTGCCCACTTGCCCAGTGCCACCACTCATATCTGGTGTCACAATAGCTTGCATTTAAAAACATTTTTTTTTCACTGTAATAGATTGAATAGCAGTTAGTTGTCTGCCAGCTTCTGTGTCAGGCTTACAGTGGATACTGTGCCCACTTGCCCAGTGCCACCACTCATATCTGGTGTCACAATAGCTTAAGATTGCATTTAAAAACAAAAAAATGTTTTCACTGTAATAGACTGAATAGCAGTTAGTTGTCTGCCAGCTTCTGTGTCAGGCTCACAGTGGATACTGTGCCCACTTGCCCAGTGCAACCACTCATATCTGGTGCCACAATAGCTTAAGCTTGCATTTAAAAACAAAAAAATGTTTTCACTGTAATAGATTGAATAGCAGTTAGTTGTCTGCCAGCTTCTGTGTCAGGCTCACAGTGGATACTGTGCCCACTTGCCCAGTGCCACCACTCATATCTGGTGTCACAATAGCTTAAGCTAGCATTTAAAAACAAAAATTGTTTTCACTGTAATAGATTGAATAGCAGTTAGTTGTCTGCAAGCGTCTGGGTGTCAGGCCTTCAGCGTGTACTCGGCCAACCTCTGCAAGTGCACTTTGCCACTCATATCTGGTGTCACTATAGTGTGCCTTCAAAAAGCAAAAAAGTTTTTCACTGTAAGCTAATAGCAGTCAGTGTCCTTCAAGCGGGTGTCAGGCCATCAGCTTGCACTTTGCGACTCATATCTGGTGTCACAATAGCGTGCCTTTAAAAAGCAAAAAAGTTTTTCACTGTAAGCTAATAGCAGTCAGTGTACTTCAAGTGGGTGTCAGGCCTTCAGCGTGTCCTCTGCCAACTTCTGCAAGTGCACTTTGCCACTCATATCTGGTGTCACAATAGCGTGCCTTTAAAAAGCAAAAAAGTTTTTCACTTTAAGATAATAGCAGTCAGTGTACTTCAAGTGGGCGTCAGGCCTTCAGCGTGTACTCTGCCAACCTCTGCAAGTGCACTTTGCCACTCATATCTGGTGTCACAATAGCTTAAGCTTGCATTTAAAAACAAAATTTTTTTTCACTGTAATAGATTGAATAGCAGTTAGTTGTCTGCCAGTTTCTGTGTCAGGCTCACAGTGGATACTGTGCCCACTTGCCCAGTGCCACCACTCATATCTGGGGTCACAATAGCTTAAGCTTGCATTTAATAACAAAAAACATTTTTTCACTGTAATAGATTGAATAGCAGTTAGTTGTCTGCCAGCTTCTGTGTCAGGCTCACAGTGGATACTGTGCCCACTTGCCCAGTGCCACCACTCAAATCTGGTGTCACAACAGCTTAAGCTTGCATTTAAAAACACAAAAAAATGTTTTCACTGTAATAGATTGAATAGCAGTTGCCTGCCTGCCAGCTTTTGTGTCAGGCTCACAGTGGATACTGTGCCCACTTGCCCAGTGCCACCACTCATATCTGGTGTCACAATAGCTTAAGTTTGCATTTAAAAACAAAAACATTTTTCACTGTAATAGATTGAATAGCAGTTAGTTGTCTGCCAGCTTCCGTGTCAGGCTCACAGTGGATACTGTGCCCACTTGCCCAGTGCCACCACTCATATCTGGTGTCACAATAGCTTGCATTTAAAAACATTTTTTTTTCACTGTAATAGATTGAATAGCAGTTAGTTGTCTGCCAGCTTCTGTGTCAGGCTTACAGTGGATACTGTGCCCACTTGCCCAGTGCCACCACTCATATCTGGTGTCACAATAGCTTAAGATTGCATTTAAAAACAAAAAAATGTTTTCACTGTAAAAGATTGAATAGCAGTTAGTTGTCTGCCAGCTTCTGTGTCAGGCTCACAGTGGATACTGTGCCCACTTGCCCAGTGCCACCACTCATATCTGGTGCCACAATAGCTTAAGCTTGCATTTAAAAACAAAAAAATGTTTTCACTGTAATAGATTGAATAGCAGTTAGTTGTCTGCCAGCTTCTGTGTCAGGCTCACAGTGGATACTGTGCCCACTTGCCCAGTGCCACCACTCATATCTGGTGTCACAATAGCTTAAGCTAGCATTTAAAAACAAAAATTGTTTTCACTGTAATAGATTGAATAGCAGTTAGTTGTCTGCAAGCGTCTGGGTGTCAGGCCTTCAGCGTGTACTCGGCCAACCTCTGCAAGTGCACTTTGCCACTCATATCTGGTGTCACTATAGCGTGCCTTCAAAAAGCAAAAAAGTTTTTCACTGTAAGCTAATAGCAGTCAGTGTCCTTCAAGCGGGTGTCAGGCCTTCAGCTTGCACTTTGCGACTCATATCTGGTGTCACAATAGCGTGCCTTTAAAAAGCAAAAAAGTTTTTCACTGTAAGCTAATAGCAGTCAGTGTACTTCAAGTGGGTGTCAGGCCTTCAGCGTGTCCTCTGCCAACTTCTGCAAGTGCACTTTGCCACTCATATCTGGTGTCACAATAGCGTGCCTTTAAAAAGCAAAAAAGTTTTTCACTTTAAGATAATAGCAGTCAGTGTACTTCAAGTGGGCGTCAGGCCTTCAGCGTGTACTCTGCCAACCTCTGCAAGTGCACTTTGCCACTCATATCTGGTGTCACTATAGCGTGCATTTAAAAAGAAAAAATGTTTTCACTGTAATAGATTGAATAGCAGTTAGTTGTCTTCAAGCGGGTGTCAGGCCTACAGCGTGTACTCTGCCAACCTCTGCCAGTGCACATTGCCACTCATATCTCGTCTCACAGTAGCTTGCACGCATAGTACCACTAATCCAAAAAAAAATGACAGGCAGAGGTAGGCCACCCCACAGGGGCCATCGTGGTCGTGGTGCTGTGATTCCCTTTGGTCCTAGAATAATGCCCAGTTTTCAGAGGCCACGTTCCCTGAACTTGAAAAGTTCTGAGGACATAGTTGACTGGCTAACACAGGACACCCAATCTTCTACAGCTTCCACTCGGAACCTTGACGCACCATCCTCCTCCAGCTTAGCTTCGGGCACCTCTCAAGATACCACTCACCCGCCTGCCGCCACCACCAACACTAGCATCACAGCCGCTTCACTTGGTATGTCAGAGGAGTTATTTACACATCCGTTTGAAGAAATTAGTGATGCGCAACCATTATTGCCAGAGGATGTAGATAACAGGGATATGTCTCAGGCAGGCAGCATTACACACATGAACGTATGGTGTGATGATGATGATGTTGTATCCGCTGCTGCTTCCTTTGCTGATTTGTCAGATACAAGTGAAGCGGTTGATGATGACGATGCGTCCATGGATGTCGTGTGGGTGCCCGCTCGGCATTAAGAAGAACAGGGGGAAAGTTCATATGGGGAGACAGAGAGGAGGAGGAGGAGACGAGTTGGAAGCAGGGGGAGGTCGTCGCAAGGAGCTTGTGGCACAGTCAGACAGCATGCATCGGCACCCGGGGTCAGCCCGACAGCATGCCAATCAACACATGCTGTGTCCATCGTCATTGCAGAGCTCAGCAGTGTGGCATTTGTTTTGTGTGTCTGCCTCTGACAACAGCGATGCCATTTGCAACCTGTGCCAAAAGAAACTGAGTCGTGGGAAGTCCAACACCCACCTAGGTACAACTGCTTTGCGTAGGCACATGATCGCACATCACAAACGCCTATGGGATCAACACATGAGTACAAGCAGCACACAAACTCAAAGCCGCCATCCTCCTCCTGGTCCAGCATCTTCAGCCACATCAACCACTGCTGTCCTCTTTGCCCCCTCTCAACCATCTGCCACTCTGTCTCTCGCCTTGAGCATTTCCCGCTCATCTGCCCACAGTTTGAATGACCGGGGTGCTAGGACATCGTCTGGGGAGCTGGGAAATTTTTTTGCCACGTTACTGGACGCTCATGCGCAATGCCTGTAGGCTCATGCGTCCTTTTGAGGAGGTGACAAACCTAGTCAGTCGCACCGAAGGCACCATCAGCGACATCATACCATTTGTTTTCTTCCTGGAGCGTGCCCTGCGAAGAGTGCTGGATCAGGCCATAGATGAGCGTGAAGAGGAAGAGTTGTGGTCACCTTCACCACCAGAAACAGCCTTATCAGCATCGCTTGCTGGACCTGCGGCAACGCTGGAAGAGGATTGTGAGGAAGAGGAGTCACAGGAGGAATGTGGCTTTGAGGAGGAGGAGAAAGACCAACCACAACAGGCATCCCAGGGTGCTCGTTGTCACCTATATGGTACTCGTGGTGTTGTACGTGGCTGGGGGGAGGAACATACCTTCATTGAGATCACTGAGGAGGAGGAATGGGAAATGAGTAGCTCGGCATCCAACCTTGTGCAAATGGGGTCTTTCATGCTGTCGTGCCTGTTGAGGGACCCTCGTATAAAAAGGCTGAAGGAGAACGACCTGTACTGGGTGTCCACACTACTAGACCCCCGGTATAAGCAGAAAGTGGCGGAAATGTTACCGAATTACAACAAGTCAGAAATGATGCAGCATTTGCAAAATAAATTAAAAAGTATGCTTTACACAGCGTATAAGGGTGATGTCACAGCACAACGGGAATCTAACAGGGGAAGAGGTGAAAGTCATCCTCCTCCTCCCACGACCACACCGGCAAGGACAGGGCGCTTTAAAGACGTGTTGTTGATGGAGGACATGCAGAGCTTTTGAAGTCCTACGCATCGCCACAGCCCTTCGGGATCCACCCTCAGAGAAGGACTCGACCGACAGGTAGCAGACTACCTCGCCTTAACTGCAGATATCGACACTCTGAGGAGCGATGAACTCCTTGACTACTGGGTGTGCAGGCTTGACCTGTGGCCTGAGCTATCCCAATTTGAGATAGAACTTCTGGCCTGCCCCGCTTCAAGTGTCCTGTCAGAAAGGACCTTTAGTGCTGCAGGAGGTATTGTCACTGAGAAGAGAAGTCACCTAGGTCAAAAAAGTCTAGATTACCTCAGCTTTATTAAGATGAATTAGCGATGGATCCCGAAGGGACTGACAGTGGGCGATACATTCAACTAAAAAAGGCCTGGTGAGATGAGCTGCCTTGGGCTAAAAATGGTCCACATGCTGCTGTATTTTAGCTCTGAATGCCGGTTGACTTGCGTGACTTATCCGCCACCAACTAGGGTTCAAGCCGCAATGTTTTAGGGCACTTTCTGCCTGGGAAACAAACATAACTTTTTATGGCCGCTGCTACAGCAGCGGCTGCAACAATACCTAATTTTTCAGCCATGTGTACATGCCTAATTTTTCGGCCCTCTGGTGCTGCACTGTGGCTTCAAAAACCAAACCAAAAAAAAGGCACATAACAGGGATTAAACTGATAGGAATAGTACTACTTAACACACCACTCCTATCTGGTGGCACATTAGATTGCACGCGCAGTGCCCCAAATTTGAAGTAGGAGGACCGACCAAGCATCTTTTTCCATCTCCCGGTTCCTAAAATCGATGCCATATACACGTCGCCTGATAGGGCGCCAGCTCGTTATTCTCTTGTGTGCCAGCTCGTTATTCTCTTTTTCACTTCACTAGGGACACTTTACTGCACTATGGGCACTTAGACCCACTCTTTGTCTTGCACACTGTTATTCCTAGCCAGCATATGTGATGGGAAATCAGGCAGTCATCTAAACGTTTAGATTGAGCTTTAGCTTAGAACACCCTTGAAGGTGTTTAAGGAGATTAGGGCTAGTTTAGAGGATTCTTCATAGACCTTTCTGAGTCTTTATAGCCCTTCTACCTATCCAGCATTTCTGGAAACTAGCAAAGAGAAAGGGTGGCTGTGTGTCTGTGATACATTTAACTTTATATCACCTTATTGACACTTTATCACTCCGGTCTCCATACTCTCTGCCTATACTCATCTATTTAGAGGGAATTTCCTTGCCCCTGCCAATATTATATAATAGGTCATAGTATTACCATTATTACACAATTAGGTCTCTGAGGACAGGTGTCAATCCATATCTGCCAAGTGACCCTATGTAGGGGGAACAGTCCCTATTCTGCTCTGTGTCAGTGTGTATCAGGGGCTCTGAGGACAGGTGTCAATCCATAACCTGCTTGATTTAAAACCGTTTGACACCAATACAAATTCTATCATCAAAACAGCAATATACATAGCTTTCTATGGATTTCTTAGACCTAGAGAGTTCACTATAACCACCACAACCCCATCTACTCCTATCTTCCTCTATGCCCACTTAAGAAAACACATCGATCATTACATCCTGACTTTACCTCACTCCAAAACCAGTCAGCACATACCAGTAAACATTCTGTACTATCCCACACACAACAAATGGTGTCCCATCATAGTTCTTGATGCCTACATACAGCATCATAACTTACTACCCTCACAACCATTACTACAGTTACAAGGTTCAGTACTCACCACTACAACCTTCATGACCTACTTAAGGTCCTTGCTCACTCAACTGGGCCTCATCGCAACTAACTACTCAGGGCACTCCTTTCATATAGTCATGTTATAACAACACTGGGGTGCTGGAAGTCATCCGCTTATTCACGATATATACCGAACCCAGTATAAGAATTAAGGGATGCTTTCAAAAACATGTCTGGTTGATAAATGTATCTGTATTGGTTGTCTGTAATAAATTTGATTACTTAATTTTTGCCCTCTTCTTTCTCAGGCCTACCTCATCATCGGTTCCGGCACACCACAACCGACTTGCTCTTTTTACTATCCTACATTTAATTGTGGTATTTCACACTGTACTATCATAAGCACCTAACACAAGTATTAAGTCAATTTTGCCTGGATTTGTGGGAGTTGCTGGTTTCCACTCCTAGCCTACTTAAGGCACTCCCCTTACCTTGCTCCTTACCATTCGAGGTCAGCGTTGAATGACCCTCCCACCACACCACATTTTAACATTTATTTCCTTTCTATTTCTTTTCCTGGGTAGGCCCTCTTCTTTCTCAGGCCTACCTCTTCATCGGTTCCGGCACACCACAACCGACTTGCTCTTTTTACTATCCTACATTTAATTGTGGTATTTCACACTGTACTAACATAAGCACCTAACACAAATATATATATATATATAATGAAAAAATGGATGCTTGGCACTCTCCTTACATATGAAATAAAGATATCTTGCCTGGGTGCTGTATCCACCGGCATCCAATAGACAGAAAAAAAAATGGGATGCACTCACAGGTCTTCATATAGATGAAAAATAGTGCTTTATTAATACATGAGATGTATACAAAAATCGACCGACGTTTCGACCCTGCTGGGTCTTGAAAAAGACCCGGCAGGGTCGAAACTTTTGTCGATTTTTGTATACACCTCATGTATTAATAAAGCACTATTTTTCATCTATATGAAGACCTGTGAGTGCATCCCGTTTTTTTTATTTTTTTATTTATTTTTATTTTTTTATATATATATAAATATATATATATATAGAAGGCTTGGCCTGTAATTGTGGGAGGCACTTAAGTTCCCTATATAAACCGAGTGAGCCCCTGCTTACCTGTCTTCGACGATCTCGGAAGTGCTTCAGTGTACTTCCGGTTAACGGATCCGTGACGTCAGTTTCCCGCCCGCCGGCAGCTCGGTTCAAACGCTCTGCGGCTGTATTCGTGAGTATTACTGCTTGCTTTACACGGACGGCAAGAAACGTACGTTTAGCCCTGTCTCTCGCGGGCTCTGGCTTTTTCTCCGCTCCGTGCAAACTCTCGGGCTGTGTGACACGTTCAGTCACACATTCACCTTGTAGTCTCGTTTCGCATGTTTCAGCCGGACTGGCTAGCCGTAGGTTTCATTCAAATTATTGCAATACGTTCATACCGTTACATTTTCATGGGTGGTGATCACATTTTAGTAGTAGATTAAATAGATACATTTGTTAGCTTTATTAAGATGGTTTCTCTTTTGTCCGGTCTAGTATTTCTAAAATTCTTTCTTAAAGTTATTTTAAATGTTCCCCTTAAAGGTACATAAAAAAAAAATAATTCAAAATAGGGGGAATTATTATTTACATATGATTAAATGGCTGTTCGTGTCCTATCTTCTGTTATAGTCCTTACTAGTTCTGACACTACTCGCAAGTGGCCCTTCGCGGGTATACGTGTTCGCAGCGTTATTAAAGAGGTAGGCCTCCATTTCACCCAGTTCATTTGTGTGTGTGTTTAAACTAAATAGTACGTTTCATAAATAGGTCACGTTTCTTTCCCTTTAGTTCCGTTGGTTCCCTTCAGGACAAGTAGTCCAATATTAGGTCAAGTAAAGTTTATTCCTTCCTCAGCAGGTATGTTAATTGTGTGTCCTGGGGGGGCTTTTAGGTCTAGTTGTAATTCTCCCGCCAATTTAGGTATGTTCCCATAGGCCTCTTTGCCTATGAGTTTAGTGGTCCCGCAAGACATAAAGTCAGCCCTTACGTTCGGAGGTTCAGGCCAATCGTCCCAACGCTTAGCTATAGCCTTGCTTCAATTATAGTTAGGGCCTCACCCGTCACGGCCAAACGTTTTGTACATTCTTTTACGTGTCACCGAGAGGCCAACACCCCGCCACCCACCTCAGTGGCACCAAGGCCCCACGAGCCAAATCATAGGTAGTGCCTCTCATAGCCACTTGGCAAATAGTTAGGGCCTCATCTGCCACCAACTTAAGCTAGTTAATACAATTTCGCCTATGGGCACTAATCTAGTAAGCGGGGTCCCTCCGGTTTTTACATTTCGGTACTAACTCATCCTCTCTGCCTCACCCCCTTAGAATGTCCAATGCTTCTGTACTAGAAGACAATCTGTCGGTTGCCAGCACCCCTCTCAGGTCAGGCACGCAGAGAAGGCAACCCATCCCTCCAAGTCCAGCTTCCAGCTATCGCTCCTGGACTATCCCTAAAATCACCGCAGAACTCAAAAAGAGGAATATCCCTTATCCGGCTACAGCCAGGAAAAATGAACTTTTCCGTTTGTTGAACTCTACTGAGGATAACGAAAGGCCTGGCCCTAGTTCAGAGGTTAACGTAATTAATAGCCTGGCTGAATTACACGCCATGATGGCCTCCCTAGTGTCCTCAGTAGCTACTATAAATAATAGATTGGATAACCTGGAAGCTAATAATGTTCCTACAGTCCCCGAGGTTTCCGGGCCGGTTGCTCAGCCTGCACCTGACCCTAGAGGTAACGATAACCCTCTACCGCCTAAAAAAGCTACTAACGTTATCAATCCTATTCACCTCATACCGCAGTCTCTGAGACGTGACATCATAGAAAGCAAGGACGTTAACTTGGCCTCACTACTGATAGCGGCTCAAGACGTGGTAGAGAACAGGGCATACACGTTTGAGGATCTATCAGTAGTGATGAAGGCTAGAGATCCTAGGCTGAATAGGAAACTTAACATTCCCGAGTTTGTCTTGGCATTTGGTCTGTACAGAGACGTAATCTGTACAGCTTTTCCCCTCCGCAGAGAGGAGCTAGACTTATATCTACACAAAGTGATAGAGCTAGCTTATAAGTATGGGGGCTTTGCCTTTTACGACTATCACAAGTCATTCTCCTCCAGGTCAGCCGCATCACTGTCTCAATATAATACAGTCACAGACTGGGGACAGCTAGACACCAAATTATTTCTCATGCATTTCGCAGGTCTCAAAACACCTTCATGTGCTATATGCTCCTCTGCAGCTCACTCGGTTAATTTCTGTCCTGAAAATGTAGCTATCCCTTCTACCAGTAGCGCCAACTCCGATTTTCAGTCCACCTCTACCCAGAGGGAAATAAGAGACAAATTAGGCAGGCCAATTGTGTTCTTGGGTAAAGCTCAGGTCTGCAATAATTTCAATGCTGGGGGTTGTAGTTATAGTGCTTGTAGGCTGCTACATGTGTGCTCGCTTTGTTTCAGGGCACATGCCAAGACGATGTGCCCTAACAGATTGTACCCTAAAAAGGCGTCCACTCCAATAAACATACCTAATTTGCAACGTTACCTGTCTAATCATCCTTCTTTACATCTGGTGGAATTTCTCACGTCAGGGTTCACTCACGGGTTTCACACAGGCTTTGTCTCTCTCCCCACAGGTATCTTGGAATGCCCCAACCTTCAGTCAGCTCTCACAGACCCCGACACCTTACAAGAACTCTTACAGAAAGAAGTCACTAACGGGTTCATGATAGGCCCTTTCACTACACCACCTTTTTCCTCCTGGAGAACTAATCCTCTAGGTATCGCCACAGGGAAGTTTAACAATAAAAAGAGACTAATTATTGACTTTTCTGCACCACACGCGTCTCCCACACCTAGCCTGAATGCACTAATCCCATCAGAAGATTTTTCTCTTCAGTACACCAGAATTGATGATGCCATTCAAGCTATCATTAACTCCGGGAAGGCGGCCTGGTTAAGTAAATCTGATATCACTAACGCCTTCAAGTTACTTCCCATTCATCAATCACTCTGGCATCTGCATGGAGTTAAGTGGCAAGACAGCTACTATTTTGCTACCAGGCTTACTTTCGGCTCCAAAAGTAGCCCCAAGTTATTTGACCTTTTCGCCGAAACATTAACGTGGCTTCTCCTGAACTTCTGCAGATGTCCAGTTGTCATTCATTATTTAGACGACTTCCTCACCATCGAACCACACCACTGCACTCCACACAGCCTTAATCACATGCTCACTCTCTTCAAAGATTTAGGTGTCCCCGTAGCCCAGGACAAAACTGAAGGTCCCAACACGGAGATTACTTTTCTGGGGATTACACTCAATTCTGTCTCCATGCACGCCAGCCTGCCCCAGGAGAAAGTAGACCGAATTCTTTCTTACATTAACACCTGCACGTCACAAGGCACTTGCACCAGGAAACAGCTACAGTCACTACTAGGTTCACTTAATTTCGCTATGAGAATAATTCCACAGGGCAGGTCTTTTATTTCCAGAATCCTTTCACTTTTGCACGGTCTCCCTGACGATGACTCCACTACACCCATAGACGAGTCAGCTACAGCTGATCTTAAAATGTGGCAGCTGTTCCTTTCCTCTTGGAACGGCAGGTCGCTGTTCGTTCCCCCCATTTCCGACGATTCCCCAGTACTCTGGACTGACGCTTCAGGTGCCTTAGGTTATGCGGCCATTTTTGGTGACGAATGGCTATACGACTCTTGGCCGATCGAAACCGCTTCACTCGAGAATTTCAGTACCACCTCCGCACTTTTCAAGATTTACCCTATCGTAGCAGCAGCACACACGTGGGCGGTAGAGTGGAGGGGGCAGTCAGTCAGGTGTTTTTGTGATAACTTAGCTACCTGTAACATCATTAACAAGGGCCGCTCTCAGTCCCTCACGGTTATGAACCTGGTCAGGAGACTCACTTGGCTAGCAGCTAATCTCCAGTTCTGCATAACCTGTGTTCACGTCCCAGGTATACAAAATACTGCCGCTGATGCTCTGTCACGCTTCAATTTTCAGGAATTCTTCAGACGGCATCCCAGGGTACCTCCAAAATTCGAAGACCTGATAATGCGTTAAGCTCTCTCTTACAACTTAGCGGGACGATCGCTCAGGCGGGTTTATCCCTTAACACAAGGAAAGCTTATTACAGAGCATATGAACTGTTTAAGAGTTTTGTTCGTGATTACTGCATAATAAATGTTTTTTCTGTTGAAACCATGGTTGCATTCACAACTTTTTGCCACTTTTCTCTTAATCTAGCTTACAACACAATCAAACTCTATTTAACGGGAATCCAACACTACATGTTAACCTGCTTTCCCAACAAATCTCCTTTCCTAGCTTCCTACCCTCTTAAAAGTGTCCTCAAAGGCGTTCAGAAATTGTCAGTACACATACCCACTAAACGCCTTCCCATAGATAGTAAGCTGTTTAAGAATATCTCCGATGTACTCGACACGTCCCCTTTCGAACAATTCACAAACCTAGTTATCAAATCCGCGGCTTATTTAGCCTTTTTGGTTTCTTGAGACCCAGAGAATTTACTGTAGAGAGAGCTTCCGACTCCAACTCATGCCTCCAAAAGAAACAGTCAAAAAACAAGACCACTACATTTTGTCCGTTTCTCATACTAAAACGAGCCAAACAGGTCCACCAGTGGAAATTAACTTTTATCCCACATCGACCAAATGGTGTCCGTACGTGTATTGGATAAGCTAGTACAATCCCAAGTTAATTCCAATCCTGATTGCCCACTTCTAGCTATTCTAGGGAAACCCCTAACCACTAAAAACTTCATGCTTTGCATACGCACGTTATTACTCCGCTTGGGACAAAATCCACATTCATTTTCGGGCCATTCTTTTCGCATTGGAGCAGCCACAGCTGCCTCTGGTAATCATGTACCAACACACATAATTAAAAATATGGGGAGGTGGAAATCGTCTGCATACAACAGATACATCCCCAATCCAGAGAAAGAGATAAGGGTGGCTTTCTGTGAAATGACTAAATGATGTATGGCTTAATAAACGTATTTGTCTTAATCGTTTCTTATTTTTGCCCTCTTTTACAGGCCTAACCTTACATCAGTTTCGGCACACCTCAACTGACTTGCTATTAAGGAACTACTTATTTTAACCCTGCTTTCCTTACGTCCTCGGAATGTGCCGTACACAAATAGAAGGCTTGGCCTGTAATTGTGGGAGGCACTTAAGTTCCCTATATAAACCGAGTGAGCCCCTGCTTACCTGTCTTCGACGATCTCGGAAGTGCCCCTCCCACCGCACCCTCAATTTTATCATTTACCTAGGTGGGCCCTCTTTTACAGGCCTAACCTTACGTCAGTTTCGGCACACCTCAACTGACTTGCTATTAAGGAACTACTTATTTTAACCCTGCTTTCCTTACGTCCTCGGAATGTGCCGTACACAAATATATATATATATATATATATATATATATATATATATATATATATATACACATATATAGATATACCAAATGGAAAAGTTGGTCTACACTCACGGTCTTCTTCAGTAATTTCTGATGTGTCATTGACTATCTTGCAGTTTTAGTGTAGTGATCAGCAGATGGCGAGCTTTGGGATATGGCTGGATATTTTCAGGACTCTATTTGAGTTCTCAGAGTGAGTTGAAAGCTGATGCAAGAAGCTAAACAGAGAGAGAGGCCTTAGATTGAGACCTGTTTGATTCTATACTTAGGTGAGTGCTCGAAAATCCTAAAATAGCATTCCAGCAGACTGCTATAACCATCTCAAGATACAGTTGTAGCAAAGATTGTTGTGAATAGGGAGGAATTCTTAAAAGCAGTTAAAGGAGCAGGCATTCCCCTTCCTGAACTGATCAGCTTGCAGACTGTGAAGTGGTAAGCTCAAAACTTATCTCCCTGTTTCACAACAGGACACCTTGAAACGGCTTACACTATTAAAAGACCTTGATCTTCAGTTTTACTGATGATCTGTGGAAGGTTTAACTCAGCATACCCTAGCCACATTGTGGATTACAACAGTTATGGGTCCCAACTATGTGCATCAACTAATGGTACCCGACTGCCACTAGGGTGAAGCATAGGCTGGGGCGCAGTATCGGTTGTGGTTGGGTAAATTATTTGTTTGCTGCATTCTTAAGTAATATAATTAATGTAATTGTATATATTTGCATGGTGTTTTACTGTGCAATACAAAGTTATATTTAAGTTATCTCTGTGTCAGTTTTTATTGCTTACTTAAATATCTCCTCAGTTGGACCCCGCATCCATAAACTGGATGCCTCGCTGGGTGAAAGCACTGCCACAGTTATGTACCCCAATTACCA
This sequence comes from Pelobates fuscus, assembly GCF_036172605.1. Classification (NCBI taxonomy): domain Eukaryota; kingdom Metazoa; phylum Chordata; class Amphibia; order Anura; family Pelobatidae; genus Pelobates; species Pelobates fuscus. The sequence continues at coordinate 133,654,788 of NC_086318.1, read as the reverse complement.
GGTAGCAGAGATGCAGGATGGACCTGAAGAGCACAAGGAGGTAACACAGGTAAAGTACCACAGGGGTACAGGAGGGCCTATGCAAAACCCGGTTTCATATATATATATATATACATATATATATATGTGTGTACTGGTGTCCAGGAATGGTACCAGTTGTGATAGCAGCACTCGGGGCTGTGACTCCCAAGTTTGGGAGTGGCTGTATATAAAAGTAGAGATTGTAGCCGTGTTAGTCCAGTGATGTAGATGTAAAATACAGATACAATTCATATCTTGTAATACCTGTTTTATTGAACTAACAGAATTTTTTAATTACAAGCTTTCGGGAGAACTTTCCTTTCTCAAGTCTAAAGCATTTCTGAGCAAGACGACACATAGAATTCAAAGTTGAGTTGTGATACAGGGGTTAAAGCGACATGAGTGCAGATAAGACACAGGTTTGATATAAAAAAGACAACATTCTCGCAGAGGGTCGTAAATATCTTGTGTGTAGATCACAGAGTGAGGGGGAGAGAGATAAAAAAAAAACAAGTAGTGCATAAGAGAAGAGGAGAGTAAAAACAAAATAATTACTTATATTAAGAATGCATGAATTCCCATTCAAGAGTTACAGGATATGCACGAAGGCCTATATCCAGCACACACACTCACACACATATACATGTACATATACACAAGTAGTGTGTATGTACAAGTATACACAAGTACATACACAAGTACATACAACAAAATGCACAAATATATGTACATGCACACCTATACATACATCCACACACAACAATACATATACATGTACAAATGTGCCTACACATACATACACCTATATATATGTGTGACAAACTCCCCTGTCCTCGTGTGTTTGCCACAAGCTCCTGGATGAGCCTGCTTGCCAGCCTCCTGCCATCCGACTATGGGCCAGGTCAGCGACTGTTAAGACCCATATTTTATTCCACCTGGTTCCCCTGCTTCGGCATCCGTATGCATGCATAGAAACGAATGCTAGCTCCCTGACGGCCGTTCGCATGGACCAAAACCGCCAATATACTTCATGGGGACTTAGCTGCGAAAGCCCTGGAACTATTTTCGGCATGAAGACTTTGCGGTTCCCGGTCGGTCCCCAGAGGCACTTAGCCGAGATTCTATGGAACTATTTTCGGCTAGGGGACCATGCGTGCGGTGGGTCAAATTATGACTTCCAGGAAATTCCTAAACCCCTGAACCAATCTGGGTGGGTTTTTATGTATTTTTAATGCACCTTTAAGGTGCTTTTGGGGTGTTTAGGAAATGTGTGTTTTTTGCTTGAGATAATTGAGTTTAATTCCGTGCTTGACTCAATTATCTCCCAGACACAGGGGAGGGATTATCTTGTTTAGCATGGGAGTGTCCTGGACCTGAGAGCCAATGTAATCGTGTGTATGTTTTTACTGTAGTCTACTCTCAGGTCCAGGGGGGAGTGCCCGTTGCATGGGGACCTGCATATAAGGCCAGTTGTGGCTGGCAATTAATGTATTCCAGCTTGTACTCCCAAAACTATGTGTCGTCTAGTTACTGGGAGGGGAAAGGACTATTCTTTAATCACTGTTCCAGTGTGGAGGATTCAATGGGGAAAGTCCTTGTAAGGACTAGAGCTCCCAGGACTGAGTGTCGTCCAGTGCCTGGGGGTGTCTAGCGCAGTGACGTATCCAGAGCCTGATCTCGGGAGGGGCACTTGTAGATTATTTAAATAAATAATCCAGGCACAATAACCACTACAGCTCAATGTAGTAGTTATGGTGCCAGTAGTGCCAGGATCCCATCCTAGAGTAAGTAGTCAACCCGTTTAAGAACAGTTTGACAACTTACCTGGGGTCTGCTGGGATATAGGGCATAGGAGCAGTGATATGTGTGCGGGGTGAAGTGTGTGTGAAAGGTGATGTGTGTGTGTGTGTGAGCGGTGAAGTGTGTGTGGGTGAGTGCATGAGGGTGGCAGTGTATGTCAGGGTTGCAGTGTGTGTGTTTGGGAGCAGTGTGTGTGTAAGCGGTGCAGTGTGTGTGAGAGTTGCAGTGTATGTGTCTTTGGGGCAGTCAGGGCCAGATTAAGAGCCCAGTGGGCCTGGTGCTGACAATTATGATGGGCCTATTTACAGAATCTTATCGACCAAAAACACTAAAACAATCATACCTCCCAAGCATCATGTATCTGATGGAGATGGTGTTGGAGGGAAACTCAAAGATGCAGCTATATGAAAACACATACTCTATGCTAATCTCTCTCTAATTTATGCTTTCATCTTTCAAGAAAATCCATATCCCCTAACAGCAGTGTCCAGTGAAGCAGGAAGTCAATGGGCAAGGTAAAAGAGTGTGCCACTGGCGCAAATCACCTGACCAGACCTGCCAAAAGGGGTGAACATGCCCAAAAAGGGGGCATGTTTGTCCAAAGAATTGGAAGGCATGGCATGAATGCATGTAAGGCTGCCTGCCGATCATGCAGGCTGTCCAACTAAGGGCATACTATGCAGGAAGCACCCTGAGCTTGACATAAATGCATCAAATGATGCGCCTATTCCACGCTTTATGAGGACTGTCCCCCTAGCACTCACATGTCCACTTGTCTCCTTATCATCTTACTAGCAGGCAGAAGTTCCTGGTATCTAGTCTGGGACAGAGAAAAGGTGTATGCAGTGAGTGTATAAGAAAGGGAACATGTCACAGTGTTAGATAGACTAAAGTCTGCATTTGAGGTATTTGAGGCTGCCTGGCCGTGCCAGTATTGCTGTAATACCGGCAATACAAATTCAGGTATTTTTCTCAGTATAAACGGAGATTATTCTGCAATACCAGCACCGGCCAGTAGGGATCACTGTGTGCTAAGAGAGGCAGGGATAGGAAGTAACAGCATATTTAAATTTAAATCAGACAAATCAGATGCATCTTATAAAAGATATAAGAAAGCAAATAATGCGTGCAAAAAGGCAATTAAACTTGCTAAACTTCAAAATGAAAAAATGATAGCTAAAGAGAGCAAAACCAACCCCAAAGCATTTTTTAAGTACATAAATTCCAAAAAACCCAAAAATGAAAGTATAGGTACACTTAAAACTGAAACGGGGGTGTTAGTTAATGAAGACCAAGAAAAGGCAGGAATTCTAAATAACTATTTCTCCTCCGTATATATTAAAGAAGAACCCATGGCAATAGATGTGCAAATGATTGCTACTAAAAACTTGCAGAATAATTGTAATTGGTTAACTCAAGACAATGTGCTGCAGCAACTAAAGAAAGTTAATATAAACAAAGCTCCAGGGCCTGACGGTATCCATGCACGTGTACTTAAGGAACTAAGTGTAGAAATAAGTGAACCTCTGTTTTTAATCTTTCAAGATTCTTTTCTTTCAGGAAGTGTTCCGGAGGATTGGAGGAAGGCAGATGTGGTTCCTATATTCAAAAAGGGTTCAAAATCCTTGCCTGGAAATTATAGACCTGTGAGCTTAACTTCTGTGGCTGGTAAAATATTTGAAAGGTTATTAAGGGATAATATTCAAGAATTCCTTGAGAAGAATATGGTTATCAGCAAAAATCAGCACGGTTTTATGAAGCACAGGTCATGTCAAACTAACTTGATTGCGTTCTACGAAGAAGTAAGTAGAAGTATAGATCAGGGTGTTGCAGTGGATGTGATCTATTTGGATTTTGCCAAGGCATTTGATACAGTTCCACACAAAAGATTAGTGTTCAAACTCAAGGAAATCGGTCTCGATGAAAATGCTTGTTCTTGGGTAGAACATTGGTTTAAAAACAGAATACAATGAGTTGTCGTTAATGGTAAATTTTCAAGCTGGACAGAGGTGGCAAGTGGTGTCCCTCAGGGGTCTGTTCTGGGACCCCTTCTATTTAACATTTTTATAAATGATCTTGAAGACAGCATTGAAAGTCATGTTTCAGTGTTTGCAGATGACACAAAACTTTGTAAAATAATACAATGTGAGCAAGATATTACTTTGCTGCAGAAGGATTTAGATAGACTGGAGGACTGGGCACTCAAATGGCAGATGAAATTTAATGTTGAAAAATGCAAAGTTATGCACTTCGGCGTAAAGAATACACAAGCAACGTATACCCTTAATGGAAGCGAATTAGGGATAACAACACACGAAAAGGACTTGGGAATTGTTATAGACAACAAACTATGCAACAATGTGCAATGTCAATCAGCAGTGGCCAAGGCCAGTAAGGTATTGTCATGCATGAAAAAGGGCATTCATTCTCGGGACGAGAATATCATTTTGCCTCTCTATAAATCACTGGTAAGACCACATATTGAATATGCTGTGCAATTTTGGGCACCTGTTCTAAAGAAGGATATCATGGCACTAGAAAAAGTGCAGAGGCGGGCTACAAAATTAATAAAAGGAATGGAACATATCAGCTATGAAGAAAGGTTAACAAATTTAAACCTATTTAGTTTAGAAAAACGTCGCCTGAGAGGGGATATGATAACATTATACAAATATATTCGGGGCCAATACAAACCATTGTGTGGAAATCTATTCACAAACCGGACTTTACATAGGACACGAGGCCATGCGTTTAGACTGGAAGAAAGAAGATTTCGTCTAAGGCAAAGGAAAGGGTTTTTTACTGTAAGAACAATCAGGATGTGGAATTCTCTGCCTGAAGAAGTGGTTTTATCAGAGTCCATACAGATGTTCAAACAGCTACTAGATGCATACTTGCAAAGACAGAATATTCAAGGATATAATCTTTCAATGTAGGGTAATAACTGCTTGATTCAAGGATAAATCTGACTGCCATTCTGGGGTCAAGAAGGAATTTTTTGTCCTAGCTTGTTGCAAAATTGTGCTTCAAACTGGGTTTTTTTTTTTTTTTTTTTCTTTTGGATCAACAGCAAAAAACAGGTGTGAGGAAGGCTGAACTTGATGGACGCAAGTCTCTTTTCAGCTATCTAACTATGTAACTATGTAACTATATTCCTCTGTGCCTCTCTCTACTACTCACTGATTCGTGGGGCAGCAGCTACACAGCACAGAGAGTCCAGACAGAAGCTCTAAAGCTCAGGTAAGTGAGGGATGGGGGTGGAAAGCAGCAGGGAGGACACATGGGGACGTTGAGACATTAAAGTACACATGGGGACACTGAGGCACTACGTAACACATGGGGATACAGACACTAGGGGATAATGGGAGACCTGGGGACACTGAGACACTTGAGGACAATGGAAAACATGGGGACACTGATACATTGGGAGAAACGAGGACACTGAGACACATAGGGACACCGTGAGACATAGGGACAATGGGAGACGCTGAGACGTTGGGACACAGTGTCCCCATGTCTCCCAGTGTTCCCTAGTCTCCCAGTGTCTGTGTCCCCCATGTCTCAGTGTCCCTAGTGACTCAGTGTCTCCATGTCTCCCAGTGTCCCCAAGTGTCTCAGTGTCCCCGGGTCTCTGTGTATCCTAGTGGCATGGGGACACTGGGAGAAATGGGGACACTGAGACACTGGGAGACTAGGGGACTAGGCGACATGGGGACACTGACACTGTGATACATTACACTGAGAGACTGGGAGCAATCCATCTATACAGCAGAATCAAACTGTGTAGTTTGTTGGTGATTTGACAGAATTTTCTATTATGTCACTCCTTGTGATTTACATCATGTGATGTCATGCATAACTAATTATACAAATGAATAAGGCTGGTATTTTTTTCCAAGAAAGGTGGCAACCCTAACTACTATTCACATACTCTTGCTTAAAGGAACACTATAGGGTCAGGCACACAATCATGTATTTCTGACCTTATTATGTTAAAACCACAATTTAGCCCCCCTTGCTCCCTCTTGCCTCCCTAAATATAGTAAAATCTTACTTGTATTCAAGTCTGCAGCTGCTTCCTCTGTCCTTGTCTGCTTCTGAACTGACTCTGTATCCTGACATCATCAGAAGTGGTAGTTTGAGCAAATTACAATGCTTCCCCATAGGATTGGCTGAGACTGTCAACTAGGCAGATCAGGGGCAGAGCCAGGACAAGTCAAACATTTCAGCATCTCCTCATGAAGATAAATTGATTCAATGCATCTTTATGAGGAAAGTGCAGTGTCTGCATGCAGAGGGTGGAAACACTGAATGGCAGTGCTGCACACTAGGCAGTACTGCCCCATGAAGCACCTCTAGCAGCCATCTAAGGAGTGGCCATCCGATTTATTTTCTCTGAAAAGACAGTGTTTACTGCAAAAAGCCTGGAGGGAATGATTCTACTTACCAGAACAAATACAATAATCTCTAGCTGTTCTGGTGACTTTAGTGTCCCTTTAAGTTTGGAAGCTTAAGAGGGATGCATGGGAACAAAATTAGTGTGGACTGGCTGACAATAAAATTAGTTTAGATAATGCAGACTTTAGTCTCCCTAACACTGTGGCATGTCCCCTTTCTTCTACACTCACTACATACACTTTTTCTCTGTCCCAGTCTAAATACCAGGAACCTCTGCCTGCTAGTAAGATGATAAGGAGACAAGTGGACATGTGAGTGCTAGGGGGACAGTCCCTAGAAACTGTGGAGTAGGCGAATCATTTGATGCATTTATTTCAAGCTCAGGGTGCTTCCTGCATAATAATGCATAGGACATTATTCTGTTAGCCCAAGGCCCCAGAACTCCATTGGGCACGGAAAGCACACCTCATCCACCCCCGGCACTGCCTCCTTGAACTCACACCACTGAAAACAAGAAAGAGCATCTGCTGTCATATTAGCAACCCCGGGAACATGCACAGCGCTACAGTACACATTCAAAATCAAGCAGCAAAGAACCAGGTGCTGCAGCAGCACAGGAGGGCAAGATGCCGACAAATTGTTAATGGCCAGCACCACCCCCATATTACCACAGTGGAAGACCACCCTCCGATCCCATAGAAGATACTCCCAGAGCTCCACTGCAACCACTATAGGGAAATGTTCCAAGAAGGCCAAATTCCTCGTTAAACCTGCGGCATGACAAAACTACGGCGAGTCTGGAGTCTGCACACCAGTGGGCCCCAAAGATGGCCCCAAAACCCTCCACCTCGGCCAGGTCAGTAAAGAGATGGAGCTCGGCATTGGACAGGATCTTGCCAATAGGATCGCCCATTAAAACCTTCCAAGAAGACGGACCAAACTGCCAAGTCCTCGCGCAGGTGGCGAGTAATAATAACATAATGATGAGGGTGCTTCAGCTCGGAGGTTGCTGCCACCAAGCGACGAGTAAACACCCTTCCCATGGGAATAACCCAGCTTGCCCAAGAGCGACTGCACCTGCCGCAATTGAATCTTCTTGAGAAACCCAGCGGCCGAAAATAGGCTGCGCAAATCTTAAACATTATCCTCTGGCAGGCGACACTCCCCAGCGACTGAATCGATCACCCCACTTTCTTATCAGGGGCCAGAGGAACCCCGGAAAATCCTATAATGGTTTAGCCATGGGAGTATTGCACCGACGTCCACTGGTGTCCTTGCCCTTCGATACCATGCTATCCCCCCACTCACCGGCCTTATCCCACTTGAAGCAGAAGGCAGCGGAGTGGGAACCCACACACACAGAGCATTCGTGCTTAAACTTGCATCCGGCCCACAGTTGCAGTGGCTTTCATTGAACTGTCAGCAGCAACCCGCATGCTTAGGTGAGGCTGAGGTGGAGGAGTTTCCCACCGTGCCGCCCCCAGCAGCCCCCAAGAAAGGATGACAGACCCCCTTGATGAGAGGCCGGGTGAGTCATAATCGCCAACCATAAGCCAATATCCATCTAATCCCAGCCAACCTCAGAATTGCTCATCGTACCACCACCCGCTCAACCCCCAATATACCCGACATGCATTCCACACCATATCCTAGTAACAGAATAGGGCCGTGCACTTATTCGACGCATTCTCCCCAATAACGCAGGCCAGGATCGAAAAGTCCTGGAGAAAATTGCCAAAAGTTTTGGGGATCTTCCGAAAGCGGAGCTTGTCCTTATCCTTGTCAGGGTCTTTTGACTCCTTATCAGGAGAGGGCAAGTCTTCCAACAGGAGCAAGGAAAATATTTCCACAAACTTCCCTTTCCAGATCTTTTCCCGGGTTTCCTGGCGCAAATGCAACCCAAGAGGGCCCGACCAATGCGACCATCCATGGGTGGCCGGTGCAACCTCAACACTTGGCTGAGCCGCAGGCAACCCCACTACCGATCCCGATGTGGAGAATGGAGATGCGAGCAGCATAGAGGCTAGGGCCATAGACGTCCCCCCTGGGATAGACACCATATTCCCCCCAGAATAAGAAACAGGAGAAGCGTCCCACCCCGCACGAACCTACGCGTCCAAAGAGACCCCACTGAGCTATACATCCACTGATCCAATAAATGCCGTAGACAACCCACCAGGGAACCTCAATCAGGCTGAAGCGCCCCGCCATAGCCACCCCCAACCGAACATCCACCACAGAACCAGACTCACTGGACGGCGCAGGAGACGAATGGATCAGCAAAACCAGGCCAATAGGACGCTGGGCTGGAGCTGCAGCAACCAGCGGCAAGGTATCCGGAGTAGAACCCAATGATGCCTGAAACATAGCCCAGTCCGGAGCCACCTGAAAGAGAGAACCGGTAAATCCATATCCCTCCCCCCACACCTGGAATGGGAGGACCACCCCAGGGGGACGGGGAAGGTATGGGATGCCCAGTAGGCCCTGGCGAAACACCCAGGGAAGGATGGGGGCTAGCAGAGCCACTACGGGAAGGGGACAGCTGCCCACCCTGCCCCCCCCTCCACCTTGGGAGGGGAAACCACTGCCCCCGGGAAACACCTTGTGGCCTACTCACCAGCCTGAAGGCATGTCCACCACTCTGCCTGCCTGGGCCGTGGATTTCATGTGCCGGGTCCACATGAGATGATCGTCGGCTCTGTGCAGGAGTGGCATCTGCCCGCGTAGCCACAGACCAGCCTGCCCTGAAGGTGGGACTGTGGCTACTGCTGCGATGGGCTGGATAGGAAAACTGGAAACGAGCATGGGCTGCAGCGAACCGCCCCGATGGTCAGGTAATAACAGGAGTTTGCAATGGTGGTGAACCAAACCTTGCGGCCACAGACCAGCAGATCCACAAGGCTGGGCAGGCACTCATAAACCCAGGAGAACCCGCAGCCTCCCCTGGAGGGTTGAAAGGCTCAGGTGGTGGAGCTCGCCTCTGAGAACCCCTGTATGCATGTGTGTGTGTCTACATGTGTATCTGTTTGCATGTGTGGGGGAGGGGGAACGTATGGGAGAGGGACGGTAGATGTATGGGGGGAGGGTGGCGGGGGGGCTAGATGTACGGGGGGTGGGGCCAAGGGCAATTTTCGCACCGGGCCCATGGTTTCTAGTTATGCCTCTGATTACATTTGTGCTTATAGGGCTGTTTGGAGCAGTCTAGTGTGTGTCTGGATAGGAGTAGTGTGTCTGGATAGGAGTAGTGTGTATGGTGGGGGGACAGGGGCTGTAGTATGTTTGTGAATTGGGACCACAGTGTGTAGAGAGCATAATAGACTGTAGTGTGTGTATATGGACTCTAGTGTATTGTGGAGTACCAACTGTACTGCATGTGGTAGGCTCACAGGGTCGGCACTGAGTCGAATAGTGGCTGTAAGGGGGGATATGAGCAGTACTGTGTGAGGGTACATTGGGCTGTACTATGGTGGAGATAGGGGTTGTTCTGTGTGGGGTCAGGGCTATACTGTGGGCGGCAAGAGCTGTACTGTGTAGGGGGAAAGAACCTTTACAGTATCTGTGGGCTGGGCTCAGGGCCGGATTAACATAGGGGCTGATGGAGCTGCAGCTCCAGGCCCAGGCCCATGGAATAGGCCCATTGAAAAAAAAAAAATTAAAAAAAATTTTTTTTTTTACATTTTTTTTTTTTTTTTTACACACACACTGCTCTTAGGTTTGCCACCTGACTGGTATTTTACTGGCACAGCTGGTATTTGAGACTGCCTGGCCGTGCCGGTATTGCAGTAATACTGGCAATACAAATGCAGGTATGCAGGCCCCTCGGGGGACCATGAAATGCGGGCACCCGGTGTGGTATTATATGTCTATATATTAGGACTTCTGTCCCTAATTTTTTTAATTTACTTTGCCTTAGTGACAAATCTCACTTTAGTAAATAGTGATGTGATTGTTTGATTTCTCCTATTCTCTTTATGCTATCTCCATGCGGACTTCAAAGTGCAAAAGACAGAGCTCACAATAATAAAGAGTTGTAGATATCTACATTTTATTTTGCACTGTTCCAAAATCCATATTAGTTAAAAATAGGTGAAAAGTAAATACATTACAAATCAGGCAAAGATCCAGTCCCAGTTTAAAACATGTATATTAAGATGATAGATTGTGGGGTTAGTTCACTAAACTTATAATTTTAGCAAACCTAAATCCAAATGCAACGCATAGTTTCAATCTGGAAATTCTAATAATTTCAATGTATTGAGTAAACTTAGTCGATAACGTAAATAACCACAGAGGTCTTAAAGCAGCAAATGTCAGTTAATTTTATTTAATATCCCAGGATTAAACATCATGCTACTGGATCTATACACCCTCCAGGTGGATTTTAAGACTAACCATGTTTACTTTCAGGACCTTGCTCTGCAGATCATAGACATATATATTCTATATATGTCTATGCTGCAGATCACACTGTGACCGATCCAAGATGGCGGCCCCACAGCTCATCAGCGCTAATAGGAAGTAGCAGTCAATGCGGCGTCTAGTATTTTATGTCTATGCATATCCCTGCCTCTCTGTACTACTCACTGATCCGTGGGGACCAGCAACACAGCACAGAGTCCAGAAAGCAGCTCTACAGCTCAGATAAGTGAGGGATGGGGGGGAAAGGCAGCAGGGACACATGGGGACACTGAGACACTAGGGGACACATGTGGACACTGAGACACATGTGGACACTGAGACACTAGGGAACATATGGGGACACTGAGACACTAGGAGACACATGGGGACACAGACACTAGGACACATGGGGACACAGACACTGGGAGACCTGGGAACACTGAGACACTTGGGGACACTGAGACACTTGGGGACACTGAGACACATGGGGATGCTGAGACACATGGGGACGCTGTTTCTCCCAGTGTCCCCCATCCCGTGTCTCAGTGTCCCCAAGTCTCCCAGTGTCTGTGTCCCATGTCTCTGTGTGCCTAGTGTCACCATGTCTAAGTCCACAACTGTCCCCATGTCTCCCAGTGTCCCCAAGTGTCTGTCTCCCAGCCAGTGTCCCCTAGTCTCCCAGTGTCCCCTAGTCTCCCAGTGTCCCATAGTCTCCCAGTGTCTGTGTTCCCATGTCTCTGTGTCCCTAGTGTCTTAGTGTCCCCAAATGTTTCAATGTCCCCATGTCTCCCAGTGTCTGTGTCCCTAGTGTCTGTGTCCCCATTTCTCCCAGTTTCCCTAAATGTCTGTGTCCCCATGTCTCCCAGTGTCCCCGGGTCTCTCAGTGTCCCCGGGTCTCTCAGTGTCCCCAGGTCTCTCAGTGTCCCCAGGTCTCAGTGTCCCCATGTCTCTCAGTGTCCTAGTGACATGGGGACCCACTGATAAACTGGGAGAAATTGGGACACTGAGACACTGGGAGACTAGGGGACTGGGCGACATGGGGACACTGACACTGTGATACATAGGGACACTGAGACACTGGGTGACTTGCGAGACTGAGACACTGGGAGCAATCCATCTATACAGCAGAATCAAACTGTGAGTAGTTTGTTGGTGATTTTACAGAATTTTCTCTGATGTCACTCCTTGTGATTATACAAAGGATTAAGGCTGGTATTTTGTTCCAAGAAAGGTGGCAACCTTAACTACTCTTCACATACTCTTGCTTAAAGTAGCACTATAGGGTCAGGGACGCAATCATGTATTTCTGACCCTATTATGTTAAAACCACCACCCTGCCCCCTTCTTGCCTCCCTAAGTATAGTAAAATATAACTTGTATTCAAGTCTGCAGCTGCTAACTCTGCCTCTGAACTGACTGTCTGCTGACATCATCAGAAGTGGTGGTCTGAGCAAATTACAATACTTTCCCATAGGATTGTCTGAGACTGTCAACTAGGCAGATCAGGGGCAGAGCCAGCACAAGTCATAGCCCTGGCCAATCAGCATCTCCACATAAAGATACATTTAATCAATGCATCTCTATGAGGAAAGTTCAGTGTCTGCATGCCGAGGGTGGAGACACTGAATGGCAGTGCTGCACACTAGGCAGTACTGCCCCAGGAAGCACCTCTAGCAGCCATCTAAGGAGTGGCCAGTGGAGTTATTTTCTCTGAAAAGACAGTGTTTACTGCAAAAGGCCTGAATGGAATGATTCTACTAACCAGAACAAATACAATAAGCTGTAGTTGTTCTGGTGACTATAGTGTCCCTTTAAGTTTGGAAGCTTAAGAGGGATGTGTGGGAACAAAACTTGTGTGGACTGGCTGACAATAAAATTAGTTTAGGTAATGCAGACGTTGGTCTCTCTAACACTGTGGCATGTCCCCACTCACTACATACACCTTTTATCTGTCTCAGACTATTTACCAGGAACTTCTGCCTGCTAGTAAGAAGGTAAGGAGACAAGTGGACCAGCGAGTGCTAGGGGACAGTCCTTAGAAAGCATTGAGTGAGTGCATCATTAGACGCATTTATGTTAAGCTCAGGGTGCTGCCTGCATAGTATGCCCTTAGTTGGACAGCCTGCATGATTGGCGGGCAGCCTGACATGCATTCATGTCAGGCTGTCCTTCAAATTCTTTGGACAGACATGCCCCCTTTTTGGGCATGTTCTCGCCTTTTGGCAGGTCTGGTCACGTGATTCGCACCAGTGGCCACCCTTTTACCCTGTCCATTGACTGCCTGCTTCACTGGACACTGCTGTTAAGGGTTATGGATTTAATTGAAAGATGAAAGATATAAATTAGAGAGAGATTAGCATAGAGTATGTGTTTTCTTATAGCTGCATCCTATGAGTTTCCCTCCAGCACCATCTCCATCAGATACATGACGCTTGGGAGGTATGATTGTTTTAATGTTTTTGGTCAATAAGATTCCGTAATTAGGCCCATCATAATTGTCAGCACCAGGCCCACTGTGCTCTTAATCCGGCCCTGGCTGGGCTGCGTGTGGAAGGGATAGTACTATGTGGGGGATAGGGTCAGTAATGTGTGTGGGGTTGAAAGTATTAAAAGTGTAATAATAATTATTAAACTCTTTGGCTTACCTGCAGCTAGGGAGGAGGTCCTGATCCCTAGTTAGAAACCTGCAGCATGTCCTTCAGGTTCTTTGAAAGAATCAGAGCATTGCCATGTTAACCCAAAGCAAAGCTCTGATACACTTCCAAAAGCAGTTCACAGCTAGCTCCCTGGCCTCCCGGCATTATAAAGGGCTGGCCAGTGAGGCCCCATTGGCCACAGAACGGCCTCTGTGGGCCTGAGCTCAGGGTGCACTGGTCCTGAAGGGGCCGTGGAGATCTTGTGATCACCCTGGTCAGCCTTGGGCCATGGACATTTGCCCAGTTTGTCAATGACCATCCTTGACCTGTTTTAGAGAGAGATCAATAATTGTAAAAACTGGGGAATAATGAAGACTCTGGTATCGCAATGCCCATGTTTACTCCTTGAAGTCTAAGAGCAATTCTCAACTAAGCAGTACAACAAACATTTAGACAGACCAACTGCTGTTGAAATATTTATTGTATTTATTTGATTTTAGCTTAAACACAGGTAGCCTTCTATTCAAGCTTTATCTCAGATTTTCTATATGATATTCTTATATAAACATACATACACACATGTTATATCTGCTTTGGGGGTTTTAACCAATTAAGGCTTGTTACAATATGTACATCATAAATCATAGTATGGTCACAAAAAAAAACAGTTTTGCCAAGATACACAGACACAAAGGCCATCTATGATTCCAGTTTGTTTAGCTATTATTTAATCCATGAAAAACAACTGCTATGCAACTCTACTGGACAATTCATTTACTTTAGGTTCTGATTTTCTTTTTACAATAAAGGGAAATTAAACTATTCTAGGACACCTTGTTAAGTAATTATATAGCAACTGTGCAATTAAATAGCCATCAGGCCCTGCAGCTGAGAAATTTCAGGTAATTATTCAAAGATAATTTAATAGACGAATTACTGTATTCATGCAAGCATTAGCTAGTAATCTGGCTCAATTAAAGCACCCAATTAATTTCTGCACCTTGATAATCGTTGTCTTTAACCCCTTAAGGACCAAACTTCTGGAATAAAAGGGAATCATGACATGTCACACATGTCATGTGTCCTTAAGGGGTTAAAGAACATCTTTTTTTGTGTGTTTCATGATGCTAGGTTTTTTTATTTATATTTTATTATACTTCATAGTGTAAAACTGCAATGCATCTGGAATGTCATAAAATGCCTTCTCAGCTTTCTAATGTATGCCCATCTGAGTAATATTTTGAAAGATTTATAGAAATATAGAGTCCAGATCTTAAATTAAACCATTTGAAATATGCGATGTTAACTCTGGAATTGTACATATGCAGTACATTAACAAAATGTGTTTTCAAACTGTAACAAAAATATATGCATTTTAGAAAGCAAGAGTCTAAATCCTTGGAATTTATTACAGAGCTCTAAACTCTGCAGAACGCTTTAATAAAATTAAGTCTGGGCATCACTGGGTAATTTTTGCATTTCCCCAGGACACTTAATAATAGCCTTGAAAACAGTTGGGGGACTATTTAAGGCTACAGCATTTTAGTCATAACCATGCAATCTCATTTTTAGGCATCATACGACTTAATAACAGCGTTTTAGACTATGGATTGCGGGGTGGTAAAAATGTGAGAGACCCCTGTGACCATGGACTGACATGGCAGCAGCGCGTTGTGCAACGACTGTACAAAGGAGATGTAAATGTCAGGGTAAATGCATGAAAGTAGACCTACTAGGGCTGGATGTGTTATAAAGGTTAAAATAATTATCCACATAAAACAGAATCAACCTCCCCCAAGCTAAGCAGGATGCAGGCGAAGCATTCCTTTTTTACCATTCAAAGTGACATCTACAGAAGGGCGCCTGGAATATGAATATAGAAACCATAAAAAAAATCCCTTAAAAAGGGCAATTTTCATGTCTCGTTATCAGCTGAATTACATTTGCTATGGGGTGCAAGTAGTAGCCTGTTTCAGTTGTTTTATCAACAGCATGAACTGCTTCAAAAACTCACTTAATGGCTCGTCCAGTCGATAGCTGTTGGACGTCCAGAACGAGGAGAAAACCTTGCTCTTTAATCAGTCTACGGTCATCCGACTGTGCCATCATAAATGCACAAACAGATTTACCAAAATCTAACAAAATTTATTTATTTTTCTCACTGAAGGTTAGTTATATCCATACCATTCATATACAATGTATCAATTAATTGGAAGAAACTGCAACAAAACCTGCTTATTGGAGAAAATTAAAGAGGATACTCAAGCTATAAGTGTCTTTGTTGTACAAATGTAAATAGAGGTCAAAGCAGGAGAAGGCCCAATAACATCATTTAAACATGTTTTATATTGCTAACTTGAGTCTTAAAGCATTAACCCCTACATGGTAAGGGGAGAAGGCAAACACACAAACGTATCTTGATATATATGATATGTTGTAATGCCTTTCAGAGGTCTAGCAGCAAAAAAACACTAATCTGGGAATATTTATAACTACCTAAGCAAATCATTGATAAAGGTAGTACTATTTAAACACAGTCAGGGTTATTCACTAAGGTGAGAATTCAGAGTGAATTCAACGTTCAGTATTTATTCTTGATACATTTACACAGTTTTCATATTTTATCTAACTTTTTTCTAATTTGTAAAACTACACCACGTGCAGGACCTGATTTCATATCGCCATGGTAAGCAAATGCCTAAGGTTGGCATTAATCTATGGGCACATCGGCAACAAACGACAATGTAAAAAGCTTAAATATGGTTGGAAGAAAAAAAAATGAAGGATTTGGTTAATGAAAAGGAATAACCCAGATATCTGTTGTTTTACAATCATCTGTGGCTGTTCTTTCATTTTATGCCTAGGACAATGAATTTTCCCTTTAAACAATATGTTTACTTGTTCATCATAAGTAAACTCGGGGAGAACCACGTGGATGCATTTCAACCAATTTTCACCAGCCATACATCATGCACAGTTATTATTACTGAATGATAATCAATTGTTTATCTTCCCCAAGAGATTGTTTTGACAATTGTTTGTTGAAGCTGTAGGCAAATTGACTAACACTGATAAAACCCTGTAGGAATTATGACTTTAACTAATTCTCTATCGCACTGATGTGCAACATATATGTACCATGCGGCAATTAGTTTTTTTGTGCATATGTGAAATATTGCACTTTCACAACACTCTCGAATACGAGTTAGCAGTATGTAAATTTATGCAAACAAACACATACCATTGCAAACGAGATTTATAGACCAAAAAAAAAAAAATTTCTGATGCGAATTCAGAAAATGCACAATCACATACAGCTGTTTCGACCTACTGGGTCTCCGCAGTGTGGAGCTGGCTTTAGGTTTGAAGAAGGTAATCTCCTTTTGAGGCATCAAGCCAATCATTAATTAAGTAACGGCAAGAAAGAGTGACAGACAGCTGACGCACAGCATTTTCATTTCCTGAGGCAGAATTCAAAAACATGCATTATTTGTTGCGGCTTAAGTTTCCACAACAATCCAAGAATGCCATACATCACTAGACAAATACACTTACACTTTGCATTGTCGTTGTATAGATATTCTACCTACATTTCCATAAGTGACTTTAAGGGAGTGCGATTTTAAGTTATTAATAGGCATGGACCATGCAATTCTAATACACATTTTAGGTTTAACCATTCTAATCAGACTCATACCAGACTCATCAGTAACAGTAATGGGAAAATATTCCAATTTGAAGCTAAAATATTAATATATTTTTTAAATAAAATTAATGGTTTTTTTTTATTATTATTATTTTACATTCTTATCATCTCAGCTTTGGAAGCGCAATGGAAAAAAAATTAGTACAAAAGACCAAAAAAAAGTAATTCACACGGCAGGAATACAGAAATTGTAAAAAGCACAGACAGCACTACAGAGAAGCAGTGCCATTCACACACAAAGAGTTTTGCTCATGTAGATGGCTGATTAATTGCTGGCCTGCCTAGCTTAAACTGCAACAAGCAAGATATTGCCAGCATGCCATCTGTTACCATGGTAATGCACAATGTTCCTGGTTCTGACAAACCCTTGAATGCTGCAAAGATTGTGCCATATGTAAATAAGGCAAATTAGTTTTGCTATATCATCCAGACAAGGTTATACTAATATAAAGCACATATTCTTACCATAACCCCTAGCATGTCATGAATAGGAGATACCTCTTCACACATACAGAAAATCAGCACAGTATTTTCACAATAAGTACTGTGCAAGATTTCTGAATGCCATTTCATCTGCCTGGAATATAATTAACTCTTTCCCCATTCTGGATTTTCTATGGCATCCCGTAGCAGAATGTGAAGATAACAGAAGTCAAAACATTTACTACCTTTTCCTCATAAAACACATATAACAGTTTTTTTGTGCTTGTTGAGGATGTTTAGAAATGACCTTCATTAAGAAGTAGATATCTACTGAACAGTGTCAGCTGCATATATTCATGGATGTAGTTATGAATACATATTAGTTTGCCTTAATAGTTATGTATATATACAAATTAGCCACACATATGCATTCACACAATATTATATATATTGTATATAAAATCTCCCTAGATTTATGCATATTCAAAATAACTATTGTACAACAGTAATTTTGATATATATATATATATATATATATATATATATATATATATATATATATATATATATATATAGTATACATTTATGTTCTCTAGGTGGGATACTAATATTTCACAGGCAGTGTCATTATCTAAAGTGCCATCAGTTTCATATGTACAAGGTTACTGCCATGCTATCCCACCCTGCTCTAGCACACTGTAACCATGTGGACTAGGGCTGTATTGGGTAGATAGTTTTATAAATGTCCACTTGGATGTATATGTTATACTGCATCTAGTGTAAGTTGCTCTTTCGAGTTCCTTGGCTCGCAAAAGAAAGTAATAGCTGGTAAGTAATTGTATATGAGGCCATTATATAGTGAGACTACAGCACAGTGGATTAAACTAATTAGTACTCATAGAGGGAGCTTTATCAAAGTGTTTTGATAGTAAAAAAAAAAATGTAGTACAAAAAAGTAAGATGTTTCCATAGTGATTGCTCCACTTCTAGTACTTTAAATCACTCTGGAGAACAGAACACTTTGTGAAATCCCCCTTAATGGAATCTAATAAGTGCTTTGTTTCAAAACATAGAAGCTGGAGAAGGATGCGTATGAGGAGGAGAGGGAAGGCTGCCAGTAACGTATTGAGGAGGTTTGTCAATATGTACTATTCAAAAATTGGTATAAACCACTAAAAGTGGGGCAGTCGCTATGGAAACTAAAAGAAACCGCAGGCACATCCCTTGGTGATTCCTCACCTTTTAACATTTTCACCAGTTTTTAAAGCAGAACACTTTGATAAATATCTACGTTGCATTTTCATGCACTATTCAGGACTTACTTGAGGAGGCTTTGTTTTTAAAGCAGAGTAAAAATTAACATTAAACAAATAGCACCTACACATGAGACATCAGAGTTTGCAGGAATCTATGATCTGCAAACTTTCTTTGTCTTAGGGATGAGCATAACCACCTAGCAAAGCTAGTGGGTATGCGGCAGTCTCCCGGAGTCAAATGCCAGAGCTGAAAAGGCTCGCGCTGTGCATCTGCACAGCAACAGCCTTTCAGCCAATCAGGTAATCAGGAGAGCCGTGCTGAGCGCGGGATTCCTGATTACCTCAGGTTTTTAAAATTGGGAAACTGCGGATGGTTAGCACATCCCACGAAGTACTAAGGATAAATATTTCCGACAGTGTACGGGAATATATTTAAACGTCTAAACGCAAATAAAACAGTTCAAGATGCCAATAGTACAGGGGAACAAGAAAATATTTAATAAATCATGAAGACATACAAGATAGACTTGAAACTTTGTAGAAAACAGCTGAACTGAAAAACAAGGCAACAATGTATGCCAAAGGAGAGTAACAAATGAATAGTGGAAACATTCAACAAATTGCAACGAAATAAGTTCAATAAAAGAGAAGAGAAATGTTGAAACAAGTCTCAGCAAACATATTCTTTATGCAGGGAGTCCATGCGAATATTGAACCGACGAGACTACTTGCATCCACTTCTCCTATTTAGGTGGATCTTTGGTTTGTTGGTCCGGTCTTGGAGTACGGCTATAGTCTGTAAAAAACAAAACAGAGAACGGTTATCAAATGTTGAATAAGCACCAGATAACCTTATGTTTTAGAAAGCAAACTACCACCAGCAGGCAAAACTCTTAACTTGGAGGAGGGTGGGACGGGCGCTATTGCTAGGTGGTTATGCTCATCCCTAAGACAAAGAAAGTTTGCAGATCATAGATTCCTGCAAACTCTGATTTGTCCTCCGGGAGGCATAACCACCTAGCAAAGCTAGTGGGTAGAATAGCACACACCTGGTGGTGGTCCTAAGAAACTGAAGGCGTTCAACTTCTGATGGCCTCCAGTAAAATCTAACAAAGGTTTTACTGGACAACCATCTTGCAGCTTTTAAGATAGTAGGGAGAGGAAGGCCCTTTCCTGCTGCTTTAGTAGCCGAGGTTCCCATAATTGAATGGCTTTTGAACACTGAAACATCAATTCCAGCCGTAGACATGGCGGAAAGTATCCAGCCTCTAATTGTATTAACCTTGGCTGGACGAAAGGGATTCCTTGATGTAATGAATAATTGACTGATATAATTTCTAAATCCAGCAGAAAGTTGAAGGTACGATTGTAACAAACTGACTAAACATAAGCCTGGATCGGAAGAATCTTGGACCAAGTCCAGTTCTACCGGACCAGGAGAAAAATGGGATGTTTTTTGTCTGCCTTTTAGTATAATATGGAAACCTCCCGGGGTCCTGGACAACCAAGGTTCTGAAATATGGATTTGAGTTAACTCTGCTCCTCTAGCTGCCAGGGCCAAGGACAGCAGAGAAGCCAACTTAATAGCAGTCCATCTTAAATCAATTTTAGCATTATCCAAAGACTTAAGGAAATTTAATAAGACATCTACATCCCAAGTAGATGTGTAGCGTGGGGTATATGGGCGGCAGACGGCTAACCCTTTTAGTAATCTCAAATACAGGGCATCCTGAGTAAGGTTGGGGATCAGGAAGTTTAAGGCAGATCCGTAGGTCTTGATTGAACTGACAGATAAACCAGAATGGAACTTAAGGGTAAGAAATTCTAACGCCAAAGGAATGGTATCAGATCCTTGTGTGTTAGACAGAAAAGAAACCTCCCATTCTTTGAATTCCTCGATCATCTTTCTATATCTTACCCTAGTTCTACGTCTTAAAGATGAGTTAATAATATCCAAGACCTGATCCGATAAAAGGGGATGTGTTAACAGCCTACCAGGGCTGCGATCCACATTAGCTGCGGGAGCTTGAGCAGAAGATCGCTGGTTCCCTGAAAGCAGTCCACTGTCATGCCTAATGGGATCTTGATTCCCTTGACTAACTGGTGGATCAAGGGATACCAGGGTCTGGAGGTCCATACTGGATAAACGAGAACTAAGCTCTGCACCCTGTCCCTGCGGATCTTCTCCAGCACTTTCATCAGTAAAGATGGAGGGGGGAAAGCATAAGGGGCTGGAACATCCGTCCATTGGAAAGACATTGCGTCCATTTTCCAAGCTCCCTTTGTCCAGGTTCGGGAGACGAACCTGGGGGTTTGAGCAGATGTTTGGGATGCAAACAGATCTACCTGTCTCTGGCCAAAATTGCTTTCTATCCGTTGGAAAAGAGCAATCTTTAATTGAATCGTTGCCAGGGACAGACTTTGGCGAGAGAGAGAGTCTGCAAGCTCGTTCGCCTCTCCCGGAACATATTCTGCGAAGACCTGAACGTTGTTTGCTAAGGCCCAGGACCAAAGATCTAGAGCCTCTAAGCAAAGACCCCTTGATCTTGTACCCCCTCTGTGGTTTATATAAGCCACCGCTGTCCTGTTGTCCGAATGGACTTTTACCAACATCGGTGACTGGTTTAGAGGAACTAGGCCCTTGAGAGCTAATTTTATAGCTCGTAACTCCAAAATGTTTATATGGAGGTGACTCTCTTGGTCTGACCAGATTCCCCTTATGGCGTTCTGGGATGTAAACGCACCCCAACCGTGACTTGAGGCGTCTGACGTCAGAGTGACTGTCGCAGGCTGCTCTAACAGTGGACGAGGAAGTGGAATTTCTAACTCCAAAATGGACTTCAGTTCTTCTCTGACCTTCTTGGGGAGAACAAATTTTGATTCCCAATGGCCACCCTGTCTTAGTCGGTTCCCTAAAAACAGCTGACTTCTTCTGCAAAGTAAGGGGGAATTGTTGTATGCTGGTGTTAAAGCTATTAATTTCCCGATAATCTTTGCTAGGTCTCTCAAGGACCAACTCTGGTGCCTGAGAGATGAGTTGAGATGTACCAGTAGTTTGTCCCATTTGTCTCGAGGGATTCCAAGAGACATAGTCCTGGTGTTCAGTATGAAACCCAGAAAGAGGATGCTTTGAGTGGGAATTAGGACTGATTTCTGTAGGTTTACTACAAATCCTAGGTCTTGTAAAAGGGAAGCAAGGTAATCCCTTTGAGAAGCAAGGGCTTCCCCATCTGGATGCATGAGCAGGATGTCGTCTAGATAGTATAGACACATGAAACCTTTTAGTCTGACATGAGCTATCACTGATTTCATAATTCTGGAGAATGTGTATGGTGCGTTGGATAGGCCAAACACCAAAACGGTCCACTGCCACACTTTCCCTTTCCACTGAAACCTGAGAAAACGCCTGTGTTTCTTGGCTATGGGGACTGAATGGAAGGCATCTTTTAGGTCTAACTTTATGCAGAAAAAGGCTTTCTGTACTAAGCCTGGAAGATCTGATAAACCCTCCATCCTGAACCTTTTCCTTTTGATGAAAGCGTTCAGAGGCCTCACGTTTAGGACCGGTCTCCAGGAACCGTCTGACTTTGGTATTGGGAACAATGGGCTGACCCATCCTGTAATAGACGTGTCTGCCAACTCTATTTTCCCTTGACTTAAAGCTAAGGAAAGGGAGGCATCTAGCACTGGGTTCACCTCTCTGAGGGGTGCAAACTTCTGGACTGGGAACCTTAAAAGGGGGAGTTGTAAACCCCTTTGAAAAATCTTTAGGACCCATTTGTCTGAGGAAATATCCTTCCAATTTAGTGGCATATGAGGAGGCACACTTACTTGAATGCATGGGTTTTCTTTTGGAGGCTGAACCGCCTCTGGAATGCGCTCCTCTGCCACCGCCTGGGAGCTTATGTCTTCCACTGTAGTGGCGGTACTGGGCCTGGTGAGAGGCTTCTCGGGACGCTCCTGCAGCCCTATAGGGGCGACCCTCTGTCCGAAAGGGCTTTTTGTAGCCAGGGACAGTCTTCTTGAGCTCTGAAAAGGATCTCCTTGCCTTGTAACGGCCTTTAACCTCCTGAATGAACGAGGGACCGAATAGGTGAGAATCCTCCAAATTTGGGAACTCATGCGATTTGGGGGCTAGGTCGGACAGACCAGCTCCATGGAGCCAGCGTGATCTGCGGATGTTCGATATATAATTAAAGGCTTGGACGATAATTAGCACTGCCCTGCCAGACGCTTTTAAAAGGGCCATCTTAGATGCTAACAGAGATGAAGTGGAAGGTTTCTGGACATTGCCTTCCTTTTCTGCCTTATCCAGCATCAGTAATAGCGGGCCCACAGCATCAGCAATTTTAAACTGTATATTGCGAAAAGTCTGGTCTGTGGGATCAGAGGATACGCTGCTCCCTGTGATGGATAACAGCGCAGGGTCTACCTCTGGGGCCATTAAAGCCTGAATGTCCGGGATACCGATGTGGTTCCTGAGGAGAAGATCATCTTCCTTAACCAAGGGAGATCTGAAGGCTAGTTTAGCAAAATCTCTAACCTCAGAGTCGTGCTCCATAGCCCATCTGGAGTGAAATAATTTTGATGGGAGAGTCTTTCCTAGGAGACTTACTCTGGCCATCTGAACGTTGCTTAGCTTCCCTCTCTCAGTGGAAGCCGCTGAACGAACCACTTCCTCGGATTCCCAGTCTATTTCTGGAGAGCCGTATCTGGAACTGGGACGGCTTTGGGAGGAAGAGTGAGCGAACGCTCTAGAAGAGGAAGGAGAGGGACTATCTAACCTCCAACGAGATTTGCCCTTTTCCTCTGGAAGGTGTTTCTGGTGCTCAAACGAGGGAAACACACTATTCCTTTTTTGGGGTCCTGTCCCTTTAAATTTTCTTTTACTCAAACGAGTATGAGGGGAAGGAGAAGCGGAGAAGTTTTCCTCAGAGGAGGAACTGTCGGAAGAGACCAGCTGTCTTCCTTTATGTTTTTTATTTAAAACTGGGACCAAATCCTCCTCAGATGATGAAGAGGAAAGTTCCCTGGCAAGGAAAGCTCTTTTATGGAGCTTTCTAACATTGATGGGGCTGCCTTTAAGAGAGGCATCCACTAAATCTGTGGCAGACACAGAAATAGAGTCCTCCATCAATGATGCCATTTTAAAAATCTGAGGTAATCAGGAATCCCGCGCTCAGCACGGCTCTCCTGATTACCTGATTGGCTGAAAGGCTGTTGCTGTGCAGATGCACAGCGCGAGCCTTTTCAGCTCTGGCATTTGACTCCGGGAGACTGCCGCATACCCACTAGCTTTGCTAGGTGGTTATGCCTCCCGGAGGACAAATTATATGTTCCAACCTACATATGATAGACACAATAATATATCCACCTAACAATATTAATGACTGACTACCGTTTGCCTTTAAAAGAATTGTGTTAAAAGAAAGGTGTTATCATACAAGTTGTTACACCTTTCTTCAAGAACAAAAAAAACCCAGTCCTTTAAATTATAAAAGCGGCATAAATCGACTTTCTACCCTGTTCTCCAGAACTAAAACATTACATCTATGACCAAGTGTATCAGTGAAAAATAAAAATAAATACATAATGTTAGTTCATGCAAGCATGCTTACATAAAAGTAAAACGATTCAGGGTATGCTCCGGCTCACAGAAACCTGGAAGAGTAGTAGCTGAGAACATCGAAGAACACTGTGACAATGAGAAACACATTTGAAGGATATAGTGAAACATCTCAATAAACTTTTCTGAAAACATGATTTATTGTTAGTAATAAATATAAGTGTGTGTGTGTATATATATATATATATGTATTGTACCCAAACATATCTTCTCGATACATTTCATCTCGATAAACTTTGTCTGGTTGTAAGCGGTAACACTCTCATACTGCTCAGTCATATGAAGTGTAGAGAGCATTAAACAAGGTTCCAATATGCTGGAGACACATTAAGGCTCCGAATCATACCATCTTGATTCTACCATCAATTTTAATTTTCTTTGTCAAGTGAGAAACCACTCGAGTCATGATTTTCTGCACTATTTTGTGTATTTTTTTTCTTTTATATACTATACTATGGTTTTGATGAAATAACCCAACTTTAGGCATTACTTTTCATTTTTCACTAATGCAATTTATGTTTAGTGCACTTCCCTTTATGGAATATGCGTTTATTGGCTCTTCTGTGAGCATGCAGACCAATCACTGTACTCATGACTCTCACGAATGTCTACTAATATCATCATGGATCCTCAACAAGTTGGGAACAAAGATGTACGATTTAGATTTTTGTATCTTTGTGTGTTAGAGTTTAAGAGAAACAGTTTCTGATTGGAAGATGCACACAGTTTTCAGATTTATATAGTTACACAGGCTGAAAAGAAAAATGCGTCCATCAAGTTAGCCTTTCTCACATCTGTTATTGCTGGTGATCCAAAAGAAGGCAAAAATTTAAAAACAATTTGAAGCGCTGCCAATTTTGCAACTAAGGAAAAAGTCCTTCTTGACCCCATAATGTCATATATCTCTTTGGATCAAGAAGCTGGTACCCCAAATATAAAAAAATATTTAATTTGATTATTTTGTTTTTGCAAGTGTCCATCCAGTTACTGTTGCAACATCTGTACAAACTCTAAAAAAAAAAACCCTCCTGTTCAGGCAGATAACTTCACATGCTTACTGTTCCTACTGAAAAAAAAGAAACATTTATTTTGCCTTAGACTAAATCTCCTTTCTTTCATTCTAAATGGGTGACCTTGTGTCGTATGTATAGTCCTGTTTATAAATAGATTTCCGCACAATGGTTTGTACTGGTCCTGAATATATTTGTATAACGCTATCCTATACACTCTGAGGCACAGTTTTTCTAAACTAATCAGATTGCTAACTTTTCTTCATACCGAAAATCAAATTTTGTAACCCGCCTCTGCACTTTTTCTAGTGCTATACAATTCCTCTTTAGAACAGATACACAGCAAATTCAAGGTGACACAGCATATTCAAGGTGTGGTCTTACCATTGATTTATAAAAAGGCTAAATTATATTTTCATCCCAAGAATTAATATCCCTTTTCATGCATGACACTAACTTACTGGCCCTAGCAACTTCTGTGACATTGTACATTGTTATCTAATTTGTTGTCTAGAACAATTCCCAAATCCTTTCTGATTTTTTATCCTTAATTCAGTACCATTTGGGGCGAAAGGTGCTTGTGCATTCTTTACCCTGTAGTGCATGACTTTTTTTCTGCATTAAATTTCATCTGCCAGTTGAGAGCCCTAATATATCCAAATTAATCTGCAGCAAAGTAATATTCTGCCCACAATTTATTACGATACCTAGTTTTGTATCATCTACAAACACTGAAACATGGCTTTTAATACCCATTTCAAGATCATTTATAAATATGTTGGATTGAAGCGGTCCCAGAAC
Source organism: Pelobates fuscus (assembly GCF_036172605.1). Classification (NCBI taxonomy): domain Eukaryota; kingdom Metazoa; phylum Chordata; class Amphibia; order Anura; family Pelobatidae; genus Pelobates; species Pelobates fuscus. The sequence continues at coordinate 133,628,713 of NC_086318.1, read as the reverse complement.
AGAACCCTGAGGGACACCACTTGCCACCTCTGTCCAGCTTGAAAATGTACCATTAATGACAACTATTTGTACTCTATCTTTAAGTCAATGCTCTACCCAAGAACAAGATCATAATGTACAAATATGTTGAGACTTGTTACAGAAATGCAGATTTTCGAAGCATTTTGTGGCTAGCATGGTTTATTAATATGACTTTGGGGCTCCTTGGGGTTCTGTTAGATGCCTTGTGTTTTGAAAATTGCCAAATTACATATTTATAATACTCAAACTCTGTAAAAGTGACACTAAATGCTAACTGGCAGATACAACTAATATGATTAACCTTTGCAGCTTTCTTTGTAACTTTAATTTTAATAGCTCGAACATTTATTCATTTTATGTGATGTTTTCATTTTTTTCAACAAAACATTAGAAAAGCATTATCCATCTTTATATCATGCATGGTGGTTGTCTTGCCTATTTTTGTTTCTTACTGAACACTACTTAATAGCATACAAAAATTCACAGTTTGTTTGGTTACAGATGCAAACAAGTTATATCGCCTTTTTTCGTGTTTCTCGCAGTGCCTATTCCTTTGCTTGAACATTTAAAATATTGTAAAAAAAAAAAAAAAGCATTTTAAATACCTTCAGTCAAGAAGATAGTAATGACATTGTGTTTATAAGTGCTCAAGAGGTTGAGTAGTGTTCCTTTTTTAAGATTTGAAAGTTAGTTCACCATAAGCATGAACTGTTTGGTTGATTGACGCATTAACGAGAAACACTGACAGGAAAAAAAACAACACACAGTAGCACAACAAAAACGATAAATGTCAATCATCACTTTTAAAAACATAGCACAAATTGTATCAAACCAGCCTGAACCGAAGAAAGGAACATGTCCGTAGCTGCACTTCAGGCCTTGTTAGGACATGCAGTAACAAGTTTCAGTGTCCATTCTAGATTAAAACAACTACAATCAATCCAGCATGACAGAAGGTCAAATCTTTACACTTCGTAACAGGCTTAAAAGTAATTAAAATAAATAAATAGATGTAGTAGTAAGAGTCAAATCAAGCATAATATAGTTTGTTTATACTTTGAACGCTACACTCAAAAATATATAGAAGTCTCTAACTAGATCCTATGTGACAATTTACTGTTGACCAATCTTACCGATCTGAATAACATTTTTATAATGTTCAACAATAGCTTGGACCTTGACTTTAGTCTACATCATCAAATTCAAGAAGTGAATGCTAATTTCCATTCAAACTATAGATTTCTTAGATTTTAATATTTTTACCAAAGAGGAAATTAAACACAATAAAGAAAAGCATGTCACTTTGTTTTAAACTTTGTTTAAATAACTTTAGGAAGGGCCTTATTTTGTAAGAATTTCAGCAAGGATTTTTGTCCCTTCTATTCAAGAAATCCATCCAAGAGATATGTCTGATGTCTCTTCATTATAGAAGATCAGGTATTTTAGGCCACATCTAAGTTATTTGGACAAACGCTTGCTGGTGGAAAATGCTCAAGAAGAGCTACTGTTGTGGCACAAGCATTTCCAGGCATATCATATTTTTGGATTACTAGCACTTAGTGATAGAATCAGATGAAAATTGTTGTAGAAAACTGATGACCTTAAATTGCGTAGAATCGGAGCAGATCATTCACTATATACTGTATTGAAAAGGATGAAGCCAGCAGTGATATAAATCAACTAGTAAGGCTTTAACAAAAACTTTTGACATTCTGATATTATACATGTTTAACGTTCTGGGTTATGCTAAAAATGCATAATATGAAGTTTCAGACTAATGTAAAATTCAACATTTTCCTAACCTAGCGACAGAAAAGAAAAAGAATATTAAAGGAACACTCCACCTTTAGCACATTAGCTTGCTGAAGTGCCTTATGTGAGTCGTGTGTCCTGTTTTTTATAAATTAGCCTTCTTACACCCCCTTGCTGTCAGTCAGACAACTGGTCCTATTACTTCCTGGATTGTTTAGGTCAATGGATCTAAACTCAAGAGGAAAACAATTACCAATGTGTGATTTTAATTAATAAATAAAAAGTGTTTTGTTTTGTGTATCATATTTTGTTGTTGGAATCATGTAGAAATACCCCCAGATATTAAAATGTTAATCTGTCATTGAAAGGGCTGCTGGTAGCCCTTATGTGTGAGATATTAATGAACAAATGCCGTGTAAAAAATGTATTGCTAAATAAAATAAAAAATACAAAAATAAGAAATACAAAATCTAAAAAAAAAAAGAAAAAAAAAACGTAATTAAATTCTTAACATTTTAGAACTGGACCATATGTATACATACCTGACAACTGTGTTCCGGGGAAATATCAGGATGGAGGGTGGGTGGGCCTTCCTAGGAGGTGTAGCCAGTGATGCTACTTACATCACTCGTGATGCCCGGAATGGGTTGGCCTACCTGAAAATCAGGTGGTTCCATTCACTGGTGATGCTGTAAGCTTGGTGTAAAGCACCCCAGGCTCAGAGACAGCCTCCAGCTCTGCCCCCTTGCATAGATGGCTGCTGATATGACCTCTGCAGGGTCCAAGTGCCTTCTGCACAAGCAATAAGGCATTTCGTGATGCACTAGTGCTGTGCTGCCCCTAGGACAATTGCAAGGAAATCAAGTAACAAATTCAAGATGGCGGGATAGGACCCCAACATTGGGATTACCCCCTAAAAGCAGGCCTATTAAGAGGCATGCATATGTGAAACATTAGCGATCAGTATGAAGTGAACTTATATATATGGTGTTCCATGATGTCATGGAATCATACTGATGCTTTATGTTTTAATTCTTATTTTATTGCCATATTAATAGTAGTAGTAGTTTTTATATATTTGATTTTATATACACATATATTTGGCATGTTTAAAATTACAATTAATTCACCACACTGGCATTTAAAAAATCTCTACAAATAACTGTAAATAGATTGTCCTTGTAATAGACTTTATATGCAAATACTTTCCTTGGCAATCGATAATGGACATATGCAGCTGGAAATACAAATAAACCTAAATTTGCCATGTGCTATTTTTCCTCTAAACAGAATTTTTTGGGGGACACCTGAATTTCAGCGGAATGTCAGTTCGACTCGGCAAAACCTGATATGGAAAATGAATCAGAGAAACCAAAAGGGAGTGAAAATGGGGCAACCATTGTTGCGCAAAATATATACAAAATATATACATAATATTATGTGTACATTTTAATCAGCCATAGCCATTAGTCATCTTTTTTTCCCCATCAATCATAATTTTTGGCATCACAGACAGAAATCAGAATCACGAACCGAAATTAACAGTTTGTTGGTTCTGTAACGAAAATATACCCCAACTCGCAGGATACAACTTAACAAAAGACAACACAGAGGAGAGATACGTCTACCGGACCTCAGAATGGCCGGACTCGACTTATATGAGAGGAGACAGAGTCAGGAACGATCCGAGGTCAAGGGTACAAAGAGACAGCGTAAACTAGGACTAGTCGGGGTCTGGTACACAGTAAACAGCAAGCCGGCAAACAGAACAGATAAGGATAAAGAGATAACGTAGTCAGAAACAAAGCCAATGTCAATACGAAGGAACACAACTGAACACCACAAGCGCTAAAGGGAACTGCAACAGAAACCACGATAGGGCAAGGACTAAGGGAAAAAGGTGAGTATAAGTACCTTCTAAATTAATGTGATTGGCTCCTGTCATATCCACACCCCCAAAAGGTAAGTGTATGGGGAGTGTGGCATGACAGGGGCCAATGCGCGCCTTTTGTCAATTTAGGCTCCCACTGTTTCTTTAAGAGCGCGCCCGAGACCCGCGGCGCGCTCTTAGATTCAGGCGGGACACATGACCGCTTCTCGCGGTCACTGCCCACCTTCCTGTTGCAGCCGTCGGATGAGCCGCGCGCGGCTCGTGCAGCAGCAGGACCGCGCGCGTCTCGAAGAGAGGACCGCGGCCGGCCCCTGCATAAGGTAAGTAACGCTACCGGTTCATGATCAAATACATTTTAGCTTGGAGTTTGGGAATTCTACCGACTACCCGATTTGGACAAACTGCCATTCGAACCAAAACTAATCTGCAAGCCTACTGTTTAATAAACACCTTTTATTCAGCATGCTTTTGGCAGCTGGTGTGTTAGTACTATAAAACCTGCTCAAAGCACTTGCACACATACAGTGCATTATAAATGCACATATAGATATACACATACATTTAACAAACATATTCCGCAGCTAAACAATTAAAATAAAATCATGATATAAAATTTAAATTACGGTTAAATATAACAATTTAACCCCTTAATGACCAAACTTCTGGAATAAAATGGAATCATGACGTGTCAGACATGTCATGTGTCCTTAAGGGGTTAAATATTATGTCTACAACATTCTACCGATCAAGTTTTCATCTTGTAGCATCACAATTACAAGCAACTTATTAGAAGCAGCATTTTTGTTAAATTACTATAATGGTCCAGAAATAGAAAATATTCACAAAAAAGTCTGGCAGCTCCAAATACAGAAGGAATGTACACTATTACATATTTAGTAATATGTCTGTAGTGTGGTTTGAATGTAAGTGTCTTGCAACAGGTCACTGCTTTGGAGCAGACATTTTCTAAAACTATTTTGCCGTAGTCAAGATTAATGCAAGCAGTTTACGTTCCCTAATGCCTAATCATAATGACTAAATGTTTTCCCTTATGCCAGCACGTAACAGTAAACCCCAAAATCAATGCCTAACCCCTACTACAATGTCCAACCCTAACTCGTGGCAAGAACAAGTCTCACTTACCTTCCAAGCCTAATTACTATTGGTCACTCCAAAAATTAATTAGAAAAGAACACCTTCTATTACTTGTCAATTTTCAATTCAATTCGTCTTCTCTGATGTTGCCTGTAGCTTGACCCAGCCTAGAGAAAAAAAATGACAGCAGGTTTGATCTAATTATTTGCCTCTTTATGTAAAGACAAAAATAAAAATGCATAGGCTAATGTGGAAAACGTTTCTCTCAGCCAAAAGTTGTATGAGAAACAATGTTTTGCGGACTGAGATAGCTCTGATGACAAGTACATTTTAAGCAGCATCCCGTGAAAACCTGTTAGGTTTGTAACCCCTATTTAATGCGATCAGTGTCAATCAGTGTGTAATTCGAAAGTTTTATGATGAAAACTAGTTGGTTAGGTTAATGGATTATTCCTCTTCCCGATGAGACTTGGTAACATGTGCCTAGCATGTTTGTGGGCTCTTTGTTCATCCAGTCTTCTGACAAAGGGCTAGCTTTGGTGCTGCTACAACATATGGCTTGTTCTGGACTATTGAAGAGCAGTAAATAGGAGGCCGCAATCTAATCAAATACAAAAGAAAATATCAACAAAGCAAATCTTTGTTAGCACGGGTTTATGAAGTGAAAAAACTTAATACAGATGTTATATGTATGTAATCCAGGCAAATAAAGAATAAATTGTGAAAAGCAAAGTCCAATCATCTATAAGAAAGGAGGGACTCACTAAAAACAAAACCTTGGACGCGTTTCACATTTGACGCAGAATCTTTATCAACATAAAGAGTCTAGCTGTACAGGCAGAAATAGCACAGGTGTCACAGTGCCTGAATCTACATTATACCCTGCATTGCTGAAAACATTACTTCTGAAAAGTAGTAAGGGAAATACGAGGCACCGCATATCTGTTACACAGGTGTTTCTGGATAGTTTTAGGGATATTGCATTGAAGCATATGGTAATATTTAAGAAAAGATCATTTCATATAAGATAATTTCATATAATTAATGTTAGTCACAAGAATAGGGTAAGAACTTGATTTTGTCAATTATTTATGTATTATGGACATATTTGATCTTGGTATATTAGATATTGGAAAATGAAATCCTTACACTGTACCCTGGAGGTGAGCGACAAGATGCATATTTTTAACTTTATTCTTTCTTGTTGTGTTAATAAACCTTCCAATACTGTAACGTGGTCTCATAGTGTGTGATCTGCAGTTCAGAGCCGGTCTTGAGTGGCATCAAATTGAATAGGGATGTGCATGGGCAAAATATTCTTTTCGGTTCGGCATTCTGAAATTCTGGACTTCTGCACTTCGGGACTTTGGCACTTCGGTTCGGTTCGGCACTTCGGTACTTCTGGACCTAGGGTAAGTGTAGGGTTAGGGTAGGGTTAGTGTAGGGTTAGGGTTGGGTTAGGGGTAGGGTTAGGAGTACGGTTACGGATGGGTTAGGAGTAGGGTTAGAGTTAGGGTAGGTTTAATGTTAGGAGAAGGGTTAGGCTTGTGTTAGGAGTAGGGTTAGGAGTAGGGTTACGGTTGGGTGAGAAGCAGGGTTAGGGCTAGGTTTGGGTTAGGAGTATGGTTAGGGTTAGGTTAGGAGTAGGAGTAGGGATAGGGCTAGGGTTAGGAGTAGGGTTAGGGGTAGGGTTAGGAGTAGGGTTAGGGTAGGGTTAGGAGTAGGGTTGGGGGAGGTGTAGGTTCAGAAATTTGGCACTTGAGCAATTTGGCACTTACGAAATCCTGCACTTCGGAAACTCGCCAATTCGGCCATTCGGCCATTCGGAAGCATCCGAATGTCCGAAATTCATCTAAATTTCCATTCGGACCAAACCAAATTGCACATGTCTAGAATTAAACATGCGATAATAACTGTGGGTGAAGACTTTTCTGTAGTATTTGAAAATAAAAGATGTGAATTAGCTTTCCATGAACCATTTACCTTCACATCTATACTGCAGCACGAATGGTCCATGTGGGAAGATGGTGTGAGAAAGGAATACGGACTTTAACCATGTTCCCACCTGACTGAATGCTTGTTCTACTTACTGACTTTTTGTTCGTTACCATGTTATAACTTATTCTTTGAATTTATTTTCACTTCTGTACATACTTTGTTTATCTCATATATATATAGGAAACTATAATTTTTATGTGTATTTCACTTATCTATCTGTTTTATTTGACAACAGTTCATACATTATTGTAGTTATGTCATTATTATATTATCTGTTATACTATTTTTTTGTACACACATTAATAAATATATTAGACCACAAACATGCGATAATATAACAATTTTACAGCCATATGTCTAAGCACAGAATAAAGAATTCTAATATATTCACACACAAACTTAGGCATAGACACATTTGTAACAAAGAGAGGGGGAGATACAGCGCTCACTCAAATGGCAGCAGATTCTGTTAATTGGATACCCTAACAATCCAATGGAAAACAATAGGTAGAAAAGAAGAAAAAACTGCTTTGCACTAAGTATAAAGTGAAATAAGTATGAATGTATATATATAAGAAGGCTAATATATATATATATATATATATATATATATATATATATATATATACAGTAAAACCAAATAGTGAGAAAAATAACATATATACATAAAAAGTCCCAGAGGAATAAAACAATGGTATTTTTTCTATAAGCCTTTGAGGAGGTGATGCTTTAATGTAGTTCAGTCAAAAGTCCTCCATGGCATTCAAATAAATTAGGTTTTGATTGAGGTAGGGAGTTATGTTTTTGGCATTTCATGTAAAATATAAGCAGCAAAGAAAAACCAATAGTGCAACCCAGTACGTCCAATATCTCAATAATGTGAAGAAAAAGAATACACTCACAAGGATAGAGCCACCAATCAGCTCTGAGTGGTATAATTCCCACTGAGGGATGAAACTAGAAGCTTTCTTGTTGAGTGTTCACAGTGGAAGCAGGATATGAAAGAATAAAAACAGGATATAGTGCTCACTGTTTCAAACCAATAAAAGTGTGTGGAAAAGTATGAAATTACTCACAATTTTAAGAGCACTTATGCTCAATGATATCAGCTTAGGTGGAATGATCCCCACCAAGGATATATATGAGTAGAGGTAGATGTTGTGATGGACCCTGGTGAGGCTTTTTAACCCCTTAAGGGCCAAATTTCTGGAATAAAAGAAGAATCATGACATGTCACACATGTCATGTGTCCTTAAGGGGTTAAGATGATATAATAAATGCAGGATAAAAAAAAAACATAAAATTTTGAGGGTAAAAACAATATTTCTTGTAATATACCACACAAAATGAAATAAAAGCAAATTAAAAAATCCTTCTGAACAGTCACAACTGGTTTCACCCTTGGGCTTTCTCAAGTGATCAAAAGCAAAAAACATGCCTATGGGTCATCTGATGACAGATTCAGAGTCATGTCCCATAAACAAAAGCATACTGATGATGATGACAGTAACACTTTTGCTATATTTAGGAACCAAGTTACCCGTGTTTCAAGTACAGAAATAAGTAAAGTCTTATATAAAGAAAATGGAGGAATCTAAAACATGATTTATTTCCAGTCTGCCATATATAAGCTGGTGAATACAGCTGAAGCTACATCATTACAAGGAACAAAGGTCTGAACAGAACTGCAGAGATAGAGTTCAATTAATTTCAATTGTACATCAAATGTGTCATTAGTGTACAGCAGAAATTACACTTCAGCGCGTATCACACTGCAGATTTATGGATCATGTGGATAATTTCCCCGTCTCTATTTCCAAAAATGAAAAAAAAAAAAATGCACATCTTGTTCTCACAGAGAAATTCTCAATAGAATTAAAAATGTGAGTTTTTGTGACCCGTCTTTTTGTTTTACCTTCTACATGCTCCTGTGTGTTTGTTTTGACATTGCAGTAAACTTATAGAAGAGATAATAGTGAGGAAAACATTGAAAGGAGAAGGGTAGAGAATTCAATTATATGGCTTTTTTATAGCTAGAGGGACAGAACCCTCTGACCTAATAGCTGTAAGGATGGGGGGACTGGGCATTCCCTGTTCTGACTACTATTGGGCAAAGGACTTGGAGACCCGCTAGTTCACTTAGCTCTATTATACACCACAGATGGGTTGGAAGAAGGGTTAGGGGGCTTACGTTCCAAGTACAGAAAGTACTAGCCAGTTATAATTTATCCTAAACCCCACAGTACACATGGAAGAGAGTATGGACCATTTGTTTTTGTTATGTGTTGAGGCCTCATGGCATTTTTTTTTTTTTTGCTTTGCCAGTAACATAATTGCTGCAGACACGATGTGCAGCGTGCAACTATGACATGTCACTTATGACAAGTTTTGGTCTCCTTCGATCTCAGTTGCACAATGAGACTTTGAAAACTGTCCTATGTCTACATGTCTATGACTCAGTATTTGAAGTCCTATGCTACTAGCCAGTCCTAAAAGTTCCTTGCCACTGCAAGTATTGAGTATCTATGGCCAATTAATCTGGGGTAAATTTCTACTCACCAGCCTGAATTTTTTATTTAGCAATGACTAAAGTAGAGCTGAAATGTTGAGCTCTCATAGATCGTTTTTCTATGCTTTGCTAATTGTCATATATTGTTTTACAACTAAGGCTTCGATTACATTCTATCAGCCAAAAAAGTCTATAAATATCAACTAGTTTTGACTAACTTTTTTTTTATCGAATTTTGACTGGGCTTAATGCTTTCAAAAAAAAAAAAAAACAGCCAAAACTGATAAAAACTGCTTGATAAAAATTGTCTAAATGATAAATGTGCTTCAAAACACTGTTAGTTGATAAAACATAAATTAAATAAAAGCCTGTAGGGGCCAATTTGACCACCGTATTAGCACAAGTGGGGGCATGTCCACTAAACAGCAACAAGCCACTGGCTATTTCTGCCCTGTCACTAGTAACATAATGAAGGGACTGGTACAGGTCTCTCCTGTGTCAACCATTTTTGGTGGCAGAACAAAAGCTGATTTAAAGGGGCACTCCAACTCCACTCTGGGGTATATCCTAAATACTATATACGTTATACTAAAAAGTGATTTTTATTTGTTTTGTATCTATGCAGTGGAATGTCCCTTTATTAAAAAAGAAGACATAACTAATTGTAGCCCCCCCAATGGCCAATGGGTGAGGGCTGTGTGGGCATTAGCCCTCCCACATTATTAAAAATATTAGAGTCTTCCACCTGCTGCCAACGGGTGGAGATTTGGGGGTTACTCACAGTTTATTATAATTATAGCCCCCACCCACTGACTACGGGGGCTTGGGAAAGACACAAAGACACTAAGTAATTATTTGGCACTACCGGGTGGCAGAGGGGACTCTACAATCTCCCCTTTCTTACTGCACTGTAATAGCCCCCAGCCATGGCGAGTTATCTGTCCATCCCCCATTCTGTAATCTAAACAACCCACCTGATAGTCACATGTCTCCTCTTTCAGCATGGCATTTAGAATGTAAAACCTCCATTGTACTAATGTGGGGCCATATCATCCCCCCCCTCCCCCCCCCCCCCCCCCCCCGAAGTATTATAATGAATTTGAACCAATAAAAGACTTATTAGGAGTCGATAATCTGCCAATAAAATGTAACGGCATGAATTAAATTGTGGCCTAATAAATACTGGCAGTTGTCAATTACTCAACTCATGAGTCACCTTTGCAGCTACATTTGTAATTGTTATATCATTACATAAAATTTGGGCTTCACTTTCCTTTGCCCACCTCTTCTATGTCTTCCATATATCACAAGATTATTTATTCTTTTAAAATCAAGCTCCTTAATATAAATAGGTAAAAATGAAATATATTGATTATATAAAGTATAGCCATTTTGATGGGATTTGAAATAATGAAACTTAGAGCCATTAGCCATTCGGTTGTATTTGCCCTTTTTTGAGTTGTGTGATACTGCCTTTGCCCATGGAGTTCTAAATTTCAATGCTGGAGTGGTGTTTAAAATAAAATACCGCTGATGAAGGTTATATAATTATAACCATGGGCTCTTTTCAGTGAAATCCATTAGTCGAATTTGATGATTTTTCTCTGCAACATACAGCAGGAGGCCTGTGTGAGAGTCATTTGCCGGCATTTTCATGAAACTTCTACATTCAGCTTTGTTTAGGATTTGAAATATAAAACAAATAAAATAAAATTGCGTTATACATGATACAGTATTCCTATCCTAGTAATAAACTCTTAATACCTGCACTTAGGAATAATTACTAGATACTTGCTCTTAGTAACGATCATTAGATACCTGTTATTAAAATCATTAGCTACTAGTTATTAGTAATAATCTTAACATGCACCCTATTTGTAGTATTTATTAGATAGAAAGGTATTTAGAGATTAGATACTAATCTCTAAATACCTTTTCTGAGTAGCAATTGTTAGATCCCTGCTTTGAGTAATAACCTCGATACCTCTTCTCAGTAATAATTCTTAGTTGCCCGGTCCATATTAGATATAATAATTATTAGATGCCTCTTTTTAATAGATCAGGCTATTTTCCAGTGAGAACCATCATACAATGCATTTCTAGGGATCACAATGTTTTTAAATTTATTATGACAACCAAGGCAACATGATAAATAATGATAGGTTCTTCATTTTTTAAATTCTGCTTTTTATTTTGATATTTATCCAGGGATGGATTTACATTTTAGATACCCGTACCTGCGCAAATAATTAAAGTACTCTTTTGCTTGTTCCATGATTCGGGACTCGAGGAACAAAAAAAAAACATCCATCTCTCACTTCTTTCCGAATTACCCCACAGCAAAATAAAAACGTAATAAAAAGATATCAAAAATTGCACACATGAAGTGCCTACTACAGTGATGGCGAACCTTTTTGAGCCCGAGTGCCCAAACCGCAATACATGCCAACTTTTTTTTCCTTAAAGTGCCAACACGGCATTTGCGTGTGTGTGTGTGGGGGGTGCGTGTGTGTGTGTGGGGGGCGTGTGTGTGTGTGGGGGGGGAATGTGTGTGTGTGTGGGGGGGTGCGTGTGTGTGTGTGTGGGGGGGGGTGCGTGTGTGTGGGGGGTGCGTGTGTGGGGGGGTGCGTGTGTGTGGGGGTGCGTGTGTGTGGGTGTTGTATGTGTGTATGAGGGGTGCTGTGTGTGTGTGTATGAGGGGTGCTGTGTGTGTGTGTATGAGGGGTGCTGTGTGTGTGGGGGGGTGCTGTGTGTGTGTGGGGGTGCTGTGTGTGTGTTTGTGTGGGGGGGTGCTGTGTGTGTGTGTGGGGGGTGCTGTGTGTGTGTGTGGGGGGGTGCTGTGTGTGTGTGGGGGGGTGCTGTGTGTGTGGGGGGGTGCTGTGTGTGTGTGTGTGGGGTGCTGTGTGTGTGTGTGGGGGGTGCTGTGTGTGTGTGGGGGGGGTGCTGTGTGTGTGTGTATGAGGGGTGCTGTGTGTGTGTGTATGAGGGGTGCTGTGTGTGTGGGGGGGTGCTGTGTGTGTGTGGGGGGGTGCTGTGTGTGTGTGTGTGTGGGGGTGCTGTGTGTGTGTGGGGGGCGGTGCTGTGTGTGTGTGTGGGGGGTGCTGTGTGTGTGGGGGGGTGCTGTGTGTGTGTGGGGGGGTGCTGTGTGTGTGGGGGGGGGGGTGCTGTGTGTGTGGGGGGGTGCTGTGTGTGTGGGGGGTGCTGTGTGTGTGGGGGGGTGCTGTGTGTGTGTTGGGGGGGTGCTGTGTGTGTGTTTGGGGGGTGCTGTGTGTGTGTGAGGGGGTGCTGTGTGTGTGTGAGGGGGTGCTGTGTGTGTGTGAGGGGGTGCTGTGTGTGTGTTTGGGGGGTGCTGTGTGTGTGTGTGAGACGGGTGCTGTGGGGGTCAGGGGTACTGCTGGGGGTTAGGGGTACTGTGTGGGGGGGTTAGGGGTGCTGCTGGGGGTGGTAGGGGTACGGCTGGGGGTGGTAGGGGTACTGCTGGGGGTAGGGGTACTGCTGGGGTGGTAGGGGTACTGCTGGGGGTGGTAGGGGTACTGCGGGGGTAGGGGTACTGCTGGGGTGGTAGGGGTACTTCTGGCGGGTAGGGGTACTGCTGGGGGGTAGGGGTACTGCTGGGGGTGGTAGGGGTACTGTTGTGGGGGAGTAGGAGTACTGCTGGGGTGGTAGGGGTACTTCTGGGGGGTAGGGTGCTGCTGGGGGGGTGGGGTGGTGCTGTGGGGGGTAGGGTGCTGCTGGGGGGGTAGGGTGCTGCTGGGGGGGTGGGGTGGTGCTGTGGGGGGTAGGGTGCTGCTGGGGGGGTAGGGTGCTGCTGGGGGGGTGGGGTGGTGCTGGGGGGGTAGGGGTGGTGCTGGGGAGATAGGGGTGGTGCTGGGGGGGTAAGGGTACTTCTGGGGGGGTAGGGGTGCTGTGGGGGAGTAGGGTGCTGCTGGGGGGTGGGGTGGTGCTGTGGGGGTAGGGTGGTGCTGGGGGGGGTAGGGGTGGTGCTGGGGGGGGTGCTGGGGGGTAAGGGTACTTCTGGGGGGGGTAGGGGTGCTGTGTGTCAGTATCCCCCCCCTCCCTCCTTCTTACCTTTAATGAAGTGGGGGGGGGACACAGCCATCCCTGGTGGTCCGGTGGTGGTACCGTCATCCCTGTTGGTCCGGTGGTGGCAGGCAGTGCTTCCGTGTCGGGAGGCAGGGGGAGGGATCTGTGATGCTGATCCCCTGTCCTCCCGCGCGATGCTGTGTGGAGCGTTGCCATGGTAACGCTCGGCAACGCTCCACACAGCATCGCGCGGGAGGACAGGGGATCAGCATCACAGATCCCTCCCCTGCCTCCCGACATGGAAGCAGAGTAGGCGCCTGCCGTTTCGGGCAGGCAGGTGCCTACTCTGCAGTGATGGCGGACCTGTGGCCGCATGCCCACAGAGAGGGCACGGCGTGCCACCTGTGGCACGGAGTGCCACCTGTGGCACGCGTGCCATAGGTTCGCCATCACTGGCCTACTACATCGCTCTTTTTAACTTAATAAATATGACACTATAATTCAAAGCATCAATAGGATGTAAACCTTACTTTAACATGTTCTTTCACTCAGAAGAAAAATCTATAAATTATATAATTAGGATAAAGAGTTGGATAACACCTTCTTGTAGCAGTAGATGGCATACGACATTAATCAAGATGACTAGAAGCTGGATATGATTTGGATCAAGATTAAATGTATTGCCATGATTTTTTTGATAATTGTAAGAGTTTCTCAATGATTTGGTAAGTATTGTTAAAAATAGAGAGCCATATGCTTTCTAAGCCTAAAATAACTTTGACATTTGCTGCCAGATTGCATTGCAGAGATTCTATAAATATCACACTTCACTGCCAAAGTTTCCAGGACATACTTATATTATTTTGGACTAAGCTGGAGTCAGAAACTAGAGTTGTATGAAAGTGTTTGATTTGTAACAATATGAACTTTCAATGACATTCACATATTTTGCCTTTTCTTTCAAAGAAACACTATAGGCATCAAAATAACTTTAGCTTAATGAAGCAGAACTGGTGTATAGATCATGCTTCTGCATTCTTACTGTTCAATTCGTTGCCATTTTTGGAGTTAAATCACTTTTGTTTCTGTCCATGCAGCCCTACTCACATGTACCCGGGCTATGACTGACACAGCCTGCATGAAAAAAAGGGTTCAATTTCAAGCAGATGTTAACTTACTTTAGACGTTTTTATCTCTTTCTCTGTAAATTGAACTTTAATCACAGAAGGATATTAAGTGAGCAGGAGATAAGGAATTCAAAATGAAACAGACTGTGCAATAAAGGAAGTTTAAACAATAGATCTCTATTACAGGAAGTGTTTATGAAGGCTGCGTGTCACATGCAGGGAGGTGTGTATAAATAAAGTGATTTATAAATAAAAATAAATAATAAAGTGATGGCAGATAATTGGGCCATTTAGACTGCAGAGACATTCCCTAATCCATCAGCCATGGATTCTTAGAGTCTGAACACCTAAGAATAGTTAAAAGCTTACCTGGGTGAACATGCTACACCTCCTAGTGAGGACCCTCTGAGCTAATTGCATGAGAAGAAGAGTGTTAGACTTGCTCTGTGTCTGGTTGCCCAGAAGGCATTGTAATGTTCACCGACTACTGTCCAAAGTAAGCAAGTGTTTTCTTTTGCAGGGAACATTCTGAATCTTCAAAGCTCACAAATGTCCCTGCAACTGATAGAGCAAATAGCCTTTACCTAGTTCAAACTCCCAAAGATCGGTTACCCTGCTCTTCACTAAGGCATCAGCATCTGTTAGCTGAGATGCAATTGGCCACTCACGTCTCCCTTCAAAGTTCTTTCAAGCTGTATATTTGTTGTAATAAACGTTTAACTCGCAAGTTGTAGTAAACTTGGAATTAATAATAACATTAATAACTAGAAATAATAACTTTAAAACCGAGTGTAAAGATAGAGTGCTTTGTGTCATTTTACACAGCGTGGGAAAGTTCTTTGGAATTTTCCCACGCTGTGTAATTTGACTCATAACTCTCTGATTGGTGGATTTCAAACCAACCAATCAGAGTGCTGTGACAGGTAAATGTAGAGACATACCTGTCAGTCTCTTCATTTACCTGTCAGAGCACTCTGATTGGATGGCTTAAACCCACCAATCAGAGTGCTCTGAGCCTAATTGCAGGGCGGGGCAAGGCTTTATAAGCCTTCCCCCGCCCTGCAGAGCTTAGTCTGCGCGGAGCCCTCCATGGGAGAAGAAGGATTATATTTTTTTTGCGCTCGTTTTTTTTTTTTTTTTTTTTATAATTGCGTCGGTTATTATGGTTTTTTATTTGGCCTTTTTTGGGGCTGAAAAAAGAAGATTTTAGAAGAAAGAAAACATCGAATGGTAAGTTTTTTTTTTTTTACAGGTACATAGTTAAAGGTCCCCCTCATTATTTTTAGGGTGAGGGGGGCAGGTAGGGGGATAATTTTTATTGGGGGGGAGAGGTGACTAGGGGTTTGGGGACCCCTAGTCACCTGGAGGGGGCATTGTTTTTAGGGCCCCCACCCGCTGCTCAGGGGTGGGGGCCAGGGGGGAGGACCTTATTCCCCCCCCCCTTATTAGTATTTAGGGCCCCCACCTGCTGCTGAGGGGTGGGGGCCAGGGGGGGACACTAGTTCCCCCCCTTATTCCAATTTAGGGCCCCCACCCGCCGCTCATGGGTGGGGGCCAGGGGGAGGACATTAGGTCCTCACCCCTTATTTTACTCTAGGGCCCCCACCCACCACTCAGGGGTGGGGGCCAGGGGGGAGGACATTAGGTCCCCCCCTTATTAGTATTTTGGGCTGCCACCCACCGCTCAGGGGTGGGGGCCAGGGGGGAGGACATTAGGTCCCCGACCCTTATTTTACTGTAGGGCCCCCACCCACCACTCAGGGGTGGGGGCCAGGGGGGAGGACATTAGGTCCCCCCTTATTAGTATTTATGGCCCCCACCCACCGCTCAGGGGTGGGGGCCAGGGGGAGGACATTAGGTCCCCCCCTTATTATAATTTAGGGCCCCACCCACCGCTCAGGGGTGGGGGACAGGGGGGAGGACATTAGGTCCCCCCTTATTCTGATTTAGGGCCCCCACCCACCGCTCAGGGGTGGGGGCGCGGGGGGAGGACAATAGGTCGCTCCCCATTTTTTTTACATTAGGGCCCCCACCCGCCACTCAGGGGTGGGGGACGGGGGGGAGCAATAGGTCCCCCCTTTAGTTTGACCTTATTTTTTTTTTTTTTTTTTTTTACAGTGAGCAGCCACAGGCTGCTCACTGTTTAATAGACATGCCCCTACTCGCGGTATAGCGAGTAGGGGCATAATTCACTAATACTAAGTAATCTTTACTTAGTATTAGTAAATTTGGCTGAAAGACCAATTTAGGTCTTCCAGCCTTTTAGTAGATAGCTCCCTAATACCGTGGGAATTAGGGAGTTATCTACTTATTCATTCCTGTCATTACACTTACTGGCCAAGTAACTTACATTTTATATGAATGTATGTTACTTGATTGTTGTAAGTGTTGCAAATGCTTACAGCTGAATCCTGGCTATGTTTGTATACTTTTTATTTAAAAAAATGTAAATCTAACTTTCTTCTTCTTTCACTGGGTAAGTATATTAGTACTTAGGCAATACTGTGCTTCGGAACTTCGGCACTTCGGTACTTTGACACTTCGGAACTTCGGCAACTTCGGAACTTCAGCAACTTCGGAACTTCAGCACTTCGGAACTTCGGCACTTCGACACTACGGATATTCGGTAATTTCGGAAGTACCCAAATGTCCGAATTGTCCGATATTCATCCAAATACATATTCGGACCGAAACGAATTGCACATGTCTAACAAAATCCTCCCCTCTGCCTGTGATCTAATTATGGTACACAATCGGTTAACATAATTATCACAAGCAGGAAAAATACAGTTTTTATATATGTACTATAACTTTAAGAATATACATCAAATCTTATTATTAATCAGCGTACTTGAAATATAAACATACTCAAAAATCAGACAAATCCATCCAGTAGATAAAAAGTTAGCTGGGAGTCCTTTATGACCGACCGCAAGCACATTTTACTGCCCAAAACAGTTCCATAGATTTGGGCTGCGCGGTCGGTTTATTTTACACAGAAAAATTACTAAGTCCCATTCAATATGCACGAACAGGGCCATTCGTGCATTTAGCTTAGTATAGCAGTGAGTTCAAACT
Source organism: Pelobates fuscus (assembly GCF_036172605.1). Classification (NCBI taxonomy): domain Eukaryota; kingdom Metazoa; phylum Chordata; class Amphibia; order Anura; family Pelobatidae; genus Pelobates; species Pelobates fuscus. The sequence goes on along the minus strand of NC_086318.1, from coordinate 133,611,219 downwards.
GCCGAACGGGACTGAAAACGTAGGGTAGGAGAAGGTAAGGGTCAGTGGTGTTCGTTGAAATGTGTAGCCGATTTCAGTTCCATGGATTTGGCTACACATACCGCTGACCTCGTTCGAATGATCAAAGATGGCCGCCACATGTTCGTTTGTCGAATGGCGGCCACTTCGACTACTTCGGCACTTCTGCTGCATCCGAAGTGACAATATAAAGCTGCAGAACTGCTCCAATACAATTTACAGGGGCATCAAGTCTTTTAAAATCAATCTGCTAAAATAGTCTTTAACAGGCAATATCTTCCAAGGGCCATAGTCTTAAAGGGGCATCGTTCCCAAAAGTCACAGTATGTCCCCAGATGGTTCTTACAGGGCCAGCAGCAGCATAATAAAATACAATATGCCCAAATACTGTATTTAAAGGTTCAAATCTCCCAGGGGCCATAGTCCGCAGGCAGGAGGCGGGCAAACAGGCTTCTCTAATGCTCAGTGGCGAGGTTGGTTTTGCCACAATATACATTTAAAATAGGCTAGTATATGTTGCTACTAAAACTAGTCATTGACTGAATGGAAAGTAGGCTAAATTAACATAATTAAACAGGCATAGACACGTGATACAGTTACCACTCCATTGATCGTCAGCTGAGAGTAAGAGAGAGAGGGTGTGTATAGTGGGTAGAGGGGAGAGGGAGAGAGAAGGTGACGAGAGGTAATTCAAAGAGACAAAAAATATGAAAATGTGCTATTCACAGGGCTTTAAACAGGTTAGTCCCTCCTGCTTGACACACCTCCCTTAGTCAATCTCTTAGGATGTAACAGAACCAGAGTGCCTCCTGGGGGAAGGGGGATTGCATTGGAAGGGAATGGAGAAGGAGTTTATCAACAACCCAACTGATTTTGCCTAGTGAAAGGCCATGTGCTTCACAGAGGACCCCATTATTGCCTAAGGGTAGAATGGGGTCTTGAATCCCTATTAGAACACAATAACACTTCATTGGCATACAGTTTGGCTGTTAAGCACAGCCCCCCCCCCCCCCCCCCCCCCCACTTATTACATATGTTTTCTAAAATATTGCAGTAAATATAAAAAAAAATCAATGTATTCTTCTGCTGTGACTTTTTTGTAAATGGGTTCCATTGTAGTCTTGCAGTGCCTAAAAGATTTAATCAATCAGTTCTCTCACATACAATTTTTTAAATCCATATAAATGTTATAATTAAAATTTGGCTCAGAATTGGTGTTGCAAAAATGCATGATATTATTGTATCCATTAGTCTTGGGAATATTGTAGCCATTTTTTCATGTCAGCGCACTGGTAGGTGTATTTATCTTGCTGTATTGGCTGCCAAAATTATTCCCCAAATTTTGATGAGTCAAACTGCAATATAAACTAAATTATGTGTAGTTAAAGGGACACTGCAGGCACCCAGACCACTTCTGCCCATTGGAGTGGTCTGGGTGCCAACTCCCACTACTCATAACCCTGCAACTGTAATTATTGCAGTTTTATATAAACTGCAATAATTACATTGCAGGGTTAACTCCACCTCTAGTGGCTGTCTACTAGACAGCCACTAGAGGTCACTTCCTGATTTCTAGCAAGGATTTTCTTTGCTAGAGCGTCGCTGGACGTCCTCACGCTGTGTGAGGACCTCCAGCGTCACTCATTTCCCCATAGAAAAGCATTGAAATTCGTTTTCAATGCTTTCCTATGGGGAGACCTAATGCCTCACCTATGGGGAGACCTAATTAGGTCTCCTTGGCTGGTGGGTGGGATCAGTCTCGCCCACCGGCCGACGGAATCAGAAGGAGGAGCGGCGCGGAGGAGGAGACAGCGATGAGGGACATCGTCTCTGCCTCAGGTAGGTGACTGAAGGGGTTTTCAACCCCTTCAGTAACCGGGGATTGGGGGGTGGGAGGGAGAGGGACCCCCCAGTGCCAGGAAAACGGATTGTTTTCCTGGCACTGGAGTTTCCCTTTAAGGTAGAACTACAAAAATTAAACTTGGAAATATAATAACCAAGAGGTTTCTCACATAAAGATGTTTAAAGCTCTTCATAAAGGATTTCATTAGATCACATAGCATCACATAGATATTCAGATTAGTTTTTTGTAATTTCAACAATATTGTTCTGATTATGATAGAAGTAGCATTTGTATCTAGGTATGAAATAAGAACTGATGTTCAGATAATTAAATGAGAGAATTAAAAGAAACACATTAATAAACTTATTCACTAAAGTGAAAATTCTAAGTACATTTCAAATTTAAGGCCAGAGTAGCTAAATTGAAAGCATACTTGACTTATACATTATTTCCTGTACACTTAGTAAAGTAGTAAACTTCTGGATAATGATCAATTCTGTCTCAACATTACTAGAGCAGCCAGTATTCAATACAATAAATTCCGAGGTACATTGGGTGATTAGATAAGAATGTAGAATTTGGGCAAGACTGACATCTAAGATAAGAATTAAACTTGGATGTTTATTTAGTTTGGGATGTTATCTATCAATAAATAGAAAGATTAGTGTTCCAGTGGCAATAAATAAAATAATAGATATGCATGTGTCTAAGGATTCAGAAACTATCTATCTATCTATCTATCTATCTATCTATCTATCTATCTATCTATCTATGTATCGATCACTATATCTATCTATCCATCTATCTATCTATCGATCACTCTATCTATCTATCGATCACTCTATCTATCTGTCTATCTATCTATCGATCACTCTATCTATCTGTCTATCTATCTATCGATCACTCTATCTATCTGTCTGTCTATCTATCTATCTATCGATCACTCTATCTATCTATCTATCTATCGATCACTCTATCTATCTATCTATCTATCAATCACTCTATCTATCTATCTATCGATCACTCTATCTATCTATCTATCTATCTATCTGTCTGTCTGTCTATCTATCGATCACTCTATCTATCTATCTAGCTATCTATCGATCACTCTATCTATCTATCTATCGATCACTCTATCTATCTATCTATCGATCACTCTATCTATCTATCGATCACTCTATCCATCTATCTATCTATCTATCGATCACTCTATCTATCTATCTATCTGTCTGTCTATCTATCTATCTGTCTGTCTATCTATCTGTCTATCTATCTATCTATCTATCTATCTATCTATCTATCTATCTATCTATCTATCTATCTATCGATCACTCTATCTATCTATCTATCTATCGATCACTCTATCTATCTATCGATCACTCTATCTATCTATCTGTCTGTCTATCTATCTATCTATCGATCACTCTATCTATCTATCTATTGATCACTCTATCTATCTATCTATCTATCACTATACCTATCTATCTATCTATCTATCTATCTATCTATCACTATACCTATCTATCTATCTATCACTCTATCTATCTATCTATCTATCACTCTATCTATCTATCTATCTATCACTCTATCTATCTATCTGTCTGTCTATCTATCTATCGATCACTCTATCTATCTATCGTCATTAACATTACCACAGCCCAGTTCTTGCAGCCCCACAGCTGTATAGTTTAATAAGGTTTATGGAAAGGCGAGATCTGTTTCAGACACATGCTTTCAGTCACAATAAGGATACAAATTAACAGCTAATTAAAGCAAATGGATCAGTGAATTTAATTCCTGTAACATTTGGCAGTCTATTTCAGATTGACAGCATTGTTGGGATTTTTTTTAAATGAATTACATCTGTTCTCTCAAATGAACCAACAATGTGGCTGATTTATTTTAACAGTAAAAAAAACGAAATCATTAAGTGAAAAACGAATAGCTTGTGGTGAAACTGTTTAGGTCAGTTCCACCATAACTTGCACAGGTGTAATGTAGTTATGAAGCAAAAGTTCACCCATTAAGGCATAAAAAAGTAATACGGATACACAATTTGTTTTAAGTTAAATACTTTTGCTCTAAAACAAGAGAAGCCATTCATTTCAATGGAGAATGTTAGCTTGATAAAAACACAACACTGGTATTCCATCACCTGGGAGGTATCGTGTGATAAAAAGACACTATAACCAAGGAGTATATGTAATATTACTAATATAGCTATCTGTCTAGAGACTTACAAAGCTCAACTCCCTTAACCCTCTTATGGACACAAAAGTTAGTTAATACAAATGGATGCTTAGCCCAAAAACAACTGGAAGAGAGCCATATTGATATTTTATTCAAATAGCCAACTGTGTTCAGTATGCTTTAGGCGGGTAAACGTCATATAAGGCAACTCTTGTTGTTTATATTTAAGGAGGGGATAGTTAAAGGAATGCTTATGCTTAGTCCTGTTTAGGAAATTTTGCCTCTCTTAGTTAACAGTGAAGGTGGGGAACAGCACTAAGTGGACCCTAGGTAACAGTGAAATTGTTCAAAAATAGCTGATGCCTAAAAAAATGGGGGGCACCAGGGTACTCCTGGATGTCCTATAAGTGCTTTTTAATGCAAACAGTTGCATTGTGTTAAAAAAATATATAGGGGTGATTGCCTGACCCCCGAGATAGCCTGATGTGTTTTGTTAGTCTGTAGCTTTCTACAATCCTCACAGTGATTCTGAGCTACTAGCAAAAACCCAGTGCAGCTTATTGAGCCCAAAATGGGGAATTCTGTTGATTATCACACATGTCCAAACCTGAGGCCTCTTGAATCTGGTGGCCTGATGACACGCAACTTGCAGCTGAGCATTGGGAGCTCTGTTACCTCCCCCTTTGGACCCCACCGGGTCAAGAAGGCACTGTCAAAAATGAATTGGATACTGAGATTTTTATCCATGTGGCACGACCAAGATGGCCGCTGCTTCGGAACCTCAGCTCAGTCAGACAAGCCTGAAGGTCCAGATGTGGAGAGATCTCTTCAAGGCTAAATTTGAGGCAATCTGCCTGTACTTCTGGAATTGTCTCAACATGTGACAAACCATACCTACCATTCTTGCGCCTGTGATGCAGTATCAGCTCCCCGTTCCTATCTGGGCTGGAGACCCATGGGCCCACGATCCTGCCACTTGGAGTAGAACTACTAGCTACTGTCCACTTGGCAGCAGAACATACAGCACAGCTTGAAACATACTGTAACAAAGATGTGGTGTGAAGCCGGACACTCTGCTACGGAGTACTTATGGTCTAGGATAATTAAAGCTGGAGACATTTTCTTTTCTTTTTGCACTGCATGCAAAACTTTAGTTAACAATGACGTGGTTTGTATTTTTATTTCCTGTTTTCTTCTAGTCTTCTGCTACTACTTAACACTCAGTTAATCACTTTGTCAGTCAGTTTACCTGCTACTTTTTTACTATGCTACTCAATGTGAGCTTTCCTATTTTATGACATATAATATATTATCCATGTCTGGATGAACTTTTGAGTTTCACAATTCTAAGAGTTCTTACTGTCTTGGACAGGTATGCATAGCCTAGATCTAGTTTGACTCTATATATATATTTTTTTTTTAAAGTGTTGTTATAGTGAATGTCATACCACTGTCTTACTATGTTTATTATTCTGATCCCTTACTAATGTTGATGTGGCATTGTAAGCTTACTCGTACTCATACGCACAGCAAAAATAAAACATTTTTTATAAAGGGAAAATATATATACTTGAGGGTACATTTTGTACTAACAAGACACAACTGCCATGTAAGAAAGGTAAAACAACTTGAACCATCTTTTTTTTTTTTTTTTTTTTTTTAAATCATTGTAATCATAAATATACCTACTTACTTAAATCTTCTCACAACTCTCAAAATTCAATCAGTGTTGAAAATGTAATACCCTTGAAGCGTCTTCTTAGTACCTTAAATCTTTGTTCAGCCCCAGTCTTTGATCAGTTTTACAGGTGCGGTCCTTGCACTCTGGTATAGTAAATAATGAAGAGAACAAAAAGGGGACTTCGACCGATTTTTATTTTATTATTTGGACCAAAGTCAAAAAAATGTTCTCTGAGTTATTTAGCATCTTTATGAAAACCAGATTTGCTTTAAGCTATAATGTACACGGTCTATAATGACTTTCGATGGATGAACGGACAGGCAGACAGACAGAAAAACTTTGTGAAAAGAGGAATATTATTGCAAAGGTATAAAACAGAATTTTGCTATATTACATTTACTGGTCTAGAAATCTCATTTGCGGTACTTGCTTAAATAGTTACAACAGCATCATGAGAATAAACTGCTAGACTCTCCAATCTGATAGATATGGTAAAGCAGAAAAATCAGAGTTTAAACTTTCCACATTTATGTTAAATTAAATGAAAATGACAAAAATTATCAAGAATATTCTATATTGTTTCCTCTCTTTAAATGTTTTCGTAATGGAATAGTGTGAATCCAATTTGGTGTGCAATAAGTACGGTTAATTGGAAAAAGATCCTGTTTTAATGCCAGATAGCTGTACAAAGCTAGCATCAAAGGGATATTAATTTAACGCACAATCAACAGTATTTTCTGAGAGTTCTTTCTACATTGTCTTGACGGTTTGATATGTTAAATCTAATATCAAATTCATTATTTTTTAATGGTATACATACTAGAGGTGGAACTGTCTGACATAGTGAAAACACGAGCTAAATGGACTCTTCAAAATGTAATTGGCCCATTCTTTTTTTAATTCTATTTTTATAAATAATGCATTTAAGATATGCAAAAACAGCCAACACAAAATAACAAAAGGTAAAAAAGATACTTTTAAAAGTTCATTCTTTTGTGCTCACTTCACACATTACATTTGCCTATTCCAGGAAGTAGCTTGGTTAATGGACAGTAGGCCCTACTCATTATGGACTTTAAATATGTTTAACACAGCATTGCGAATGCTTACTTTCCTACACTGGGAGGTGTGAAATCAGAAAGGGCTGGGCAGGCCTAAAAGGACATGCCAGTCACACAATTTATGAGCACCATACCCATCACAGTCTATTCTGTGGCATTCTGGAACAAGGAGAGAATGAATGTGGTCACTGTTTTCTTATCAAACTGTTTTTCAAAAGTCGGAGGTGTCCGTCACACTTACATTCTGCCTAACCTGCTTGAGACAACAAAAAAGAAAATTTCTTTCCACATTATCTGTGAAAATATTTGCAGTATTGGATGACTTGCCCCATTGAATTGACATGCTCCTTCTCACCCGTGTGAATTGCCATTAACCTTTTGATTAAACTTTTGAACCCCACTTCTCGGGTAGACCAGAGAAAATGTCCAATGGCACAGCATGCTCATGATACAGGCCTGCTAATTATTGTACATAGTACATGTGCATGGGTCTGTAGGACCTTCACAATAATGATTGTTATGGTCAAGCACTAGCAATGTGGTGAGGTAGCTCAGCTGGTAAAATCTGTGACTACAAAACCTGTTCAAAAATACATAAAAAGGCCACAGGTTCAAATCCTGGCAGGGTCAACTCAGCCCTTCATCCTTCCGAGGTCAATAAAATGAGTACTATCATTTGGGTAGTTATAACATCTATTACTATTCAGCTGCCTATTTGGTTAATTCTGAAAAGTGTTTTGAGTCCCACTGGGATATAGGTGCTATATTAATACTAGTTATTATTATAATCTCACTCCCCTAGAACAAGGGATCTAATCAGAGACTACCATTCTAGTAAGTGTCTTTGCACCTAACAATATGTATCTACTTTATATGATCATAAATTATAAACTCATTTTAATGGGACCATTTCTAGAATTCTTAACGTGGAATATATTTACACTAACAGTAAAGTATTTTTTTGTTGTTGAATGTATTTTACCCAACTGTACTTTTTTTATAAAGGACAAATAACATGTAACTATTTTTTTTGAATGCAATTGATTTTGTGGGAACTTGTTTTTGCCCTACTTTAAACTTTCTGAAAAATATAAAGAATATGAAAGCATTTTTTTTTAATTATCAGTGCCTTTCAAATTATATTTTGTTAAAACAAACTAGAGATTTGAAATCAGGTGTTCAATTTTTCTTTCCTGTGTTCTGTGCCTAGGAACATGTTGACTTTATGCAACAAGATAAGGACTATTTGATATGACTGTTGCTATGGTGAATTTCCAATCAAAGTTAAAAGAAAGGTAAACATATAATTACTAGCACATATAAATCACTGTGGGGCTCAATTCATGTGCTTACATAAATTATAGAAGCCTTAAAATAATTACCTACGTTTATCTTATTCAGCTCACTTCAGTATTTTAGGGATTTGCAATGTTTTAATGTAAAAAAGAACATATTTGGGTGAATAGGTATGCACTGTCTAAGACCATATATTATGACCACTAGTATTGGACTGGCAGACCATTTTAAAGGTCACTTCAAAACTATGTTTAATATAATAATAATTTAATCAAGTTTTTAAATGGATTCATTTTTAAAATAAACTATACATAAAAAAATTAAGGAAATACTTATCCCTGACTTTATTATATAACATGATCCTTTAGCCATATACAGATATCTTTGATCAGACAGTGTTTGAAAATGGACAGTCTGTATGGTTTCCCCCGCTTTAATCCAAGGACAGAAGCAGGGAAAACCATAGAGCAAGCATGTGAAACTCGCGGCCCGTGGGCCGCATGTGGCTCATAAGGAACATCTTTGCGAGCCGCAAGTACATGCTCGGTGTTATAGCAGAGTAGGCACATGCTTTCCCCACATTGCAGGTGCCTACTCGGCTAACACTTGCCCGGCCGGGGAGGAGGGCCTGCGAGGGAGTTCAGTGTTCCTGCTCCTCACTGCTCCCTCGCGCGCCGTCTCTAGTGAAACCAGGCGCCGGAATATGACATCATATTCCGACACCCGGCATCACTAAACTGCGCACGTGAGGTAGCAGTGAGCAGCAGGAAGTCAGACAGTGTGAGTGCAAGAATGTTTAATTGTGTGTGTGTCTGTCAGTGTGTGTGTGTGTCTGTCAGTGACTGTGTGTCTGTCAGTGTGTGTGTGTCAGTGAGTATGTGTGTGTGTGTCTGTCAGTGAGTATGTGTGTGCCTGTGTGTGTGTGTCTGTCAGTGAGTATGTGTGTGTGTCTGTGTGTGTGTGTACTTTTTAAAACAAACCTACGTTTCTATTTTTTTTTGGGGGGGGGGGGGGCCCACATAAACTTAAACCTTGTTTATGTGGCCCATGCCAGACTTTGAGTTTGACCTGCTTGCCATAGAGACTAATTGTCGTTTTTTAAACACTGTCTGACTCAAGGTGTATGCATATGGCTGAAGTATCCTGTCATGTACTAAAGATACGGATACGTTTAAAAAAAAATAATTTTTAAAATATACGTCATGAAAAAATATATGTATATCCTTTCAATAATTGACGAAAGGATTATTATATAAAAATTATTAACAGGTGACAGTTGTCCTTTAATTAAAGTCTTGCTCCATATTCATGCCCGTTATTCATTTATAAATTTAGTTTTAAAACAAATAACCGTAATAAAATATTTTTTTACAATTTAGAAAATAATTGTTAGACAATATATAGACCATGTGACATCTTCTATAAACCAATACCATCCCACTTATTGAGGAATTTAATTTTTTTTTATTCATAAAAGACATTCTTCAAGAAGGTCTTACAAATATGTCTAAACTATTTCTACACTTTGCTTTTTTCCTTTGCGTTGCACTAATAAGTGGAAAGTAGGCAATAGAAATTCATGTTCCTGCTTGCGATAAGGAAAGTACATACATTTTTATAATTTATATTATAATAGTGCCTGCACCCCTACCAACACCAGCAGCTGTAAACTCTAGGTATGAAAGGCCTGCTGCTATATTTTTTCCCACTTATGATAAGATAGAAGTCTGTATCTATGTTTAACTGGCTATGTGGCATGGAATATGATTGTGAGAGGAGGGATATGACATATTTGTTTATTTTATTTTATGCATATTGGCATCTTTTCTCATTGAAAGTTTCTTCTTATGTTAATTCTAGACAAGTGGGGGCCCCCTTCCTGGTGTCACGGACCGAGGGCCTGACTAATCAGTCTGCCTCACAGTCTCATAGTGTCAGGATCGGGACAGGGATCCAACACGCAGAATACAAACAGGAGCTAGGTACGTATACCGGACCTTAGAATGGCCGGACTAACGTAAGGAGAAAGCAAAGAATGGTCAGAGACAAGCCGAGGTCGAGGGAACGAGAGAACAGGTAAGCGAGAGACGAGCCGAGGTCAAAGGACACGAGAGATAAGCAGGAACGAAAGTACAAGCCGAGTCAGAACCAAAGAGACAATAGTAATAAGAGCACTGAGTGACCAGACAAGCTAGAACCACGACAGGGCAATGAACCATTACACACATCCCTATTTTATACCTAGCTCTTTGATTGATGACTCTGCCCCTGCCGAGCCCTGATTCGTTGTTCGGAACTAGATTGACAGGTCGGGACGTGATTGCCGTCATGACGTCGGCTCCTGAGCGCCGCGTCATAAAAGGAAGCGGGGCTATCGCGGCCGGCGTGTAAACGGTTATGAGAGCTGTGAGGATTGGGTGAATCAGTCCCCCTGAGAGGGCGGCCGTTAGAAAGTCTAACCTCCTCCGAGGTAGAGACTTCAGGTACCCTGACAGTACCCCCCCCTCTCAGAAATGCCCACCGGGCGGAAGGAACCGGGGCGAGATGGAAAACGAGCATGAAATGCCCTGAGGAGACGAGGGGCATGCACATCTTCCCGGACCACCCAAGACCTTTGCTCAGGACCATAACCTTTCCAGTCAACAAGATATTGCACCCTCCCCCGAGAAACCCAAGAATCGAGAATGGACTTGACTTCATACTCCTCCTGACCTTCAACCTGGACAGAACGAGAAGAGGACACAGCGGAGGAAAATCTGTTACAAACCAAAGGTTTCAATAAGGAAACATGAAAGGAATTCGGGATGCGCAGGGCAGGCGGAAGAGCCAGACGATACGGAACCGGGTTAATACGAGACAGAACCCTGTAAGGACCTATGTAACGAGGAGCAAATTTCATGGAGGGAACCTTCAAGCGGATGTTTCTGGAACTCAGCCATACCCTATCACCCGGGGAAAAAACGGAGCCACCCGTCTGCGTTTGTTAGCGTGTCGTTTGGACACCGTGGAATTATGAAGAAGAATACGTCGAGTCTGATCCCACAACTTCCTCAGATTGGCAACATGAACATCAACCGACGGTATCCCTTGGGAAGGGGAAACCGACGGAAGAACGGAAGGATGAAAGCCATAATTCATGAAGAAGGGGCTAGAACGAGTAGAATTGCAAACGAGATTGTTGTGTGCAAACTCCGCCCAAGGAATCAGACCGACCCAATCGTCCTGGAGTTCAGAAACAAAACAACGCAAAAATTGTTCAACCTTTTGGTTGGTGCGTTCGGCAGCTCCGTTGGACTGGGGGTGATAGGCAGAAGAAAAATTTAATTTGATGCCCAATTGAGAACAGAAGGACCTCCAAAACCGGGAAACAAATTGGGACCCTCTATCAGAAACAATTTCAGAAGGAATACCATGTAAACGAAAAATCTCCCTCGCAAAAATCTCAGCCAATTCGGGAGAAGAGGGCAATTTAGGCAGGGGTACAAAATGAGCCATTTTAGTAAACCTGTCAATCACCGTGAGGATAACAGTATGTTTTTTAGAAACAGGCAAATCGACAATGAAGTCCATAGCCAAACAAGACCATGGTTTCTCGGGAATTTCTAGGGGGTGCAAAAGCCCACATGGAAGCGTATGAGGTTGTTTAGTCCTCATACAGACCTCACATGCCCCGACGAAGTCCTTAACATCCTTACGCAACGAAGGCCACCAGAAATCTTTAGAAATCAGAGAACACGACTTGCGGATGCCAGGGTGTCCGGCAAATTTACTGTTATGAAAACACTGCAACAGTTCCAGTTGGAGTTCAGGAGGAACGAAGTACCGATCCCCAGGAACAAGTCTGGGAGCCAGATGCTGTACTTTCTTGATCTCAGCAAGCAACGGGGAGTGAATCTTGATGCTTGTGTTGGCAACAATATTACACTTGGGAACTACAGGAGAAAAAACCATATCAGACATAGTAGAAGGTTCATTGTCAGGATTTTCGCCTTGACCTCCAGACTGCCAGACGGGGTCGCCCTTTTATTGCCCGAAGAGGGATTTGAACCTGTATACTTGGCAGTTCTGAACCTGCTCTTTAACCTCTGAGCCATTTCAGGACTTGGGATAACTCCTGTTTTATCTTGTATTGCCTGCAGCACTAAGGGGCTGGACTTCACCTGGCTCAGACCTGTCGATCACTCTCCAGCTGAACCTGATATACTAATCATCAGGGTATAAGACACTGCTCCTCCCTAAGGGCAGTGTCAGTTCAATGACTCTGGTTAGAGAGTTGCTACTCCACGTACTAAGTATTCGCCTGACCTTGGATTGTGACTCGTATCTCCTGAATTCTGGCATCCTTTGACCTTGGCTTGTTACTCGTATCCCCTGATTTCCGGCACCCTCTGACCATTGGCTTACCTACGACTACTCTCCTGGATTTCCTTGTCTGTACTGCGACTACAAGCATTTACCTGCACAGCCCCCGTGCACAGATTCACAGGCCAGGTGAGTTCTACCTTGACCACCTTGGCCTGTGTCTAAATGCAAGGGTGAGCTTTTATCTCTGCATGTTGGACTCCCAGCAAGGTAAGCCTGACATTCATGTTGGCGGGACAATGCATCAGCCTTAGAGTTCTTAGAACTAGGTCTATAAGTGAGCACGTAGTTGAAATGAGTAAGGAACAAAGACCAACGAGCCTGCCTGGCGGACAAGCGCTTGGCTTCCCCTATATAGGACAAATTCTTGTGATCCGTCAAAATAGTAACCGGGTGTAAAGTCCCTTCCAACAAATGTCTCCATTCCTTTAAAGCCATAATGACCGCTAATAGTTCCCTGTCACCAATATCATATCTGCTTTCAGGCCCAGACAATTTCTTGGAAAAAAAACCACATGGGTGCAGCGGTTTATTCAAACCTAGCCTTTGGGATAAGATAGCGCCTATACCCGTCTCTGAGGCATCTACCTCGAGTAAAAAAGGCAAGGAGGTGTCAGGATGAACTAATATTGGTGCTGAGGCAAACTGTTCCTTGAGTGTACTGAAAGCAACAAGCGCCTCAGAAGACCAGGTCTTGGTATCAGCACCCTGTCTAGTCATATTGGTAATAGGAGCAATAATAGAAGAGTACCCCTTAATGAAGCGCCTATAATAATTGGAGAATCCGATAAACCTCTGAATGGCCTTGAGTCCCTTGGGCAATGGCCAATCCAAAATTGATTGGAGTTTAACCGGGTCCATCCTAAACCCGTCTCCAGAAATAACGTAACCAAGAAAGTTTATCTGAGATTGGTCAAAGCTACACTTCTCCAATTTGCAGTACAAACCATGTTGAAGAAGCTTATGCAATACCCTTCTGACTTGTTTGTGGTGAGTCTCAGGCTCTCTAGAGTGTATTAGTATATCATCCAAATAGACTATAACACATTCATGTTGAAATTCCCTAAGAACCTCATTAATTAGGTCCTGGAATACAGCAGGAGCATTGCAAAGGCCGAAGGGCATTACCGTATACTCATAGTGACCATAGCGGGTATTGAAAGCCGTTTTCCATTCGTCACCCTGCTGGATTCTCACTAAGTTATAAGCTCCCCTCAGATCTAACTTGGTAAAAATCTTGGAGCCTTTCAGGCGATCAAATAACTCAGTAATCAAGGGAATAGGATAAGCATTTCTGATCGTTATCTTATTCAAGCCCCGATAATCAATGCAAGGCCGTAGAGTGCCGTCTTTCTTATCTACAAAAAAGAAACCGGCCCCGGCTGGAGAAGAGGATCTCCTAATAAATCCCTTGTCTAGGTTCTCCCATATGTATTCCTCTAAGACTGAGTTCTCCTTAGTGGATAGAGGATATACAGTACCCCTCGGAGGCATAGTACCAGGCAGGAGTCTAATCTTACAGTCAAAGGACCTGTGTGGGGGTAAAGTATCAGCCCTCTTTTTATCAAAGACTGCCTTTAAATCCAGGTACTGAGATGGTATCCGTAAATCTGTGGGCTGGTTAGAGTTACTTGGTGTGTCAACTACGCAAACCGGTGAGATTTTCTGTAAACAACCTTTCTGGCAACCCTGACCCCAGGAGACTATCTCACCTTGTTCCCAATCAATAATAGGGTTATGCTTCTTAAGCCAGGGGTACCCCAAGACTATTGGAACTGAAGGAGATGAGATAAGCATGAGAGATATACCCTCCTCGTGTAAAATACCAATGGTTAACCTAACTGGTATAGTCTCACGAAAAAAACAGGGTCTGATAATGGTCTACCATCTATGGCCTCAACGGCCAAGGGTGTATCCCTTAGCTGAGATGGGATAGAGTGGTTCGTGACAAAGGCTTGGTCAATAAAGCTTTCAGCTGCTCCGGAATCTATTAATGCCATAGCATTAAGTACTCCCTTTTCCCAAGTTAAAGAAACAGGTAACAGAAGCCTATGATCCTTGTAATCATATGTAGAGGACAAAATAGAAACACCCAAGGCCTGTCCTCTTGAGAAACTTAGGTGCGGCGTTTCCCGGACGGTTAGGGCAATTTAGGCGTAGGTGACCTCTTACTCCACAATACATACACAGACCTTCCCTTCTCCTGTCTTGTCTTTCACTTTCTGAGAGACGAGTGTTACCTATTTGCATAGGTTCTGGGAGAGCTAGAGTTGTAGATTCAGAATTCTGAAATGCGGGAGCTAGTCTAAAGGAAGGTCTAGGAGTTCTATCTCGAGTGTTCTGCCTCTGTCTCATGCGTTCATCTATTCGAGAAATAAATGAAATTAATTCTTCCAAATTTTCAGGAAGATCTCTTGTGGCAACCTCGTCTAAGATCTCATCTGATAATCCGTTCAGAAATACGTCCATATAGGCTTGTTCATTCCACTTGACCTCTGCCGCCAAGGATCTGAACTCTAACGCATAATCCACAAGGGTTAGGCTATGCTGTCTAAGACGTAATAGTAGTCTAGCTGCACTGGCCTTTCTTCCTGGAGGGTCAAAAGTCCTCCTAAAAGTAGTGACAAATGCATTATAATTATAGACTACTGGATTATCATTTTCCCACAGAGGGTTAGCCCATCTAAGAGCTTTGTCAATGAGTAACGAGATTATGAATCCAACCTTCGCCCTGTCTGTAGGGTAGGCGCGGGGTTGTAATTCAAAATGAATCCCTATCTGGTTTAGGAAACCTCGACAGGTATCCGGAGAACCACCATAGCGTAAAGGGGAAGTAACACGGGAAGAGGCTCCCACTGTGGCTACCTCTAGGCTCTGTAAGAGAGATGGGTGGTGTACGCATCTCCTCTGATTGATTACTAGGATGGGATAGTAATGCTTGCAGCGCCAGAGCCATCTGGTCCATTCTATGGTCCATGGCTTCAAATCTCGAGTCAGGAGAACCAATCTGAGCGTTTGTACCTGCAGGATCCATGGCCCTGTCGTAATGTCAGGATTGGGACAGGGATCCAACACGCAGAATACAAACAGGAGCTAGGTACGTATACCGGACCTTAGAATGGCCGGACTAACGTAAGGAGATAGCAAAGAATGGTCAGAGAAAAGCCGAGGTCAAGGGAACGAGAGAACAGGTAAGCGAGAGACGAGCCGAGGTCAAAGGACACGAGAGATAAGCAGGAACGAAAGTACAAGCCGAGTCAGAACCAAAGAGACAATAGTAATAAGAGCACTGAGTGACCAGACAAGCTAGAACCACGACAGGGCAATGAACCATTACACACATCCCTATTTTATACCTAGCTCTTTGATTGATGACTCTGCCCCTGCCGAGCCCTGATTCGTTGTTCGGAACTAGATTGACAGGTCGGGACGTGATTGCCGTCATGACGTCGGCTCCTGAGTGCCGCGTCATAAAAGGAAGCGGGGCTATCGCGGCCGGCGTGTAAACGGTTATGAGAGCTGTGAGGATTGGGTGAATCAGTCCCCCTGAGAGGGCGGGCGTTAGAAAGTCTAACCTCCTCTGAGGTAGAGACTTCAGGTACCCTGACACATAGGTCCCAGGCGGCCCTGGAGGCATCGGTTATCGTGACCCACTGGGAATCACATGGTGGCTTGCCCTGTATGCCTTCGGGCCCCTCCAATCATTCTGTCCAGGGTGCAGAGCTGAAGACCGTGTGATAGAGGTCACGCAAGCACCCAGAGTTTTAACATGGCAACACTTCTATCACATGGACTGCAGCTCTGCACCCAGCGGAGCTGCAGTTCGGAAGGGTAACCCACTGGACCACCTGGAAGAGACTCTGGACTGACAGGGAATTTATTATATAGTGAAAACAAAGGTAGGACACAGTCCTCCACACCCTGTTTCACCCCCCTCCCAACTCTGTCAGCCCTTCTCTCTGTGCCCCCTCCCTACACTGTCACCACTTCTCTCCCTGACTCGCTCCCCATTCTGTCACCCCTTCTCTCCCTGGCCCCCTCCCCACATTGTAACCCCTTCTCTCCCTGCCCCCTTCCCCACACTGTCACTCCTTCTCTCCCTGCCCCCCTCTCTACACTGTAACCACTTCTTTCCCACTGCTCCCTCCCCACGCTGTCACCCCTCCTCTTCATGACCCCCTCCCCACACTGTCACCCCTTCTCTTCCTGCCCCACTCCCCACACTGTAATCCCTTCTCTCCCCACACTGTTAAAGTCCAGCACTACATACAAACACCCCTGCATTCAGACACAAACAAGTACACCACTACATTCCAATGGCAACAGTACATACAAATACACCCATACATGCACACATATACTTTAATACAATAACATGCTTACATTCAAACCCTCAAACACTGCTGACAAATATAACCCTGCAAGGATGGGCAAATGGTAGATCCCCAGCTGGCATAGCATTGTTGAAGTTCTCCGACAGATGGGGATCTACCTTTTGGCTACACGTGCACTAGAGGGGGGCCCAGAAAACATACTTGCACCAGGGCCCTCTCTACATTAGTTCCACCACTGGGACAATCAATGTGAGGTGCCTGGATGAAAGAGTGGGACACAGCACTTCTGATTCTGACTGACTCTGTGAGTAAACAGTTGTATGTCTCTAAAACTGATTGCCATTATATACCATGTTTCTGCCTCTAAAACTGCCATGATATACCATGTTTCTGCCTCTAAAACTGCTATGATATGCCAAGTTTCTGCCTCTAAAGCTGCCATGATATCCCAGAATTATGCCTCTAAAACTGCCATGATATCCCAAAATTTAGCCTCCAAAACTGCCATGATATGCCAATTTTATGCATCTAAAGCTGATTTACCTGGTGTGCCAATCGTACGCCTCTAAAGCTGATTGCCACTGTGTGCCAATTGTATGCATCTAAAGCTGATTGCTATGGTTTGCCAATTGTACGCCTCTAACGCTGATTGCCGTGGTGTGCCATTTATTTGCCTCTAAAGATGATTGCCATGGTGTGCCAATTGTATGCCTCTAACGATGCCATGATGTGCCAACATTATGCATCTAAGACTGCTTGCCATAGCGTGCCATTTCTATGCTTTTAAAACTGCCATAGTGTGCCAATTTTATGCATCTAAGACTGATTGCCATGGAGTGCCAATCTTTTACATCTGACTGTTTGCCATGGTGTGCCAATTATATGCCTCTAAAGCTGATTGCCATGATATGCCAAGTCTATGCATCTAAAAGTGATTGCCATGATGTGCCAAGTTTATGCATCTAAAATGATTGCCATGATGTGCCAAGTTTATGTATTTAAAGCTGCCATGATGTTCCAATTGAATGCCTGTAAAGTTGATTGCCATGGTGTGTCAATGTTATGCCTCTAGAACTGATTGCTATGGTGTGCCAATTGTATGCATCTAAAGCTGATTGCCATGGTGTGCCAATTGTATGCCTCTAAAGTGTATTGCCATGGTGTACATTTTTAAAATATGCATTAAAAGCAAGTGGGTTTTGAAAAATTACCGTTTTCAAAAGTGGGTCTCGGCCCATAAAAGTTTGGGAAGCCCTGCTCTAGACAATCCCCAAATATTAACAGTCAAACATTTCCGTTTGTCCTTTTTAAAAGTTTCCAAAGATAGTTTGACTACTAAGTAACACTGAGATTTAATATGAGTCACATAGTTTTTCCTCAGCATCTCTCATTACCAACTTTCTCTGGTTTCCCAAAATGTATGACGTCTTGTAGTAAGAAAATATAAGTTTTATATTTTTACACATATTTTTGTTTTCTTCCAAGTTTACTTTCTTTACTGTTACCTTCTTCAATGCAGTTTTCTGTACACACATTATGTTATTCTGTATATGCAGTCTATTAGAATTTACTGTATATGTAATTATTAATTTTTTTGGGTTTTTTAAAATATTTTAAACACTTTTGTTTCTCCCTCCCCATTCATTTGTTCTTACCCTGCCCCCCTGTCCCTAGTAGTACAAACTGTTACCTCACTGTCATCTCTTTAGTCTATCCCATCTAGAGACCTCACACCATACACAGTAAGAGCAATAACCTTCATTTTCACAAAGCACTTCCTACCCATCCTCCCATCATTTACCCATCCTGCTGTCTGCTTCCGTTTTAGCATGATTTCCATGTGTTTGGCATCTTTGCTAATTATCTCCTCAATCACATCATATAGTAGCAGTCTGTGCGAGTACTCTCAATTGCCCCCTGCCTATTACCATACATCCTTCTTGTTTTAAGTCCCCATTGCAACCTTTAGATTGTAAGCTCACAAGTCTAGTTGTATAAAGAGCTGTAAAGACCTAAGCACATGGGCAGGGTACTCTATTCCTTTTGTATATTGGTTTGTCTATACTGCACTGTCTATTTTCCCTGACTGTATAGCGTTCTAGAACATTTTGGCTCCTTATAAACACCAGTACTAAAAATACATATAACTATAATAATCATTTAAAGAACTACTAATCCGTTGATTGATTTAGCAGCAAACACTCAACATTTCTTGTGATTCCTGATGGAAGACAAAACTTTTCCTTTTGCTACAAAAACTGTTGATCTGCCCTGCAGAGTACTAAATTAATGGGAAATGTCATGAGTGCAATTTCTAAGCTACACTTTCTTCTCCAGTGAGCATACTGGAAGACTAACTGATATTTTGTAGACAGGAACATCGAACGATATCAGAATAAATGAGGTGAACAGAAGCGTAATGTCCAAATTATAGTGTCTAGTTTCCAACAGTTTTCCTTTCTGAAATACTTTCCAGAGAAATGCATTACTGATTCTACTAATGATAGTCGGTTCATTGTGCCGGAAAAGCCGAAACACACTGGAGCTTCTTCAAATTAAAAGGCTAATCTAGTATGTG
Source organism: Pelobates fuscus (assembly GCF_036172605.1). Classification (NCBI taxonomy): domain Eukaryota; kingdom Metazoa; phylum Chordata; class Amphibia; order Anura; family Pelobatidae; genus Pelobates; species Pelobates fuscus. The sequence goes on along the minus strand of NC_086318.1, from coordinate 133,591,856 downwards.
TTTTCCTTAGTTGACTTGTACGGCCTTAATAGAGTGGGTTATCTGTATATTGTGTTTATACTGTTTATTTTAACAAATACAATATGTATTCACTTGTTTAATAAGGAAGATTCATAGTGATATTCAACACACACGTGACAAAAAAAAAAAAAAATTAAATATGAAACAGAATATGCCTTGAGCCCACTAGTTTTATTACTCATTTGTAAATGTTCCCTCTTTATAGTCATAAAACTAATGGCAACTGCTAGTTATTAATTAATTGGACATGAGGACATATTTTTATATATATCCTCTGTGGATACTAAGTATTCCTATTTCATTTTACAAAAAAAGTGCAGATTTATTTAAAAATAAGCACTTTTCTAAATGAACCTTGTTACAATCCACTATCTGACAATCAGAAAACTGGTCCTGTTACCTCTAGGTTTGGCTATCTCACTGAAGCTAAACTCAAGAGGCAGCAATTGCTCAGAGCACCTGCCTTGTAAAGATTTTTCATTGAGCTGCATTAGGAAGTCTGTGATTGGACAGCTACAGAAAATCTAGGCTAGGTTAGAAGGGGAGGGTTTGCAAAGGTTTCCAACGAGTGGTCTGTAACTTTTGCAAGCTGTTGTTAGATATACCTCCAATGAAACAAAATGCACAATTAAAAATACACGCAATTTATATGAGGGGTACATATACTAAACAGTGATATTTTTTTTATTTGGGCAGCGCAGTGTCCCTTTAAGGTAAGAGCCTCTGTGCATGTGATATATGCATTTGTTTTTTTAAATAAATGATGACATGTAGATATCCCAAGCTCTCTACTAACAATCAAAGCAAAATATAATAAACATAGAAAGTAAATATAAATATGAAAAAACAACAAAGCAAAACGATTTTTAGATATGAGTCCAAAAAAATTGCAAAGGTTAAAGACAAGAGGGATTATGTGGTAAGCAGTGTCCAGATGAGCAAAGTAAAGTAAGAGCAAGGTATCAATTTAATGGGTTATCCGGTAAGTAATGTCCAGATAAGCAAGGTAGGAGTCAGGTATCTTTCCATAAACAGGATAATACCTAAACAGAGTATAACAAAAATAACCTAATGCAAAGACTCCAAGAACACAGAGTTCAGATTTTAAATATTTAAATAGGGGGGGTCGTACCCTGGATTGACTCTGCTCCTTTGTAGAAACATATCACCTGTGCTTCCTACAGGTGTTACACAAAACAACCAAGAATGGAACCCAGTAAAGTAACAGGTAACCCAGGAAAGATTCAGGAATCCTTCCAGTAGAACAGGTTCCACAATGGCATATTGAGTGTGCCGACAGCAGCAAAAAGTGGGACACTGGGGTGCAAATAACATTAGAACCAGCAGGTGCTGTACTTCCATTTTACCTTTTGATCAGGGGCTTGGCAGGGATATTACTAGGTTCTGGAAACACCTGGGATTGAGTTCAAAGGAAAGCTCATAGGAAAACTCAATGCACTTGGAAGATTTGGACTTTGGACTTTTTTTTTTTAAAAGAAAGTACAAACGGTAACAGTTCATTTAAAGGAACACTAGAGTCAACCATAGGGTTAAAATGCTTTCCTGTGAGTGCCTATAGTGTACATACAGCACTCGTTTCTTATAGTACCCTTGTTGTCTTTAATTCCTGTTCAGTATATAAATATACATATAAAATATTTTTCATGTGTTTTTTTTTTTTTATTTTGTGTTTTTAAATTATATAGCAAAAAAAAAAAAAAGAGTTCACAGGCAAAAGGTCATGAGTAAGTGATGCTTCTCCACATGGGAAACTTGGTAAAAAAGTATAATAACATCAAGTTGTTTAATTTACTGCATACAAATAAAATACACAATGTGTTCTATACAAATAATTGTTTGAACCAAGGATTTCATTATTAATCTGTGAAGACTGCTGAATTTAGGGTCAACTTGAAGGTTGATTATGTACAAGATGCACAAAGCTTGTTCTGCCAATGCTATTGAAAGAAGCAAGTAATTTAGATTCAGAATTGGTCCTGGTTTGAAGCTCACTCCATTACAGACCATTTTCAATTTCAACTTTACAATAAATATCAAGCTCAGCAAGGAAATTAGTACATTTGGTATGTATTGGGAAAGATGGGAGGGTCTTTGACGAGATGACACTTATCACCAAAGCTTCAGTTAATGAAAACCTTGAGTGGTATCTATGTTTGACATATTTTGACATTTTTTGAAATCACATCCAGTGTGTTTTTTAATACCCATAATGTTCTGCTTTATGAGAAAAAAAAATATCCATCTAGCTTTCAAATGAGCACTGAAGAACAGCAATATTAATGGATAAAATATATATTTTTTACATTACTGGCAATTCGATTTTTTGAGACCTAGGAGATTAATTTAAAGATAGCAAAATAATTTAAATCATATTGCAAAATAATTTAAATAATATTATCAGGGCATGGCATGAGACAATGCATATCCCTATGCAAAATGACAAATTTACTGCCCTTTTCATTAATAACGGTGTCGATAGTGTATATTTTTCCTAAACAGTCACTCAACTTAAACAGTCACTCAATATAAACTATACAACAGTAGTGATGTCGCAAACATAAAATTTTTGGTTCGCGAACGGCGAACGCGAACTTCCGCAAATGTTCTCGAACGGGCGAACCGTGCAAACCGCCATAGACTTCAATGGGCAGGCGAATTTTAAAACCCACAGGGACTCTTTCTGGCCACAATAGTGATGGAAAAGTTGCTTCAAGGGGACTAACACCTGGACTGTGGCATGCCGGAGGGGGATCCATGGCAAAACTCCCATGGAAAATTACATAGTTGATGCAGAGTCTGGTTTTAATCCATAAAGGGCATAAATCACCTAACATTCCTAAATTGTTTGGAATAACGTGCTTTAAAACATCAGGTATGATGTTGTATCGATCAGGTAGTGTAAGGGTTATGCCCACTTCACAGTGACAGACCAAACTCCCTGTTTAACGCACCGCAAACAACCGCAAACAGTCCATTTGCACAACCGCAAACTCCCCATTTGCACAAGGTTGGATACCAAGCTAGCCATGTCCCGGTCCTTGTCCTCACTGATGTCATTGAAGGTCTCTCTTCCTCCACCCAGGAAGCGGGAGATGGAAAAAGATGCTTGGTCGATCCGTCTACTTCAAATTTGGGGCACTGCGCGTGCAATCTAATGTGCCACCAGATAGGAGTGGTGTGTTAAGTAGTACTATTCCTATCAGTTTAATCCCTGTTACGTCCCCTATCAGGGGACATGTATATAAGGCATCGATTTTAGGAAGCGGGAGATGGAAAAAGATGCTTGGTGGGTCCTCCTACTTCAAATTTGGGGCACTGCGCGTGCAATTTAATGTGCCACCAGATAGGAGTGGTGTGTTAAGTAGTACTATTCCTATCAGTTTAATCCCTGTTACGTCCCCTATCATGGGACGTGTATATAAGGCATCGATTTTAGGAAGCGGGAGATGGAAAAAGATGCTTGGTCGGTCCTCCTACTTCAAATTTGGGGCACTGCGCGTGCAATCTAATGTGCCACCAGATAGGAGTAGTGTGTTAAGTAGTACTATTCTCATCAGTTTAATCCCTGTTACGTCCCCTATCAGGGGACGTGTATATAAGGCATCGATTTTACGAAACGAGAGATGGAAAAAGATGCTTGGTCGGTCCTCCTATTTCAAATTTGGGGCACTGCGCGTGCAATCTAATGTGCCACCAGATAGGAGTGGTGTGTTAAGTAGTACTATTCCTATCAGTTTAATCCCTGTTACGTCCCCTATCAGGGGAGGTGTATATAAGGCATCGATTTTAGGAAGAGGGAGATGGAAAAAGATGCTTGGTCGGTCCTCCTACTTCAAATTTGGGGCACTGCGCATGCAATCTAATGTGCCACCAGATAGCAGTGGTGTGTTAAGTAGTACTATTCCTATCAGTTTAATCCCTTTTACGTCCCCTCTCATGGGACGTGTATATAAGGCATCGATTTTAGGAAGTGGGAGATGGAAAAAGATGCTTGGTCGGTCCTCCTACTTCAAATTGCTAACAGATAGGAGTAGTGTGTTAAGCAGTCCCCCTCATCAGGCCTTTTTTAGTCGAATGTATCGCCCACTGTCAGTCCCTTCGGTATCCATCCCTCATTCATCTTAATAAAGGTGAGGTAATCTAGACTTTTTGACCTAGGCGACTTCTCTTCTCAGTGACAATACCTCCTGCTGCACTGAAGGTCCTTTCTGACAGGACACTTGAAGCGGGGCAGGCCAGAAGTTCTATCGCATATTGGGATAGCTCAGGCCACAAGTCAAGCCTGCACACCCAGTAGCCAAGAGGTTCATCGCTCCTCAGAGTGTCGATATCTGCAGTTAAGGCGAGGTAGTCTGCTACCTGTCAGTCGAGTCGTTCTCTGAGGGTGGACCCCGAAGGGCTGTGGCAATGCGTAGGACTTAAAAAGCTCCGCATGTCCTCCATCAACAACACGTCTGTAAAGCATCCTGTCCTTGCCGGTGTGGTCGTGGGAGGAGGAGGATTACTTTCACCTCTTCCCCTGTTAGATTCCCGTTGTGCTGTGACATCACCCTCATACGCTGTGTAAAGCATACTTTTTAATTGATTTTGGAACTGCTGCATCCTTTCCAAATTGCCGTAATTCGGTAACATTTCAGGCACTTTCTGCTTATACCGGGGGTCTAGTAGCGTGGACCCCCAGTACAGGTCATTCTCCTTCAGCCATTTTACACGAGGGTCCCTCAACAGGCACGACAGCATGAAAGACCCCATTTGCACAAGGTTGGATGCCGAGCTACTCATGTCCTGTTCCTCGTCCTCAGTGATCTCTCTGAAGGTATGTTCTTCCCCCCAGCCACGTACAACACCACGGGTACCAGATAGGTGACAACGAGCACCCTGGTATGCCTGTTGTGGTTGGTCTTCCTCCTCCTCCTCAAAGCCACATTCCTCCTCACAATCCTCTTCCAGTGATGCTGCTGAGGCTGTTTCTGGTGGTGATGGTGAGCACAACTCTTCCTCTTCACGCTCATCTACGGCCTGATCCAGCACTCTTCGCAGGGCATGCTTCAGGAAGAAAACAAATGGTATGATGACGCTGATGGTGCCTTCGGTGCGACTGACTAGGTTTGTCACCTCCTCAAAAGGATGCATGAGCCTACAGGCATTGCGCATGAGCGTCCAGTAACGTGGCAAAAAAATTCCCAGCTCCGCAGAGGCTGTCATAGCACCCCGGTCATACAAATACTCGTTAACGGCTTTTTCTTGTTGGAGCAGGCGGTCGAACATTAGGAGTGTTGAATTCCAACGCGTCGGGCTGTCGCAAATTAAGCGCCTCACTGGCAAGTTGTTTCGCCGCTGGATATCGGAAAAGTGCGCCATGGCCGTGTAGGAATGCCTGAAATGGCCACACACCTTCCTGGCCTGCTTAAGGACGTCCTGTAAGCCTGGGTACTCATGGACAAAGCGTTGTACGATCAGATTACACACATGTGCCATGCACGGCACATGTGTCAACTTGCCCAAATGCAATGCCGCCAACAAATTTCTTCCGTTGTCACAAACCACTTTGCCGATCTCCAGTTGGTGCGGAGTCAGCCACTGATCCACCTGTGCATTCAGGGCGGACAGGAGTGCTGGTCCGGTGTGACTCTCTGCTTTCAGGCAAGTCAACCCCAAGACAGCGTGACTCTGCCGTATCCGGGATGTGGAACAGTACCTGGGGAGCTGGGGGGGTGCCATTGATGTGGAGCAAGACACAGCAGCAGAAGAGGACTCAGCTGAGGAGGTTATGGAAGAGGATGGAGTAGGAGGAGTAGAGGAGATGGCAGCAGGCCTGCCTGCAAGTCGTGGCGGTGTCACCAACTCCTCTGCAGAGCCACGCATTCCATGCTTGGCAGCCGTCAGCAGGTTTACCCAATGCGCAGTGTAGGTGATATACCTGCCCTGACCATGCTTTGCAGACCAGGTATCAGTGGTCAGATGGACCCTTGCCCCAACACTTGCCCCAACACTGTGTGCCAGACATGCCTTTACTTTCGGCCGGGTACCTTCCACTGCGGTGTCCCAATAGCTACAAATTTTTTGAACGCCTCAGATTCCACCAGCTTGTATGGTAAAAGCTGGCGGGCTAAGAGTTCAGTCAAGCCAGCTGTCAGACGCCGGGCAAGGGGGTGACTTTGTGACATTGGCTTCTTACGCTCAAACATGTCCTTGACAGACACCTGACTGTGGGCAGATGAGCAGGAACTGCTCAAGGCGAGAGACGGAGGGGCGGATGGTTGAGACAGGGCAAGGAGGACAGCAGTGGTTAACGTGGCTTAAGATGCTGGACCAGGAGGAGGATGGCGGCTTTGAGTTTGTGTGCTGCTTGTACTCATGTGTTGATCCCATAGGCGTTTGTGATGTGCGATCATGTGCCTTCGCAAAGCAGTTGTACCTAGGTGGGTGTTGGACTTCCCACGACTCAGTTTCTTTTGGCACAGGTTGCAAATGGCATCGCTGTTGTCAGAGGCAGACACACAAAAAAAATGCCACACTTCTGAGCTCTGCAATGACTGCATTCTGGTGGTGGCAACAGCGTGCGTTGATTGGCATGCTGTCTGGCTGACCCCGGGTGCCGAAGCATGCTGTCTGACTGTGCAACTAGCTCCTTGTGACGACCTCCCCCTGTTCCAACTCGTCTCCTCCTCCTCCTCTCTGTCTCTCCATCTGAACTTTCCCCCTGTTCTTCTTCTCTTCTAGTGGGCACCCACGTGACATCCACGGACGCATCGTCATGATCAACCGCTTCACTTGTATCTGACAACTCAGCAAAGGAAGCAGCAGTGGGTACAACAGCATCATCACACCGTACGTGTGTAATGCTGCCTGACTGAGACATATCCCTGTTATCTACATCCTCTGGCAATAATGGTTGTGCATCACTCATTTCTTCCAACTGATGTGTAAATAACTCCTCTGACATACCAAGTGAAGCGTCTATGGTGCTAGTGTTGGTGGTGGCGGCAGGCGGGCGAGTGGTAACTTGAGAGGTGCCCGAAGCTAAGCTGGAGGAGGATGGTGCGTCGAGGTTCCGAGCGGAAGCTGTAGAAGATTGGGTGTCCTGTGTTAGCCAGTCAACTATGTCCTCAGAACTTTTCAAATTCAGGGTACGTGGCCTCTGAACACTGGGCATTATTCTAGGGCCAAAGGGAATCACAGCACCATGACCTCGACGGCCCCTGCGGGGTGGCCTGCCTCTGCCTGTCATTTTTTTTCGATTAGTGGTACTATGCGTGCAAGCTACTGTAACAACAGATATGAGTGGCACTGGTGTGACACTGTGCCCTGGCAGGCCCTGAAACGCACACTCGTGAAGGAAACTGACTGCTATTATATTACAGTCCAAAAAGTTTTTTTTTGTTTTTTTTAAATGCAAGCTATTGGGACACCAGATATGAGTGAGTGGTGGCACTGGGCAGGCCCTGAAACGCACACTAGTGAAGGAAACTGACTGCTATTATATTACAGTCAAAAAGGTTTGTTTTTTTTTAAATGCAAGCTATTGGGACACCAGTGAGTGAGTGGTGGCACTGGGCAAGTGGGCACAGTATATGCTGTGAGCCTGACACACACGCTGGCAGACAACTAACTGCTATTCAATCTATTACAGTCAAAATTGTATTTTTTTTTTTTAAATGTACACTACTGTTACACCAGATATGAGTTGCACTGGTGTGACACTGGGCCCTGGCAGGCCCTGAAACACACACTAGTGAAGGAAACTGACTGCTATTATATTACAGTTCAAAAAGGTTTTTTTTTTGTTAAATGCAAGCTATTGTGACACCAGATATGAGTGGTGGCACTGGGCAAGTGGGCACAGTATACGCTGTGAGCCTGACACACACGCTGGCAGACAACTAACTGCTATTCAATCTATTACAGTCAAAATTGTATTTTTTTGTAAAAAATGTACACTACTGTTACACCAGATATGAGTTGCACTGGTGTGACACTGTGCCCTGGCAGGCCCTCAGACGCACACTCGTGAAGGAAACTGACTGCTATTATATTACAGTCCATAAAGCTATTGTGACACCAGTGAGTGAGTGGTGGCACTGGGCAGGCCCTGAAACACACACTAGTGAAGGAAACTGACTGCTATTATATTACAGTCAAAAAGGTTTTTGTTTTTTTTAATTCAAGCTATTGTGACACCAGTGAGTGAGTGGTGGCACTGGGCAAGTTGGCACAGTATATGCTGTGAGCCTGACACACAGGCTGGCAGGCAGGCAAGTGCAATTACATTACACAAAAAAAACAAAAAAAACTGATGTTCTAGCCCTGAAAAGGGCTTTTTGGGGTGCTGTCCTTACAGCAGAGATCAGATGAGTCCTTCAGGACTGTAGTGGACACTGAATACACTAGCCTAGCTATCAATTTCCCTATCAAATCAGCAGCAGCTACACTGTCCCTACTCTCACTAAGAATGCAGCTTCACAATGAATGTAAAATTGATGCTGTCCAGGAGGTGGGAGGGTCTGGGAGGGAGGGTCTGCTGCTGATTGGCTGGAATGTGTCTGCTGACTGTGATGTACAGGCAGGGTTAAAGTTTACTCAATGATGATGAATAGGGGGCGGACCGTACAGCGCATGTGTTCGCCATCCGTGGCGAATGCGAACAAGCGATGTTCGCAAGTAACTATTCGCCAGCGAACAGTTCGAGACATCACTATACAACAGTATTTCCATTTAGAAACTGACTGTGCAATCAGTATTTAAGGAGTTTATGGCAATTATACGATATGTGAATAAAAGCGATTGTTTTAAATAGCTAGAGATAAGTACACACTCATGATCAAGAAAAAGGCGGTGGGACTTAAATGATACAGTTTTTTTGTTAATATGTAAAAAATAAATACACACAATTATGTTCAGCACATATGTATGCATGAATCTTCTTACATGCATCTAATATTTACTTTAATCATGCTAATAAATGTATAGCGGTTTGCTTATGAACTTACAATATGAGACTAAACGAAAAATGTCACTGGCGTTGTTTGCATTAGTTAACATTGAGTACTGGCAGGTGTCAGTTTTTGTTAGCATCATGTCATTGATGGTCCAAGAGCCGGTCAGCTGACCACCTTGTGTGTGTGTCAGTCAGTGAGTGTGTCTGTCAGTCAGTGGATGTGTGTGTTAGCAAATGTTTGTTAGTGAATGTGTGTGTGTGTTTCTGTCAGTGAGTATGTGTGTGTGTGTTTCTGTCAATGAATGTGTCTGTCATTGACTGTATATGTTTCTGTCAGTGAGTGTGTGTGTCTATCAATTTGTGTATGTCACGTATGTATCAGTGAGGGCATGAATCTATCAGTCAAAGTGTTTGTTTGTCTTAAACAGGAAGAGGTGTGGCCTTCATAGGAAGTGGTGTGGCAAATTAAATTAGGGAGGTGCCCAAGTTTAGTCATGCTTAGGGCAGCGTTTTGAGAGGATGAGGATATAAAAGAGAGACATACATTTATTGACACCTAATACTATATATTTTACAATATTTTATGACGTCTGGAGAGTAAAACACTCAAAGAGAGTAAAGGACAAAATAGATTTTGCATTCTATTCTAAACCTCAGTTATCATAATTAATATTGGATTATTTTTTTTGATTAAGGCACAGGTGGTTCAAATGTTTTTTTTTTCTTGTTTTTTTTTATTCTTTATTTTTGTTGTGCATTTAGGGTACATGTGTTCCAACATTGCCACAACATCAGATACTTGCAGTTCAAGATTTAGACAACATATGGCATAAGTTAGTAGTGCACAAATTTTATAATAATAAACATGCTTGCAAGGAACTTAGCACAGGTTATGTACTTCAAAGGGTAACAGTATATGAGTCGTGTCCGTCTGTGATTGTTAACGTGTGTTTAGGGTAGGATTTACACTGGTGTTAGCGTGGAATGAACGCTTGTGTGAGTGAGCAGCTACTGGTGAAAAGCCTGGGTGATATGAACCTGCTTGTCCTTGTCCCGCTTCTCCTGTGTGGTAAGAAAAGAATGAGTACCTGCTGTAAGCTAACTGTAATGTAAAAGGCGATACATGACGTCACCAGGTGGTCGCTGTCGGGTACCATCACGCCTGTCGCCTTTGTTGGCCGGGTTGTCGTGTCTGGTGGGTAAGCAGTGGGTGGTCAATTAGGAACAGGCTCAGTTAAGGTCAGCTGCACCTATGTGTTGGGTCGTCACCTTATTGTCCGTGGGCTGTTGGTTGAGTGGACGTTGCTGCTAGTACTGTGGCGTGTGTTTGTGTCATCTTTAAGTCGAGCATGTAGACAATAGGCATACATTGAAAAGTGGAAACATAAACGAGAATACAGTAAAATGATCAAGCAATAAAACAAACCCCTCAGGTAATAGTATGTGCCACATAGCAGCCTCTAAGGCCGCGCCTTACGGTGTGCTAAGGCTTTAGTCTGAAACTAGGTCTGACAATATAGTAAGTGAGTATGCTAGAAACTGTGGACCAGTATAAGATTAACCTGGGCATAAAATTAAACTAGTGTATATTACAAGAGCCACCCTGGTGGTGAATAGGGGCATACATGGGCATGCACGTTTAGCAAATGTTTTTTTTTTATCAGAGATATTACATGGTCAGACGACTTGGCTGTGGTTCTACATATTGACAGAGATACAGACCATAAAACTAGATCTACCTGGAAGTTAAATGAGAGATTATTGTCTGATACCGCAGTTGTTGAATATGTATCTGATAAGATAAATTTGTACTTTAAAGAAGATATGACACAATAGTTACCAGCATCAATGATATGGTGTGCTTTCAAGAGTGTAACCCGTGGATATCCTATTAAATTAGGGTCAGAAAAGAAAAATAAACAGGGCTTATGCTTTATTCAATTGTATATTGAATTATATAATGTAAATAAGATTGTGTATATATATATATATATATATATATATATATATATAAATGTGTATATATATATATATATATATATATATATATATATATATATATATATATAGATAGAAAACAAAACATCTTGATAAAGACCGCTAGACGGTCGAAACGTTGATTTGTATGCGTGTTATTTAATATACATCTTTTTTGATTCACTAAATCCATTGAGTGCTCTCAATTTGTTCTGTTTATATATATATATATATATATATATATATATACATACAGTCATGGAAAAGAGAAATTACACCCTCTTTGAATTATATGGTTTACAAATCAGGACATAATAACAATCATCTGTTACTTAGCAGGTCTTAAAATTAGGTGAACACAACCTCAGATGAACAACAATTCATCATGACATATTACACTGTGTCATGATTTATTTAACAAAAATAAAGCCAAAATGGATAAGCTATGTGTGAAAACTAAGTACACCCTTAATGCTTTTATATAAGTGGATAAGTGCAAGATAATGCATCTTGGACGTAAAAACCCAAGGGCAGAGTACAGAATATTTGATAGAGTCCTAACCTCAACATCTGAGGAAAGGGATTTAGGGGTGATTATTTCTGATGACTTAAAGGTAGGCAGACAATGTAATAGAGCAGCAGGAAATGCTAGCAGAATGCTTGGTTGTATAGGGAGAGGTATTAGCAGTAGAAAGAGGGAAGTGCTCATGCCATTGTACAGAACACTGGTGAGACCTCACTTGGAGTACTGTACACAGTACTGGAGACCCTATCTTCAGAAGGATATTGATACCTTAGAGAGAGTTCAAAGAAGGGCTACTAAACTGGTTCATGGATTGCAGGATAAAACTTACCAGGAAAGGTTAAAGGATCTTAACATGTATAGCATGGAGGAAAGACGAGACAGGGGGGATATGATAGAAACATTTAAATACATAAAGGGAATCAACACAGTAAAGGAGGAGACTATATTTAAAAGAAGAAAAACTACCGCAACAAGAGGACATAGTCTTAAATTAGAGGGACAAAGGTTTAAAAATAATATCAGGAAATATTACTTTACTGAGAGGGTAGTGGATGCATGGAATAGCCTTCCAGCTGAAGTGGTAGAGGTTAACACAGTAAAGGAGTTTAAGCATGCGTGGGATAGGCATAAGGCTATCCTAACTATAAGATAAGGCCAGGGACTAATGAAAGTATTTAGAAAACTGGGCAGACTAGATGGGCCGAATGGTTCTTATCTGCCGTCACATTCTATGTTTCTATGTTTCTATGTTATATACATTAAGAGGGTAAGTAGCAGAGAGGTGCTGATAATCAAATATCCTTGATTAATTGATCCTTAGCAAGTTTGACCACCTCTATAAGAGCCGAAGATTTTGCAGCTTGTTGACCTGGATCATTCAGGTGTGTGTTAACACAATGCTATGGAGGTAATACATCAGCAATGATCTTAGAGAAGCTATTGTTGCTGCCTGTAAAACTGGGAAGGGTTATAAGGCTATTTCAAATAATTTAAAGCAAATCATTCTACAGTGAGAAAGATTATTCAAAAGTGGAAAACCTTCAAGACACTTCCAATCTTCCCAGGAGTGGACATCCCAGCAAATTCACCCCCAGGTTGGAATGTTAAATGTTAAAGTTCATGAAAGTACAATTAGAAAAATACTGAACAAGTATGGTTTGCTTGGAAGGGCTGTCAGTAGAAAGCCCTTCTCTCTAAAAAGAACACTCCAGTATAGTTTAGGTTTGCAGAGTTGCATCTGAACAAACCACAAGACTTCTGGAACAATGTCCTTTGGACAGACGAGACCAAGGTGGAGATGTTTGGCCATAGTACACAGTGCCACATTTGGCAAAAAACAACTTTAAGACTCTAATCCCATATGGTCTAAAATCCGATTTTGAAGTCTGCCATTTTTAAATAATATGTTCCAATACAATTAGTATTTTATGTCAATGTGTTTATATTTCTAATTTAAAAGTCCACTTTCAATTCATATACATTTTTATTTATCATTTTTTATACTAATATTCCTTTTTTTAATACAATTTTTAAACAACAAAGTTTTTTTTTTTAATTTCTACCCACTATTAATATAAATCAATAGCCCACAAGGGCTTATGGGTTAATTTATATAAATATTTTAGATTAATTATACCAAACATTTCCATTCTATATCCTCTTCCTTAGAACTATTAATCTATATAACACTCATTTTAATGTCTCACCAATATCCTATTTCTTTTTGCATCCACAAATTAACATATAATGTATATATGTACCGTATATACTCGAGTATAAGCCGACCCGAATATAAGCCGAGGCCCCTAATTTTACCCCAAAAAACTGGGAAAACTTATTGACTCGAGTATAAGACTAGGGTGGAAAATGCAGCAGCTACTGGTACATTTCTAAATAAAATTAGATCCTAAAAAAGTTATATTAACTGAATATTTATTTACAGTGTGTGTATATAACGAATGCAGTGTGTGTGTGTGTGTGTATGAATGCAGTGTGTATATGAATGCTGTGTGTGTATGCAGTGTGTGTATGAATGCAGTGTGTATATAATGAATGGAGTGCAGTGTGTGTATATGAGTGCAGTGTGTGTATGAGTGCAGTGTGTGTATAATGAATGCAGTGCAGTGTGTGTATGAGTGCAGTGTGTATGCAGTGTGTATATAATGAATGCAGTGTGTGAGTGCAGTGTGTATATAATGAATGCAGTGCAGTGTGAATGCAGTGTGTATGTATGAGTGCAGTGTGTATGTATGAATGCAGTGTGTGTATGAATGCAGTGTGTATATAATGAATGGAGTGCAGTGTGTGTATATGAGTGCAGTGTGTGTATATGAGTGCAGTGTGTGTGTATGAGTGCAGTGTGTATATAATGAATGCAGTTCAGTGTGTGTATGAGTGCAGTGTGAATGCAGTGTGTATGTATGAGTGCAGTGTGTATGTATGAGTGCAGTGTGTATGTATGAGTGCAGTGTGAATGTATGAATGCAGTGTGTATGCAGTGTGTGTATGAATGCAGTGTGTGTATGAATGCAGTGTGTATATAATGAATGGAGTGCAGTGTGTGTATATGAGTGCAGTGTGTCTGTATGAGTGCAGTGTGTATATAATGAATGCAGTGTAGTGTGTGTATATGAGTGCAGTGTGTGAGTGCAGTGTGTATATAATGAATGCAGTGCAGTGTGTATGTATGAGTGCAGTGTGTATGTATGAATGCAGTGTGTATGCAGTGTGTGTATGAATGCAGTGTGTATATAATGAATGGAGTGCAGTGTGTGTATATGAGTGCAGTGTGTGTGTATGAGTGCAGTGTGTGTGTATGAGTGCAGTGTGTATATAATGAATGCAGTGTAGTGTGTGTATATGAGTGCAGTGTGTGAGTGCAGTGTGTATATAATGAATGCAGTGCAGTGTGTGTATGAGTGCAGTGTGAATGCAGTGTGTATGTATGAGTGCAGTGTGTATGTATGAGTGCACTGTGTATGTATGAATGCAGTGTGTATGCAGTGTGTGTATGAATGCAGTGTGTGTATATAATGAATGCAGTGCAGTGTGTGTATGAGTGTGTGTATGAATGCAGTGTGTATGAATGCAGTGTGTGTGAGTGCAGTGTGTGTGTGTGTGTGTGTGTGTGTGAGTGCAGTGTGTGTGTGTGTGAGTGCAGAGCATTGGTGGGGGTGGGCATTTTATTAATTATTATTATTATTTAATTATTATTGTAATATATATATTTTTTTTATGTTATTATTTTTTTTTATTTTATTATTATTTTTTTTATTTATTTTTTCGTCCCCCCCTCCCTGCTTGTTAGCTGGCCAGGGAGGGGGGCTCTCACTCCCTGGTGGTCCAGTGGATGGGCTGTAGGAGGGGGGCTGTCAGGAAGCTGTAACTTACCTTCACCGCAGCTCCTGTCAGCTCCCTTCTCTCTCCTCCGTCCGTGCAGCTCCCAGGTCAGCTCCCTCTGCAACTCTCGCGGCCGCGCGGAGCGTTGCCACGGTAACTCGCGAGAGTTGCAGAGGAAGCTGACCTGGGAGCTGCACGGACGGAGGAGAGAGAAGGGAGCTGACAGGAGCTGCGGTGAAGGTAAGTTACAGCTTCCTGACAGCCCCCGGTCCATGTCTGTATTATGGCAATGTAAATTGCCATAATACAGACAACTGACTTGAGTATAAGACGAGTGAGTGTTTTTCAGCACAAAAAATGTGCTGAAAAACTCGTCTTATACTCGAGTATATACGGTATGTATATATCTAATTTTCTATATATTATGTAAACTAGATCGAAATATGATTTTCTTTCTTTTTAATTGTATCTCCCTATCTCTCCTCCCTCTATATTATGGACAAATATGAACATATCCAAATGGCGGAACACAATTTTGCGTTCTAAATGAACTAAACAATTATTGGGAAGTAAATTGACTGCAGTGGAACGCATAGAAGCGTTCCAGCAAAGGAGAAGTAGGATGGATGCTAAGGACGACCAACAAAGCATTCCAACAGTGGAACACATAAAGCGGAACCGGAAATGAACTGTGGATGAACGCCGCCTAGAACCGCCAATTACACACCATTTAAAAGAAGAACTACACAGAGAACAGACGAGCTGCAACTGAGGAGGCCTCCTTGAGAGGCGAAACGCGTTTTGCTAAGGACTTACAGACATACCATAAGGACTTACCTTTTAAACTGTAAGATTTTGATTTTATACTCCTATAATTTTTATACTCAACCTGTGTGCACTTTATTACCAATAAAACACCAATATCGACATCTGAGATTTCTATCAGAAAGTGGGAATCACCCCAACATAAAAGAAGGAAGTGGGAACCTTTATATCCCACAAAGCTGGAAGCTTGAGCCTTATCTATATTGGCTTCATACTTGTGAGTGTAATTACACTAATCTTTTGCCCTATTTTATATACCACAGGCAATATTGCACTATTGTTTGCTCTTTTGTATTTCATTTTAGGACTGTACATATCAAAGAATTGCCTACAGAAATATAGGAAAGATACTCCACCTTGTATGTATTGAAAAAAACAAAAACAGTATATGAGCACACAGGGCCACCATCAGGGGGTGACAACCATGCAACCAGTATATCAGCGGCCTGGGCCCCATGTGTAGCGGCGGAACTGCCTCCGGTACAGCTGCACCGGGGCCAGCGCGCTAATGGGGCCCATTGGATGGCCCAAGCATTTACTGCCACCCGAACGGCCCTATATCTTCAGGGGCCTGGTCAGTGCTGTAGCCGTGTAATAGTGCAACAACAATTGCTGGGAGAAAGTGACGGACGGTCACTTCCTCCCAGCTTAGGAGGGAGGAGGCAGAGCGAGACAATGAAGAGGGGAGAGCCTGCCGACTCCCATCAGCCTTCTGCAAGAAAAGGTAAGAAACAGGAGGGTGGCTGAAAAATGAGTTGTTTGTGTGTGTTTGTCAGTATGTATGTGTGTATGCATATGTATGTATGTGTCTGTATATAAGTATGTATGTGTCTGTATGTGTGTATGTCAGTATGTGTGTATGCCAGTATGTATGTATATTTATGTATGTATGTGTCCGTATGTATGTCAGTATATATGTATGTGTGTATGTGTGTGTATGTATGTCAGTATGTATGTGTGTGTCTGTATGTCCTTATGCATGTGTGTGTGTCTGTATGTATGTTTGTATGTATCTGTGTATCACTATGTATATCTATGTGTCTGTCTGTTTCAGTATGTGTGTGTCAGTATGTATGCCTATATGTGTGTATGTCTCTTTCAGTATGTGTGTCTGTCAGTATGTATGTATCTTTGTGTGTGTGTATCTGTGTCCTTTTGTATCAGTGCGAATGTCTATGTGTGTATTCTGTGTCAATGTTTGAGTCTGTGTATGTGTGTGTGGGTATACACTGTGTGCAGAATTATTAGGCAAATGAGTATTTTGACCACATCATCCGCTTTATGCATGTTGTCTTACTCCAAGCTGTATAGGCTTGAAAGCCTACTACCAATTAAGCATATTAGGTGATGTGCATCTCTGTAATGAGAAGGGGTGTGGTCTAATGACATCAACACCCTATATCAGGTGTGCATAATTATTAGGCAACTTCCTTTCCTTTGGCAAAATGGGTCAAAAGAAGGACTTGACAGGCTCAGAAAAGTCAAAAATAGTGAGATATCTTGCAGAGGGATGCAGCACTCTTAAAATTGCAAAGCTTCTGAAGCGTGATCATCGAACAATCAAGCGTTTCATTCAAAATAGTCAACAGGGTCGCAAGAGAAACCAAGGCGCAAAATAACTGCTCATGAACTGAGAAAAGTCAAGCGTGCAGCTGCCAAGATGCCACTTGCCACCAGTTTGGCCATATTTCAGAGCTGCAAAATCACTGGAGTGCCCGAAAGCACAAGGTGTGCAATACTCAGAGACATGGCCAAGGTAAGAAAGGCTGAAAGACGACCACCACTGAACAAGACACACAAGCTGAAACGTCAAGACTGGGCCAAGAAATATCTCAAGACTGATTTTTCTAAGGTTTTATGGACTGATGAAATGAGAGTGAGTCTTGATGGGCCAGATGGATGGATTGGTAAAGGGCAGAGAGCTCCAGTCTGATTCAGACGCCAGCAAGGTGGAGGTGGAGTACTGGTTTGGGCTGGTATCATCAAAGATGAGCTTGTGGGGCCTTTTCGGGTTGAGGATGGAGTCAAGCTCAACTCCCAGTTTCTGGAAGACACCTTCTTCAAGCAGTGGTACAGGAAGAAGTCTGCATCCTTCAAGAAAAACATGATTTTCATGCAGGACAATGCTCCATCACACGCGTCCAAGTACTCCACAGCGTGGCTGGCAAGAAAGGGTATAAAAGAAGAAAATCTAATGACATGGCCTCCTTGTTCACCTGATCTGAACCCCATTGAGAACCTGTGGTCCATCATCAAATGTGAGATTTACAAGGAGGGAAAACAGTACACCTCTCTGAACAGTGTCTGGGAGGCTGTGGTTGCTGCTGCACGCAATGTTGATGGTGAACAGATCAAAACACTGACAGAATCCATGGATGGCAGGCTTTTGAGTGTCCTTGCAAAGAAAGGTGGCTATATTGGTCACTGATTTGTTTTTGTTATGTTTTTGAATGTCAGAAATGTATATTTGTGAATGTTGAGATGTTATATTGGTTTCACTGGTAAAAATAAATAATTGAAATGGGTATATATTTGTTTTTTGTTAAGTTGCCTAATAATTATGCACAGTAATAGTCACCTGCACACACAGATATCCCCCTAAAATAGCTATAACTAAAAACAAACTAAAAACTACTTCCAAAAATATTCAGCTTTGATATTAATGAGTGTTTTGGGTTCATTGAGAACATGGTTGTTGTTCAATAATAAAATTAATCCTCAAAAATACAACTTGCCTAATAATTCTGCACTCCCTGTATATGTATGTGTGTGTGTATCTGTGTGTCAGTGTGTGTGCATGTGTGTCAGGGTATGTGTCTGAGTAGCAGTGTGTGTGGAAGTATATACACTACACACAAATGCACACCTGCATTCATTCAAACACCAACATTCACACCCATACTCCATACAAAAACATACTTACATTCAAACACAAATTGTGTGTGTATAAACACACATACACACACACACTAAACACAGTGTATCCACTACACACACATTGCATCCACTACACATGCACTAACACACACTGCAGCCAATACACAAACATACACTCCATCGACAAAACACACACCCTATATCCACTCTACAAATACTGCTTCCTTGTGGGTGGATTTGGAGGTGGCACCTGGGGCCGGGCCCCTGGGGGCCCAGTCATTGAGCTGTGTTAGGAGACCCAAAATTTCTGATGGCGGTGCTGTCAGCATACACAGTATATCAGACACCTCATGCTAATTATCAAACACAATGAGCGATGATTTGGGCTTGTTTTGCAGCCTGGGAACTTTGTAGTCATTGAGTCGACCATGAACTCCTCTGTATACCAAAGTATTCTAGAGTCAAATATAAGGCCATCTAAAGGTTGGCCGAAACTGGGTCATGCAACAGGACAATGATCCAGAGAACAATTCTGAAAAAGAAAAGATGGTGTTGCTATGGCCTAGTCAAAGTCCAGACCTCAACCTGATTGAAATTCTGTGACTGGACCTCAAAACAGTTGAGTATAAACAAATGCCAGCAAACCTCAATAAACTGAAGCAAAGTTATGAAGAAGAGTGGGCCACAATTCCTCAACAGCAATGTGAGAGACTGACAAAGTCAAACATAAAATCATTACCTCAAGTTATTACTGCTAAAATTGGCTCTAACAACTTTTGAAGCATAAGGTGTACTTCGTTTTTCACACATGGCATCTCTATTTTGGCTTTATTTTTGCTAAATAAACAATGACATGGTGTAATATGTCATGTTTTGTTGTTCATCTGAGGTTGTATTTACTGAATTTTAAGAGCTGGTCAGGAACAGATAATTATGTCCTGATGTGTATGATCATAGAATTCAAAGACGACACACATTACATATTTACAACACCGTTTCATTATCTGTATCTTTTGTTATACGATTTTTTTTCTGTCCATTCAATATTTTCATTTGGTTTCCATCAAATCTTATGCTATCTATACATATTAAAATGAAAAATACATTTAAACATTACTTTCCAGGACACCCAAAATACTCAGATTCTGGTGGTGTTTTTGTTTTTCCCCCCAAACCGTTTGGTAGTGATGGGGTTAACCAACATATTCCAGAATGTAACGGCACATTAATAATTTTCAGAACCCGACAGTGAAGTAGTTAATGGGATGTTCACATGTCATGCTTGTTCTACTGAAGTTGCATTGTGCCACTTCAATGAAGTGGAAGATTTAAATTCATATTTCTTGGTGTGTGTGAAATATCTTTTCAAAGCTTCAAACAGAAGTGACAGATGGTTTCTAGTGATTTTCCTGATATATGCCATAATCTTGTAGGGTTTCTTTAATATACAAGATCTGTAATAAATGATTTTTAGGTAGACAAGTGAAAGTGGTAAGGAAATTAATCTCTTAAACTTTTGTGGCCAGCAATGTGTAAATTACAAACAGCTTTGTTTACATGTTTAATTACTCCAGGAATCAGGAATATTCAATTTCAATATTTCTAAATATAAGCATATTTCTATATGACGTTATAGCCCTGAACCATTCACCAAAAGCCACTAACAGAGATACTCTTAGCCAGAGGTCAAGCCCTGGGGAAAAAAATGTGGGAACTCACCCAAGATCCCCCCCCCCCCCAAATAAATACACTTGTATGCATATATAAACGCATGCACACGCACACACTCAGACACTCACGGACGCACACACATACGCAGACGCTCACACAGTGGTGTATTTTAATTTTGTGTTGCCCTAGGCATGACAATACCTGAGCAGCCCCTTAATCTAAATTTACCACCCCTTCCTGTCAAGGGCGCATCTCTTCCTGTTTAAGAACCCACCCCTTCCACCTCCATCTTTTCCTGCTCCTTTTAAAGAAATACTATAGTGCCAGGAAAACAAAGCTTTTTTCCTGGCACTATAATTCCCTATACACAGACACACACAAACAGACACACACACAGACATACACACACACAGAGAGACATACACACACATATACACACACACACAAACAGACATAGATACAAATTATTATTAATATTATTAAAATTAACATTTCCCACCCAGCCTCCCTACCTTTTAGGAAAGCTGGCATGGGGTTCAGTGGGGCTGCAGTGAGGCAGGCAGCTGTCTCCCAGTCACATGCGGCGAGGGAGCTGTGTTCTCCCAGCTCTGCTCCCTCTTGCCGCGCGGGCTGTCTACTGATGCCGGGAGCTAGAATATGATGTCATATTCCGGCTCCCAGCATCAGCAAACGGCGCGCGAGGGAGCAGAGCTGGGAGAACACAGTTTCCTCGCCGCGAGTGACAGCGAGACAGGTAGCCCGCCCATGACAGGGGGGACACAGGGCATTTTGGGGCGGCATTTTTTGCCTGCCCCCTGGTTAGTGCCTGAAGGGGGGATGGCATTCCTGCAGGACTCGAGCCCTGCTCTTAGCACCATAATCACCACATTGCATTGAAGTGGTTGTTGTGCTAGAAGTCATGTGGCATCATTCCTTGATAAACAGTATGAAATGTACCTGACTATGTCATTCAACTGTGATCCTTCTGGTTTGATATATTAACATGGAAGTTCATACTTCTACATTAGCATACCTTTGGACTTTATTCATTTGTATGGTAATGCAGAGGTATTCCCACTAATTATCTTATCCCTGGAAGTAACTGAGGTGCCTACCATAGCCAGGTAAGTGTAAAACCATTTATAAATGTTTTGACAGCTTACTATGGAATGGTACCCGGGGACTCCTGACACTATACAGTCTACTGTAGCTGTTAGAGTGCTTAGGATTTTTATTTTAACCCCTTAAGGACCAAACTTCTGGAATAAAAGGGAATCATGACATGTCACACATGTCATGTGTCCTTAAGGGGTTAAAGTAATTAAAGAGAAGTATTTTTTCTCAAGGTAAATACTTTTTCATAATATTAAAGAAACAATATAGTGTTAGGAATACCAATGTTTATGCCTAAAGCTATAGTGTCCTAGTTAGCATTTAGGTGACCACCCCTATCCCATAAGGGGAGATAAAAAAAAAAAAAAGCTTACTCACCTTGTCTCCCATGCCATGATATTCTCTCTGTGACTTACCCCTCTACTTGGCTAAGATCATCCATTAGCCCCTCAATATAAGGTAGCTTATATGAAAAACACAGTCTAAAACACTAATAGCCACAAATATACTACACAATATTTATTAAATAATCACTATAGTGTCAGGAAAACAACTTTTCCTGAACCTATAGTGCCCTGAGGGTGCCCCCACCTGTGGTGCTTACCTTACTTACCTTAACCCCTTAAGGACCAAACTTCTGGAATAAAAGGGAATCATGATGTGTCACACATGTCATGTGTCCTTAAGGGGTTAAAGGGTCACTATAGTCACCTGAACAACTTCAGCTTAATGAGGTTGTTCAGGTGAGAACTATAGCTCCCTGCAGCCTTTCTCATGTTCTGAGAAAATACAGTGTTTACATTGAAACCTAAGAACACCTCCAGTTGCAGTCACTCAGAGTGAACCAGAGGGACTTCTGAGTTGATAGAGGCATAATATGCCTCCATCCGCTCAGATCTGCTGTGCATGAGCATCCTGTGATTCAGTATCTTCTCCCACTGCATGCAGACACTGAACTTTCCTCATAGAGATTCATTGATTCAATGCATCTCTATGAGGAGATGCTGATTGGCCAGGGCTATGTTTGAATCATGCTGGCTCTGCCCCTGATCTGCCTCCTTGTCAGTCTCAGCCAATCCCATGGGGAAACACTGTGATTGGATCAGGCTATCACATGTCAGCAGACTGCTTGTTTTTCCTGAGTCTAACAGCATGCAGATTTATAGCTTCTGGCTTGAATACAGTAAGATTTTTTACTATATTTATGGAGGCATGAGGGGCCCAGTTTTAACACTATAGGGTCAGGAATACATGTAGTTGCACTGGTGACTATAGTGTCCATTTAATCCAGCGCCGGGCTCCCTCGGCGCTGGTGACCCTTTCCTCCCCAGCCAACGTGAGCTCCCTCTACTGACGTCAGCAGAGCCGAATGTGCATGCGCGGCAAGTGCCGCGTGCGCTTTCAAAGTGTCCATAGGAAAGCATTTCTCAATGCTTTCCTATGGACGCTCTGCGCGATGGAGGCATAATATGCCTCCAGCGTGGCAGATGCGCCTCTAGTGTCTGTCTGGAAGACAGCCACTAGAGGCTGGATTAACCCCACAAATGTAAACATAGCAGTTTCTCTGAAACTGCTATGTTTGCATCTGAAGGGTTAAAACCTGAGGGACCTGGCACCCAGACCACTTCATTGAGCTGAAGTGGTCTGGGTGACTATAGTGTCCCTTTAATAATAATCACTAATAGTAATTAGCGAGAGAACACCCTATAATATAAATCACCAAGTACACAATATACTGCCTAGAAAAGAGCTAAACAGAGGTCTTTTCACAGGACTCTACCTGCCCCTAACCCAATAAACCTAGAGGATCAAGGACATGGGGTACAAATATAACCCATATCAAGCAGCAAGGAGTCCCAACTCATGGGAGTCAACTATGAGACTCCTAAGGTCAGCATCTCCACATGTCCCTTTTTACCTCGGCACCGCACAGGGCTAGTGCCCAGCTGCACCAAAAGTCCCTTAACTTAATAGCCACAGAACAAAATAAAGAAACCACAAAGGGCTCCCTACATGTGAAAAACAAAGAAGTGAGAAAGCCCGACGTGCATTTTATATTTAGAAAAGCAGATTTAGAAAGCAGAACGCCCCTGACGGCGGCGTAGTTAGACACCAAATTAGAAATAAATATTGTTTAGTATATTTGTGGCTACTAGCATTTTAGACTGGGTTTATTGCTACCTTATATTGAGGGGCTAATGGATGTTTTCTTTTGTATTTTGTTGGAAGCGCCTCTAGTGGCTGTCTAAGTGTATGAGTGACAGCCACTAGTGGCATTTAAACTCTGCAATGTAAATAATGTGGTTCGTGCAGAACAGCATTGTTTCACTTGCAGGGTTAAAATGAAGGTGATATTGCACCCAGACCACTTCATTGAGATGATAGTGTCCCTTTAACCCCTTAAGGACCAAACTTCTGGAATAAAAGGGAATCATGACATGTCACACATGTCATGTGTCCTTAAGGGGTTAAGTAAATACAACGTTAAAACACAGGAAACAGTATCTAAAACATTTTCATATCATAAATATTTTTTTATAAATGCAATTGTAATTATAGTACATAGAAGGAATCCATTTCCGAACTTGCTGTAAATTACAAACATAAACTACCCTGCAACATACAGATATTTTCTATTTTTTAATACGACTATTATTACATTTCTGGAGGACTAAGCAAGTTATAGCGCAGTGATTGTTCGCTAATGTATATCTTTGCAGTAGCTGCTGTGAAATGTTGGAACACTGCAAAACTACAAAAAAATGATTCATGTTCTTGAAGTTTTCAATTTAAATTTAGCAACATCATAATATTTTTTTTTTTTTTGCGATTATGTATTCTTTCTATTTTTTTTTTCTTGCTGGATTCCTTTAATTTCAACTTTTCAAAATTTCCGTCATGCAACCTGTATGTTGCAGGTGTAACAAGATCCGTTTTTTTCCCCCAGTGAAATTGTATGTTTCTATGACATGTTTTAAGGAAATAGGTGGGAGAAGCAGAGACTACGTAGCCCCTTATTAATCATACTACTAAGGTTTTCTTATTGAAGAGAAATACAATCCATTAAAATGAGTTGGCTTAAATTTCCCCCAGCATGACTAAAGTACATGTCTGAAACATAATGCATTATTTCTATTCCTCCCAACATGCACTGGTGATTAATAGGAGGAGTAGCTTCCTATCTCTTTGAGTCCATTGAATCAGTCGGATCTGCAAAGCTTTCTTCTCTGTTCCTTAGCGGAGGCCCTTCATATAATCTGTTGAGTAAAAAGCTGGTGCACATTAATGCAAGTGGTGATTTTATTTTCTTGGGTTTTGCAAGTTTGCATCATATTACCGTAAACTGGAGGAGATAGAATATTTTGATACAAAAGAATTGCTTAACTAATTTATTTTTCGAAGCAACATCTATTACTGGAGGAAGTGTTATCTTGCTCAGAACTACTTCTTCTTCTGCTCACTAAGCCTATTTTAATTTTAAATGTATTCAATTTGAATAAATCCTATTTTGCACTTTATTTGAAATTTGCAACTGCTGTGTCTCTGTAGTCTGCACAGAATTACAAAATTACAACCTAATTGTACAAACATTATGCTCACACTTTGGTATGAATTAATTAGTACAATTAGTCTGGTGCACAAAATCTCTGCCCAAAATATCGACCCCATGGTGCTAACAAAAAGCATATTCAGTATATGCACCTTCTTACTGAAGATGAAAGCAATTATGTTTCTACAGAAGATCATAGTAATTACAAGGACTCTAGATTTATTACCATCACAGTAGAGTTTGTTATTTGAAGAACTCTACGAATTGTTTGTACTATTTCAATAAATATGTTGTTGCTTCTGTTATTTGCAATATAATTTTACAATCATCTCGTGGTGATAACACTGCACATATATGAGATGACAAATGTTCGTGAGTGCAATGCTGGTTATCATAAACACATACGTTTTATGTAATTATAATTTAATTGTAAAATCAATCAATCATTAAATCACACAGGGCTGCCATCAGAAATTTTAGGGCCCCTGACACAGCTCAAGATCTGGGCCCCCCGGGGCCAGCCCTGAGTCCGCCCACAAGGATGAAGTGTGTGTGTGTGTATAGTGGATGCGGTATGTGTGTCATGGATGCAGTGTGTATAGTGGATGCAGATTGTACGTTTTGTGTAATGTATGTAATGTTTGTATGCATGCATTAGATGCAGAGTGTGTGTAGTGAATGTAGGTGTGTGTATAGTGAATGCAGAGTGTGTGTTTTTGTAGTGGATGTAGTGTGTATAGTGAATGTAGTGTGCTTGTAGTGAGTGAAACGTGTGTATAGTGAATGTAGTGTGTGTGTGTGTAGTGCAAAGTGTGTTTAGTGAATGTAGTGTGTGTGTAGTACAAAGTGTGTTTAGTGAATGTAGTGTGTGTGTGTAGTGCAGAGTGTGTTTAGTGAATGTAGTGTGTGTGTAGTGCAAAATGTGTATAGTGAATGTAGTGTGTGGGTGTGTGTGTAGTGCAGAGTGTGTTAGTGAATGTAGTGTGTGTGTAGTGCAGAGTGTGTTGAGTGAATGTAGTGCAGAGTGTGCTTGTAAGGATTCAGTGTGTGTGTAAAATAGGGGGGAAGGGGAGTATTATTTTTTTTATTTATTTGTGTATATTTCAATTTTATTCCCCCCTCCCTGGTTCTTACTGTGCCAGGGAGGGGGGGAGATCTCATTTCCTGTTGGTCCAGTGGCATGGTGGAGGGAGCCAGCCACGGTACATTGAAGAGGGTGCCCAGCAGCACACATTGTCTTCCTTTCCAGCTCCTCTCTGACTAAATCTCACGAGACAGGCCTGCGTGCTGCGCGGAGCGTTGCCATAGTAACCCATGGCAACGCTCTGGCAGCCGCAGGGTGCAGAAAAGTTAGACAGAGAGCAGCTGGAAAGGAGGACAGAGTGTGCTGCTGGGCCCCCTCTTCATCGTACAGGTAGCAGAGGGCCCTCTGTGCATATATATATATATATATATATATATATATATATATATATATATGTGCTTCTCTATGACAAGCGCCTAGGTGTTCCTAGGCAGCAATGTAAACACTGCATTTTCTCTAAAAAGGCAGTCTTTGCAGCAAAAACCCTACAGTGGTAGACTATACTCACCAGAACAACTACATTAAGCTGTATAATATAAATTAAGCTGTAGTTGTTCTGGTAACTATAGTGTCCCTTTATGTTTGTGCGTGCAAAGGGGTAGGGACTGCAGAGGGTGCCGAAAGGAAGGGGCTGTAAAGGGTGTGAGTGGAAGGGGCTGCAGAGGGTACAAGGGGGAATAGAGGCTGTAGTGGGTGCAGAGGAGGGACAGGATGTAGTGGGTGCAAAGGGTAATAGGAGCTGCAGTGGGAGCAGTTGGGTAGCCCACTAGCCACTACCAAAAGCGAAACCCTACCATTGCGCACAGTGCAGGGGGCAGGAGCTGCAGTGGGAGCAGCAGGTAAGGGCTGCAGTAGGAGCAGAGGGGTAGGGAATTCAGTGGGAGCAGGGAGGTAGGGGCTGCAGAGGGAGCAGGGAGGCTGCAGTGGGAGCAGGGGTAGGTGCTGCAGATGGAGCAGGGAGGTAGGGGCTGAATGAGGTAGGGGTTGCAGAGGGAGCAGGGAGGTAGGAGCTGTAGGGGGTATGGGCTAGGGGCTGCAGAGGGAGCAGGGGGTAGGGGCTGCAGAGGGAGCAGGGGCTGCAGTGGGAGCAGGGGCTGCAGAGGGAGCAGGGACTGCAGAGGGAGCAGGGAGGTTGGGGCTGCAGAGGGAGCAGGGAGGTAGGGCCTGTAGGGGGTATGGGCTGCAGTGGTCGCAGGGGTTAGGAGCTGCAGAGGGAGGTGGGAGGTAGGGTCTGTAGGGGGTATGGGCTGCAGTGGGTAGGAGCTGCAAGGGGTATGGGCTGCAGTGGGATCAGGGGCGTAGGGGATGCAGTGGGAGCAGGGGGGTGGGGGCTGCAGAGGGAGCAGTGGAGTTGGGGCTGCAGAGGGAGCAGGGGATGCAGTGGGAGCAGAGGGGTAGGGGCTGCAAAGGGAGCAGAGGGGTAGGGGCTGCAGAGGGAGCAGGGGCTGCAGTGGGAGCAGGGGGGTAGGGGACGCAGTGGGGGTAGGGGCTGCAAAGGGAGCAGGGGGTAGGGGCTGCAGAGGGAGCAGGGGATGCAGAGGGAGCAGGGGATGCAGAGGGAGCAGGGGATGCAGTGGGAGCAGGGGGTGGGGTATGCAGTGGGAGCAGGGGGGTAGGGGCTGCAGTGGGAGCAGGGGGGTAGGGGCTGCAGAGGGAGCAGTGGGGGTAGGGGCTGCAGAGAGAGCAGGGGATGCAGTGGGAGCGGGGGGTAGGGGATGCAGTGGGAGCGGGGGGTAGGGGATGCAGTGGGAGCAAGGGGGGGTAGGGGATGCAGTGGGAGCAGGGGGTAGGGGCTGCAAAGGGAGCAGGGGGTAGGGGCTGCAAAGGGAGAAGAGGCTGCAGTGGGAGCAGGGGGTAGGGGATGCAGTGGGGGTAGGGGCTGCAGAGGGGGTAGGGGCTGCAAAGGGAGCAGGGGGTAGGGGCTGCAGAGGGAGCAGGGGCTGCAGAGGGAGCAGGGGATGCAGTGGGAGCAGGGGGTGGGGGATGCAGTGGGAGCAGGGGGGTAGGGGCTGCAGTGGGAGCAGGGGGTAGGGGCTGCAGAGGGAGCAGTGGGGGTAGGGGCTGCAGAGAGAGCAGGGGATGCAGTGGGAGCAGGGGGGTAGGGGATGCAGTGGGAGCAAGGGGGGGGGTATGGGGATGCAGTGGGAGCCAGGGGGGGTAGGGGATGCAGTGGGAGTCAGGGGGGAGGGGGTAGGGGATGCAGTGGGAGCCAGGGGGGGTAGGGGATGCAGTGGGAGCCAGGAGAGGGGGGGGGTAGGGGGTGCAGTGGGAGCCAGGGGGGATAGGGAATGCAGTGGGAGCAGGGGGGGGGGGTAGGGAATGCAGTGGGAGCAAGGGGGGGTAGGGGAATGCAGTGGGAGCAGGGGGGGATAGGGCTCCCAAAACCCTCCCAAACCTTACCTCTCTGGTGGTCCTCTTCTGAAGGAGCCTCACAATGCTGACATGCTGCCTGTAAGTCTGCTCAGGGCAGCTCCGCACAGCTCACTGTGACTGGTTCACTTCCTGTAAAACAAGCCACACGGAGCTGCCCTGAGCAGTGTTACAGGCAGCTCAGTAAGGCTGTGTTCTGAGACAGGCACACTGAGGGGCAGCCTAATGGGGTCTTTGGGAGGGCCCTATAGCTGTCCCTCAGTGTGCCCTGCACGGAGGACATGATTAGTAGCAGCAGGGGCCCGCGGACGGCTGTGCGGGCCCCTTGCTGAGTGCAGGCTGGCTGGGGAGATTGTTTAACTCCCCAGCTCAGCCATTACTTACTGCAGCAGTATGTGGGGCTCGGGGCCCCCCAGGACCGCCGGGCCCATGACAACTGTTATGGTTGTCATGCCCTGATGGCGGCCCTGAAATCACAATCCTCACAAGTTTATATGTTCTAATAAACTGATAAATTAGCTTATAAAAATAATGTTTGCTACAATACTTTCTGACAATATTAATTTGGAAAATTGCCTATCTATGCCTATCATGGCATTGGCCATTTTTTCCAAATACATTAAAACCAATATCTACATTAATCTAGTCCCTCTGATTTAGAAACGTGTATTAATATAAGGAAAGTTACACATGGATACTATTTGTTACTGTGGTGTTGATTGTCCCAATTTTCAAATGTTTCTACTTCTTTTCAATATACTTTCTAAATCTTCCCCATAGCCTGATGGCAAACACAACGGCATGTGATACCTATATTACTTAATGCATCACTGTACTTCAACCTACAGTCATGAAGGCTCTATGGAAAAGTGACAAACATTAGAATCGCTCTTCTGTTATAGTTTACATTCTATTAATTTAGAAAGAAAATAAAAATATATTCCTTGAAAAAAAAATGTATGTGGAAGATATATAAGGGGACTACAAGTGAGAATTTGGATGCATTCCACGGTCTTTAAAAAAATACATCAATCCGTGATCTTTTGTTACTCATTGACAATTTACTCAAGAACTTATGATAAACATGAAAGTAACCCTATAGGCACCAAAACAACTTTAGGTTAATAAAAAAAAAAAAAGAAATAATCTACAGTAGAAGAAAAATAAAACTCATAGTGTAGTAAAATTAATACACCATATAGTGGTAATTACGATTGCACTCACAAACGTGTATTGATTGTAGGCATATCAAGTGTTTGATCCTCCCATGATGCTTTGCCATGATAATGGGTGTAAGAGCATTATGGGGGATGTAGTCCACAACATCTGGAGTGCCGAAGGTTGCCTATCCCTGGGCTAGGGCTTCACAAACGGAAGCAAAACGGATTTAACCCTAAATGGCAATGAATTCAGCAGTGAGACTGCTGGGGCATGATCTATACCACAAAAACTGCTCTATGAAGCTACATTTGTTTTTATGCCTATACTATCCCTTTAAGACTAGTCTGTTTCTCCTCTATCATAACAGGCACACCTTAATTGTTCTTTATAAAATTGAGTAGAATCGTATTACTTTGAGATGACTCATATATCAGTTTTTTCTGTCTAGCAGGCTTTCAGCACAAATCATACATTTCTACAGATCTTACATATGTGCAAATATGTAACAACTGAGCAAGCAATAAGCTTCCAATCAACCTGTGCATTTAGAGGCACAAATGACACTGGGTACCATGTATAAAAGCTACACATAATGTAAAAATCATAGTAAGGTTGGGACTGTCACTGTGGTTACACCGGCAATATGTAACAATTGGAAAAATTACTCTAAAAACAAATTAGTAACAAAACCATTTGTTCATTCCTTTTTGGTCATGTTTTCATTATAAATGTCTCAATAGAAAAAAACTTTACCAGAATCTATTTCTAGAGGTCCTATTAAAATTGAAAGTTGGAAAAATATATGATTAAATTATTTAATTTTTCTAGCCATCATGGCGACACAGAAGAAAAAATTGTAGGTTAAAGTTTTCTACTAACTGCGTAGAGTCACTTTCATTAAATAAACGTCAATAAGTCCAATAACATGATATGTTTACTGCCCTACATGGAAACAAATATTGAAGGTTAATTAAACCACAAACGCATTTGAACTCATCACCAGGCCTACTGCCTATTATTATGATAATTTGACAAATCATTTGCTATCTACTAAAATATGAATTAAACATGGGGCTATTCTATTGAAGCTTTGCTGAGCCTTAGCATCAAAGAAAAAACTGAAAAAAACAATATGTTTATGCTATATTATGTACCAGACACCTGGGCGAGTCATTTGTATGTACGTCTGAGAGGAGGTCCAATTTAGGAACTGATAAAAACAATTGAATAATCAGTTAGATCATGTTAATACTAAACTACAAGCAACCCTTTAAGAAACCATTTACAAAGTGAATTGTACCATTAAACATTGTGATAAGATACCAGAGAGAGAGAGCTGGGCCTGCCTGTCATCAGCAAACATTTTCTGATTGGTAAAATAAGCACGTACAATACCAGTCAATTTTCATTTGGAAATATTTATATCTGTGTTAGTGAATCAATTGAAAGTTATTCATTTAAAACTAATAGACAAATAAACTACATCCTTTCTGATTTACTGAGTAACTACCGTAAGCGTGGACTTCTGTTTCCATGTATTAGTCTTACTGACAGCAGGCATTATTACAGTTTACCTTTATTGACAAAGCTCCAACATATTCCTCTGAGATAATTAAATAACAGTGACCTGGAAGTTACATTGCTTTTAAAAATGTACACGTTTCTTTAAAGGAGAATATCACAGCATATATGGGTTCAGACAACAATATAAGCTATTTATTGTATTTTAAATATCCTTTTTATTATTTAGATTTGGACAAATGCCTAATACAAAGACATTAAAATGCCATTTGATGCAAATCTATGCTGACTCCCCAAGTTTTCCATGGTTCTTCATGTGTACAATTTGCCAAAACCGTCCTTGTATTGTACTTCACATCACTGCAATAGGGCTAAAATGAATAGGTCTGAAAAACAACTGGAAGCAATCTAATGGAAACCATACTTGGAAGAAAAAAAACATGGGGATATGATTCTAAGATGGCTGCTCTTAATATTCTGTTAAAGGGGCACTATAGTGTCAGGAACACAAACATGTATTCCTGACACTATAGTCCTAAAACGATCATTTAGGTGGTCGGCCCCCATTTCCTCAAGTTAGAAAGGTGATTTACTCACCTTTTTCCAGCGCTGCACTGGGCTTCTCACATCAGGCCCCACCCCGATCTGCCTCCTTGATGCACTGGGCTTCTCACATCAGGCCCCACCCCGATCTGCCTCCTTGACTGGCATTATTTCAATTGATGATCTCAGCTAATCACAATGTATTCCCATAGGAAAGCATTGGATTGGCCGAGATTGTAAATTCTGATAAGCTCAGCTGTAAGCAATAAGCTGTAGTTGTTCTGGTAACTATAGTGTCCCTTCAGTAAGGCGGAAGTGCAGTTTATTTAATCAATTTTACATAAGTCAACACTTCAATAATGCTTTCTGGAGTGAATAACGAATACACTGACTTATTTTCTTGAATCCAAAATGAATGTTCATGCACAAGACAGGTTCATTTTTGTTGATGTTTGTTGCTGTTGATGTGGTTGTAATAGATGCAACAAAATAAACATGTGAAGTCTTGGAGTCTCCGTATCTTCTCGTTCTGATTTTTGAGATTGGATTTTATGTCATGAATCTTTGTCTAGCAGTAGTTTATGGGATAACTGTGAAATTAAAACGATACAGTCCTTAACTCCTTAAAGAACAATAATATAATAATGCATCATAACAAATCAGCCTTTAAAGATCATATATAAAAATGGAATGTTCCACTCATTTAAAGGAACACTCCATAGATAGAAATAAATTACATTTTTAATGTTCCAATGCTGTATGATCTAATTAGATTTCAGGTTTTCCCCTAAAATAAAGATGCTACTTAGCTCTAATCTAGTGGTGGAATGATCTCCTCGCCACTGGGACGTCTTCATCAGTGAAGGATCTCCCAAGCCAATCCAATGCTCCTCACTGAATAGGGTTGGGATTCTACTACAATGCATTCCTTGAATCACTGTGCTGTGCCAATGGAATACTTCTCAATTCAGAGCTTTTATGAGAAACTCTCAGTTCCAGTTTAAGCATCAAAATGAGTGGGGAAAAGTCCCAGTTCCATACTAGGATAGAGTTTTTAGTTAGTAGACTGTGATCCTTGAGTGTTTTTATTTGTGTAATTTTACATTTAAGTGGTTAAAAACTGAATATGATCAAATATACTGCAATTCTGCCATTTACCTGATGTTGAGTACTTATTCCATTGTATATGAGACATACAAATGCATGGAAATCCTCTCATCATGCCTGAGAAACAAGAGATATTATAATAAAAGAAATGGGAAGAGAAAGGCAAACCTGGATATCAGTTACTGCATCAAAAACAGGTAGCTGCTTTATATTTTAAAATGTCTAGTCCCATAATACCTAAAAAAAAAAAAAAATACATAGTTCACCTAGTATATAAAAAGGTTTCCAAAATGCTCTTTGAAATTGGAATTTGATTCTCTAATTTTAAAATGAACACACTTATAATTTAATAAATAAATTCTACACAACACCTCCATTAGACTCTTCTCAGTGTCTATGGTGTACTTGGGAAGGCAGCCAAGCTACAGAAACACATATACTACCAGTATATTCAGTTGCCCTGGAATTGAAGGATATCACATGCTTGTTTCAACCTTTCAAGATCCATTGAAATAATACTTGGGTCCCAAACCAGAGTCTAAAAACCAATGAACCTTGAACCTAGCAGTCAAATTAATTAGAATAATCATGCTAACCAGAATCGTGTCTTTAAACGTGTAGCATATTTTGGAGCTGATCATGTAAGGAAGTCCAGTTTTCCCCTGGACAACATGGGACTCCTGAATTGATTTGGGGAGACTATAGTTGGCATGAGGTTGATGGCAAGTGCCAGGTGTTTGGGGCTCTTGGACAAAGGTTGGAACAGAACCGTCTGTTGGGTAATCACTCAACAGCTGACAGGGTTAATTAATTAAAATTGTTATTATGGAGTCAATAAAGCTGTGGCCATTGCCCTTATCTCTTAAGTTTGTGTCCTATGTTTTATTGGGGGTAATGGTGGATGGGAACTATGGGTCAGCAGTCATGTGGGTTCTGTATGGAATCGCATGGTCAAAATTACTTAAAAGCAATACAATAGACCAATTATTAATGTTCATAAATTTTCAGCAATGGATGTTAAATGCTGCATCAGTTCAACCACGAAAAATCATTTGAGTGTTTTTTGTTCCATTAGGTTATCTTCGTAGATAGCACTGCAGGAACGTTTTTACGTTTCACGTCCTCCTTGACAAGGCTCAAGCAGCAGTCACAGATGCAGAAAAACACAAAATGTAACTTTACTCTACATCTTTATTCCCATACAAGAACTTCATTGGTAGATTTTACGTGTCAGTTGATAGTTTTGACCAATCGTGGTTGAGACTTTCCCAGGCTTTGAGCAGACAAAGAATTGGATAAGATGGACAATGCAGTTAGGAGTTGGAATGATACCACAATAATACATTAAATAGAATATGAATAAATAGCAGTCAATAGACTAAGTTCAGTGATACGTGGCATTAACATGATCCTGAGTGAGCAGAGGTTTTTTTTACAGATGTTTTCAAAATCCCAGTTGAGAATTACTTAACTATTATTTTGTGATTGAAGGATAAATAATTTCTTGCGGAAATATACAGCTGAGCAATGAGTCTTGTTGAGCAAAGTTGCAGGTTTAAATATCAATTTACACTTTGTGCTGTGAAAAAAAAACATATAAAGTTTTTATTTTTTTTAAAGAGACAAATTTGATAAATTAGTTGAAGTATGCTGGAAACTATTATTTTAAGTGTTTTCTAGATAGTGGGTTCAAAGCAGAGAAAGTCTAACAAGTAGAGAAACTAACACAAATAAAAGGAAAAAAAACAACATTTAAAAGATAATATTAAGAAAGTAGACACAATACACAGGCTTTTTTAATGCATTTTTCTGGAGAACAAAAAGTTATCTATCAGTATTGGTTCTTTTGAATATACCCTGCCAAAAATATCTGACCTGTTGCCTAGCTTCTCTACACAGATATCACCAAAGTGAAAGTTCCACTTCAACATTATCAATATCAATTCTACCTGTGTTTAGATGGAATTCATTTACTGAGCATTGCAGCTGACTCTCCACAACCAAAGAATTGTGTCTAAAATTGGACAAAATAGATATTGCATAAGTGGTTCTATTTTAGCAATATTGGCGAGGAGGGGCTGAACTGTGGGCTTTCAAGAGGTAAGTGTCAAACAATTTGAAAACAGCTTAACTCTTAATAAAGAACCTGAGGAGGCATCAAGGAGCATGTGTGAGTGTGAAGTGTGTGTAGGAAAGAGTGATAGGGTGGGGCTGGGTGTGGTCAGCAGTGAGTGATTGGTAGGGTGGGGGGTATAAATAGGAGACATTTTCTGTACTTCCTCTCTGTCATTTTATAATTGGCTAGGAATTGTTCCTCTCCCTCTTTTCCCTCATTTTAATTAGGACTTGCTTCTGTTTATGTTTTGTTTATGTTTATGTTTTCTCACTTGCCTTTCATCACAGCAGGCGGGTGGTTGGCCTGGACTGGGAAGTCCAACGGGTGTGAAAGAAAATGGGTATTGTTTATTACGGACGTGCCAACTGAGCCAAAGGTCGTCTAGTGGTTAGCATGATGCTAGTGGAAGGCCAGGTTTTGTGGCCAGTGTTGTTTGGGACGAGGGGGGAGGGCAAGTGCCCAGGTGAGTTACGAGGTTGAGGATAATTGATTGGCAAAGGCGGGTATGTTTTGGAACATTGTAAAGTTATATTGTTTGATGTTCAAATTCTTAAAGTATTATATATATATATATATATATATATATATATATATATATATATAAAATAGAAACTAGCTTGCACTCACGGTTTCTTTGAAGTTAAAACTATTTCTTTATTGTCAATTCATAAAAACTCTGATCAACGTTTCAGCCCCCTTCTGTGGCTTTCCTCGGGATCATACAAATATATATATCGTTGATACAAAGTTAATACTGGTAACATTGTTTGGTGAAATATTTATTATTTTATTAAAAAAGCCAACTATATCTCATGTCGCATTATTGGAATGTAAAGAGGGTTTAAGAAAAAGAGCACTACACACAATTCCCCAATACTTGCACACATGAGATGAGATGGCAACAGCGGACTGTTTTGTATCTTTTAAATTCTCCAAAATTAATGTTCTAATAATGTCTTAGTTTTGACAGCTGTGGATGCATTATAATCTTTTATAGTTTAAAAAAAATGAGAAAACAAGTACATAATAAACTAAAAGATGCAGTATAAAAATGTGTATGTACATAAGATCAGGAAACTATCAGGAAGATTCCACATCCATAACAAATACATTGGTGATCAGTAAGGGAGAGAAAACCTTTGCTGAATGTATTTTTACAAGCAAACACAACTAATAAGGATTGAAGGCAACATCTTATTTCTTAAGGTAAACAGTGTCAGTTTAAACTAAAATAGTAAAACCCATGAACACGCATTGGACTTGGAAGCAAGCACCAGAATCTTAAATTGAGCCCTATATCTAACTGGAAGCTAATGAAGGGACTGACAGAGGGGGGAAGCAAGGGAGGTGCGGGCGGACAGGAAAATGAGACTCGCTGCCGCATTCATTATAGATTGCATTCTGGGAACAGGTAAGACCACTGAGAAGGGGATTGCAGTAGTCAAGGCAAGAAAGAACAATGGCATGGACCGGCACCTTAGCTGCATTTAGTGTTAAATAGGGGTGGATGCAAGCTATGTTTTTGGGATGGAAGGATTTGGCAATTGACTGGACATGAGGGATAAATGAGAGGTCGGAGTCAAAGAGAACAGCTAGGCAGCGAGCCTGCGAGGTCGAGGTGATGGTGGCGCCGTTGACTTGGAGAGAGACAGACATGGGAGTAGCAACACTTGAGGGAACAGAAGTTCTGTTTGGAACAGGTTGAGATTAAGGAAGTGAGCAGCCATCCAGCTGGAAATCACAGAGAGGCAGTCAGAGACACGAGTCAAGATGGGAGGAGAGAGATCAGGAGAGGACAGGTAGTTTTGTGTGTCATCTGCATATAAATGATAATGGAAGCCAATGAAAAGAGAGAATGTTGAGCAGTTAATCTATTACTCTACATCATAAAGTACACACAAACATGTACGCACATGTAGTGGAGCTCCGATACCACAACTAGGTATCTCTGCTATACCTTCCTCAAAGCTGAAAGAAGCCCTATAATAATCCAAGACCCCCCCCCCCCCCCCCACCCAGCAACTAGACTACACATAGTTCTTGGAGTCAACTGATTTTATTTTGGCCACAAACAACTTTTATGCTTTGACCACTAGCATGGGGTCTCCAAATCAAAAATCTAAGGGTTTTCCTCCCAGAAGCCTCTATTTCCATGAAATAATTGAGTGAGAAGACTATAAATAAATTATCTCTCAGTTGCAGGAAAACATACAATATTTCTAAAATACCCCCAAAATACATATTAATAACATAGGAACCCCACTGAAGTCATATCACCGAATAGCTTGGGTCTGAGTCACTTTGTTGAAATAGCGCTCAGATCCCTTTGGTGGTTCGGGAATGCCAATCGAATGAAGCTTTGACTGGTCGGCCTTGAGGTGATGCCCCAAAATAGTTCCACAGAAAACAAGGCAACGCCTGGTCATCTTTTGGGGGTTCTCACACAAACATCGATGAATGCTCCCCCTGGTTGTTAGGGAATGAATGCTTCCCCTGTTTGCTAGTTCATGCCCCCCGAACGCCGTTCTCCTAACTGTTCGGGAAGTTGGACGGGCAGCGGTACAAGTTTCCTGGGTGTTTGACATGTACAAATATATGGTCATCGACAGATACAGTTCCATGCCGTTGATGACCATTTACCACTACCTGCGTTCGGGAGACAAAATGGCCACCAATTCTTGGAGCACATGGATATGGTCATACAAATGGCGGCCAAACAGGGAAAGCACTTGATCTAATTGCTCATTTGTGGTTAACAGCCAGGGGTGGTCGGTGAATAGGAGGTGCTAACAAGTGGACCACACAGACAGCCGAACAACCAGGAATAAAAGTGTATTTAGGCATCCATTCTGCTACAGCACACAAGTTCCATCACTGAGGAGAAGGTGGGGGAACATTAATCCCCTCAAGAAACAACTTAACTAAAATGTATTTGAATTTTCACATAATTTCTTTCATATTCAAATTATATATTAGAAAGGATATAGGGTATTTTAGTTTGTATTTGTTTGTAAAGCTCATATACAGACATAAAAATGAAAAAGAATCAGATCTCAAAACACTCCTTTTCACATATGATGATTATATGCACAAAACTAATGAATTTACAGTAATATATACCAAATGGATTGAATAGTTTTCCCCGATATTGGCCATACCTCATATGCAATGGATTGTCATATTTTTCCATTGCTAGGCCAGGGTCAGACGTAACAAACCACAAAGCTGTGTTGTCTATTGGCTGGTCATTTTAGTTCATTCAGATCATAACCAGAGCAGTGATATGCACAAAACAACATAACAATCACTAGGGAGTCAAAAGAATTGTGGGTCAGAAATCTAAAAGGATGGAAACTGTCTGCTCTTGTTTCTATTCCCAGACATGACATAGTGGGAGAGTTGGGAAAATATGATATCTCAGAACTGCCCACAACTTACATTAGAAGGGACACTGAATTCTGTCAGAGCTGTTCTCCAAAATGTGTCTCCAGTTTACAGAGGGAAGATTAAGATATTAATAGATAACGCTATGTCACTGTTAGTTAAAAACAGAAAGAGGCACAAATATGTCATTAGGATCCTAAAGAAGTAATGTTTGCAAGTCATACTAGTCAGTCAAACTGAAACAAAAATACAAAATTCTATAGTTGTGTCGTACCAATATTAAAGAAGCATAGTCTTTAAAGGAAAAACCATTGAAGCCAGAGATATTACTAAATAAATACACAGCCTTTCTTTAAATATTAGCAAACATGATCAGAATGGTCCCAAACGCAACAAAGTGTTTACAAAGTGTAGAACTTGTCAACAGGTCCATGTACGAAGAGTTCATGCCATAGTGTAGTAACTTTCCACATAGTTACTTTATTTGTTAGATACACTATAAGGACCAACCTATCTTTTAGACTCTCTAATTACTCATATCGGCTTTCAGATTTAATTAACATTTTCTACTAAAACAAAAAACTCTTTAGGAATAAAATAGTAATGAACTAAGTGGGCAGTTATTTTTGACTTATATTTTTGAGTTATTTTTGCAAACATTATAACAACCAAACAATTATTTTTACTACTACCTACTACTATCTAGTGCAATACATGCTATGTCGGACAGGGTGCGTATTTGTGTAATAACTATGCTGTAAAGATACACACATTTGGCATTGTTCCTTTTAGGTTTTAAAATATATATAAAAAAAATTATATGCTATAAAAAGACTTTAAAAAGTATATTTTTGCAGCTCTGTATAATTTGCAAGTTACTTAAATCAAACCAAGCACATATTAAATACCTCTCCTTTCCCCATTATTACATTTAATGCCTTTAGATAATCAAAGCATCAGCTTCATATAATCTGTTCAAATCCATTTACCACTGTGCCTAGGGATAGCTTTTCCTTCCAGCCCTATATGTTTTGGAACAGGTGCTATGCTGATAAATTAATTAGTCTGCAGTGATGCACCTTGTTTTCAATCACAACAGGCCTTCGATGGGTCAGGGCCATCAGAAGAATGCCATCTGGGCTCAGTTTTCCCAAGAGAGTCAATGAAAGACTACAGACTGAACACAACCGAGTAAAGTTCAAATAACAATTAACCCTATTAGTCTTCATTTTTACAGTTTATGCTATGTCAACATGCTGCGCACTCTAAATAATCTGTAACAGTAAATCGCTGTTTCTTCAATAACTTTCCTGCCATACCATTGAAAGCCTACACAATCTCCGAGACAGCCACATAGAAATATTGCCTGAACACTAAAATGATAATTTAGACGTAATATAGAAGACATGAAAGATAAATACATGCATGTTTTGAGCTAAAATTTAAATGAACTATATAAGACATATCCTTAGTCTAACTATAAGTATACAAAAAAACATATACTTGTTTTGAAATTGCTTGCTTTTAAGGGAAAAATACATATTATTAACCCACGTGGCATTTCACATTCAGCAGTAGAACTATTTGTTTAGTTTCCATTATTGTGCTTTTAGTTATGTGTTACACAATACCTTTGTCTTTAAATGTCTGTGTTGATGAGCAAGGGAGACCATACATGACATGAAATTTGGAGAGATTACAGGGGAAGAATTGTAGAAATTGATAACCTGTAGTGATCTGATAAAAAACAACCATAACAAAGACAAAAGAGACACAAGCTTTTTTTCCTTTGCGTTGCACACAGTTTCATTGGGTTTGTTAACTTGTTTTATGTTTACATTAGTTGATCACTGAAAATGTTTTTTTAAGGCTAGCTGTGTAAATATCATTGGCTTGTAAAATGCTTAGTTAGTCGTTAGTGTCACCCGCCTCAAACCCCCTGTTCCCCCTCCCCAAAAAATAGTATTTTATAAAGAGAAAATGTTTATGAAAAATACTCAAATTGACTAGGTTGGAATTTTTCTTATGCATTTTTTGTACTCCTGACAAAAGGTGAAACTACCGCCGTCATTTTTTGTCATTCCCCTCAGCCGTCACTAATGATGGCTGTGAGGAAAAAGGCATTGTCTATGAAGGCCCCAGTGTCTTGTGGAATCCTCAACATAAATTAGTGTTGTACTCTTGCGCATGATGTTGACTCCTGGCAGATGAAGCACCAGCAGGTGAAGAGGTTTCATGGGATGTAGATGGCAGTGGTTTGGAGTGACAGCTTCAAGTAAGTAAAACTTGCCTTCCTCTGCATCCCTGGGCCACTGAACTGCAAGCAACACAGTCACCATTAGGGGTCTTTGCAAAACATGTAAAGACCACAGATGATGGAAGAGACACTTTAACATTTCAAATCAGTTTTCCCCTACATTTCAATACTGTAGGGCATTATGTTGCAATCCCTCTAAAATGATCCAAACTGTTGTATGAGAAATGTCAGAAATATACACCCATAGTGTATTTAATAGATCATGGCAGATATGTTTAAGATAATTTAGTACCTTTGCAAAATGAGAAGTATATTCTCACAAGCTACAGTGCGGAACATATATAAGCAAAAAGAAAAAAGAAAGAAAACAAAACATAAATGTTTTGGTTTTATACCATACCAGGCAATTAACAATATAAAAGTAATTGCCCAAATCTTGATTGTTAAGGATTTAATAAATATAACACATTTAAATCACTTTAGTTTGGAAAACTGGTGCCTCAGACAGGATATGTTTATACATTGTACACATATATTTGGGGCCAATACAAACCATTGTCTGGAAATCTATTTATAAACAGGCCTATACATACATAAGACATTGGAGCCACCAATGAAAGAAATGGTGAAGTTATGTTCCACTTCATGATAACATTGTGCAAAGCATAATCATCATTATGCTTCCACTATGCCAGTTCATAACAGGGATTGGCTAAGGGTGCTCAACTGATGCTCTCAGAATGTCCCTTAACGCTACCCCTGGTATAATGTGAAGCAGGGCATAGCTTGGCTTTTACCACTTCATCATTGGTCGGGCTGCAGGATGTTGGGGATGAGTATCTTTTCTAAGTAAGTTTAAACAGTTTAGCAGTGTAGCGGCACCATAACAACTTAAATCTGTTTTGGTTATGATGCCTACAGGGTTCCTTTAAACATGTTTCAGGTCAATAAAAACATTTTAAAACAAACCTACTTATGTGCATTGTTGCATAATTATATAATACTAAAATAATAGTAAAACAAAAACTAAACAAATGTTTCATTTTATGCTACAAGGAAGATAAAAGTGTGTCAGACTTCACAAATTCTTTAATTGTAAGTACTAATGGATATTATATTTAGAATGTACTTATTAAGTGATGTATCAGTAAGATTATGATAAAATATGTCTACAGATATGTGTATGTATTTTTACAGATAATATGGGATAGATAACCATTGGCACGTAACTGCAGTGGAATACAACTCCCTCTATGCACAATCAAGTAAACATATTAGAAAAAAAAATGCTAGCCATATTAATAGACAATCCAATTTTTATCAACCGTGTCATTTATTTTTCAATAATTTTTTAGTTCCAGAACACTTCAGTGACTGACACCCTACCAAGATAATTCACATCAGCTGTTCTTTTGTATTTTCTCGTTAGACAGTAAGATTCTACCAAAATCAATACCTGGGAAGATCAGCTGGTCAATGGCTCAAAGCTTTATCCTTTTCTCTACTGTCAAATTAATAGCATTGACCTGAGCATATTGAATTGGGTGTACCTAATCCAAAATCTGTGAAGGGTCAAACTAGCAGCCTTGGCCATAAGATTTAAAGAGAATCATCAGTTTGTGACCGAGTTGTCCAGGAAGTCAGTAGATTTAAACCACACAGTCCTAATTCATATATTCTTTTAGCGCAATTCAACGTGCAAATTCAAGGCACTCTTGTCCTTCAAGTCTGAAGGAACAAGTATTTAAACTCAAAACTGGTCCAACAGAGGACAGCCTGTGAAATTATAGAATGGGAGCATTACAGAGTTACTCCATGATCAGAACCCCTCGCTGTAATGGGTATCATGCTACAATTACTCTGGCGCAGTAATGGGGAAATCAGTTAGCAATGGATTGCCCTCTCATCTGGGTTTTCCCCAGACTCTGATGCACCCTGGTGATCAAGTGCCAAGTCATTGCATTCATTCTTTGAGAGTGTCAGCTGAACGCCCTTAGCCAAAGACTGCCATACTGTGCAATGAAAGTTGTACAGAACTGACATAAGCCAGCTCGGAACTCTAGTTCTGCGTGGACTGATGACACACAGTGACACTGCCAGAGATGAAGTTACACCTCCGGCAGCAGAGAGGTTAAAAACTAACCAAAGTTGTAACTTATTTGTTTAATACCTATCTTGCCGTCTAAAAGGCTGAGACTGTAACGGGTACTGTTTTACTGAGTTTTGGTCAAATTCTACTACTCTTGGTCAACAAAGGGTAGATATTTGGATTGCTCCATTTGGTGGTTCATATTCAACAGACTTCAAGATAAATAAAAAAAATGAGTTAAAAAAAAATAATAAGGAACAGAAAAAGACACACCTTGTTTTTTGTTTTTTTTTACTAATTGCTTAAAGTCAATGCAACATTTTATTTAGAAATAGTTGGATATGTGTGTGCCTATATTTCAGGTATGCTGTCACATAAATCTGTGGCTATGTGCAAGAAATAGTATTTGGAAGTAATTGTCCTTTCACAATAAGGAATTTCTGGTTGAGAGCAACCTTTGTTTTAAACAACATATATAAATGCTGGAACCAGGACCACAAACCATATTGCTAAATGTTGAATATGGAATATATGTCTTCACTTTATGGTAGAGTTTGGGCTTATTACTTTATTGTGCATAATTTGTACAAAGATTATGGGTAATTCGTATTTATTTAAATATTTCATTTAATTTCGTCTTTGTTTTCAGATAAAAGGGGTACTTAAAATTATGGACCATCTTTCAGTTATTCAATATGTTAATTAGGCTCCTTCCTTTTCTCAGAATTCACCATGTATAACTTGATCACTTCAGCGATCAATCAAGATGCACAGCAGGGGAGGCCAATTGACACTTTCAGAAGTGCTACCAGTAGAAGAAGCCAGTGATTTTAGTTAGCCAACACATTTACAAAACAACACAATAAAATGGGGAAAAAAAGAAAGTAAACAAATATATAGCTAGGTGGTTGGTTTTTTTTTGTTGTTGTTTTTTTTTATGTAAAAACATACAGACCTTTTTAAGGCTTTCCATAAACAGCAAAACTATTTAATGGCTATATTTTTACATAAATTATACTTTTAGCTATGTATGGAATAAATCAACTTATCAAATGTGCTTGTTGCCTTGCTGTAATTTTGTCTGCTTTTAATTTCTTGCTTCACTGATCTTCTTATCAAACTGTTTCTGACATCTTAAAACGTATTCTTACCACTGTTCCTTAACAGTTTTGCAAGTCCATCCATTCCACTAAGTCAGTCAGCACTGCGGGGCACATAGGGACTTGTCAGTGATAGGGTAGATAATGCCTCTAATAGGAAGAATGAAGCAAATGCATTAAAAGGCCTGCAAGCAGCTCTATATCTA
Organism: Pelobates fuscus; assembly: GCF_036172605.1. Lineage (NCBI taxonomy): Eukaryota > Metazoa > Chordata > Amphibia > Anura > Pelobatidae > Pelobates > Pelobates fuscus. The sequence continues at coordinate 133,548,060 of NC_086318.1, read as the reverse complement.
ATACACACTTTATCCTCGAACCATACTTCCAAACATACTATTTTATCTGATTATTATCTCCTCTTTGAGCACTTAAATGATATACATATATTTAATGTAAACACATATCAAAAATAAACAATTCAAGAGAAAATATTTAGAGTCATTATACCTTTATATACTAAAATATTACTGTACAGTGGCCGTAAATAAAGTAAAAACAGGTGGGGATACTGACAAAGAACAAGCAACAAAAATATTTGTAAAAAATAATTCCATTAATGTCTGTGACTTTATTTATATTCTTTAGGACAAAAGATGGAGATTTTTGGCTGCGAAGTGGCTTTCAGACTCTCTTTTTATTATTTAAGCCAACAATGGTAACAAACAGTTCCCATTTGTCAAAGGCAGATACTGACATTGAGGCATTGGATAATCTGTTTATACACAAAGGGATGATTTACTTGTTTTATGATAGAACACAAATATATTCTACAGGGTTGGCTACACTGTGTAACAACAACATTTAGTAGCAGACAGATCAAAGGTTGACAATTTAGGTTATGAGAGGTTTCTATCTATCTATCAATTTTAAAAGTACATTTAAAAAGTAAACTAATATCTAATCAACAGTTATTCATAATTCGCTGCTAATTGAATAATTAAGTAAAGGGCTGTGAGGTCAGGCTGCTTAAATTTAAAAGAATTTAGTTTTTTCAAATTTGGCTCTTGTTTATATGTAAAATAAAGTATTACAATTCATGTTGTATAATTCCTAAACTGCGGTCTAAGCAATAAATTAATCTTGTATTGTGAATTGAATAAAAACAGATTGCTAGCTCTTCAGGTTAGCAAACATCAAGTCTACAAGATGCACTGCAAACCAAACAAAAAACTGGCAGTGCTATAAGAAGATACAGCCTGCAATTTGTGATCATTTATTGGATAATTAAAAAGTGATAGCTGTTTGTTTGGTTTGGCAGAGTATCTGTCACAGCAGGCCCCTTGGGCCCAGAGATCATCTCTCTTAAAATATAAGGGTTTAATAGAGTTTAAGCAAGTCTTCAAACAGATGGTGCGGAAGGTTCTGTCAACACTGTGGGTAATTACTGGAAAACAGAGATATTTGTCAGGCTGATAGTCCCTTAGAGACTAATTTCTTAGGCTTTATCCTAAGCACGGGATCACATCTAGCAATAAAACAAGCAGCCAATATAGCAAGTGTTTCACCTAATGTCATGTTGGGATAGCGGTGTGATCACAGGGAAAAGCTACTGCACAACCAATACCACAAATATCAAAAGTGGGTAAACTGTTCAAGGAATTTGTCTCAGGTCCATTTACATTTTGAAAGCAAATAAAATAAATATAACAGTATTCCTGCGGATGCATTGTGAGAATGCATCTTTCAGTAATAAGCAATGTATTATATTCTTTATTATGTTCTTGAAAATGTGCTTATTAACTAAGAGCTTAATCAATTATACTGAGAATTGCTGAGGAATCCAAGTGAATTCAGAATCAGTTTCAAAGTTAGGACCCAAATAGCCAACTGAAAACAGAAATGATTTAATTCAGCTATATTGCCCTAAATTTTGAAATGTTATTTTTAATTCACTTTCAATTCCCAGCAATTGCAACTTAAAGGAACACCATAGGGTCAGGAATACAAATGTGTATTCTTGACAATAGAGTATAAAAATCAAATTTTTTTTAGCCGATCCTCCCCTCCTTTCCATCCTGGCACTGACTCCGCCCACAATCAGATTCCATGGCTGAGGTAATCAGAATAGGGCAATCCAATGCTTTCCATAGGAAAGAATTGGATTGGCTGAGATTGTCAATTCTGATGATCTTAGCCAAGGAGGCAGATCAGGGGTGAAGCCAAACACTGTGCTGGCCAATCAGCATCTCCTTATGGAGATGCATGGAATCAGTGCATCTCTATGGGGAAAGTTCAGCACCTTCATGCAGAGTGTTGTGCATCACTGAGCCAGGAAAACCTCTAGAGGTATCCCTAGGCTACAATGAAAACACTGCTTTTTTCTACAAAGGCAGTGTTTACATTAAAATGCCTGCAAGGACATATTATACACACCAGAACAACTACATTAAGCTGTAGGTGTTTTGGTGACTATGTGAATAAAGTGTGAACTGTCAAGAATTGAGTGTGAATTTGAAATTTTAGGTCAAAAAAGCCAAAGTGGATAAATCACCAAGTCAGCTATGTTTTATGTTCAGCTATTTTAGCATTACATTTTAAATTCACTTTTTTTTTTTTTTTTTTGCAGTGTAAGTAGTTACAGATGGGTTGGTGGTGCCACAACAGGATCATCAGACATGCATGGTCAAACTTTGCAATACATAGGTATGTCATGGAGATACTTTGTACAATTTTTGTTAAGATAGAGTAAGGCAGTGTGTAGTAATTTTAGTTAAGATTAGTGAGATAAATGCATTTTCAGGAGAAGAGATACTTTTAGGTCTAGGTAGGAGTGAGAAAAGCCACCGGGAGATCGGGGATTTCTCTGAACATGCATCTGCTTAGCATTCGGTTAGTTTATGCCACGTTGGTTCGGTAGATTGAAACTACCGAACACAGACCACCCTCCTGGCTCATTGACTTCAAAAGAGCCCATCAATTAAGCGCTCTCTCAGGGTGGCCACAATTCGAATATACGAATGCCACGTGGCAGAGAAAACGGCGGCCATCTTCTTTGTTCAGGACAAAGGCAGGGGGACTTGGTCGTCCAGTGTCTGGAACTAAAATCGGACACTCGACTTCCCAAACACCGGTCTCAAGCATACGAACGATGGAACTGCATTTCCCGAACAGCTAGGAGAGCGCTTTTCGGTACTTTGATGTATTCACAGGAGGGGAACAATCGCTCCTATGAGCCAGGAGGCTCCATTCGTGGATTTTAGAGTTATTTAACATTTTCAGAATTGACCGACCGCACACGCTGAATTCGTGGAACTATTTTGGGCAAGAGCTTCGTGTGCGGTCGGAAGGACTTCAAAAACGTTTTAAAAACCCCTGAACTGATCTGGGTGAAATTTGAATATGTTGCTCCCCCAGATCGGGGCTATCAGGGGATGTGACATTATACCTTATGATTGGCTATTTGATTTGTGTACTGTGGGAGGTCCTCCTGCAAGGGGACCTCCATAAAAGCATGTGTGGTCTCATTAAATTTCAGTCTTGTTACACTCTTCATCATGTTTTGGCTGGTGTTTTGGTACCTGATTGCTACTTGGGGAAATCTGTACTAGAGGATTTTGTTTCTTGGGAATTTAACTACTGACCAGAAGTACCGAACGGCGAGCTATAATCACCCTGGCTCTCAGCCGTTCGGCTCAAATCATACGAACCCATAGCTACCACTTCAGGGCTCGTTACAGTAGGTATATCGTAGATCGTTGGGTAAAGATAATAACAATAACAGGTGTGTTAGACATGGATAATGCATATAAGAAACAGGTGGACTTTGCATGTGTAAATCATGAGTTAGTGGACTAGCTAGGCATGTATAAGTTAGCGGTGGAATATTCCACCCCACAGTGTAACGCTGAAGGGGATCAGGCATTGGGATATAACAGGGTTAAACAGGGGAGACATGTGTCATGGTGCATTAGTAAACTTTAGGCCGTGGGTTAACAAGCAGTGAGTGACCAGACAAAAGTGCTCAGTCTATTCCCATTGTGGGTATGATACACAGTAAAAACAAAGAAAGGTTGCGCCAAAACTAAAAATAAATAAATCAATAAAAGATAAATGATAGTAATAATAAAAAAATAAGTAGAATTAAAAATAATAATAGATAAGTTCCAATGAGTATCAGGAGATCAGATGATTCTAGTCTCTAATTCCACTGTGGGGGTGAATTCTCTTGTTGTAGTAGTTCACACCGTCTCGTGATATGGAAAACACAAGAAGAGAGGACCAATCGTGCGGAGTGTTTACAGTTAATATAGCAGTATTAAAACATATGTATTACACTCACATTTAGATGAGCTATAGCCAGCTCAGGGTTTGTAGGCATATAGCGGAATAATCCCCGCTTACAGGATGTGTTGGTGCTTGTCCTCCTGGGGTTTTGTCCAACTCTCAGAAGAAGGAGATAAAAACAGCAGATAGTGCTCTCTGATGATATTATTGAGGTGGTGAATAAAATAAAATAAAATATACTCACAAGAAAAGTGCAGGTCACACTGCACTTTAAACCCTTAAGGACCAAACTTCTGGAATAAAAGGGAATCGTGACGTGTCACACACGTCATGTGTCCTTAAGGGGTTAAAGGTAGCGTTAGTGGTATAATCCCCACTTCAGGATATATAGTATAAAAATGCCAGGAAAATAGTTGAAATAATACAAATTATAATAGTGTGTAAAAAATGATAATGGTACAAATATCTAACCAAAAAATCATTTATTGTATAAATAACACAATATAAATGATACAGTCATGACTAAGATCGCCAGGCTGTAACACATAGCCCAGTCGAGAGAGTTCTATTCTCAGGTCTAGTGGCCCATGTGAGTGGGCACATGCAGTAGAGCGGCAGATACAGAGTGAGGCCTTCTGGATTCTCCTCGATGGTAATAGGATCCAGTGGGGAGAATGATACAGACGCTTCAGGTACCTCATGTCTGGCCGTGGCTGGGAGCTAGGCTTGCAGTTAGCGAGCTGTTTCTTGCATTGGGGCCTCGATGTGTCCAGATTTGGATGTGTGGCTTTGGGTGCAGATGGGAAATGTCGCTGTATGCAGCGTCATTTTTGTGCTTTCCCTGTCCGGGGAGCTTTGCTTCTGTGTTGGAAGCATGCTAGCAGCTCTTGAATGGTGAATGCTTGTCAGAAGTGTTTGCGATGGCCTGGCGCTGTCTAAGGATGAGTTTCCTCCAGAATGCGGAGAATATGTCATCCAGCTTTGCCAGGATGTCATGCGCCTTTCCTGTGTCGGGAGTGGTATTTGCTGCCATTTTAGGGTGAGTAAGCCTCGTCTGATAACCTATCTCCGGAGCACGGAAGGGTTCACCTGGGAGTGGCATAACCTCCACCAGTCCATAGGGAGGGAAACAGGGGCTTATGTTCCAGAGTGCAGGCATTTGTGACTGCAGGGGAGCGGCCACCTCCGCCGCATCGACCATGCTTGTAGGCAGATAGATAGATCTCCTGTGCTTCCCACTGGGTAAGGTGCTGGTTTGGTGCCATCATGTGCCCCTTGGTATCACCTCTCATTTGGTGGTCCATTTGGGTAGTTTGCTGGCTTATTAGGAGTTGTAGTTAGTAATAATTGCCTCAAAAGATCAGGAGCAGCTCTATATCACGCGTCCGTTGGGCTCTGGGTTCAGGCCCTGCCCCCTTAAATTCACTTTTTAAATCCCTTTGAATCCACTTTCAATTCTCAGCAATTCATGAGTTAGTGAATAACCATGTAATTTGATCAGTAAATTTGTCTGCATTATTCTAAATACTGTGTTACCGTGTGTATGGGTAGAATTGTGCAATGAGCATACAGGGCAGCTGTATATCATTAGAGCTACAGATAGAAGCATAGATTGCAGATACTAGCATCTGTAAGACACACATAACATACGAGGCGAAATGTCTCAGTCCAATTCAATATTTAATTAATTTTCTAGCATCTCCTGTGCAAGCACATCTCATCTGGGAATTGTCTTCATTACATCTGACACAATTTAATTACCCTTTGTATTTCTGTAGGGTTCCATACCCCTCAGAGCTTCTCCTGCACAGATAACTGATTGACAGCTGAAGTATTGTATAGATTTTAACGTTGCATTGTAGACTCAAGGAATACTTCAAAATGTGGGTTTCTGTTCTGAATTATTTTGTATCTATTATTTATTTCATACCACAAACTGTAACTTTCCTTATTGATGGTGACTATACAGTTCTTACTCTCTATATTCTGCTACATGCCACATTGTTGTCCAATTCAATGTTTAAAATGTCCCAGATGAGCACTTGGGACATTGCCCGCATGCGCTGCAATCACTTTGTTCTGACTTTAGATGTTCCGCATAGACAAACACTGGAGGCATTTGGAATCATCATGTTGTCCTTTATGATGTAATAAGTGAAGGATTTTGAAAATCAACAGTTTTCAATGACAAAGTGACTCTAGTGGTTATCAATCTGACAGCCACTAGAGTCATTGTTTAGACAACATGAGAAAAGTGAAGTCTGTCGGAAACATTAACTTCTCAATATGTTTATAAAAATGCTTTTTGAAAGACCCCACATTAACCCCTTAAGGACCAAACTTCTGGAATAAAAGGGAATCATGACATGTCACACATGTCATGTGTCCTTAAGGGGTTAAAGGGCAAGTCTAAATTTAAAAAAAATCCATATTTGCAGTGCCCTTAAACAAGGCAGTTAAAATAAACAATAAGCATCTATTAGTTTTTCACAACTGGTATATATATGTGGAAAGCCCCTAAAATGTTGCCTCTACTATAGGTTCAGTAGCTAAGCTGACTCACCCCCTTTTTCCAAAGTACTAACTTCCTGGTCCATGCAGGGAAATGCCAAATCAAATGTTTCTCATAGAGAAGGAGTGTGAACATACTGAGGACAATTAGAATCTATAAAAATATATAAAACATATAGTTAAAAAAAATCTGCAATAATTATAATCATTTAAAAAAAAAAAAGAATATGAGATATTTTGCAAATTTTGAAATGATTTTATATATATATATATATATATATATATATATATATATATAAAATATTGATGTAGGGGAGATAGCTGTAAGATAGGTCTTATATGTTCCATATTCATTCCCACAACACTCACAGTAGAAGAGATTGTTTTTTTCTTATCTTCAAGTTGTCTCCAAAAAACAGAACATCTGTAACAGTGTTAATTTTGGTAGCAAATTTCAATTTAGTTTTAGTCATTGCCTTTTAACTAAAAGCCATTTTAGTTTTAGTCGTATTTTATTCATCTAAATTGTTTTCATTTTAGTCTATTGTTAGTCGGCTAAATCTCCAGTAGATTTTAGTTGACTAAATCTTTAGTAGATTTTAGTCAACACAACTAAAATCTAATGGGTTTAGTTAAAGCCTCTATCTGTCTCTTTTGCCCCTTTCCCAGCCCCTCTGTGTCTTTTTGTGTCCTCCCAACCTCTCTAGGTGTCTCTCTACCAAGCCCTGGTCTGTCTCTTTTTCCCTTTCCACAGCCTCTCTGTGCAATGTTAATTCTGACGGCAAATTTCAATTTGGTTTTAGTCATAGTCTTTTGACTAAGAAGCCATTTTAGTTTTAGTCATATTTTAGTCCTCTGAATTCTTTTAGTTTTTGTCTAGTTTTAGTCGATTAAATCAAAAAAATTTTAGTCGATTAAAATTTGACTAAAATTGGTAGCTGACAAATTAACACGGATCTGTCGTAGGCCAAATAACTTGGTCAGGCCATGCCCCTGTAATCCTGAAATTGGAAAATGCCTATATATATATATATAATTCATAATATTGTAAAGCGCTACAGAATCTGTTGGCGTTATATAAATGGCAATAATAATAATAATATATATATATGTATATATATATATATATATATATATATATATATATAAAGGCACAGGAGCATGGTGGTTGAATGAACAATTACTTGAGAATCCAAAAGTAGTTGGATGTTCAGAGAGAGCAGGAGTTATATTTTAAATGAAATTACAACACCTATGGACACAGTGTGGCTGGCCCATTAGGCACATATTGAAAAAGCTTGCCACCTTTCTGAAAAAAGCTTGGTTGAAAGACCAACAATCATTACTAAAACAGCTAGAACAGGTTATTAACTTAAATAAATGAATGCCATCCTCTGGCTTCTTGGCCTATATAGAAAACGTTTCCAAATCTACCCAACTCACGCTATGCGCAACAATCTGGTTTTAGACTACGGAGCCTGAAATGCAAGTTCTACATCCAGGGGATCAGGTTGTGAACTTGTGATCCTTCTTGGCAAAGCAACTCAAATCTAAACAGAATACATCTTTTTTTGCTGGACAACTTGGGACAAAAAGTTATAAATCCATAATGAATAGTAGATAAATGTGCTGCTTTCTACTCCAGACTATATACTTTAAAAGAAGATCTAAATAATCATGGAGCATCAAATGTAGAGATATCTCATTTTTTTTAAACTCATTTTCCTTTCCCAGATTGACTAGCGCACATTGTCAAACCCTGTCAAACACTGTTAATTACCCCTGAGGAGGTTATACTGATTATATCTTCCTTACAACAAGGCGATAGGCCCTGTTGGCTTCTATACTATAGAAAATGTGCCCCCACTTTGAGCCCACATTTAACTACTGCATTCAAGGGTAGTGTAGAAACCTTGATCTCTGCCATAAGAAATGTTGGTGACTCACGTAATGAACTACCTAAACCAGGAAAAGACCTGCACCATTGCTCTAATTTTCTTGTTGCTCAACTGTGAAAATCTATGCAAAACTATTCGCTAATAGGTTATCAGCATTTATTCTAGAACTCTGATAAAACAGGATTTATCAAAACCAGACAGGTTTCAGAAAAAAACCATCAATTTTTTAATTTATTACATGTGATGGCAAATGACAAAATGCCTTAGATGCAGAAAATACCTTTGATAAACTTAACTTTAGATATCTGACTCTGATTTCGCACAATACAAACCCTGATGACCTTATATACGTCTCCTTCCACACAAAATTATTACTCAGGATTTATATCTTCCCTGTTCCCAATCATGAACAGGACTTGACAAGGGTGTCCACTCCCACCAATTTTGTTTATACTGTCTCTAGAGCTGTTAGCCATATCAATCAGGAACCATGGGGATATCTCAGTAGTGCAGTATTTTGCAGTCTGAGTATCTTTTACATGTATTTGCAGATTATAAGGAACTAGCGGTGCTTCAGACACAAAATCCCTATGATTGTTGCAAACATTTTATTATGTGTTTGTGTGTCTATACACCTTGGGGAGTTCAAGATGTTTATAAACTCAACCAATTGCTGCTTATTAATCAAACAAAAGCTGACTTACATGCTTGGATGCACTTTACATTGTTATGGGTTGGCAAAATAGGCACACTAAAAAAGATGCTGCTCCCTAAGCCTATTTATATTTTCAGAATGCTGCCACTGCCGGGGGCCAGTTTCCTTCCTAAACTCAACACAGTTATTATTTACGAGGGTTTTAAGGTTTAAGGTAACACAACCTGTTCCAAACATCAGGCAGCACCACACTGCGGCATTACTGGTGCAGGCCCTATAATTATAAGCTGTTGAATTGGTACAAATAGAGAGGTATGCAGCTCACTCTCTGTCATAAACCACGTATATGTGGCTACCAAAGATACTCTGAAAATGTATGATTTAGACATTACCTACCAATAAAGAGGCTACTGCAATCTGGGATCAGCTATGGGGTACATAACCTAATACCTAATCAAGCACCAATAGACACTTTGTCTTTTTCTAACTTTAAAATACAGCTAAGTCATTGGACAGAACTTGGCCTAAACACCATACAAAACTTGATACAATTAAAGGTCTCATTCCTTTCTTGGTACTTAAAAAAAACATATGGCCTTCCAAACAGAGATATCTTCTTGTTTATGAGAGTAGCTGTACTGATGACCTAATGTACCTATGTGAGAAAACCCACTGGGAGTTTGGGGTTTTCTCTGAGCATTCATCTGTTTAGTTTATTCGGCTAGTTTATGCCACATTGGTTCGGTAGATTGAAACTACCGAACACAGACCACCCTCCTGGCTCATTGACTTCAAAGGAGCCCGTCAATTAAGTGCTCTCTCAGGGTGGCCGCCATTCGTATATACGAATGCCACGTGGCGGAGAAAACTGCGTCTTGTTTGTTCGGGACAAAGGCAGCGGGACTTGGTCGTCGAGTGTCTGGAAATAAAATCGGACACTCGACTTCCTGAACACCGGTCTCAAACATACGAACGATGGAACTGTATTTCCCGAACAGCTAAGAGAGCACTTTTTGGTACTTTGATGTATTCGTATGAGGGGAACAATCGCTCCTATGAGCCAGGAGGCTCCGTTCGTGGATTATGGAGTTATTTAACATTTTCAGAATTGACCGCACACGCTGAATTCGTGGAACTATTTTGGGCAAGAGCTTCGTGTGCGGTCGGTAACTTAAGACTTCCACACTTTTTAAAAACCCCTGAACCGATCTGGGTGAAATTTGAATATGTTGTTCCCCCAGATCGGGGCTATCAGGGGATGTGACATTTGTGGGGATACCTTAAGCATAAAGGGGTGTTCTGATTTTTGGGGAAAATGTGTGCACTTTTTGGGAAAATGTGTGCACTTCGCCTGGAGATAATTGGGTTAATCCTTAACTTATCTCATTATCTCACAGGCGGAGACAGGGAGTGTTTAAGTGTAACTGTACCTTATGATTGACTATTTAGTTTGTGTACTGTGGGAGGTCCTCCTGCAAGGGGACCTCCATAAAAGCCTGTGTAGTCTCAATAAACATCATTCTTGTTACACCCTTCATCATGTTTCGGCTGGTGTTTGGGTACCTGATTACTACTTGGGGAAAGCTGTACTAGAGGATTTCATTTCTTTGGAATTTAACTACTGACCAGAAGAACTCAAATCATACGAACCCATAGCTACCAGTTCAGGGTTCGTTCTTCTCTAGATAAAGAGTCTCATGACAAGGTGGAAAACCTTTTTATCAAAGACAGGAGTATGTTGAACCAAGAAACCAAAGCTACTTTCTACGTGTTATATCAATATTTTGAAACTGCACCAGACTTTCCCAAAACACCTATATGCCCGAAGATAGAATAAAGACATAGGATGAAGTTTTTCATTGTCGGAGTGGTGGAGCGTGATGGCAGTCTTATGCCTGATCACTTGCACAAACCATTTGGAAATATATACAAATTACTAATGCGTGAGTACATGCCACCAGAGAGTACAAAAGATTTTCCCAGGAGCTTCCCCAGAGTGCTGGAGATATAAGAATGCACAAGAAACAATATTCTGGTCACAGGCCTTCTTCTTAATGCAGTCCATCAGGAATCTTAGAATACAGTCACCACAATATTTATTTTTCCTTATTTCACAATGAATAATGCCAAAGGACATTAATAACATGTTCATGTATATCTTAACTGGGGTACAATTATGTATGGCAAGGGTGTGGAGATCTCCAACTTCACCTACTTTGATGTTGGTGATAGAGGAGGTAAGTTACAGCCGACCATGAAACCTGCTGGCTACTTGCTTGGCCAACTTTTCTGCTCCCGTTTGGCTTGCTTGGCAGTTTTGCAACAATAGGTCTCCACTGAATTCAAACATACATCTATAGTCCGGTATAGGGATGTTCAGGGGTACTCCTTTATGGGGAAGTGGGACCCAACTCTGACTCTGAGAATAGGGAGATGGTTTGGGAAGGAACAACTCGCACAACTGGTTAGTTTAATTTTATTTAATTTACATTTGTTGAGTTTTCTTTTTAGTACAATACTGCTTTGTATTGCAAAGTGTACGTGTGCGGAGCAAATTCATTTTCTATGAAGTCATGGAGAGTGTATCAGCAAATTGCACGAGAAATGTAGTTACTTTATGTTACTCAGTTTAATTCTTGTATTCTACAACCTTTTTTATTATTTTACCAAATTGAGCTCCTGTGTGCCAACGGCTGTTTTATGATTATTTGCATCGTACTTCTGTGCTTAAGCTCAGAGTTGTACTTGATATATTGAAAAATCTATAAAATACAAGTAAAAAAATAAATATTAAAAAAATCACAATACAATATCATTTTAGAACTGTATCCAAAATATTAAGTAATTTAGAAAGCTTATCCAACAATATTAAATCGAGGCTATGGTTTGGAAAATGAAACCTTCTTTTCAGGAAATGTATAGGGAGGCTATGTAAATCACAGCTATGTAAGAAGTGGCCAGGTCTGCACAGTGTGATTTAACTCTTAAATGACAGATGATTGAGTAGTGAGAATGAATGGGCATGGCCAATGTACCAAAATGACTTTGAGTGGTTTTGGTGCTGAGACTATCCCTTTAAAAGAGTACTGTCAACTCAAAACTACTTCTCAATATATTAACCCTTTCATCAACTATTGGAAGGAAATTGATTTTTTTAATGAATGTCTGGTTCAGACATTGTATAAATCTGACAGTCGGTCTGCTGATGTTACTGTGCAGGGAGTGAATCATGGAAGTCCACCGAGAATAAATAGAGCAGGAGTAGTCAACCTTTTAATACCTACTGCCTACTTTTGTATCTTTGTTGATACAAAACATTTCCTTACCAGTGCCACAGTAACTCATTTTATAGCGCACATGCAGTTTTTTTTCTTTGTTTTTTTTTTTAGAAAGGAGGTTTTTTTTAATGTACTTAAATTGACCAGTGCCACAGTAACTAATTTTATAGCGTGAGTGTGTTTTTATTTTTTTTGTTTTTAGAAAGGAGGGTTTAATAAAATGTATTTAAATTTAACTATTTTTTCCCTTTTTTTTAAACTCCACTTTTTTTTCTATGTGTGTCTGTGAGGTACTGTGTGTGTGAAGGGTGAAGTGTGTGTGAAGGGTGAAGGGTGTAGTCAGTGGTGTACACACAATACATGGGGCCCCGGTGCGAAACTGATCCATGCCCCCCCCCCCGATCCATGCCCTCCCCCCCGACACATACATACAGACACAGACATACACAAAGGCACACACACATACACACAGACACATACATAGTCACACACGCATACACACAGACACACACATACATACAGACACACACATACACCCCCCGACAGACACGTACATACATACACACACACAGACACATGCAGACAGACACACACATACACACACCCCCTGACAGACATACACACAGACACATACATACACAAGCACACATACATACAGACACACACATACAATCTGTATGTGTGTGTCTGTATGTATGTGTGTGCGTCTCTATGCATGTCTGTCTGTGTGTATGTCTGTATGTATGTGTCTGTATGTGTGTGTATGTGTGTGTGTGTGTCTGTATGTGTCTGTATGTATGTATATGTGTCTCTGTATGTATGTGTCTGTATGACACAGACACATACATACAGAGACACACACACAGACACATACATACAGAGACACACACAGACATATACATACAGACACACACACACAGACATACAGACATACACATACAAAAGGTTTAAGTCACCCTCCTGTTTCCTACCTTTTGCAGGAGGGTGACTTCCCTGGAGTCCAGTGTGGGCTCAGCCCGATGGGAGTCAGAGTTCCCACTCTGTCTCCCTCCTCTGTCCTCCCGTGCGGGCTCTCTCTGATAGCTGGGAGGAGTGATGTGCAGTCACTTCCTCCCAGCTCTGTCTGACATCATCACAGGGGGCCTGGTCAGTGCTGGGCGCGCTGTTAAAGCGCCCAGCGCTGACCGGGTGTCAGGGTACCTGAGGTCTCTACCTCTAAAAGAGGTAGGGACTTAGTAGTTTATCCGTCCAAACGAGCTGTTTCCTTCGTTCCTCGCGGTTCATCCAGTCACTTAAACACCGACCGCGAGGAATCCACATCCTTTTCTAGCGGGACGCTCAATACGTGACGTCATGACGCTATCACGAGCGACCTGTCACTCAAGTGTCCGATATCCAATCGGTACTTGTCAGAGGCGTGATTACCATCCAGAGCCAGGGTATTTAAGCTTACTTCTCACTTCAGCTCATTGCCCTGTCGTGGTTCTAGCTTGTCTAGTCACTCAGTGCTCTGGTATTCTAGTTTGCTCTATTGGTTTTGACTCGGCTTGTTGTACTACCCTGCTCTTCTCTGTTATCCCTTGACCCGGCTTGTCTCTCGCTTATCTGTCTTCTCGTTCCCTCGACCTCGGCTTGTCTCTGACTATTCTCTATTACTCTCGGTACGTTAGTCCGGCCATTCTAAGGCCCGGTATACGTACCTTTCCACTCTTTGTACTCTGCGTGTTGGATCCCTGTCCCGATCCTGACACCGGGCCCCCTGACGATCTGTCTCCATCGGGTGGCCCTGACAGCATGGGCCACCCGATAGACCCTTTAACATGCGGCGCCGGCGGTTTGACATGCGGGCCGGGGCTGCAAAAGATGGTGGCAGCTGGTACCCGGTCGCAGGGGTCCGCAAGGCGGCCGGGCCCCCTGGAGTGACGGGCCCGGTCGCAGCTGTGACCCCTGCAACCACGGTATGTACGCCGCTGGGTGTAGTGTGTGTTAGAAAGGTGCAGTGTGTGTGAGGGGGCAGTGTGTGAAAGGTGCAGTGTGTGTGTGTGTAGGGTGCAGTGTGTGTGTGAAGGTTGCAGTGTGTGTGAAGGTTGCAGTGTGTGTGAAGGGTGCAGTGTGTGTGATGGGTGACATGTGTGTGATAGGTGACATGCGTGTGAAAGGTGTAGTGTGCGTGTAAAAGGTGCAGTGTGTGTGAGGGGTGCAGTGTGTGTGAAGGGTGAAGTGTGTGAGGTGTGCTGTATGTCTGTGAAGGATGCAGTGCGTGTGTGTGAGAGGTGCTGTGTGTGTGAAGGGTGCAGTGTATGTGTGAAGGGTGCTGTGCGTATGTGAGGCAGGCAGTGCATGTGTGAGGGGCAGTGTGTGTGAGGAGTGTAGTGTGTGTGAGGGGTGCTGTATGTCTGTGAAGGGTGAAATGCGTGTGTGTGAGAGGTGCTGTGTGTGAAGGGTGCTGCAGGTGGATGAGTGTTGTAGTGTATGTGTGAAGGGTGCTGTGCGTATGTGAGGTGGGCAGTGCGTGTGTGAGGGGGGCAGTGCGTGTGGGGGGTTGCGTGTATTTGTGAGTGAAGGGTGCATAGGTTCTATGGTGTGTGTAGGTGGGTGAAATGTGAAAATCTATCTTAATGTCTCCCCTCCCTTCTTCTTACCTTTTACCACAGAGCAGGGGCATAATGCTGCAAGCCCTGGCCCAGTGGTGGCATGTTCACTTTAGCCTGCAGCTCCTCTAGCTGCAGGCTTACTCTCCTGTCCTCCTACGAGCAAGGTACTGTATCAGATCGTTGCCATGGTAATGTGCAGCAATGCTCCAACCAGCCTGCTCACGGGAGGAACACAGACTCCCAGGCCCTTCCCTCCCTCTGTTGGAACTATATTTGATCTCCTCACAATCCCGGGAGGGCTTACAGCAAGTCTGGCTCTGCATGGGCCAGCAGGAGAGATGAAAGGATCTCCCCTGCCGATGTTGGTCCACGACGCATTTTCTTCAGAACCCACCATTAGAGGGCGGGAGGGACCAGGTTGACTACCCCGGATATAGAGGTTTTAAAACAAACAATGTCTGATCCAAGATGCATGAATATGACTGAAGGATCCTGAAATCTCAAAATCCCAAACCGCCCACTAGTGGGCAGGAGGGACCAGGTTGACTACCCCTGATATAGAGGTTTTCAAACAATGCATGAATATGGCTGAAGGATCCTGTTACATTCTAAAAGGTAGCGATAGGGTTTTCTAATATTTATATACTATATTTAATATACTTAATTTAATATCCAAATTAATACTGTTGAAAACTTGATAAAAGGATCATTATATTAAAACATAGTATTGATGTGACAGTTGTCCTTTAACTGTCATAAGATAAACGTCTCTCTAAAGGGTTAACATAGAAACCACAATCTAACAGCATCTAAATTATAAACATGTAAATGAATTTCTATGGAAAAAAAATTCCCCACTCACTTAACATTATAAACAAACATTTAGTTACAGGCTCTGTATCAAAACATAAGCCTTTCAAATATCAGCATCTATTTGAGCTTCATCCAAACTCAGAAAACCTGCTGAAATTCAAGTAAATAAAAACAGAGTTCTGTCAGAAATATAATTTCTACAAAAATAAACTAGCCAGGGTTAAAACTGAGATCAATTCTGGTAACTCTATGGCTTGTCAGTAGAGAAAGTGACAGCTCAAATAGCACCCCCTGCTGGTTCATGCTCTGTATAGCACATTTCTACATTTTCCCCTTGAGCTGCAGGTGGTGGTATACAGTCATGGCAACGAAAGCAATTTACATTTAAGAAGAGGAAGGCATTTAAAAAATTGAGTTGCTTTCATTAACTGCGCACTGCAGGAGGGGCTTAAGACCAATTCACTAGAGCAGACTATGTATATATACCATTAAAACGCACATATAGTCACACTACATTTTTCCACAGAGAACTGCATGCATTATTCCATATTTAGGAATAAAGCTTTGATTGTAATTAGGGCAAATGCTTGATAGCAAAATGAACAGACATATAAGTAATATAGCTGATATGACCAAAACATTATGAAACTACTTAAAGGCACACTGCATGCTGCTAGATAAAGGAACATCTATAAGCCCATTGTACAGCGCTGCCGAATTTGTTGGCGCTATATAAATAATAATACTATGTATTACTAATGTATTTAACCTCATCAAAGGACCAATAACTATATTGATGACTGAGATTCCACCCTGATATGGCATAGCTTACTCATAGAACATTACATTAGAAGGGCTCTAAAGAGTAAAGGTTACATTTCTGGCTAGCGAAAGATCTTTAAAGACTTGCGTTGTCATTGATTGTCATAGATTTTTAAGGCGTTAAGAATCAAATAGCTATAACATTTATTTTTCCACTGAAATTATATTGTCTTGGGAATGCTATAAAATCATATACATTTAAATCATCTCAGTCGAAAAGGCACATTTTAAATAACCGTAGTTATAGTAATGCTAAAATATAGCTTACCAGGAAAGGTTAAAGGAACTTAACACGTATAGCTTGGAGGAAAGACGAGACAGGGGGCATATGATAGAACATTTAAATACATAAAGGGAATCAACACAGTAAAGGAGGAGACTATATTTAAAAGAAGAAAAAATACCACAACATAAGGACATAGTCTTAAATTAGAGGGACAAAGGTTTAAAATATCAGGAAGTATTACTTTACTGAGAGGGTAGTGGGTGCATGGAATAGCCTTCCAGCTGAAGTGGTAGAGGTTAGCACTGTAAAGGAGTTAAATCATGCATGATATAAGATAACTATAAGATAAGGCCAGGGACTAATAAAAGTATGTAGAAAATTGGGCAGACTAGATGGGCCGAATGGTTCTTATCTGCCGTCACATTCTATGTTTCTATGTTTCTCCATTCATAATGAACAAAGCAAAAGTATTCAATTTACATTTTTGCCATATTGCCCCATTTTGTTATTTGCAAGATTAAAAAATATCGAGACGGTTACTGAAAATCCACATTATTTTCTATTCACGGAAAAAGGAGCAAAAGAGAATTAGGGGTTTATTCACTTAACAGTTAAATGTCGTGAATTGAAACGGAATTGCACAATGTAAGCAGCTACGTCACAGTTTGGCTTTTTTTTAGTAACAGTTTGGTTTTCAAATGACTACAATCAATTTGGTGTTTAGTGAACAAACCGCAGATAATAATAATAATAATAATAATAATAATAGTGTGCATTCTAAGCATGCTTACACAAACATCAATATAACTATACTTGTATAAAAAAAATTGTTTTTAAAGTTCTGTTTTGCCAATTTCGATTTTTTATGATTTTTTCCGTTTTTATTAGCCATGTCTTAGTACCCAAACTGTACATTTTACCTGTTCTCTACACATGTAATCCAAATGTACACTCCTATTTATACAGCAACCAGTTCTATTATATCATTTGGGGATCTCCCTTGAATGGTAAAATGAGAGGTGTGTGTGTATACCTTTCCTTCAATTAATTGCTGTTCCTGGGTTGCTCTGAACACCTGCACCATTACATTCCTTTCTTGCATTGCTTTTAATAAGAAAAAATTAACAAAGTAAAATTTGTTGACAGTATGCACTGTGTTCCCAGCAGGGGTGCTGCCTCTCTGCTGTCAGAGTTCTCACGTTCATTTCTGCAGGTGCTAAATACACGCTGACAACAACATATGTTACTAATCTTAACCTCTTCACTGCCATATGGTCCCTCCGGCAATGATGATTTTCTTTGTTAACCGTGTGATTAAGGCATATTAAACTAATGGAAACAAAGCGTGCCTACTTAGCTATATCAATTATGTATGGCGCATAGTTTATGCTGTAGCCTGTCTGTAATAAATTTTAATTGGTGCGGAAAATGCCATGTTTGCCTAACATGGAAAAAATAGGATAGGTTTTATTTTTATTTAATATGCTCGAGTTTTATATTTAAATGTTTTATGGCACACATACTTATGTCGTCTACATTTACACATTCACATACACACAGGGGCGTACCTAGAGCATTTGGCACCCGGGGCGGACCCCGAGTGTGGCACCCCCCCCCCCCCCCCAATAATAAAAATTTAAGAAAACACCCACATATTTTTTCAATGTTTTCAATAATATTTATTGCACAAATTTGTAAACTGCTTGTAAAATTTGTAAAATGCGCCAGTTTTGTAGAAGGGGGAAGACCAGTGCTTTTGTAGAAAGGGGCTGGTGAGAACCTTCTAGAAAACTCCTGCCCTGCCCCTTTCTACAAAGCCCCTTGTCTCGCCCTTCATATAAAAACCCTGCACCCCGATCACATAAATTTCATTCACTCCCTACACATAAAAACCCTGCACCCCGATCGCATAAATTTCATTCACTCCCTACACATAAAAACCCTGCACCCCGATCGCATAAATTTCATTCACTCCCTACACATAAAAACCCTGCACCCCGATCGCATAAATTTCATTCACTCCCTACACATAAAAATCCTGCACACCCCCTTAAAGGGAAACTCCAGTGCCAGGAAAACAATCCGTTTTCCTGGCACTGGAGGGTCCCTCTCCCTCCCACCCCCCAATCCCCAGTTGCTGAAGGGGTGAAAACCCCTTCAGTGACTTACCAGGGGCAGCGACAGGTCCCACGTCGCTGCTTCCTCCTCCCCCGCCGCTCCTCCTTCTGGTTACGTCGGCCGGTGGGCGAGACTGATCTCGCCCGCCGGCCGAGGAGACCTAATGCGCATGCGCGGCAATGCCGCGCATGCGCATTAGCGCACCCCATATTAAAGCATTGAAAATGAATTTCAATGCTTCCCTATGGGGAATAGAGCGACGCTGGAGGTCCTCACACAGCGTGAGGACGTCCAGCGACGCTCTAGCACAGAAAACCTGTGCTATGAAGCAGGAAGTGTCCTCTAGTGGCTGTCTAATAGACAGCCACTAGGGGAGGACTTAACCCTGCAAGGTAAATATTGCAGTTTTAAAAAAACTGCAATAATTACACTTGCAGGGTTAAGGGTAGTGGGAGTTGGCACCCAGACCACTCCAATGAGCTGAAGTGGTCTGGGTGCCTGGAGTGTCCCTTTAATAAAAAACCCTGCACACCCCCTTAATAAAAAACAAAAACATGCACAACCCCTCTTAATAACAAAAAACCTGCACACCCCCCTTATAAAAACCCTGCACACCCCCTTAACAAAAAAAACAAAAATCTGCAGTGCACATCCTCCCTTAATAAATAGAATACTGCAACCCCCTTAATAAAAAAAAACCTGCACCCCCATTATTTAAACCTCCCCCTTTAATTCTTTAATCCACAGCCCCCTTTAATTAATCCACACCCCCCTTAATTAATACACCCCCCTTAATAAATCCTCGCCCCCCTTAATTAATACACCCCACTTAATTAATTTTCACTCCCCCTTAATTAATCAACACACCCCTTAATTAATACACCCCCCTTAATTAATACACACACCCCTTAATTAATCCACACTCCCCCTTAATACACCCCCCTTAATTACTCCACCCCCCTTAATTAATCCACACCCCCTTAATTAATCCACACCCCCTTAATTAATCCACACCCCCTTAATTAATCCACACCCCCTTAATTAATACACCCCCCTTAATTAATCCACACACCCCTTAATTAATCCACACCCCCTTAATTAATACATCCCCCTTTATTAATCCACTCACCCCTTAATTAATCCACTCACCCCTTAATTAATCCTCACTCCCCCTTAATACACCCCCCTTAATTAACCCACACCCCCATTAATACACCCCCCTTAATTAATCCTCACTCCCCCTTAATTAATACATCCCCCTTAATTAATCCACTCACCTCTTAATTAATCCACTCACCCCTTAATTAATCCACTCACCCCTTAATTAATCCTCACTCCCCCTTAATACACCACCCTTAATTAATACTCACTCCCCCCTTAATTAATACACCCCCCTTAATTAACCCACACCCCCTTAATACACCCCCCTTAATTAATCCACACACCCTTAATTAATACTCACTCCCCCTTAATTAATACCCCCCCTTAATTAATCAATACACCCCCTTAATTAATACACGCCCTTAATTAATACACCCTCCTTAATTAATACTCACTCCCCCCTTAATTAATACACCCCCCTTAATTAATACTCACTCCCCCCTTAATTAATACACCCCCTTAATTAATACACCCCCTTAATTAATACTCACTCCCCCCTTAATTAATACACCCCCCTTAATTAATACACCCCCCTTAATTAATACACCCACCTTAATTAATACTCACTCCCCCCTTAATTAATACACCCCCCTTAATTAATACTCACTCCCCCCTTAATTAATACATCCCCCTTAATTAATCCACACCCCCCTTAATTAATACTCACTCACCCCTTAATTAATACTCCCCCTTAATTAATCAATACACCCCCCTTAATTAATACACCCCCTTAATTAATACTCACTCCCCCATTAATTAATACACCCCCTTAATTAATACACCCCCTTAATTAATACTCACTCCCCCCTTAATTAATACACCCCCTTAATTAATACTCACTCCCCCCTTAATTAATACTCACTCCCCCCTTAATTAATACACCCCCTTAATTAATACTCACTCTCCCCTTAATTAATACACCCTCCTTAATTAATACAACCCCCTTAATTAATACTCACTCCCCCCTTAATTAATACACCCCCTTAATTAATACTCACTCCCCCCTTAATTAATACAACCCCCTTAATTAATACTCACTCCCCCCTTAATTAATACACCCCCTTAATTAATACACCCCCTTAATTAATACACCCCCCTTAATTAATACTCACTCCCCCCTTAATTAATACACCCCCCTTAATTAATACACCCCCCCCTTAATTAAACCTCCCTCCCCTTTAATTCTTTAATTAATCCATTATCCACCCCCCTTTAATTAATTTAGCCCAATAACAAAAAATGACTACTTACATTTTATTGATGCCTTGACCGACTGGGTGCCTCACCGCTCGGATCCATCCGCTGAAGATCCGTGAAGGCGGGCTGACGGCGCTGCGCACGACGTCATCACGTTGCGCGACGCCGTGGTCCGCAACACTCCTCCCCTTCTCATCCATCTGTAGTAAGTCCTGCCGGGCCGCAAAGGTGCTGCGGCTGTGCGCAGCAGAATGATGGGGGCCGGGGGGTGACACATGACACCGGACGTCATGGCACCCCCCTAGTCAGTGGCACCCGGGGCGGGCCGCCCCCCCCTTAGTACGCCACTGCATACACATACAAAAAGTTGACTATCAGTTTAAAGTGGCACGGACACTTGTGGAGTTTTTAAAACAATGACGTCCACGTAGACAGTGACAGTCAGGTAAAGAGAAAAGTAAGGGAGAAATTTAAAGGGACACTCCACACACATAAAGCTCTCCATCTTGCTATGCTGCTATGTGTCTGAATACTGTCATATCTGTAAACTTGTCAACTGAAATCAACACTTTTATAGTTGGGGGCAGAAACACTTTCCTGGCTGTCACTCGGACAGCTGGAGTGGGTTTTACCACTTCTGTTAGTTCCACAGAGCTAATGGAAGTGACAGGCACGCTGAGTGTATTGAGATGAGAGTAACTCACCCAGAGGTGCCTCCCCACGATCTGTGGGGGGACTAAATCCACTTCCTTATTGCCAATGGTACTGGAGCTGGACTCAGGATAGGTGGAAAATTATATTGTTTTATTAAGAAAAACATATATTAAAATAATACCAGGTTCTACGTGTTTCGTCCTATAAGGACTTCCTCAGGGACCTCCTGGTATATTAAGCTACACCAATATGGTAGTAGCCACAATAAAATGAAATAATGCAAATCATAAAAAAACATGAGCATGACAGTCCATCTTTATTGTGGGCGGTATTCTCTTCATTGGTGGTTCCACAGAGCTAATGGAAGTGACAGGTACAGTACACTGAGTGTATTGCAAGTATGCAAAGTATAGGAAAGTATAGGAATAACCACAATTTTGTGAGTGCGCATGCTCGTGATTCCAGCACAGAGGCTTCTCAATTAGAAGCCTCCGATTGGAGTATTCCCTGCCGTTCTGTAGCTGGTCCGCTGTTTATGCAAACTATTTTTCATGCTGGAAAAAAATACATGCATGCTTTTTTTCTGATGTATATCTTCTAAATTGTTAAACATAACAAAATAAGAAAAAAGCATTTTCATTGAAGTGTTCGTGTAACTTGGTGCCATCATTTTCCAGTTCAAGTCTATTTTGATCCCCTGGTAAATGAATCCACCTGGAGCCGCGTTACTGGTATACTCTCTCACATGTACAACAGACCAAACGAGGGTCTAATGAATGCTGTTGTGTCTTTTGCCACATTTTGGATATAATTAGCTCATACAAAAACAAGCAAAATAGTCCCTTATTTATCATGCATCATTTTATTTTGTTGTGATTGCAGTGAACTTCCAATCTAGTATATATGAGTTGTATCTACAAAGCACAGTGTTATTTTAAGGGGGTGCAGGGCTTGTGGTTTCTCCAGTAACAACTGAACTTGTTGCCTTTTCCAGGGAGTTTGGTTTTTAAACAGTTAACTGGGAAGAATTGTAAATTGAATTCCATATTTTAGTTATAATATTGTTTGGTTGCAAACTTTGAGAATTTCCCAGTTCTCTTGCACTGAAGGGCTTAATACAGTGATGTATTGAACACATATTAATTAGGTTTAATGTGACACTCTAAGCAACGTAAGAGGTACAGCTAAGTGCTTAGGTTAGGTGTTCTACACTCATTTAATGTCAAAATGTTTAGAAGCAATTTAACAAAAGCTGTAGTTCTAAATGGTCCCCATAGACCCATTCTCAGCCAAATTGATATAATGTGGTATTATCCACATTATCAATATCAATTGTATCTAATTGCATTATGGTATCAAAAAGCTGAGTGTGCCAAGTGCTGAGATAACCGATTTATTTAATTCTGATCATGACTTGTCCCTGTTGAGCATTCCAGGAACGCAACATTATTCTTTCCAGCATCTGTATGATGATCTAAATACAAAGGATCTCTACAGGTTTCTCCTTCCGCATTCGTAGTTCTGTGCTGCAGGAAGACTACCTATAGTTGGAGACCATAGTTCCAAGCACTGTCATCAATTGTGTTAAAGGGGTTTATCTGTGATTTAAAGTTGTCGTGGTGTTTGGAGTCTGTATATGCAGCTTTTTAGCTCAACACACTGCGCATACAGAGTTAAGTCACTTTGCTGTGTGAATCCCCCCCCAGCAACGCCATTATCCAAACGAGAGCTCCGCACTGGGTAATGATATTTCTGTGCATTATGATCGTCTGTTGTCAGCATGATTAGCCTGGGCATGGCTCCCCCCCATGCTGCCAAGGTCTTACCCTCAGCTCTTCCACTGAAATGTCCCTCCCCTTCCACCGAGGAGGAGTAACATCATTGGCTGCAGGGAGAACTTAACCTCAGCGTGGTATCGCAGGTACGTTTTTACTTTATTTTTCTTTTGTTCTTTTTATTTAAGGAGATGAAACTTGCCAATAATAATTACCAGAACCAAAAATGATAATTTAATAAAGCGTTTTTTGTTTGAAGTGACCCGTTGAAGGTCCTATATATGCAATATTGCCACCCATCTGTTAGCCCTAGGGGGCAATCAGTGGCGTACTAAGCGGGGGCGCAGGGGGTCTACCCCAGGTGCCACTCACTAGGAGGGTGCCATGACCAGGGTGGCCTTAGGATGTGTGATCTGTGCGGCCGCACTTTTCGCCATGGCAACCGCACAGCTCACATACGCAGAGACAGGCAGCCGCAGAACTTCAAAAGCGACCGCATCTTAGAAAAATGGAGGTGGGGCTAATCTGTGGTGGGGCGGAGCCAAACCAGCAGCAGGGGCGGAGCTAAACACAGCCTGCACCAGCTGCTGTTACTGCTGCACATCGAGGGGAAGCAGGATGGAGTCCCTGCATCCCCAACTAACAGACTCCAGGTACTTCAATTAATCCTCTCCTCCTGCAGCCCATACAGTCAGTAAGTAAGAGAGAGCGTGTGTGTGTGTGTATTGACTGTCTGCCTGTGAGTTTATTTGTGTGACTGTCTGCCTGTGACTGTATGTGTGTGACTGCCTGCCTGTAATTCTGTGTGTGTGTGTGTGTGTGTGTGTGACTGTCTTCCTGTGACTGTGTGTGTGACAGCCTGCCTGTAAATGTGTGTGTGTGTGTGTGTGTGTGTGTGAGAGTGTGTGTGTGTGTGTGTGTGACTGTCTTCCTGTGACTGTGTGTGTGTGTGGCTGTTTGTCTGTGACTGTGTGTGTGTGTGACTGCCTGCCTGTAACTGTGTGTGTGTGTGACTTTCTGCCTGTGACTGTGTGATTATCTGCCCGTGACTCTGTGTGTGATTATATGCCCATGACTCTGTGTGTGTGAGTACCTGCCTGGAAGATTTTCTTAATTTCCATAACTTGCCTGTAATCGCGTTCTGATTGGTTGGCTTACAAGCCAACCAATCTGAGTGCTCTAGTGAGAATTCAAAGTGTGGAAAATCCTTTATAAAGATTTTCCCCACCTTAAAGGCTCTTTTGGCATGAGCCAAACCAGCAGCAGGTGCGGAGCTAAACACAGCCTCCACCAGCTGCTGTTACTGCTGCACATCGAGGGGAAGCAGGATGGAGTCCCTGCTTCCCCAACTAACAGACTCGAGGTACTTCAATTAATCCTCTCCTCCTCCAGCCCATACAGTCAGTAAGTAAGAGAGAGAGAGTGTGTGTGTGTGTGTGTATTGACTGTCTGCCTGTGAGTTTATTTGTGTGACTGTCTGCCTGTGACTGTATGTGTGTGTGACTGCCTGCCTTTAACTGTGTGTGTGTGTGTGTGAGAGAGAGAGTGTGTGTGTGTGTGACTGTCTTCCTGTTACTGTGTGTGTGTGTGTGTGTGTGGCTGTTTGTCTGTGACTGTGTGTGTGTGTGTGACTGCCTGTCTGTAACTGTGCGTGTGACTTTCTGCCTGTGATTGTGTGATTATCTGCCTGTGACTCTGTGTGTGATTATATGCCCGTGACTCTGTGTGTGTGAGTGCCTGCCTGGAAGATTTTCTTAATTTCCATAACTTGCCTGTAATAGCGTTCTGATTGGTTGGCTTACAAGCCAACCAATCTGAGTGCTCTAGTTAGAATTCAAAGTGTGGAAAACCCTTTATAAAGATTTTTCCCACCTGAAAGGCTCTTTTGGCATGAGCCCTTACAGGCCAAAGATGGATTTATCTTTTGTATTGTGCTTATGAGTTTTTCCCATTTTTAATAATGTCTTTTTACAAATCATTTTTTTTTCTTTTACAAGAGTTGTGTTGCATATAATGGAGTTTACTTGTTTTTTTTCCTGGAGCTGAAGATAAGAATATTTACAAAAAAGAAGACTTCTGGTGGTAAATTCAGTTTATTATTGATTATTATTATTATTATTATTATTATTAGAGCTCTCAGCTGCCGGCAATGAGTGGGAACCCTCTCCAGGTTAAATTATACTAACCTCCAGCAAAGGCTGGTGCTGTCAGCAGGCAAATAGTCAGATTATTTTTTATAAATCCAGGCCTGGGCATTAGGGTCTGGATTTGAACTGTCCTACAGCGTTCAGTCGGGCTTAAATCTGGGCCTAATTCATGCTCATTATGAACATTGTGTGCAAATTCCAGACATTGTTTAATAAAACAAAAAATAGCGTGAAAAATGCCTGAATTTTGCAATACGAATGGCCCAGCAAACTACTGGATGGTGAATAACCATTGCACTTTAATGTATAGCCCTGATACATTACCAATACCAAAATGTTTTATAAAGTTGCTTCTAACTTTTACACTAACTTATTTCATATTATCCCATATCTAGACAAGCCTTTGTACAGTTTTTATTTTGTTTCTGTACTATGTGCTTACTTTTAAGATTTTGCTATTAGTTTTGATAACTATGTTAAATAATGATAATTGACAGGTGTGCATACACCCTCTACTTTACTGCCAAATCTGACATGCATTGTTATCTCGTTCCCGCTAAGAGCTGAAAATACCAGGACTATACTATTTCTAACCCCAAGTAATTGAGTATATCACATTCCTGTGCATCACATGTATTAATTCTGCAACAGCGCATTTTATATTTGCCAATTACAGAGAGAGAGAAAAAAGCTGGCATTGTGAGAAATAAAATTACCAACATTTGTACATTTAGCTGAAAATGTCTACAGATACGGGCAGTTATTTAAACGACACATTTCGGAGTTAAAACGTAAAGTAATGACACATTACAGTGATGTTTGAAGGATTGAATAATAGTTAATATATAACGATTATAATAATACCAAATAACATTTGGAAAACAAATATTTAAAAAAGAAAATGAAAACAAAGCGAGAAAAAGGAATATTGTTATTGTTGTAATTCATTATTTAGAGTCGAGACATTTGAGCCATCGAGAAAACTGATATAAGGTGCACGTGAAAATGTGCCAATTATCCTATCTTTTCACTGAAGGCAATGTTACATTAGTGCAATCTATGTTACAAACGGTTAAAATCTAGATATTATGAGTAGTATGTCTAATCTGTCATGTCTTGGTGTTCTAAGATCTATCTTCTCCTTAGGGTCCATCTCTGTCCATAATCAATTTCTCCCTTCTGAGAACATTAATTGTCTCTAATGATAGCTTCCCACCAATATATCCTTGATCTTAAAAGGCCTGTACAGCTTTTCCTTTTATTCAATCAAATCATCTCCACAATTGCCCTTCTTTAGTAAGATAATACGTTCTAAGCCCTGTATATTTATATAAAAAAAAAAAAAAAGCCAAGAGTTAGTAGGGAAATTCTAATGGAAGTGCTAACATTTTTGAATGAGCATGATGGGCACCATTATTTTGAATAATGTTTGAAGATTACAGAAAGCACGATTTAAAAAAAAATATATAGAAATTAATCCAGCACTTTTAAATCATTGTATGAATAAAACTTATATAAATGATATATAATACAATATATATATATATTGATGAAGAAATGCTTTTGGTAATTTGCAATTTTAATTGTCAAGATTATATTTATTATAAGATTATATGCTCTGTTAGCCCAATAAAAAATGTATTACAAGATACAAATTGTATCTGTTTTTTACATATACATACATATATATACACCAGGTCATGTGTTATTGTTTGGGAGCCTGGTTATTACCATCTAAAAAGGGCCTGCATCCCGCGTGGGTTCACCTCCCATTGAGCAAACCATAGTGCTTAGTGCTGTTCGTTCTCTGACATGTTATTGTCTAAAAGCCTCTCTGCTTCATAATTAGGCTCTGTAGGATAACATAGGAATTTTAGAGATTTTTTGTGACTTCAGTGTTTACTAATCTTTAAATAACTCCAGGCTCCTGCGTTATTGTGAGCAATTTATACTTCGCAAGCATATCTTCAAATAGTAAATAGGACCGGATTTCAATTTAATGCATTAGGAAGTATGAAGTCCACATAAGCCATTAATAACAATGCCCAGTAGTATGCTAACTGCATAGTGGGAAATAGTGGGGAAATTGTAATTATGGGATTTTAATGGAAGGCACAGATTTAGCTATTTGTGCTATGCAGTTTAATTACCGATACAGAACCATGATATATAAATACATGTAAGCATGTGTTTTGTTTAGAGGAATGAAGGTTCTCATACTCTCCAGTACTTTCTATTTTAACCCTCTGTGGATAAGGAGGTTTTTAAATCATCATTATTAAAACTGCACTCAAGGCTAGAATTTACACGTTTTTTAAAAGGGTTATCTCAAGCATCACAGCCACTAGAGCCCACTGTAGTTGTTATGATGCTGGAAGTTCTCTGGCACCGTTCCCCGATATTGGGGCAAACCATTTTCCAACTGTTACATTGCGCGACTAAAGTAGTTGCAGTAACCAGATTCAGATCCTGCCAGTCATGCATTGGCTGACAACATGATCTAAGCACTCTCAGCTACAAATGAATGAGCCTTTGTGCATATAATATGCACGGAATAAACTTTACCCAGCCTGGAACTCTTGTTCTGGTCTGATTAATGATGATGTAACAATAAACAATATCTAAGTGAGTGCAGCATTTTGAACCAAAATGCTGCACCATGACCACTTCAAAACATTGAAGTGGTTATCTTTTTTTGGAGGAGTCCTTTAATACATTGAATAAATTGTGTACTAAAATATTTAAACGCCATTCTGTTGCCATCCAATTACAGTAAATGGAAACTGAATTATCAGTTCCTCTATGATAATTCTAAAACATGCTTATGAATAAGCCCACAGGTATGAAAACAGGCCTCCCAAATGTCAAGATTTTGGCAAGACAGTCTCTATTTCAGGGTCCTGTCATCTCAAATTTGTTCACTTGTGTCCCACTTTTGCACTCCTGCACCCATAATGCACTACGAAGGAAATGTCAAGCTTTTTGATCTCCTACTTTAACTATTGTTGTTACTATGATTAGTGGTATTTAAAGTATTTAGTACAATCAGGGGAAATGGAGAGTACAGTATAGATAAACCTATACAAAAAGGAATAGAGCATTTGTCCATGAGCTGAGGCCTAGCATTTACATCTCTTTATGTAAAGTACTAAGCTAGATGGCTCGCAAGCTTACAATCGAAAGGTTATGGTGGGGACTTGAGACAAGAGGAAGCAGGGGAAATTTGAAGATAACGGACAGGGAAACGTAGAGCGTTCGCACAGACTACTAAATGTAATGTGATTGAGGAGGTAATTGTGGAAAATGCCAAAAACCTGGAAAGTCATGCCATCATGGGGCAAGTTGTTGGCAATTATGTAGGTTATTGCATGCAGTGAATACAGTGTTTCTAAAACCTCTAGTTGCGATAAAATGAGCCAGTTACATGATTGCATGTACTGCTGGGGTAGGGGGCAGGGTAAGAACAAAGGGAAAGGAGGCAGAAACAAACATGTTATTTAAAATGTAAACATTTTGCAAAATAGATTCTATCTCCCCATAAATGAATAATCACATCTACAGTAAATATTAACAGGCTGCACATACAGAATGCAATAAAGATGCATGTACAGGAAATTGCATTAAAAAAGTAACAGTAAAGAAAGAAAAAAATAACATGTAGCCACATCGGTAGTAACAAAAAAATGCAGAATAATGGTAATTTAGTGTCACTTATACATCTTTAGGGCTCCCTAACCCTACCCTTAAGCCTAACTCTAACCCTACACCTACCCAAAACCCTAATCCTACCGAAAACTCTAACCCTACCCCTAACCATACCCCTAACCCTAAGTCTACCCCTACCCAAAACCCTAACCCTACCCCTAACCACCACAACCACTTACACATCTAGAGTTAGGGCTAGTGGTAGAGGATAGGGTTAGGGGTAGGGTTAGGTGCCCGGACCACAACCCCTTACACATCTATAGGGCTCCCAATGCCATGAATTAGCATACTGGTCTAGATTCCTGTCATCATTCACATAATTTTCCCTCCCTCTCTTGCTTTGCCACTTTTCAGAAATCCAAAGCATTTCAGCACTTCCGCAATTCGGTAATTCGGTTCAGTTCGGCACTTCCGAAATTCAGGACTTCGGCAATTCGGAAGCATCCAAATGTCTGAATTGCCGAAATTCTTCTGAATTTACATTCGGAACTAAACGAATTGCACGTATAATAAAACCCTCTTACTCACAAACCCAACCGTCAGTCTGTGTTAAGCTATTTATTCCCTATGGTTATATGTACGCTTTAAAAAGTTGATGTGGGGAAAATGTGAAAGACTTATTAAGACAGGAAACCACTTAGAAAATGTTGGCAACCTTAAACTAGGCACCTTTCCATGCCTTAATTGCTGCAATTTCCTGGACAGCAAAGACATTTCAAAATTTTGACATGTGATTTACATTTTGAAGTGTTTGTGCAGTTGGGGAGATCACTAAATATTTCACTAAATATTGTGAATAAAACAATGGAGTACATATACATGTAAATTAGAAAATAATGCAGGCATTCTAAGAAAAAAATGTCTATCCTTTGCTATTGGTAGTATCCACAATAATTATGTTTATTTCAGGTCAGATTGTCTCAGAAAAATACAGAGGAGCAGGTAACTCTCTCAAGTCATTTTGAGAATGGAGAGCTACTGGTTGGTTTTAAGTGTCAGATTATGCTCTCAACCAAACAGCAGCACCTCTGTGCTAGACACTCCGAGGCTTCCTCTTTCAAAAATCTCTGAGAAGGGCAGGGGCAGAGCTAAGCAGCACTAGAGAAAAGAATATGGGGTTAAACTATTTGTGAACAGTTTTACCCCTAAAAAAAAAAAAGTCTGCACCAGGGACCTCCTTGCACTGAAGCAACTTCATTTTGATGAAGTTGTTATGGTGCCCAGAAGAATAATTTAGTCAAATATATACAGTTAGGGGCAGAAATAGCTTTGAAATTAATCAACCAAGATGCTAATTGAAGTGCAGACTTTCAGTTTTAATTCAAGGGGTTGAACACAAATATTGTATGAAACGTTTAGGAATTTCAATTAGTTTCATACACAGTCCTCTTCTTTCAAGGGCCCAAATGTTATTGGACAAATTAAAACAATCATAACATTTTTTTAATTTTTAATAGTTTGTTGAGAATCCTTTGCCGTAATGGCTGCTTGAGGTCTGGAACGCATGGACATCACCAAATGCTGGGTTTTCTCCCTTGTGATGCTTTGCCAGGCCTTTACTGTTTGTCTTTCTGTCTCACGTTGTGTCTTTAGCAAGTGGAGTCCATGCATGCTCAATTGGGTTGAAATCAGGTGAATAAATCAGCCATTGCAGAATATTCCACTTCTTTGCCTTACAAATCTCCTGGGTTGCTTTCGCAGTATGTTTTGGGTAATTGTTAATCTGTAAGGTGAACAGCCGTCCAAACAACTTCACTGACTTTGGCTGAATCTGATCAGATAATGTATCCCTATACACAGAATTCATCTAAACACTAGTGACAATTGCTATTGGAGCCATGCATGTCCATGCCATCACACTGCCTACCTCCTGGAGAGTGTTCTTTGTTTGGCTGACTGTTGTCTTTACTATGGAAAGGATCCTACAATCATCCACCACCATACTTGATTTAGTGTTAACAAATGGAGATTACTGTATTACTGTAGGTGAAAGCTTATGATCCTGTGATCATCAGTCAGTGTGGTTTAATATAAGAACAGTGACTGAGTCACGCCACACAAAAACAAAAGTTTTAGACTTTAGAAAAACAGACTTTTCTAAAATTAGAATATGTGTAAAGGAGTCATTATCAGACTAGAGCAGTTTAAATTGAGTCCAAGAGAAATGGGATTATTAAAAGTTGCACTGCTGAAGGCAACAGAAAATTGCATTAGGCTTGTCAGGAAAAGCAAAAAGATTTAAGAAACCACTGTAGTACTCCACAGTCAGATGTGGCCAAAATAGTAAAAAACTAAAAGTTATAATTTAGTAATTATAAAAAAACAAAACAAAATGTGGAAGATAGACGGATCTATAAGATAAAGCAGAAAGAGGCTAAGCAAGTTATAAGAACTTCCAAATCACACGCAGAAGAGAAAATGGCACAGTCTGTAAAAAAAAGTGGACAAAACATTTTTTAGATACATAAATGAGAAAAGGAAAGTAAAACAAGGATTAGTTAGATTAAAACAAAATAAGGAAAGTATGTAGAAGAGGATAAAGGTCTAGCTGACTGCCAATTAATATTTTTGTTCAGTATTTACAGGTGAAAATCAAGGAAAGAGGTCTCAGTTAGGGAAAAAAAGGACATATGAGTCATTTGTTACATGTGAGTGTACAGAGGAAGAGGTTCTATTTCAACTGTCAAAATTAAAGACAAATAAGTCAATGGGACCTGATGGAATACACCCAATGTTATTAAAAGAGCTTAGTGGTGTACTTGCAAAACCATTAACAGATTTATTTAACCAATCGTTGTTAACAGGAGTAGTCCCAGAAGATTGGAAGTTAGCAAATGTTGCGCCCATTCACAAGAAAGGTAGTAGGGAGGAGTCAGGTAACTATAGGCCAGTAAGCCTTACTTCAGTAGTGGGAAAAGTAATGGAAAACATGTTAAAGGATAGGATTGTTGAACATCTAAAATCACGTGGATTTCAAGATCAGAGACATGGGTTTACTTCAGGGAGATCATGCCAAACTAATCTTATTGATTTTTTTGATTGGGTAACTAAAATAGTAGATCAGGGTGGTGCAGTAGACATTGCTTACCTAGATTTCAGTAAGGCTTTTGACACTGTTGCACATAGAAGGCTTATCAATAAACTACAATCTTTAAGTTTGGACTCCAATATTGTTGAATGGGTAAGGCAGTGACTGAGTGAAAGGCAACGGAGGGTTGTAGTCAATGGCGTATATTCGAAGCTTGGGCTTGTCACCAGTGGGGTACCTCAGGGATCTGTACTTGGACCCATTCTCTTTAATATTTTTATTAGTGATATTGCAGAAGGTCTTGATGGTAAGGCATGTCTTTTTGATGATACTAAGATATGTAACAGGGTTGATGTTCCAGGAGGGATAAGCCAAATGGCAAATGATTTAGGTAAACTATAAAAATGGTCAGCTTTGTGGCAGCTGACATTTAATGTGGATAAGTGCAAGATAATGCATCTTGGACGTTAAAACCCAGGGGTAGAGTACAGAATATTTGTTAGAGTCCTAACCTCAACATCTGAGGAAAGGGATTTAGGGCTAATTATTTCAGATGACTTAAAGTTAGGCAGACAATGTAATAGAGCAGCAGGAAATGCTAGCAGAATGCTTGGTTGTATAGGGAGAGGTATTAGCAGTAGAACGAGGAAGTTCTCATGCCATTGTACAGAACACTGGTGATACCTCACTTGGAGTATTGTACCCAGTGCTGGAGACCATATCTCCAGAAGGATATTGATACTTTAGAGAGAGTTCAGAGAAGGGCTATTAAACAAGTTTTTGGATTGCAGGATAAAACTTACAAGGAAAGGTTAAAGGATCTTAACATGTATAGCTTGGAGGAAAGACGAGAAAAAAAAAAAAGAGGGGGCTACATATTAAAGAGCTGTAATTCCTAAATCCTTCCTCCAATTTGGATGTCAATACCCCCACATTAAAGCTGAGAGACTGTGCTTGAAGCCCATATTCATTATTTAACTGTAACTTGAATTTAGTTTGGTAAACAGCTGAAATAACAAAACTTATGTCAGTGTCCAAATATTTCCAGACCTTACGATAGATATGCCTGAAACTTTGTTCATTTTTTGTACCTAGTCTGAAATTGTCTGGCATATATGCTGCTAATATTAACCTAAACTAGCATCAAGTTAATTCATTATTTAGATTAATGGAGAAATTGTTGAAGTTGTAGTATTTATTTCGAATATGGTTGGTAATCACACTGGGGTTTCTACTAAACGTAGACATATTTGCATGTTCCTTAGTTTGTCTCTTTCTTTCTGTTAAAAGAGGAAGACATGGGAGGTGGTGCTATGGAAAAAATAATTTTGACAACTTCTGCAAAAATCTTGTATCGGACATCAGGCAAGCAAAAATGCATTAGGTGCATTCTTGCACATTTAGTGCAAGGAATATCCCTTTCCATTTCAAACACTTTATTGATTCACTTATTTTTATGTAGTTATATGTTTTACAGCACTAAAGCCACAAATCCGCAAATTATGTTTATATTTGAAAACATTTTTAAAATAATTTTCTTAAGCTTTATTTTCAATTCTTTACCTATACAATGTATAGACTATGCTCTTCAGTTGTCTTTGACATTGATTGCCCGTTTTTTTTCTCTTAGATATTCTTGTAGCTATCAATGTATTGTTCACACTTTCAGCGCCTACAAGGTTAAAACATTCCATTGATTGTAACTCTCTTAACAAAAGACACAGATGATTGATTTTTTTTGGTCATTTATCAGTCTATGCAGTCTTTATAAATGGTCTGCGAAATCTGAAACATACGCCGCAGAGTTACATCAATAAGTTCATTGTTTTAAGAAGTATAAAGACAGCAATCATGTCCCTTGCTGCTCATATTTATTGAGCCAGATCTAAACTGATTGGTAATATCATTGCGGTGCCACCTGCAGGGTCATACAATTATGCTGTCTTGGTTAGATGTCCTGACCCAATCTCCAAGTGGAATCGTAGCATGACTATTAGATCACCGTCACTGCTTTAGGTTATTACGTTATAATTTCATAGGGAGATGCCAGATTTGAATATAGGAATGGGTATACGTATATACCAAAAAACAGAACTTAATGTTGAAATGATAAGTCCCACCAAAAAACAAAAAAGAATGAGTGAAGCGCTTGTAAATTAAACTTATCCCTTAATTGTGCTGGGGTTTCAAGGTGTATGAAAGAAAGACAAAACACATAAAAACTGCAATAAAGTGTGAATATAAATTTAAACTGTGAGTGGTGAGCGATGAGAACTCACATTTGCTAGAGCCTTTTGTGGATATAAACTCTATGGATTACCATGGCAACTCTCCGCACAACATGTTGGAGAGAGAAGTGGCTGGAAGCAGAAGATCATGTTTGCTGAGCTTCTCTTCACTATACATGTAGCTGGCAGCCTGAACGATGCCACCGAACCACCAGTAATAAATCAATAATAAATAAATAAAAAAAATTAAATCCACTTTACAAACACACACACTGCATCCACTACACACAATGCATCCACTATACAAGAACACACTTTATCCAATTCACACATATCATCTGCTAAACAAACACACTGCATCCACCATAAGCACATCATCCATTACACACACACTGCTTCCACTACACAAACACACAATGTATTATCTATATACACTCCATCCAATACACACTCTGCATTCACTACACACAGACACATGCACACTGTGCAT
Organism: Pelobates fuscus; assembly: GCF_036172605.1. NCBI lineage: Eukaryota > Metazoa > Chordata > Amphibia > Anura > Pelobatidae > Pelobates > Pelobates fuscus. Next base: position 133,512,832 of record NC_086318.1, on the reverse strand, counting down.
TAACTACACACATGTGCTGCATCCACTACACACTCCATCCACTATACATGCACTACACAAACCACATCTACTTTACACACACTGCATTCACTACACACACACGCAATCTGCATCCATTTTACACACACACTGCATCCTTGTGGGTGGACTTAGGGTGGGCCCTGTGGGAAGAATCACAGGCAGTCTGGTCAGATCACATATAAGAGCTCAATTTGCTAGCCATGATAGAAAGGTGTCAGAACACACAGTGCATCGCAGTTTGCTGCGTGATGACCTCTGTCCACTGTCAAAAGCACTTTTAATGGGGACGTGAGCATCAGAACTGGATTATGGAGCAATGGAAGAAGGCTGCCTGGTCTGATGAATCACTTTTAGATCAGGTGTATGGCAGAGTACATGAGCATAATTTACCTGGGGAAGAGATGGCAGCAGAAAGCACTTCGGGAAATGGAAGGCTGGTGGAGGCAGTGATGGGTTTTGAACAATGCTCTGCTGGGAAACCTTGGGTTCTGGCTTTCATGTGGATGTTACTTTGACACGTACCATCTACCAAGAGATTGTTGCAGACCACGTACACCTCTTCATGGTAATGGTGTTCTCTGACGGCAGTGGCCTCTTTAAGCAGGATAATGCACCCTGCCACACTGAAAAAAATGTTCAGGAATGGTTTGAGGAACATGACAAAGAGTTCAAGATGTTGCCTTGGCCTTCAAATTCCCCAGAACTTGATTTGATTGAGCATCTGTGGGATGTGCTGGAACAAATCCAATTGTATCTTGGTGACAGATACCACAGGGGGTTTGTGGTAGAGGTTGTTCAGAGGTTTGGTGGAATCCTTGCCTCAACGTACCAGAGCGGTTTTGGCAGCACCAGGGAGACCTACACTATATTAGGCAGGTGGTTTTAATTTTGTGGCTGATCAGTGTATATTTTCTCATTAGGTGGATATTATAATCATCAGACACGATGAGTAGAATTGCTACCTAAGCTGGCAGCCTACTGGCAGCTCTATTCACAGTTTGTGAATGACGATCAGAGTAAGCTCTTTGTGTAGGTGGGGACTTGTATCATGAGCATTCCTTTACTTCTGTGATATCTGGGCTTACAGCTACAGTGAATTCTGCAAAACACAGTAGGTAACCATAATTAAACTATTGTGATTTTCCAATTTAGAAATTGTATTTCGTGCTGTAAGAGCAGAATACATGGAGTAACAAAATATCAGACAACCAGGTAATCCCAGAACTGGCATGGCAGCATTGACCTCAATGTAAATTCTGCATAGTGGACAGGCTAAGGGGACCTGCTTAGTATTTAATTTACGTCACTGCAGGAAAAGTAAAATTTTATAGTAGCCAAAGAAGTGGAGAAGGTTGGCTTTCCTGCCATAAGACTCCCTGGACATTTTCTGTAGTCCTTCATGGTTGAGAGAAATGTTTCTTTGTAAATGGGTTCTGTTCATTATAAAGATGTGTTATTATATGACAGGCTGAGTGGAATGACAAGCCAAGGATTATTGTGCCTTTTATGGGAAATGGTAACCTTGATAACATGAATAAACTATGAGTGAGTAGAAATCATGTCTCAGTTCTTGGTTTGTTACATCATTCACAACAGTACTAGATGATGATTCTCATTTAAAAGGTTGACAATGGTTGTTTATTTAAAAATATTCCCAGTAAATACGCCTGATGTACAGGTGGTCTTCGTTGTGCAACCTACCTGCTTTACGATGGCTCGCACGTACGACCAGCTCTCTCGTGGGTGGTAAGTGCGAACCGTCGTCGGAATTAGAGGGATTCCCTGCTCTGCTGCGTTTTTCTATGTTCGGGGAAATGTCCCTGAACACAGACAGGTGCACCAGAGCAGGGAGTCCATTAAATGTATGTTCGGGGAAGTTTCCCCGAACATAGATTAGAGGGATTCCTGCTCTGTTTCATTTGTCTATGTTCAGGGACATTTCCCTGAACATAGAAGAACGCAGCGACCAGGGAATCCTTTAAGTCCTCACTTACCAACCAATTCGTTCTACGACTGGGTTGTAGGAACGGAACCTGGTCGGTAAGTGAGGAGTGTCTGTATTTGGAACCAAATATGATGAAAGTATTTGGAACCTTGCACCTCTAGTCCGACACAATTGATGGAAAATTTAAATAGAGAAAACAAAATTACAAAACTAGCATGCCACAAATACCATTATTCTCTGATTTTGTATTTCTTTTATGTTCCAGAATATGTTCAAAAAAGCTTCACTTGTAAGCATTTATGTTTGAAAAGAATTAGTCAGGGGTTTTAGAGGTATAAAACTATTTAATGAATAGTTACCTGAAATACAATGTATTATTGTGTATTGTATAATAATGTGGACAATATCACTGTTTTTCAAATAGTTGGCTTTTTTTTGTTTATAGCATTTTTTTTATGCACTTGTTTTACTTTGTGTACTCAACTGCTGAACAATTTGGCAATAAGTTTAAACATGAATAGAAAATTTAAACATGGATTAAAAACAGTTAAGGGTCTGGTCTAACTAAAAGTAAGACATATGTAACATAACAGAAAAACAATGCCTGCAGAGCCTTCTTCTATCAATTGAGGGTCCTCTCCTGCAAAGTAATTGGATGGATCTACGTCCAACCTTCCAGTCTTTTAGATCAGCTGCTCTGAATTCAAAGTGAATTTCAAATTTAAGGCCACTTTAATTCTCACGTTAATGGTTAATCTTATGTATATGTTCTTCATTCTACAGGTCCCAGCTGATCATTACTGACTCTTGCATTATTATTACATGATGGAAGAGAAGGGAGCCAATCCCAGTTTATCATGGGTTCTGAAGTCTCAAACAGGGATTTTATTTTCTTTCTTTCTTTTTTTAATATAATTTAAATGCTGGTTGCATCTCTTTTTTTATTTCAATATACAGCTAGGGAGCTAAATCAGTCAATGAATGGGTATATTCAGGGTAAATTTTGATTTTTTTTTTGTTTCTGAAAACATGCTGTTTGAGATACTTTGTAGTAGTTGAGATGCCAGGAGTGCTTATTGTAAGTTGTCAAACTGCTTTAGAATGGTTTGATTTCTTACCTGAGGCCCATTGGGCAATATCTCCACTATTGACTACAGAGAGCTTCAGGTTCCTAAACAGAGCTCAGTTGTGCTGAGCAGAGCTGAGTATGGCTGAGCAGGGCTCAGTAGAGCTAGGCAGGGCTAGCTTATTCGGGAAGAGTGTCAGACGATTGCTCTCAGTCAATGAGCTAAGCTCTGCACTGCTGAGTGAAAGTGGTAGTAGTGGAAGCGAGCAGTGCCTGTCGGACCACAAGCAAGAAGACAAACTGTTCTGTAACAGCTTGACGGCTTACTGGGGAGCGGGGGTGCCATGGCATTCCTGGAACAATAACCGCTAAATCAGATGTAGTAGTTATAATGCAAGGAGTGTTCTTTTAAATGAATTGCTATACTTTGTACAGAATTTGGACATTTTAAGGCATAGTACAGATCAATACAGGTATAAAAATTCACAATTTTGTAAAGGAATTTTTTTTTTTTTTTAACAAATTCTGCCTCACTAATACTTCAACAAACAAGTTTAAGTAAAATGTATATACAAACACAAATAAATAATACATGTTTTAAACTAGCATTCATATACTGTATACTAAGATCTATAAATCCAAAGTGCAAAAAATAAGTTCAGTTATACACATAAAACATGTTCAATTAAGGATATCAGTGCAGAAATTAATATAAATAAATACATCAAATTACCCAAAAAAACTCAAATTCAACGTTGAACCAAATAGAAGTATTTTTCTGTGATTTTAGTTGAAATTAATTCTGCCAACATAACAAAAATAAATGTTTTATATATAAATATATCAAACTGTTGATATATGGAGCCATGAACTATTCTTGCATTATGTGCATCTTTGAAAAATGTATTAGCTACAATTTGCCAGTTCAGCAGATCAAGTATATTCATGTGCCTGATAATCATTTATTTGTTCAACCCTTACTTCTCCCGTGGCATTTATAAATTATTGTTTAATTATCCTGGAAAGTGGCAATTGTCAAGCAAATCGCTGATAGGCTTAAGCTTCTCCCCAGGCTATACACGATAGTGAGGTATTTAGGAATGGCCTGATTCAGTCAGAAATTGCCCTTTTCGTTCCTTTTGTCACTTATTGCCAACACATTGTATGAACTGGCACTCTTTTCATAATGCAACTGGTTTGAAGTCAGTTCAGACCGGAGGACTAAAAGTGGATGACTACATTACTATCTGCAAAACTAATACACTTTTCTTATTAAAGAGAAGAATATAATAACAGGTAAAATTAGTGTTTGGTTTCTTTGAAGCAGAAAGACCTATCGTTTTTAAGGTCTTAGTGCTGCAAGGTAAGGTTTTAGTCATATTCAAAGGTATCTACAATATCAAAACTAAAACCCCTAGCAAGACATTAAAACCCTTTAAGTCTGTGTCATATTGCGTATGTTACAATATTAATTACATTTGCCTAATTGTGGTCCTCAGGAGGTTAAATTAAACTACTATTTCTGGATAGAAATTTTGTATTTAGCTACCACACGGTTGAGATAAGTAGAAACAGACTTGCATCTATTGTTAAAGATAATTTTTATCTCTATTCTTTTTAATACAATCCCACGTGCCTTGGCATCGTATGCTAATTAGTCACAAGCAGAGGATCATGGGTGGGTAGGAGATTTGCATAGTTATAACTTGATGAAACGCTAATAAAAAAAACAGCTTATTTTCAAATAACTGACTTAAAATAATCGATTTCATCATACCATCCACAGGCAAAAGTCAGTTAATTCTGTATCTTTCTTGCGGGAGATGAAATAATGCTTTACAGAGTGTTCTGTCCAAGAATCAAGGGGTTAATGACCCAATCTCACAAGCCTGTTAGAACTTTGTTGCTTTATTTCAACATCCACAGACCACACACAAATATGTCCCCAACAATTAAATGATGCTCCCGAAAGAAAATCAATATAGAGGTATTACTGCCTGTTTCACCTATGACAATTACTGCCATTGTATGAATAGACTCGCAGAGTGCACCTCCTGTTCTTCTGTAATTGTTTTTTATTCTTATATCAGAGATGAGCTTGCCAGATGTATTTGTTCGACAACCACAGCTCCTAAAAGAAGATACACTACATAACTCTCACAATCTGCTATCTCAAGGCCAACAGCTTGAATTTTCATGTTGCTCTTTAATAAAATTAGAACAAAAAGGTTGTCCTTGGGATTATTGCTATTCCTCTTTTCCACGTTATTTAACATTTATTTAAAATATATATATTTTATTTTCAATAAACTTTCAAGAGGAGTGGAAATGAAAAGTGAATGATAGAAACATATAAATTATATGGAACAATGTGAAAACATAATTTGCAGTAATTTATGAAGTAGAATAATAGTAAACTTTTTTAGGAATCTAGCATGTGCTTTGGATCATTCCTATCTATCAATCTCTCTGATAGGGCCACACTCCAATCTCACGTTCCAGTTCTGCTACTTCCCAAGCTTGTTTGTTTGCCCTATTGTGTTTTTATACCCCACCTGGTCTAAATTGGAAGGCGGGGTTCTCATCAATCTATGGTTCCTGTAACATTTTGCAATTGTCTCATTTATGGTTAAATTTCCCATTTTATAATATTGTAACGTGCTGTGAATTAGGTTGGCATTACATAAATGTCAATAATAGTACGTCTAATAAAAATGAGAAACACCCCAGCACTCGGCAAATCGTGGTTTCATTCAGTCATCTCAAAAGGGCAACATTTTGACACGGCAAGTTTCTTTCTCACATTTTTTCAATAATAATGCCAATGTGTAATGCATAACAAGAGTACATATTGTGATGCACATATGTATCAGCAGATTAATGCTCGCAATTTTCAATCTATCAACTACTGCAACAGATTATACATTATTAGCAAAAAATCCAGTTCAGCATGTGGCTGTGGAAGTAGTAAAAAATATTAAATCTTAATATAAACAAAATATAACTTATTATATATAATTATTATATTAATAATTTAATTAAAATATACTGTTGTCTTTTTATATGCACCATGTTTTGGAAAAATATCAAAATTTTAATTCAATTTATTTTAAGAAATACTTTTTTTTGGCATATTTTTAAACAGCTCTAAAATCTTGGACTTTATTAAATGTTCTAATGTTTGCAATTTGTACAGAAACGCGAAGATAGGTTAGTATTGAGCTATATGGGAAAGGAGGTGAAATAGCTCAGGAGTAATAAAGAAGACTCAGCTTCAGGGCCTGTTATTGAAACAATGAGTTAAATAGAAGTTTAGAAAGTGTTGGTATAACCATTCAGTGGTGCCGTGTTTGGGGTCATTACAGAAAAAATACAGGGAGTCATAAAGGTGTTATGGGCAAATGCAAATATTACAAGTTTTAGAATGAAATGTTGTATTTCTTAAACTGTGTACTTTGTCTTTAAGAGATATTGCAAACTGACAAGGTGTTAGAAATGGAACATATTGGTTTTCATAACTGTTTCTTTAAGCAATAACCTCTTACCTACCTTCATTGCATAATATGTTTACGCCATTTTGTCCCAGACGAATTACAATAACAATAATGCATAAACAAGCTTCAAGCCTATCCTATGACTATTTCAGTACACAATATACTGTGGTAACCCTAAGTAGATAAAGATGTTCAGACTGTAAGATGCCATCTTGAACTAAGTCAGGAAAATTTCCATGACGTATACACCTTTTAGTTATGAACTTGTATTTTTGCCAAGGTAAGGGAGGTCCTAAAATGAATAAAGTAAAAGAACTGTTACTTTTTCATATATGAACTACAGTGACCCTAAAATGAAGACACCTAAGGTATAAATAGATGTACCTTTAAGATAATACAAACAGAGGAGAGACTTGGAGACTTGAAAACAGACACTTATTTGCGCGAACACCGCTGAGCCGCAAGCCTCCTTACCTCTGCATTCGGTAGTGGAACCGACTGACGGTTCATTCGGTAGTTTAACCGTATGAACAGCATCACCCCAGATAGCCATGCCATGGAGCCTATTCGTGTAACGAAAGACTATGGGAAAGACTTTGGCTCAATGGCGATTAAAACAGGTGTGAGGAAGGCTGAACTTGATGGACGCAAGTCTCTTTTCAGCTATCTAACTATGTAACTATGTAACTATGTAACTGTATGTTTGTGATCTGAGCGCCATTCGGTAGTAATGTGCGCTCAGATCGAAGCTATCTGGGGATATGTAGAATGTGTGTGTTTTATATAATAGATGAAACCGTATGTAATTTTATGTCTTTTTACTAACATGTGTGTAATGGAGTTTTGCCTCTGTCCTTGGAGATAATTTAATTACTTCCCAATTATCTCCAGGTCAGAGAGGAGGGATTGTGATGCATTGTGGGATTGTTGAAATGTGTAAGTCTGTGATTGGTCAATGACAAATAACAGTTCCCAATAGTAAGCTTAGTACTAATGAGTAAGTAACTCTGACACCTTGGTGGGGTCCCCTTAACCTTCACCAACAATCAAATATATAAACAAAAAATTAAGGTGGAGTATCTTACATGTACTACTTCGGTAGTTCTTTACATAGGTACACTTCTATGGTTATTCAAAGATGGAGCTCTTTTAGATTGGGCTCAGATATTTCGCCTTGTGGGATATAAAGGGTCCCACTCCCTCCTTTATATGTCAGGATCTTTCCGAGGGGTGATCACAGGCATACAGATGGTAGGTAATATAGTGCTTTATTGCTTAAAAATGCACACAAAAAAAGAAAAAAACAGTGATAAAAAATTCCTTATTAAAATAATAAAAAGACCTTACAATCTTTGTTTAGCAGTCTCTAGACAATAGTTCTAGTTGCTAAACACGTTTCGCCCCTTCAAGGGGCTTCCTCAGTTGCTTATCCTCTTCCTAGGCGTCCTTTTAAACGTTGATTTTTGACGCTTTTTCCCCCCTCTCCTCCTCCTTCGGTTTGGGTATTGGGGGACTTCCGGTTTACGGTTTATGCGTTCCACTCTTGGAACGCATAAGTATTATGCGTTGGCTTCCTGTTAACATCTTCCGACCTCTTCCTTTTCGGTTCATCTATGCATTCCACGATTGGAACGCATTTGTATTTACTTCCTGAAATCACTCTCAAGACGTTCTTAGTGTGTATTAGATACGATCCTAATATATGTGAAAACCTGTTCGTTGTCCATTGTGCAGACATTTTTGCTCACATATATAAAAGGGGAAGAGAAAGGAAAAAAAGGAAGGAGCCTGCATCAGGAGCATATATGTAATACATATGCAGCAATTAGTTATTTCAAATTTGCAGATTCATATCTTAAATCTTTAAAATTACATTAATACAATTCTACTCGAAAAGTAATTTCGATTTTCCTTTTATTTAAAACCTGTATTGGGAACATGTATGTAATATTTACCTAATATGCATTATGTAGTTACAAATACAAATATGTAAATCTATAGCATCGATCTTTAAAATTACATACGTACAATTAAACCTAATAAAAAATAAATAACATGACATGAAACAGTTAAAAGTGGCACACCTCAAAATCCACATTAAGACCGTGTGGGGATAATGTGTTAAAGTCCAATATATATTTCATTTCTTCTCTACCTAGTTTTCGTATATAGTCTCCACCCCTCCAGTCTCTTTTGACTTCTTTAATGGCCCAGAAAAAAAGGTTCCCTGGATCCTGATTGTGAACCTCTTTAAAATGTAGCGAAACACTGTGGGTTTCCAACCCATTTTTAATATTTCGGATGTGTTCCGCTACTCTTGTTTTTAGGGGCCTGATAGTCCTACCTATATATAATAGATTACATGGACATTTTAAAATATATATAACTCCTTTTGTATGGCAGGTTAGATGATCCTTTATACGGTAGGGTTTCTTTATTATGTGCCCTATATCCATTAGGTGTCATTTCCTACTATTGGTTGTTCTACAGGGGAGACACATTCCACAGCCAAAAAAGCCTTTTAAATTCTGTAGAAAGTGGCTAGTTTTTTTTTGGACTAATGCAGCTTTTAACTAAAATGTTTTTAAAACATTTTGCACCTCTATATATAATTTTGGGTTCAGACTGCAGGACTTTATTTAGGATAGGGTCATCTTGTAATAAGTGCCAGTATTTTTAAATAATTTTCTTTATTTGTCTTTTTCGTCCATTATAATTGCAAATGAAGGAAATATCACTGGCATTTCTTTGTTCTCTTTTTGGTTTATATTCAATGAGTTCCTTTCTCGGTATATTTCTTATTTCCTCAAAGTTTTTTTCTAAGGCCTCTCTGTTGTACCCCTTTTCTATAAATTGTTGTTTAATATAATTAGCCTGTTCCATATAGTCCGAATGCTTTTTACAATTTCTCCGGATCCTCAAGAATTGTCCTCTTGGTGCATTACTCCGGATCCTCAAGAATTGTCCTCTTGGTGCATTATTCCGGATCCTCAAGAATTGTCCTCTTGGTGCATTAATACCGAAACCGAAGGAGGAGGAGAGGGGGAAAAAAGCGGCAAAAATCAATGTTTAAAAGGACAAGAGGACGCCTAGGAAGAGGATAAGCAACTGAGGAAGCCCCTTGAAGGGGCGAAACGCGTTTTGCAACTAGGAATATTGTCTAGAGACTACTCAACAAAGATTTTAAGGTCTTTTTATTATTTTAATAAGGAATTTTTTTATCAGTTTTTTCTTTTTGTGTGTGCATTTTTAAGCAATAAAGCACTTTATTACCTACCATCTGTATGCCTGTGATCACCCCTCGGAAAGATCCTGACATATAAAGGAGGGAGTGGGACCCTCTATATCCCACAAGGTGAAATATCTGAGCCCAATCTAAAAGGGCTCCATCTTTGAATAACCATAGAAGTGTACCTATGTAAAGAACTACCGAAGTAGTACATGTAAGATACTCCACCTTAATTTTTTGTTTATATATGTGAATGGTCAATGTCCAATATGTTTCCCAGTCTTCCATCTGGTCCCCTAGGGGAGTGTCCAACAGGTGGGAGACCTGCATAAAAGCCGGGCAGTTAGCCCCAGTAAACCAGTTCTGCTTGACCCTCAAAACGAAGTGTTGTCTCGTTATTGGGGGAATTGGATTGTATGCTGATTGCCAGGAATGTGAGCTGATTGTATTCTTTTCCTGTTCGGCTGTTTCCCGGGTTTGTGTGTATCCTGTTCGGGAGTTGGAGGATTCGTGTAGTTTGCAGTTCAGGATATTGGTGCTTACAGTAGCTGCCTGTGCATCTGGAAAGGGGAATATCGCCTAAACGGTTTTTAACCTCTTGTGTGCAAAACGGTCCGTTACACTGCAGATGGCTGACATAGATGATTAATATCCCTGCCACTGATCCACAGTTTGCACATAGATTACTGAGTAATGTGGATGTGGTGGACATTAACTGGGTTAGGATGTGGCTGTGGGGGTATTGACAGGGGACATACAGTGGGGGAATGTGGTTGTAGGCATACTAATGAGGAGAATATGGACTTTGGGAATAGGTTGAGAAAATATGGCAATTGAAGGAAGAAGTGGAGTGTGACAATACTTTCTATCAACTGTCAGATGATATTTAATGGAATTAAGTGAAATATCAAATGAAGGAAGGAACCTGGGAAAGTGAGAGTTAAAATGGGGGCAAAGAAAACCTTTCTTAGTCATCATATAATGAGCATGATAGGTGTTTTAAGTGGGTGTGTCCACTAAGGTCCACTTTATTTTATCACGATACCAGCAGATACATTTCTTCCAAAGAATGGGCGTCATCAACCCGTAGCAAAATCGTCAATGAATTGCAATAAATAGTTGTGTAAGAACATGTGACCAAGAGAAGGGATTTTGTTACATATGCTCACGATTAGTGTATACTTCATAGCAACTGCAAAAAACTAAAATAAACATTGTTGCATAGTAGCAAGGTCCAAAACACAACCCAATATACATATATGTCTGTCAGAAAACACAATGTCTTTAGCCATGCCTTTAGAATAACATTTAGCTTCTAGTAAAATACTACATAAGATTTATGGACTATGTGTGTCATTGTTTTTATATCCCATAAACTGTTGTTCCAAAAAGGTTCATAAAAGGTGCTACAGATGCAACCAAATACACCCATAGCAGTAGTAATTTTTCTTCGCAAAAAGCTGTGAAGTATTTTTTTAACAGAGATGGGCAATTCTGCAGTGGTTGCTTACCCAGAGAACACATGCTGTACAAGTGAATGTATGAACAAGGGGAAATATAACCTCTTCCAGTGGTAATTATTAGCGAGGGGGTGGGCTTATACCTTCAGTGATTTATAAATCACGGCATTTACAGGTAACTAGGAAAGGGTAGATAAGACTAAGGGACCTTCTGTCACCACAACAAGATTATATACTATTGTATGGAATACAAAAATACAATAGACATCAGAAAACATGGCGAAGATGATGGAGAAAAAGTTTTAAAACTAGGCAGGGCTATCACAAAAAATGTACAAACCTTTTCTTCAGACATTTGATTGTACATTCCTTTCACACAGAATCCCACAACACATTAATTCCCATCTTCCTAGTCTTACAACAGCAAACTTATCCAGCCACGTAAATTAGACAAAGGACTTCAATGTTAATACATGGAACAAAAAATAATAACTTAAACTTAAATTAATCATTGTAATTTTTGAACCACTAAATGAAAGGTAATTATGGAAGTACTTAGTAGTATTTAGTACTTTTTCGGCGTAGTAGCTTGTAATATGAAATCTGACATTTCCACAAATATTGGGTGTTTGCAGGCTGTGATCTTGACTAGTTATAATTCCCGGGTAACCAGAAAGAACAATACATCTTTATATATATCAAGAAACATCTTTATAGACAGTTCAAAACATGTTAGATAACGTTAGGGGTGAAGTGTAGACTTCAAGAACCTTAAAGAGTTAGAACAAGGACTAGTTTGGCGCTATACAAAACATTCTCCTTCATCTTGTTGTAGAGGACTGAAGAACACATATTCACTTTGATACATCGTGATGATTGATTCTGCCACAAAAACAGGCTACTTAAGTGCACAGAGATCTCTGCTGTTTTTTTGTGTTGTACAAAAGAATTGCTTCTTCAAAAAGTGAAAACATGAAACAAAATAACATTAGCATTCCTCCTGTCTCCAACACCCAGCATGGATGAAACAGTCAAAAGCATACAAGGAAAGTACTCTCATTATACAATAGAAACTATTAACCTATGATAGCTATACATCCAATCTGGAGAAATATGCTTTAATGTCATAAAATATCTATTACAAATGAAATTCAGGAGGAATTAGAACAAACAGCCCCAAGGGGCCTCATATCAAAGTCTTGCAGCTGAAAAAGCTGAAGAGAAAGAGATACGTTGAGTTTATAAGTTTATCAAAGGATTATGTTCTGAAGCCTAATATATATATATCTCTGTGTCTCACTTGTGATATTAACCCTTTAAGCACTCAGGAAGTATACAACGGATTGCTTGCCAAATGCTCAATACACATGGAGCACTGATTTTCATTACCTACTTTACTTAATTAATTTTGCAGATGGGAGGCTGACCCGCAGCGTTATCAAACGATTGATTGAAGAGGATTAACACAGTTAACACAAAGCAGAACTGCAGGCTGACATTACCAAAGCTGCTTCCTTTTTAATACATTGCAATGATTAAAAATAAAGTTGGCCCTAAAATTCCTTAATTTGTGCAAATCTTCAACTTTTCCAATGAACTGAAATTGGATGAATCTTCCGCGTTTCCTCGTTGTTTTCAATGGGAGCGCTAAGAATATCCCATAAACCTCTGCTCAACTATGAAGGTGCCTGCGTGGACAGGGGATGTATATGAATTGAATGCAGACTGTTAAAGCAATATGCAACAAAATTCAAGTAATATGAAGAGTGAAGGTAATTGCACCATTATCTGCTAATGGAATTTTAAGTTTAACATTTAAACAAAATGAACTTAAAGAATGTAAGAGTAATGCTCCCTTCTTCGTCTTAGCTAAGGTTAATACTAGAGCCATGTTAATGACAAATTGTCACTTTTTAAATTTATTGAGTATACAATGAAATGGTTCACATATTTAGAAAGTAGCAAAATACATGCATGTAACATTTTTAAATTGACAACTTTAAGCACTTAGTATGCCTTGGCAGAAAGTGGAGCAAATTCTGCAGGTTTTACCTTCAAAAATTATTTATAAGAAAAATGGACAATTTACACAATAATTATTAGCTGTGGCCCTAGGTGTTTGTTATTGTTCCCACCTCACCCAGTTCACACAGCCCAATTATGATATGTACACGCAGTCTCACAGCAGTATAGTTCCTACTGAACCGTATACAGAGTATGTGCATATGCATACCTGGACAGTTTTGTCATATCAATAGCTGCAGAGCAGATAAATCGTAGGAAAATCATGAGCAAGCCTACTTACATAAATGTACTATGTAATACTCATTGTTTGGCACCAGATCTGAATACGAAAAAGTGAGCCAGTTAAAGTGAGAGGCACACAGGAATATGGTAATATTCTAAAATGAAGAAAATCAGGCAAACGGTAGATATATCATTATGCATTCTTGCAGAGTTAAAAAAAATAATTAGAACTATGATATATATACAGCCATAGGAAAAAGAAAAGAGAGTACACCCCCTTTGAAATCTAAGGTTTTACGTATCAGGACATAATCATCTGTTCCTTAACAGGTCTTAAAATTAGGCAAATACATCCTCAGATGAACAACAACACATGCCATATTACACCGTGTCATGATAAATTTAACAAAAACAAATCCAAAATGGAGAAGCCATGTTTGGAAAAACGTAGTACACCTTATGAATTAATAGCTTGTAAAACCACCATTTTGCAGCAATAACTTGAAGTAATAATGTTCTGTATGACTTTATCAGACTCTCACATTATTGTGGAGGAATTTCGACTCACTCTTCTTTACAACACCGCTTGAGTTTATTAAGGTTTGCTGCCATTTGTTTATGCACAGCTTTCTTAAGGTCCTGCCACATCATTTCAATCATTTTGAGGTCTGGATTTTGACTGGGCCATTGCAACACCTTGGTTCTTCTTTTTCAGCCATTCTGTTGTAGATTTGCTGGTGTACTTGTGATCATTGTCCTGTAGCGTGACCCAATTTCGGCCAAGCTTTAGCTGCTGTACAGATGGCCTCACATCTGACTCTAGCATACTTTGGTATAGAAGGAAGTTCTTGGTTGACTCAGTGACGGCAGGTTCATAGATCCCGTGGCTGTAAAACAAGTGCAAATTATCACCTCTCCACCATCGTGCTTGACAGTTGGCATGATTGTTGTTTGTGCTGATATGCTGTGTTTGTTTTTTGTCAAACGTGGCACTATGCATTATGATCAAACATCTCCACTTTGGTCTCATCTGCCCAAAGGACATTGTCCCAGAAGTCTTGTGGTTTGTTCAGATGCAACTTTGCAAACCTAAGCACTAAGCAGTGCTGCCTTGTTCTTTTTAGAGAGAAGACCCTCTAAACAATATTCGAATATATAATTATAAGAAATACATATATTTATATATACAATAGATATTGTAATGAACCCAAGGTACACCAAGGTTGGCACATAAACGTTTATTCATGCATTGAAGAAATACATCAAGCAACTTTGACAGAAAAAAAGTGCATAGAACAGTGCATACCAAATCAATAGTACCAGTACCACAATAGTAGTAAAGTGCTAATTACATACACCCATAAAAAGGTATACTGACCAAGAGCAGGAGAAATGAAAACCCCAACGTTTCGGCTCTTAAGCTTCCCCCCAGAGAAACAAACCATACTTGTTCAGTCTTTTTCTAATAACACTGTAATGAACTGTAACATTTAAAATGCTGAGGCCTGTGGAGTCTGAGATGTAACTCTTGGGTTTTTAGCAATTTCTCTGAACATTGCATGGTCTTACCTTGCTGGAATGTCCACTCCTAGGAAAATTGGCAACTGTTTTCCATATTTGAATAATCTTTCTCACTGTAGAAAAATGGACTTTAAATGGTTTGGAAATGCCTTATAATCCTTCTCAGCAGTGGCGTACACACAATCCATAGGGCCCCTGTGCAAAACTGATCCATGGGCTCCCCCACCCCGACAGACACACACACAGACACATAAATACAGACACACAGAAACACATACATACACACAGAGACATTTACATACAAACAGACACATACATACAGACACATACATACATAGAGACATACTCACACGTACATACACACAGACACATACATACAGACAGACACATACATACAGAGACACATACATATACATATGCACAGACACACACACAGACAGACAGACAGACAGACACACATACTGTAACGGATCACCTGGCACCCCGACTTGGTACCTCCGTTAATGGATGCTCCTAGTGCTTCCTGAGGACTCCAAGCACTCTGGCAGACACCACAATCACCGAATCCGAGAAACCTTTTAAATTCTCCCAAGCATATGAATGCTGTAGACCATTGAATAGGAACCATACGAATAGGCTTGTACTCCTAGCAGTCAACTGGAACAGCATGCAATAAATCCTTCCCCCAATAATGAGACGACACATCACTTTGAGGGTAAAACAGGAACTCTGGACTGGCTCATCCAGCCTGGCTTTTATTACACTAATCCACATACAGGCCACACCCAGGGGGAAGCATAAAATAACCAATCACATACATGGTTCAGCCCACACATTCCCTCCCCTCAGATAAACAGTTAAACCAATTATTACATACAATAAAGATACAGTTTTTACACACACACTGTAACTTTAAAACCATACATCCAATTTCAATAAAAGTTGCATATTCAGACTCAGCATACATCAAACATAAACACTTCCAAAAATCAGCCAAATCCCTCCAGTGGATCAAAAGTTAGCTGGAAGTCCTTTATGACCGACCGCAAGCACAATTTCCTGCCCAAAACAGTTCCATAGATTTGGGCTGTGCGGTCGGTCAATTTCATGCGAAAAAACGACTAAGTCCCATTTCGAACGGGACTTAGTCTCTGGAGCTGCAAGTTCCGTATGGAAGAAGGTAAGGGTCAGCGGTGTTCGGCAGAATGTGTAGCCGATTTTAGTTCCACAGAATCTTTAGCATACACCGCTGACCGCATTCGAATGACCAAAATGGCCGCCGCCACGTGTTCGGCTGCCGAATGGCGGCCACCCAGCGCTCGGCAATTAACCTGCAGTAACCTCACAGCCTGGGAGGTAAATTGCCTGCACACTTTAGCTTCTGGGTGGTCCGCCTGTGTGGTACTTGGTTCAGTAAGCCCTATTTACTGAACCAAGAAGGGGAGAGCCAGGAACAAGTCATTTTAAAGGTCTGGGGACATAGTCTTAAAGGGACATTGTTCACCAAAGTTACAAGATGTCCCCAGACGGTTCTTAAAGGGCCATACACACCCAATAAAAGTCCATACGTTTTCAGGGGCCATAGTCTTAAAGGGTATTGTTACCCAAAGTCTCAATATGTCCCCAGACAGTTCTTAAAGGGCCAGCAGCAGTACAATAAAATACCATTCACTGTGCTTAAAGGGCCAGTAGCCGTCATATAAAGTACAATATGCCCCAAATAACCCAGGGGCCATAGTCAGTAGGTAGGAGGCTAGCAAACAGGCTTCTACAGGGCCCAGTGGCGAGGTTGGTTTCGCCACACATACAAACAGACACACACATACATACAGACAGACACACACATACAAACAGACAGGCACACACATACAGACACATACATACAGAGACACATACATAAAGAGACACATGCATACACATACACATTTAGACACATACACACATACAGAGACACATACAAACATACATACATACAGAGACACATACATGCAGACACATACACACAGACAGGCAGAAAGACACATACACACATACAGACAGACACACAGACACGTGCATACACACACACACATACACACACACAAACAGACAGACACATACACACACAGACAGACAAAGACACATGCATACACACATACATACAGAGACACATACATACATACAGAGACACATACATACAGACACATATGTATATACAGAGACACAGACAGACAGACACATACACACAAACACACACACAGACACACACACAGACACATACATACATAGAGACAGACACAGAGACACATACATAAACACATACATACAGAGACACACACATAAATACAGACACACACACACAGACAGACAGACATACACATACAGACAGACACACAGACACATACATACACACACATACATACAGAGACAGACACAAACATCCACAGACAGACACACACATACACAGACAGACACACAAACACATACACACATACATACAAACAAAAACACACATATACAAAATGTTTAAGTCATCCTCCTGCTTCCTACATTTTAGGTGCAGGAGGGTGACTTTCCCTGGGGTCCAGTGGTGGCTCAGGCTGGTGGGAGTCAGAGTTACCACTCTGACTCCCTCTTCTTCCTCCCGCTTGGGCTCTCTCTGATAGCTGGGAGGAGTGACAGGCAGTCACTTCCTCCCAGCTGTGATGTCATCACAGGTGGCCCGGTCACGCTCTTGTAGCGCCGCAGTGCTGACCGGGGCCAGCTGGAGATTCATCTCCATCAGGTGGCCCTAACAGCATGGGTCACCCGATCGGCCCCTTGAACGTGCGGCCCAATGGTTTTCTGCACGGGGCTGCAACACCTGACGGCGGGCCCCCTGGAGTGATGCGACTCCTGCGACCGCGGTATGTACGCCACTGCTTCCCAGTTTCATGGACAGCAATAATTTTTTCTCTAAGATCATTGCTGATGTCTTTCTTCCTTGGTATTGTGTTAACACATACCTGAATGCTCCAGATCAGCAAACTGCTAAAACCATGGTGTACTTAGTTCTTCACTCATGGCTTCTCCATTTTGGCTTTATTTTTGTTAAATAAATAATGACTCCTCTCCTGCAACTGTCAAAAATTACCTACTAAGCCCTCAATTAATACTTTTCTAACAAATTACTTCATACCCCTACTTTTACCCTCTGTGTCACTATACCCCACTCCCTCTAGAATGTAAGTTCATGGAGCAGGGCCCTCCACCCCTCTGTTCCTGTACGTCCAGTTGTCTGGTTACAATTACATGTCTGTTAGTCCACCCATTGTACAGCGCTACAGAATTTGATGGCGCTATATAAATAATAAAATAATATGTCATGTGTAGATGTTCATCTGAGGTTGTATTTACCTAATTTTAAGACATGAACAGATGATTTTTATTATATCCTGTTATGTAAAAACATAGAATTCAAAGAGGCTGTACTCACTCTCCCCCCCCCCACCCCCCCTTCCCCTCCATAATTCTATATATAGAGAATTATGGTGAATTCTATGGTTTTAGATATCAGAATATATAAAATACCATATCCACCATAATTCTATCTATCTATCTATCTATCTATCTATCTATCTATATAATTATGGTGTGTGTGGGGGGGGGGGGGGGGAGGGGGGGAGGGGGGTACTGCCTACAGCCTCTTTGAATTCTATGGTTTTACATATCAGGATATAATAACAATCATCTGTGCATGTCTATATATTAAACAGAAAAGAAGATCTGGCACTCTTCCTCTAATGTAGCAATAATCCAATAGACCATGGTGCTGCACAGTGTGAGCAATATAGTAGATACGACTGAAGAGAGCACTCAAGGGATTTTCAAAATAAAGTTGTGTTGTTTAAGCGATCAACGTTTCGACCCAAAGGTCTTTATCAAGATGTGCATAAACATAAAAACAGTGTTTATATACGGCATAAGGCATAAAAGAGGTAATCACTTACCCAGTGCAGATGGGACCATACGTTACATCCAAGTTTTACCCAACCTCCTCGTATTGCCTTTAGTTGGAACAGAAATCTGAGAGACATTCTTGTTAAAAGTGACTACCCATATCAATATGAGACTAAGAAGACCCATATCAAAAAAGGTTGCTTCAAAAGTGCTAACTGCGTAACATGTGGACATATGCTTACAGGTTCTTCTTTTTCCCATCCTCATTCAGGGAAACAATATCTTATCCAGCATTACATAACCTGTCTAACTGACCATGTACTATACATGATATCCTGCCCGTGTGGCCTCTATTACATGGGGAAAACAGACCTCACCCTACGTGACAGAATACGTGGCCACCAATCAGGGATCATGACCACTTTCAGAGATGGCAAAACGGACAAACCAGTAGCCAAACATTTTTTGGAGGCACAACATCGCCTTCCAACACTCAAATTCATGGCCATCGACCACATCCCCCCTCTTTCTAGAGGAGGAGAAATATGCAAACTGCTGCTTCAATGGGAAACATACTGGATTAAGAGACTGGACACTTTGCACTTGAAGGACCTTAATGAATATGTCTCATTCAACTCTTTCTTAAGTACACATTAAATATCTGAATATGTCACTAATGACAATGTAATTATTATTTTTTTAACGACTCAGACAGTTTATATAGGGCATAAGGCATATATATATATACCTAATAGATGGAAAGTTTTTAATTTCTCGTTCATGAGAGTGGACAAGTCGCTACAAGGGAAAAAGATGGAGGAGAAATATCAGCATGTCTCCTGTGGCTTAAGAAGGATGTCTTATTCCCCACAATGAAATTAGAACTAGAAAATATTTGGGAAGTCAGATGTGGAAATGATATCCTGTCAGCCTTTCAATTCCAATAAGCAATGAAAATGCTATTCTTTCCTGGAAAGAAGCATAAAAATAAGGATGTGAAAATGTACTGAATGAATTACATTCAGGACACAATGGGGCATCAGATTTTGCTGAAGTATATTGCACGGCAGGACACTACTCCAAATGAAAACCATGTAAAAAAAAAGTATTTTTCTATATTTTACAAATTTTAATGGATAAAAGGAAAGCTAAAGCAGACATTGCAATACACTAACAGCAGTATATCTCAATTTCAAATGCGTATAGAACATTTTATTACCTGGCATTACTACAATATGGGGATGTTTTAATGAAGGAAAGCCTTGTACAATTACTTCTGTACTGTTGTGTATTGTTAGAGCGCTGAGAAAGGATCAAGCTCATTTGACAAGAAGAAAAATATCAACCTCGATACAATGGCATTCAGATATCATTATACTGTCACTGAAGTTCTTTAATCCAAAGTGAATTCAAATTGAATTTCAAATTCTAGGCCAAAGAAGCCAAACTGATCCATTATTTTAGCCTCAATTGTGACACTCACTTCTTTATTCATTTTAAAATTCCAATAACTCACATTAGTGAATAACCATGTTCAACAGTTAGAATTATACCATGTACCCACGGTATTGAAGAAACTACATAGATCAATTGTGAATGTATGGCTAATATTTATTTATTTATTTATTTTTTAAGAAAAGGCTTACATTACACATAGTTAAATTTATAGCTGCAATAAACAGGATAGGATTAACCCTTACCAAGTAAAACATTTTATACTGATGAAAAACACAAATGTTAAACACAAATCCAGTGCATACATTTATTATAGAAAACACCCAACATGGGACACAACTGGATTGTGTGTTTTATTATTGTCTCAGTTATGGGACACTTCATAATCAGCCTTCTTAGAAGTGTGTAGGCCTATTAGGCAACTTCATGAAGTAACTCTGTTTCCAAAACCTAGTGGAAAAACTCAGAGCCAAGTTGCCTTACAAATTGCTGCAAAGAGATGTTCGTTAAACCTCTCTGAAAATTTAATTTTATCAATATAGATATTTTTTTATAATGTGAATTTCTGCAACAAATTGCTCAGCCAAGAGGCCTTTTCCCAACGGAGAGATTTGGCACTTACCTATGCAGTGCATACTGAACAGTGATGATTGGTGAATGAAACAAAGGAGAGCCGTAACATGGGTTAATATATTTGGATAAAGATTTATAATGTTTATATAATATTCATGCTTTGAAAGGTTATGAACCATACCACCCATTGTACAGCGCTACGGAATTTGCTGGCACTATATAAATAATAAAATAATGATAATATGCACCTCTCCAGTGATATGAATCATTTACTAATTCGAATGTGTTGATATGTGTTCTTCTGACTTAAATACAATTATGACGTTTCTTCTGGGTATTATTAAAGGGACATGCCAGACCTCTAAAGCACTTTAGCTTGCTCAAGTGCTTTATGTGTGAAGAATGTGTCATGTTTTTATTTTTTTAAAAGTGCAGATTTCAATAGAAACTTGCCCTTTAACAAAAAAAAGGGCTTTGCCTGTCAATCAGGCAACTGGTTTTCTTAAAGGGACACTCCAGGCACCCAGACCACTTCTGCTCATTGGAGTGGTCTGGGTGCCAACTCCCACTACCCTTAACCCTGCAACCCTTAACCCTGTTTTTCATAAACTGCAATATTTACATTGCAGGGTTAACTCCACCTCTAGTGGCTGTCTATTAGACAGCCACTAGAGGTCACTTCCTTGTTTCTAGCACAGGTTCCCTGTGCTAGAGCGTCGCTGGACGTCCTCACGCTGTGTGAGGACCTCCAGCGTCGCTCAAAACCCCATAGGAAAGCATTGAAATGATTTTTCAATGCTTTCCTATGGGGAGACGTAATGCGCATGCGCGGCATCTCCTCGATTAGTCTCGCCCACCGGCCGACGTAATCACTAGGAGGAGCGTCGCGGAGGCGGAGACAGCAGCGAGGGACATCGCCGCTGTCCCAGGTAAGTGACTGAAGGGGTTTTCACCCCTTCAGTAACCGGGGATTGGTGGGTGGGAGGGAGAGGGACCCTCCAGTGCCAGAAAAACGGATCGTTTTTCTGGCACTGAAGTTTCCCTTTAATTCCTTTTTGGACAATTGCCCAGAGCACCTGCCTTGCAAAGACTTCTCATTGAGCTGGATTGTGAAATCTGTGATTGGACAGTCATAGAAATTGTGGGCGGGGTTATAAGGGGAAGACTTGCATAGACAGAAGGCAAGAAATCTGCAGCATTTGTGAGCTGTTTTTAGACATATTCCCAATAATAAACTGCATAACCAAATGCATGTGTGTTTCCTTTTATTGTACATCTACTAAACAGTGATTTCTTTTTTTATTTTGGTCAGCGGAGTGTCCCTTTAACCACTCACCTAATTCTGCATTATACACCTATTCTGGATTCTCAACATATCGTATAGTATATATATAGATAAGCTGCCCAGACAGACCCAGCAAAGAGCGTTAATACTGGACAGTCGGCCAGACTGCTGAAGAGGCAGGCACTCAGTTCGAATAGGTGATGGGAGACGTGCTGGCACCCGCGGCCACAGAGTAGCCATTACTCACAGACTCCATCTACTAGATGCCAGTGTCCAGTGTACACTGAAGGCCGCTACAGCCATCCCACTAGATAGAGCACTGCAATGGTGCAATGTGTGTGTGCATCAGCACAAAGCTACAGGGAGCTGTGCAGAATGTCATCTCAGCAGTAAACTGTGGGACCCCAAGTATCATGATTGTAATACAAATTAAATAACCGAGTGTGTGAATGTGGCTATATGTGTGCATAAATGTGTGTATATGAATGTGAAGTATCTTTTGATTAATGTGAATTTCATAAAAAGAGATGGGGCATGTGTGATGAGATTCGTGGATCATATGGTTGTATAGGAAATAAGTGCTCACTATCTGATACAATAGCTGCAGTTCACCAACAAGGAGTTCCCCCACCCTTGTGCAATATAGACCGAACCAAACACATTTTCCCCCTTTTTTCTTTGTTTCGGATCATATGGTTGTGATGTCACAACATGGAGGAGGTGGCAAATAATTTTTGTGCCCAGGGCGGCAACAATCCTTGCACCAGCCCTGAATGTACCAAGCAAATAAATCAATAGTGATGCACCGAACTGTTCGCTGGCGAATAGTTCCTGGCGAACATAGCGTGTTCGCGTTCGCCACGGCGGACGAACACATGCACGGTTCGATCCGCTCCCTATTCGTCCTCATTGACTAAACTTTGACCCTGTACCTCACAGTCAGCAGACACATTCCAGCCAATCAGCAGCAGACCCTCCCTTCCAGACCCTCCCACCTCCTGTACAGCATCCATTTTAGATTCATTCTGAAGCTGCATTCTTAGATAGAGGAGGGAAAGTGTAGCTGCTGCTCATTTGATAGGGAAATGTATAGCTAGGCTAGTGTATTCAGTGTCCACTACAGTCCTGAAGGACTCATCTGATCTCTGCTGTAAGGACAGCACCCCCAAAAAGCCCTTTTTAGGGCTAGAACATCAGTCTGCTTTTTTTTTTGTGTAATCTAATTGCAGTTGCCTGCCTGCCTGCCAGCTTCTGCGTCAGGCTCACAGTGGATACTGTGCCCACTTGCCCAGTGCCACCACTCATATCTGGTGTCACAATAGCTTGCATTTATAAACAAAAATGTTTTTTTCACTGTAATAGATTAATTAGCAGTTAGTTGTCTGCAACCGTCTGTGTGTCAGGCCAACAGCGTGTACTCTGCCAGTGTGCACAGTGCCACTCATATCTGGTGGCACAATAGCGTGCATTTAAAAACCCACAAACTTTTTTTCACTGTAATAGATTGAATAGCAGTTAGTTGTCTGCAAGCGTCTGTGTGTCAGGCTCACAGTGGATACTGTGCCCACTTGCCCAGTGCCACCACTCATATCTGGTGTCACAATAGCGTGCATTTAAAAACAAAAAACTTTTTTCACTGTTATAGATTGAATAGCAGTTAGTTGTCTGCAAGCGTCTGTGTGTCAGGCCAACAGCGTGTACTCTGCCAATCTCTGCCAGTGCACATTGCCACTAATATCTGGTGTCACAATAGCGTGCATTTAAAAACAAAAAACTTTTTTCACTGTTATAGATTGAATAGCAGTTAGTTGTCTTCAAGCGGGTGTGTCAGGCCTACAGCGTGTACTCTGCCAACCTCTGCCACTGCACAGTACCACTCATATCTGGTCTCACAGTAGCTTGCACGCATAGTACCACTCATCCAAAAAATAATGACAGGCAGAGGCAGGCTACCCCGCAGGGGCCATCGTGGTCGTGGTGCTGTGATTCCCTTTTGCCCTGGAATAATGCCCAGTTTTCAGAGGCCATGTACCCTGAACTTGAAAAGTTCTGAGGACATAGTTGACTGGCTAACACTGGACACCCAATCTTCTACAGCTTCCGCTCGGAACCTTGACGCACCATCCTCCTCCAGCTTAGCTTTGGGCACCTCTCAAGATACCACTCACCTGCCTGCCGCCACCACCAACACTAGCACCACAGCCGCTTCACTTGGTATGTCAGAGGAGGTTTTTACACATCCGTTTGAAGAAATGAGTGATGCGCAACCATTATTGCCAGAGGATGTATATAACAGGGATATGTCTCAGGCAGACAGCATTACACACATGGACGTACGGTGTGATGATGATGATGATGTTGTACCCGCTGCTGCTTCATTTGCTGAGTTGTCAGATACAAGTGAAGCGGTTGATGATGACGATGCGTCCATGGATGTCAGGTGGGTGCCCGCTCGGCAAGAAGAAGAACAGGGCGAAAGTTGAGATGGGGAGACAGAGAGAAGGAGGAGGAGGAGACGAGTTGGAAGCAGGGGGAGGTCATCGCAAGGAGCTAGTGGCACAATCAGACAGCATGCATCGGCACCCGGTGTCAGCCCGACAGCACGCCAATCAACGCATGCTGTGTCCACCACCAGAATGCCGTCATTGCAGAGCTCAGCAGTGTGGCATTTTTTTTGTGTGTCTGCCTCTGACAACAGCGATGCCATTTGCAACCTGTGCCAAAAGAAACTGAGTCGTGGGAAGTCCAACACCCACCTAGGTACAACTGCTTTGCGTAGGCACATGATCGCACATTACAAACGCCTATGGGATCAACACATGAGTACAAGCAGCACACAAACTCAAAGCCGCCATCCTCCTCCTGGTCCAGCATCTTCAGCCATGTCAACCACTGCTGTCCTCCTTGCCCCCTCTCAACCATACGCCACTTCGTCTCTCGTCTTGAGCAGTTCCCGCTCATCTGCCCACAGTCAGGTGTCTGTCAAGGACATGTTTGAGTGTAAGAAGCCAATGTCAGAAAGTCACCCCTGTGCCCAGCGTCTGACAGCTGACTTGTCTGAACTATTAGCCCACCAGCTTTTACCATACAAGCTGGTGGAGTCTGAGGCGTTCAAAAAATTTGTGACTATTGGGATACCGCAGTGGAAGGTACCCGGACAAAATTTCTTTGCACAAAAGGCAAGGAAGTAATGGCATGTCTGGCACACAGTGTTGGGGCAAGGGTCGATCTGACAACTGATACCTGGTCTGCAAAGCATGGTCAGGGCAGGTATATCACCTACACTGCGCATTGGGTAAACCTGCTGACGGCTGCCAAGCATGGAATGCGTGGCTCTGCAGAGGAGCTGGTGACACCGCCACGACTTGCAGGCAGGCCTGCTGCCACCTCCTCTACTCCTCCTACTCCATCCTCTTCCATAACCTCCTCGGCTGAGTCCTCTTCTGCTGCTGTGTCTTGCTCCACATCAACGGCACCCCCCCCACAGTCCCTATTCTGCTCTGTGTCAGTGTGTATTAGGGATCCTTAGGATAGGTGTCAATCCATATCTGCCAAGTGACCCTATGTAGGGTGAACAGTCCCTATTCTGCTCTGTGTCAGTGTGTATCAGGGTCCCTGAGGACAGGTGTCAATCCATATCTGCCAAGTGACCCTATGTAAGGGGAACAGTCCCTATTCTGCTCTGTGTCAGTGTGTATCAGGGTCCCTGAGGACAGATGTCAATCCATATCTGCCAAGTGACCCTATGTAAGGGGAACAGTCCCTATTCTGCTCTGTGTCAGTGTGTATCAGGGTCCCTGAGGACAGATGTCAATACATATCTGCCAAGTGACCCTATGTAGGGGGAACAGTCCCTATTCTGCTCCGGCATGCCACAGTCCAGGTGTTAGTCCCCTTGAAACAACTTTTCCAACTTTTCCATCACTATTGTGGCCAGAAAGAGTCCCTGTGGGTTTTAACATTTGAGGAAGTTCGCGTTCGCGAACCGAAACTTTTATGTTCGCGACATCACTATAAATCAAGTGGTCGTCACAGATAGTGTACTGCTTGCTTTATTGCACAACAAACACATAGAAAAGGGCAGATCAACCACAGATTTGTATGTATTAAAATATAAAAATGAAAAACACAAAACAAAAATCTATTCTATTTGGAGAGAAATGATTAACTTTATAAAACAGATCAAATTCAAAATATGTTTTTTAAAAAAAAGGAAAATATATTTCACAAACAGTCTTTGTAAAGTGAGCATTTTGGATCTGGTACTCCAGTAGGACTTTGTGTAACAGCTTAAAAAAAGGATATTTCTTAAACTAAATGTATTGATTCATTCACACACACACAAACCACATTATAGCAATACAATGCACGCTGAAATAAATTATGACCGCGGAAAGCAATATAACACATACCAACTATTGAACTCAATCAGGATTACTTACTAAAGTGAAAATTGTGTGTAATTAATAGTGAGTTTAAAATAAATTTCAAATTTAAGGCCAAGTAGTTGAAATGGGAAAATCCAGTCAGAAATGCCTCCAGTTTGCCTGCTTTGGGCTCACATGTAAAATTGACTTTGAATTCTCGCCTATGTCTGTACACTAAAATAAATGCAGGTCATGTGATATTTACTTACTGAAAATGCAAACCAATTTTTGTTTGTTTTTCTGTTTATTAAATGTAACAAAGCTGTGGGTATGTAATTTGACAGGGAGATATTATATAATGTAAATTATAGTGATATAATTATTGACAAAGTGTTGATTTCATAAATCGACAGCTTTTCATGTAAATACATTTCATTAAATAACATTTGTTACACGAAAAGAAAATTAGGTTTATAATATTGCAAGGAACATAAAAATGAATTTATAAAATCGCATAATAAAATGTATGTATACTGATTTGTAAATATAGCTAAGTGGAATTAAAGTCTACAACGAATATCTATATTTTTAGGAAAATAATTACTTAAAGGAAAAATTGCATTTGCTATAGCATGAGGACTTGCCTATAAACTAACACAGTTTTATATAGCATCCAACAAACTCATCCCGATATACTTAAATCTAGAATTCTTTAGTATCTTAATGTAGGTATGAAAATGAAAAAAGCAAACAAACAAAATGTAAAATCCTCAAAAATGCAAGAGAAATCTAAAACTGGTGAAATTACGTTTACCATTTAGTTTTCAAAGGAAGATTGAAACTGTTCGTGACTTCACTGCTAAAGAGTTAATTCCTTATTTATATCTAACTACACATATAGTCTGATGAAAAAAAAAAGTAAAACAAATGATAGAATATTTTTTTTTATAATGTAATGTAATCTTTTTTTTTTATAATGTCATCTATAATTTAATTCTATAACTGCTTAATGAAAAATAGAAATAAGTTCTGGTTTTGACCTCTGCCCAAGATACAGAGGATAGAGCGGAAAGAAGAAACAAAACACACACAAAGTCACTCTATTGGGAATGTATGCCTTATCCCTATCTCCTACCCTTATTTAAGTAAAGAAAAATGCAATTACCAAAAATGAAATTAAAATGTATATCAAAGATATATCTAAAAAAGTATAAATGGACATTTGCAATCATGATTAGTGGTGTCATTGTATATACCTCAACATGCAGAGTATGAGCCCCCTAGACTAGGCAGAGGTTAAGCATAAGAATGTACTAACGGCAATTAAAATACCTGGGCATCGGAATGTTGTTATGGTGCAAGGAGGTCCTTGGCGCTGGATCATATTTAGGGGTTAAACTGTTCTCAAACACTTTACCCCAATGTCGGTTTTCCAGTGCCAAATCTCCCTGCCTCTCTGTCCTTCCATTTCCTTAAAATCTGGAAACCGGACGGCTCTTGCAGAATTGGGCAGCGGCGCCAATGATTGGCCGAGAGCGGTCAGATGGTGCTCTCAGCCAAACAGTGAGTCTCTATTCATAAAACTGGCTTGATGTATACAAAGTTTGGGGTTAAACCATTGTAGAACTGTTTTACCCCTTAAGGTAAGACAGTGCCTGGGTCCTCTTTCCACCATAACAATGTCAGTTCTATGAAGTTGTTATGGTGCCCACAGTGTTCCTTTAACATATGCGTACAGGATTAAATGATAGAGAAGAAACCAGAGACAAGCCAGAAATTCGATAAAGCGAAGATGGGTCATCGATGTCGGAGGTCAGAATGGTCAAGGAATGCACACGTCTAATGCCAGAAATCCTATAACAAATAGAATGCATTGCTGGGACTATGGAGGAACCACAACAGGGCAGTGAGCAAGATGGAACAAAATATTTATATCAATTGATTCATTGTGTGCCCTCGAAACACTCTCATATGTTGTTGCAGGACTTTCCGCGTTATTATTTTGACACATGATAGGAACACTATAAATGCCTCGGGTGTGGAATGTCCAGCATCAGAATTGATGCCAGAAGGACATGTGGCGGCAGTATGGGTGCCAGACAGGCACAGGCTGTGCAATGCCCTGCAGCCACATACAGGCAACCTTACAATTGCCACAAACTCTAGACTCTGTTGCCGGACATTCAAATTATGAAGGAGGGGGATGGGACATAGAGTCACCTAATAATTCTGTGCATACAATCACCTGAAATTCAAATCCACTCACATGCCAAAACCACACACACTGTTTGCTTTCAGTTTTATGCACACAGGACTAGATAGGGAAGATTTTCGTCTCTGATTGTTTTTGAGTATTAATCATAAAAATGGTGTGTAACTTGATAGCCATTATACTAAGTCTTTTCAAAGAGGGGGCTTTAATAAAATTAGGATCTTTCATTTAAAAAGAGAAAATAGTTATTTTATATCATATAACATTTTTTTTATCATTTTATATTTTGTATTGCATATTTAGATTTCATTATGCTGTTTATACACATGCAGACTTTATTCAGACTTTATTCGGACCACTAGAGAGTGCTCAATCCCTACTAGTAATAGGAATAGGAAGTTTACCATGTGGGAGTGTTAATATATCTGTGTACCATATACATTATTAAATATGCTATGCTTACAGACCTGCATGCAGTTCTACACTTAACACCTCAAGCCTTAACTCTTTCGCTGCTCATTGTGTAGTCAAAAAGTGGCAACTCGAGATTCTGAGAAATGAACACAGATAAATAAAAGCAAGTTCTATGCACTGAATTTGCAAAATATGTGCGTAAAAATTTAATTAGGTGAAAATATACAGAACTTGCATATACTAATGGTAGCTTTTATGCGAGCTGTGTTATTGTCTCTAAATTTGTATTACACAATTTGGGACAGGTTTGCTCAATAATAAATTAAACTTTTTATGAGAATTGTAAAATTTTCTGTCTGCAGCCAAACTGGAAATAAAATTGTTAAAGGAAGAAAGGTGTAAATCAGTCATATGTTGGGTGATCTGAATGCTGCCATCTGCTTCTTTATCATTCTGTGGGCTAAACACAGTACCACCACATGCAGATGACTTTATCGCACATCGTTCATTTTTCAATTATGATTTGGCATTGCCATCATCTGGTTCAAGTCCATCATCAGTTCCAACCAGATGAAGGCACCAGAATCCACTAGTTTATTGTTGTGTATTTGCAAGAGGTCAGTGGAAGATCTTGCGAATGTGGACCGTCTATACATCTGTGTTTACTAGACTTGTGCATTCAGGTTTCACATAAATTGGTAATCATCTGGATTTTTACCAATCAATGTTTTTTCAGAAATCCTGAACTCCAAAACGCTACATGGACGACTCACGAAAAAAACAAAAATGGACAATGAAAAAAAACAGAAAAAATGTAATTGGTTTCTAATTTAAAGCTCAGTTTACGGAGCCAAAAATAAAAAAAACTCAACAGGAAGTGTTTTGTGTGTGTGTTAATGAATGTGTGGGGGAGTTATTGTGTGCATTATTTTTGTGGGGTGGCTCTAAGTGCTGTACCTGTGTGTGCTATGTATGCAGAGTGTGTGTGGGTAGCTGTGTGTAGTGTCTGTGTTTTAGCTGCGTGCAAAGTTGCTGTATGTGCTTAGGTGTAAGTGATGTGAGTATTCTGCACCATTGAAGTGGCACGAAACCCAGAAAAAAAGTTTAATTTGTTTCCCTTGCCCCCAGCTCCCCCATAAGGTCACCCAGACATATTTCATGCTTTCATGTTAGAATAATGCTGCATATTGATCATTCCTACTGATTGAGGCTTCTTAATAGCATGCCCGAGATGGATCTGTTCACTTATCTAGTTATCTCAAGATGAGGACCTGCATTGAGCCTCTCGGTAATAAGACACAGGCCTCTTTAAGGTAAGATATTTCATAATGGACTTACTGCCATCATAGTCAGATTTATGCAGGGAATGAACATATGCTTATTCCTCTATATAGTAGTCACTGGGAAGCTCCCTTTCCTTTAAAAAGGGTTTTAAAATAAAAGCTATGTTCCCAGTTCTCTACTTGTAAATGCAACATACATTAGCTAGGTTTTAATGTTAATATTTTACTTAAGGCATTCCCTTTTGTGAACATATTCACTAAATACGCAGAAAGAATGTATATCATTCAAGAAAAGAATGCAATATTTTGTGAACAATATTAAGGAGACATAAGACAGGGTTATTTAAATTCTCATAATACAAATAAATATGGCTGTTTTTAAGAAAAGTGTGGTAAGTGTGGCCATTTGAACATTGTCATCAATTTTGGATGCAACGTTTATGATTCTCGGACAAATGCAACGATTTAGATTTTTTATTGCAACGGAGGAAGGAACAATCTTTCTGTTACAGCATGGCAAACTGCAAAGGGTATAGTTATTTTCATGGATAGTTAGATCATTTACAAGCTTGGAGAGTAAATATGCCAATGGGTTTACCTAGTACATCCTTAATTTATTCACTTTTCTCCAAAATGTTTTGACTTTTGGAGAAGTCCATATCATGCAATCTTACATCCCCTTTAAATTGCACAATTTACAACAGATATTGGTGGGCTCATCACCATATGGAAAAGTTTGATCGGTGCTCTGTACATATGTAATAACGTTTTTATACATTGCTCTTCCATTCTTAATAAAATGTTTACTATGTAGGCAAAGTTTTGACGGTTGTCATTGCAGTTACAGCCAAAATGAGATGCTGGGCAAAATATTTTTAACCCCTTAAGGACCAAACTTCTGGAATAAAATGGAATCATGACATGTCACACACGCCATGTGTCCTTAAGGGGTTAAGTCAAACTTTACAGGCACAGAAAAAGTCAGCCATCCGCATTTAAAAAACAAGTTGACATGCAGACAGTGTGATAAATTATTACTCTCAATGGGTAGAATCAATGAAAGTTGGATAATACTTGCACCAACTGAACTTGTCTGCTCTTTGCACAAGATGAGCAAAAATGAGCTTAAGATCTGAGTGGGGATCCACTGAAGGGTAAGCTACGTAAACTGTTGTCTGTACTCAGTATACTTTTGCATGCCGTGATTTTGCTCTCCGCAAGTGAGTTGCTCACTGTGCCTAGAGGGGTAATTGCTATATCCCACTGACGTTTCCAGCAGCATCTCTGCTATTTGTCTCAATTTAGGATCCTTTCCATTTAGTTCCTCCCAGTCACACTAGTGCCATAGAAAAATAAATACAGAACAGGAACACAACATCAAACTGTCCTTCATTCTATAACTCAGTAGTTTCCAAACCAGTCCTCAAGGAACGCCTACCAGTCCAGGATTTAGGGATTACCAAGCTGTGTCTGGTTTTAGAAAGGGAAAAAAAACACCTTAACACAACTGAGTAATCCCAAATTCTGGACTGGTAGGCGTCTTTTGAAGACTCGTTTGGAAACCACTGCTATAAGTGCTATACTTGCTACAGCTCCACATAATGTCCAGTCTGCTAAATACACTCATTGGATAAGATGAATTATGTTGCTACTCCACAAACAGGAATGATAAGAGAAAAAGCAAACTGAGATATCTAGCAATTAAGCACTGAGGTATCCATCTGGTGGTGTTTTACAAGGGAAAATAACCTTGAATCACTTGAGATAGAGACAATATCTGTGGCCATGTACACATGTGCCTGACAGTGAACCAGCTAGTGAATACGGTAGCTTAACAAGCCTAGTCCTTGAATTATCAAGGTCTCAGGATGTAAGAGTCACGGTATTCTGTTAAATGCTGAGTTAGAGTTATATAAATCAGAATATACAGAGAAATTAAAAATGTGTAATCCAGTGGTTCCCAAACTGTGTGCCGCGGCACCCTGGAGCGCTGCAACGTGCACACGGGTGTCACTGAATATTTCCTCAGTGCTATGATTATAGCACCAGGGAAACATTACTGCTCAACAGGGGCCCGGTCGAGTGTCGTGGTCCTTTAAGACCGTGACCGGGCCCCTGCACTGTCGGCCGGCTGGGAGGAAGTGGCAGCCTGTCACCTCCTCCCAGCATCCTGTAGGGAGACAGCGCGTGAGGGAGGGAAGGAGAGGAGGCATTCACAGCATGAGGGCAGAGGAGCATGAAGAGCTCCAGACCCCTCACTCCCACAGCAGCAGGACTCCAAGCTATCCTCCTGGCACAAAAGGTAAGCTAACGGGGGGTGGCTGAAGATAGAAAAAAAATTACTTATTTGTGTATGAGTTTGAGAGTATGAGTGTGTGTATGAGTATTAGTGTGAGTATGAGTGTGTATGTGTATGTTTGAGTGTACATGTATGAGTGTGTGTATGTGTATGAGTGTTTGTATGTGTATGAGTGTGAATATGTGTATGGGTGTGTGTATGTGTATGAGTGTTTGTATGTGTATGAGTGTGAATATGTGTGTGGGTGTGTGTATGAGTTTTAGTGTATGTTTGTGTGTGTGTGTATGTGTATGAGTGTTTGTATGAGTGTGTGTATGATTGTTTTTATGTGTATGAGTGTGTGTGAGTATGTGTATGAGTGTATGTATGTATGAGTGTGTGTGTGAGTGTGTGTATATATATGTCAGTGTGCTTCTGTGTCTGGCTGTGCGCACATATCTGTATACGTGCATCTGTGTGTCAGTGTGTGTTTTTATGTCAGTGTGTGTATCTTTGTCATGGTGTGGGCATGTATCAATGTTTGTGTGTGTCAGGGTGCATTTGTGTATATGTCGGTGTTTATCTATGTGTGTATGTGTCTATATAAACTTGTGTATGTGTCGGTGTATTTTTATGCATCTATGTGTTAATGTGCATGACTATCTGTGTAAGTATGCATGCATGTGCATACATCCAAGCAGTCAAACACCAGCACACTATACAAGCACACGCCTGCAATCTAACACAAATATTACATACAAACACACCCCTTAAAATTTTTGGTAATAATATATGACTTGAATTCCATCTATAATCTGAGCTGTCGCTTGGTGCTTTCAGCCAGTCAGATTACAGTTTTTCTACCCCACGTTATGTAAAGCTAAAGATATAAAAAAATATATAAAGCTATCATAAAAATATTGTTGACCGAAGTGACATTATTGCACCGTTTAGAAATAGTTAATAATAAAACGTATGAGAATTTTGAAAATAATATTTAAAACTCAAGAACCCCTCTAAAGCATTTATAGTTTTAGAACCTTTGATGGCATACATTATAAACTATCTCATGTAAGCCTTGGAAAACTAATGTGTTAATATTGTTTGCAACTATTTATCTAACAATTCTTATGTGGGTAGATGCAAGTCATGGGGTGCCCTGTAAATCTATAAACAAAATGCACCAATAAAATGTTCTTTGGTTCAATGACTCAGACCTAACAATGTGACTTCAATGCATGCTCAAGGTTCTCTGTCTGATATAAATTCTATTGTTAAAAACTTAACATATGTTTTTTTTTTTTTTTAAATATGGCTGAGAAACGCAGAATTTAATGAAAAAAAGTCTGGTGTCTTTCATTTGTTTTGGCATCAATATCTTGAGGGACAAAAAAAAAAAAAAACAGGGAAAATGTAAACTCTTTCTTTTATTCCTCAAACATACATTTCAGAGAAGTGAGATCAGATAAAGAAACCAGACGCCATTCAACTTCAACCTTGATTTCTCTCTCTGTCTCTTTAAGAAAGGGTGGTAAAATCAATACAGACCAATAATAACTTCACATTTGTGGAAGCAACATGAATGGTTCTCCAAAATATTGAGACACATCCAAGTACATTTCAGCAGAGCTGATATTTATCAGAAGTCATTTGCCCTCGAGCAGATGCTTGCTTTCATTGTACTCCTGTCACAAATGACTAAGATTTATGACAGACAATTACAGCATCTGCAGTTTGCTGCCTTATAATCAGTACCATTATTTAACGATTGGTGCAATAAACTGACTCCTGTTACTGTTTATCAGATATCACTCAGTTCTGGCTATTTTCTTCTGCGCCCACATCACAGTATGGTGCAACCACTGGCTTTTAGTGGCCACTATGAAACACAATTTCACTGACTGCCAGCGAAGAGGGGAAAAAATTCAACCAATTACACATAAGCGAGAGGCCCTCACATTTCAAATCACTGTGTACATAACTATCTCTTTACAGGCTGCAGAGAAGAAATAACAGTCCTACTGCAGCAGATAAGAGGCTTTTATTTAGACACCATGCATACATTTTCTCACCTTATTACATTTTTTTTTATCATTGTTAAGCAAATCCATGCACATGCAGCGTATTAGGATGTGTACCAGAAAGCACAGAATTTGTATGCAGAACCCTCCCGCAGAGCACTCAGTAGTCCTACAGTTAGTCTATTAGTATAATCAGCTAAGAATAAATGCCAGGTTCAGAAAATCCAGAGCATATTAGATTTATTCATTCAAATATTAAAAGTTATTTTTTTTTGTTTTGGGTGATGGAGTAAGCACTCAAAATGGGCTCTAAAATACATACATTCAATATGTGCTATTGTAATTCTGATATCAAAGCACAGGTTCTTCTACAACAAAAAATATCTCTGCTATAGTATCAAATGATTTTGAAGGTCAGTAACGAATTACTTGGATAATAGTGAGTTGTATTTATATTATAAATACATACATATGTATATATGTGTGTATACATATATATATATATGTGTGTGTGTGTATCGGGAATTTTTAATGTCACATAAAAGTGTATGATTTGGTTTCGTTTTCTTTTAAACATTTTTCTTTTTTTAATTGTTCAGTAAAATAAAATCAATTGCAGCACTGAATTTTTTTTAAATATAGATTTTTCCCAATTTTTTGGACCTACTGTTTGCTGTTGTTTATTTTATAAATTTTTTGTTCCGAGTTTTTTTACATGTTGTTTTTATAGAGTAGTTTTTATGGCCATTCATATACAGTTGGTCCTCGTTTTGTGACCAGCCTGTTTTACGATGGCTCGCACTTACGACCAGTGGTAAGGAGTGCCTGCTTGGGTTTTGTTTTTGTTGATACTACATAGAAACATGGCATGAGAGGACAGATAAGAACCATTTGGCCCATCTAGTCTGCCCAATTTTCAAAATACTTTTAATTACTCCCTAGCCTTATCTTAACTCTAAGATAGCCTTATGCCTATCCCATGCAAGCTTAAACTCTCTCACTGTGTTAACCTCTACCACTTCAGCTGGAAGGCTGTTCCATGTGTCCACTACTATCTCTGTTGTGGGGTGAGTATGCTCAGCTCAGCTCGAGGTATGTGGTCGGGTGCATTGAGGAGGAAGAATGTCGGTCGGGTCGCGGCGCCATTTTGAGACTAGGCCGTGCCCCGTGAAGGATTTAAGCTTTTCCCCATTGAGTGCTGAGGTGTTGGTCCCTAACTCAGGCTGAATCAGGGTTAGTAAGCGCCCCAAATTTGCTGAATGCAGTGCCAGCCGCGGGAGCTTAGCCGACTTGCGTCCACTCCCTTCAGCGTTCAAGCTGCGCCTCCCAAATTCTGTGTTTTGTTGGCTTGATTTTAGGATAAATAAATAACATTATCATATAGGATCATATTGCAGCAATTTATGAATATGTGAAAATTAAAATAATAGCACAGTAGAATTTCATGAACGCTTTAATCCCCAAGCAGATATAAATACTATTGGAACACACTCTCAAGCTTAAAGGACCACTATAAGCTTGAGACCTGAGTCCTAGTTACTTCTCCACTCTACGACACGATCACTGCTTCTTTAACTAAGGCCCAAAGGGCTGGGAATCCCTCCTATTTTTGGGGGGTCTCAGCAAGATTAATAACCCCCACGTTACTTAATTTACTATATAGGCCTACCATGTTTGCCCTTTAATTTTAATTGTATGTTCTACTACTCAGCCAGTACACTCCAACCTGATACTTTTAAAACATGTATTCTTTTGCTTACTGACGGAATTTTTAGTTTGTATATTTTGGTTTATTAAAAAAAAGTGCAATTCTTTCATGCTATGGCAATGTAATTTCCTTTATGTTAATGCTTGTCAATTCTGTCATGGTGCCACAAGCTTGTTTGTTCTTCTTTGTACAATAAAAATAAAGAATTCCACAGAATTAATTCACTTGATTTAACCATTAACCTGTCAGGGTATTTATATCGGCAGACATTTTGTGCTATAATAGAAATTAAAATGTACATTGTCAGAGTCACTCTGAACAGAGCAGACTCCATTTTGTTATCTTCAAGCTAACAAAAGACACAAGATTTCTATCCCTTCTGTAAAACTAACCACTTTGCCAGAAGCTAAGGAATGCTTAGTATATACAAACCAAATTGATAAGAAATGAGAACGGGGGATGGACAGACTGTCTAAATGCTAATGGAATATAATCAATTCTAAACCCAGACATTTGTGACAGAGAAGATTAAATAATGTTATTTTACTTTCGATATTGTATAACGTCCCATTGTAAGTTTAGGGGTCATATTTAGTTATAACTGTCATATTAGAAATTATAGCAGAATTTGCCAGACACATAGTCTGAAGAAAGCCCAAAGAAACTTTTTGAACTGACAGAAAACTTAAATTATAAAGAACCATAAAGATGAGGTAAATGGCGTCAAAATAGCCACCAGGAAAAGTTAACTCTTTCCTGGATAGGTATGTTTAGTGGGACGAGACTTCCCTCTATAGACCAAATATTTAAATTGCTATCTGGAAGGTAACCACACCTCCAGTTTTCTATTGGTCTATCACCTAGTGAATTTTCCCTTTAAAAAAAGTTAAGACACGGGGAAGAGAGAGGTATGCAAAGGAAGCAAAGAGGTGAGCAGTCGGGGGCAATGCAGAGAAATCCATGGCAGATATCCACTCCAGGGCACTCAGAATTTCGTACACACCAATCACACATCCATTCAGTTCCTGAGACTACCTACTAATCTGAAAATTATCTACTCAACTGGTAATTATACTGGTTTCATTTAATTAATCTAAATTAATTAAAATTTTCTAATAGCATGATATATGACTGGATAAATCACGATCAGATTTCGATATTTGGAAATCTTAGTTAACTAAAGAATATATAGTTATAATATCCCAATCTGCAGATGGTAAAATAATAATTATGTATTAATGTGACATATCACATGTTAGCATATTGCGATATTTATCCAGCTGTATTGATTTGCTCTAAAATAAGATAAAATATCTGTTTAGGCAAGTTAAAATTCTGCTTATAGAACATGGTAGATTACTCTTATTGGATGGTTCCAGGAAATGACTAATGAGCTGGTTTAAATGTTATTTTATTTAAAATTACATGAGAATAGGTCTTAATTACCTAGGAGGTCTAGCCAGCATTGAAAGGGTTATTCTAACTGTTAGCTAAGTTTTATGGCCTTAAGCTGCAAGCTCTGTGTCTGTGTGTAAGTTTCACTTTCGTTTCTCTGTGAAGTACTATCATAAATCATTGTCAACCATTGATGTGTATTGCCATTTGTATTGCATACTCATGTTATACTGAATATTCATTGATTATTATCACGCATGTTACATATTATTATTATTTAAATTGTCACAATAAATTGTATCTATTTTTATAACAAATTGTGATTTTATTTATATGGAATACATTTCACTTACACGATAACGATCTTTGGGATCTGAGAATTGAAATAGTGGGAAATTCTCAACTGTTTACTATTATTATCCCATAAATATCCCCACAAACCCCTTAAGGACACATGACATGTGTGACATGTCATGATTCCCTTTTATTCCAGAAGTTTGGTCCTTTAGGGGTTAAAGGTTACTTCAAGCACTATGATCACTTGAGTGTTTTGAAGTGGTCGTCGTTCAAGGAGCCTATATGTGCAGCATTTTAGTATGAAAGTATAGTATATGTTGGTATGTTGTGCATATTATTAGTATGTTGCACTTATAGAGATATTTACTGTTGCTACTGGAGGTTTAAGGCCACCTCCAAGAACGAGAGTTCTCGCCTGGATAAAGTTAAATCTGTGCATAAAAAACATATTTTGTCAGAACGCATATCATACTGATAGCGATTGTCCTTTGGTGGCCCCCTCCTGTGCTGCCCTATGTCCCCCTCAGCCTGCAGTGAGGGGGAGTGACACCATAAAAGATGGATTGGGAAGCAGGAACAACTTGACCTGGGCATGGTTTAGAACTTTTTTTAAGGGGGTGGCCATGCCAGCAAGGGTGTCTTCAAATCAATCTGAAAGGTTTTTGTTATTTTTTTTTTTATAGTTGGGACCCTGTTTTCAACATATTGCACAGAATAGTTACATATAGTTACACATAGTTACAGAGAAAAGAGACTTGCGTCCATCAAATTCAGCCTTCCTCACATATGTTTTTGCTGTTGGTCCAAAAGAAGGCAAAAAACCTAGTCTGAAGCGCTTCCAATTTTGCAACAAACTAGGAAAAAAATCATTCTTGGCTCCAAAATAGCAGTCAGATGTCTCCTTGGATCAAGCAGCTATTACCCCACTAATTAGAAATTATATCCCTGTATGTTATGTTTTTGCAAGTATTTATCCAATTGCAGTTTAAACATCTGTATAGACTCTGAGAAAACCACCTTTTCAGGCAGATAATTCCATTTCCTTATTGCTCTTACTGTAAAAAAAAAAACCTTTTCTTTGCCTTAGATTATATCTCCTTTCTTCCAGCCTAAATGTGTGACCTCGTGTCCTATGTTTTGTCCTGTTTATGAATAGATTTCCAGATAAAGGTTTGTACTGGTTCTGAATATATTTGTATAATGTTATCATATCCCCTCTCAGGCGCCGTTTTTGCAAACTAAACAGATTTTAATTTTTTAACCTTTCTTCGTAACTAAAATGCTCCATTCCTTTTATCAATTTTGTAGCTCGTCTCTGCACTTTTTCTAGTGTCATGATATCTTTCTTTAGAACAGGTGCCCAAAATTGCACAGCATATTCAAGGTGTGGTCTTACCAGCGATTTATAAAGAGGCAAAATTATATTTTCATCCCGAGAATTTATGCCCCTATTTATACATGACAAAACCTTACTGGCCTGAGCAACTGCAGATTGACATTGCATATTGCTCTTTAATTTGTTGTCTAGAACAATTCCCAAATCCTTCTCGTGTGTGGTTATCCCTAGTGCACTATCATTTAGGGTGTAAATTGCTTGTGCATTCTTAACCCCGAAGTGCATAACTTTGCATTTCTCTACGTTAAATTTCATCTGCCATTTTAGTGCCCATATCCTGCTCACATTTTATTACTTTACAAAGTTTTGTGTCATCTGCAAATGCTGAAACATGGCTTTCAATCCCTATTTTAAGATCATTTATATATTATTTAGAAAATTATGTTAATTTAGTACATTTTATTACTTATCCACAAACATATTTACAATCCAATGGAAATAAGATCTGTATTATAATTATTATTAAAACTGACAT
Source organism: Pelobates fuscus (assembly GCF_036172605.1). Taxonomy (NCBI): domain Eukaryota; kingdom Metazoa; phylum Chordata; class Amphibia; order Anura; family Pelobatidae; genus Pelobates; species Pelobates fuscus. Next base: position 133,472,772 of record NC_086318.1, on the reverse strand, counting down.
GTCTTCATAACTTAAAGAATACTTTTAATTGTTAAGATATGAGATATGCTGTACACTCATGACAAAATGAGTAGGGTAAGAATAACAATATAATTTTCCCTGTTTAACAGAAATGATATCTATCAAATGTCAACATAAAGAGAAATATGTAAGTAACAAATAGGAAACAAAACTTATAGTATTGTCAGAGTTTTCAGCTGTTGTAGAAGATAGAATATAATACATTCTCCTTGATCTCAAACTCATAAATTAATGATGTTGCTTCGCACTTGTCTATAATAAGCAGAGTAAAAATGGAAGCTAGGTAATATAAAACAATGTAGAAAATGCAAAAAATATGTTGATTTTTAAAAAAAAAATAATTAACATCTTTGGAAGTATTTGTGCAATGTTTAAATATATCTGCATAGAAGATGTTGCTTTAAAAACAATGAGCTTGACTTTCAATAGCTTACATCTTAGTGTAGCATTGATGATGAAACTTTTTAAGCCTCTGTCAAAACAATTATACTTCTATTCAATTATCTGTGCTGGCTCTAAAACACTCTGTGCTGCCTGATTTTGTACACAAATCCCACTCTAACGAAAACTTGATCTACACCCTCTTCCCTTTACTGACAATTCTAGCAAGTTAAAGTAACATTCCTATACATACACAACATTCCCATTTTTTAGTGACACACCAGAAAGTAAAGATGTGTAAAACACTACACCAAACTAAAATAAACAAGTTAAGATGGAGCAATACCTCTTGCTCAGTAGTTGACTAACAATTAAAAATGAGTAGGCAACCCCAGTCTCCTGAACCTGAGTGAACACTATAAGAACACTGGTTGCTGAGTAATAATATCCCTATGCCCATCACCTGATATAATGTAAGATACATTTTGTTTACCTATCTATACTTTCAAAGTTACTAATAATTATAAAAACCGATGAGGTGTTTTGGGGTCTTTACATTACAGCATTGGCTCTGTCCTGTAATGTGGTTGGTTGGATTTGATCCAAGCCTATGCAATTCAGTGACATCCCTACACAGATGCCAGAGTGCAGATAAATTAATTTTAGTCTTTGGTAATAACTCTACAAAAACAATTAAAATAAATAAAAAATGTACTGAGCTCCACAGTGTGACAAGTTGAGTTCAGCCAATCACATTATAGGGAAGGCAAAACTCCAACACAAAACTAACATACAGACAAAACGTTAGTGGCAACCATATTTATCGACAACGTGTTTGATTCAATGATGAACTGCAAAAAAAGACTGAAAAGCCACACACTATCTCTCTACATATTAAAGTTGGCACACAAATTCTGAGATTAATTTGACTAACTTTTTTGTAGAAAAGTCTTAAATTTCATTAAAAGAGGTAATATAATGCTTCATCATTCAATCTTTAGCAAAGCAAACAAAAAAAAATATTAAGAAACTTAAAAATCACAGAATATCCTTTTGCCAATTACCTCCTCTGACCACTCACTATAATTCTTTTCTATGTCATCATGGATGACAACATAATAATATAAAAACATTTTAACTTCCAATTAATTTCATATCCTTAATTCAATATGATTACACATGTAGGTTTTATTTTTTTTATTTATCAAGTTTGTAAATACAAGCGAAGCATGGGAATCAGATACATATAAGGCAATACAAGGTGTTGATGAATCAGAAAATGTACAGCAAGAAAGAATATAAATAAGACAAAAAATGAAATCAAGAGTGCAAAAATGTGTTGGTGATCCAGGGCATTGATAAGTTGTATCCTATGTTCACCCATGATGTAACCCCAGTTGTTATCTTATATGATACTGTAGACCCATATATACTGCTTTAGTAGCCAATTAATGAAAGGAGAAGTTGACTACTTCCAAGATTTGGTGAAGGCACTTAAGCAATCACTTTGTGCTCTGCATTTTTATGTTCTTTAATTGGTTGTCCATGTAAAAAGGGCAATTGTTCAGGATATGTAGTGTAGTTCAAAGAGTTGGGAATTATCACCACTGTTAGAAGTAAGGCAGAGGTTGCCCATAACCTTTCCAAAAGAGATTTGAAGGTGGAGCTTTTATGTGATCGAGGTAGGTGGGTGTCAAGTACCAACATTCCGTCTTCTATCTTAAACAGGAACAAAATCTCAAATTCTGAATTTTTCTTCTGTTTGGAACAAAGTCTCTAATGTCTTCAAGTTCTCCTCTTCTGATTTAACTTGTTGTGAAACTGTTCTTTTCACTGAAAAATGTAACAAACACATGCAATAATCAGGGAGGGTTCTCATAGTATTTCCTCCGTGCTTTTAATAAAGTTATTGACTTTTTATACAAAATTTAGAAACAAAATCTCAGAATTTGATGTCAAGAGTGTAGCATATTATTATGTTAATTTAAAGTTTAATACTAATATCAAAGAGAGATGTTTTAGGGGCCTTAAAATAGGTTTCTGGGTAGATTTGCTAGTCTAGTGTTCTGCGTTAAGAGTATATTTTAAAAATTCTATTATAAAGGTTATAGTAACCATATCATCACACGCAATATATGTATATAATTTATCTATTCCTGCTGACTGCCTTACCCAAGGAATCAAAACTGCTAATGTAGAAGAAGTAACTGTTAAAGGATTTAGAAACAAAATTAGAAATGACTTAAGCTATGGTTCCTTCAACCATGTTTTAAATATCCAATCACACATATTGGAGGATTTTGTGAACATTCAGAAAAGTTTATGGTGTTAGTGTGGGTTTAACCTTTTCTTGACTCTTAAATAAAATGTAAAACTTAAAATGACTTTAAGAAAGGTCAATCACCAACATCTGACATATAAAACTAGAATTAAATCAAACATAACATAATATGACGTTACATGATAAAGTCAGAGCAGGTGTTCATTCATAATCTAAGCAGTGAAATTATTCATTGTTTTTCAAGTCTACCTCATTATTAAAGTCTCCTGGTTTTCTCGACGTATTATGTAAACACTGGAATATTTGTTGTCTACCTCTTCACCTGACTGCCTATTCAAAAATAAAGAATTAAAAATCTAAAAAATCTCCTAGTGTGTGGTAAAAATACTTGTCTGAAAGAATTTCTCATTTCGATGCATGCATTTGGGCCTAGCCATGTAAAAACAGAGAAAAGATTCACTACACCTAACTAAAAATAAATAAATAAATATGAACCTGCTTTACGCTCCAAAGGGGGTCACAAAACAGCTTCTCTGAGCACTACATGCATAGCTTGCGCATTGCATTATCCCTATCTAGCCTTAATTTAGCCTTATTAGTACTGCAGCTGTGAATACGGAAGGATCGCGAAAGGCAAATAATGAAATAAAATAAATGCATGTATATATAAAAATTAACATAGATTTACTTAAACCCAATGCTGTAATAACTGGTGTCATGGAAAAGATAAAAAATGTTGTTACAGTTGATTGGGCAAGATAACAGCCCTCTTACTTGCATACAATCCCACTAGGCAAGCTATGCCACTGTAATTCAGTGCTGCTGTACAGTGAAGCATCATATGCTTCTCTTCTCTGTAGCACTTAAAGTACAATAAATAAAGTAAATAAGTTAACCCCTCAGGGGCCAGGAGACTGAACATCTCCTTCCACCAGGCAATTTAGCAGGCTTGAGACTGGTCATCCTATTGCCCCATTTATTAAGTTTACCTTCGCTGTACAGCCCATAGGGTGTAGGAAGGGGTAGGGACTTCTCAGCAGACCTCTATCTGTTAAAGCTTCATTCCACACCACTGCACCCAGGATGGCAGAAGAAGAGAGGCCACTTGCTGGGATAAACCTGGTATTATTGGGTTCTCCGGGATCAATTTAATTATTTTTTAATAGTTACATTGTATTACATAGTTACATAGGCTGAATAGAGACATGTGTCCATCAAGTGCAGTCTTCCTCACATTTTTGCTGTTGATTCAAAAGAAGGCAAAAAAAACCAGTTTGAAGCACTTCCAATTTTGCAACAAACAAGGAAAAAATTCCCTCTTTATCCCAGAATGGTAGTCAGATTTACCCTTGGATCAAGAAGCTATTACCCTATAGATGAAAAATCATATCCTTCAATATTTTGTTTTTGCAAGTATGCATCTTGTTGCTGTATAAACAGCTGTACAGACTCTGATAAAACAACTTCTGCAGGCAAAGAATTCCACATCATTATTGTTCTCACTGTAAAAAAAAACAAAAAAAAAACTTTCCTTTGCCTCAGACTAAATCTTCTTTCTTCTAGTCTAAGCGGTCTAAACCTTGTCCTATGTACAGTCCTGTTTGTGAATAGATTTCCACACAATAGTTTGTGTTGGCCCCAGATATATTTGTATAACGTTATCATATCCCTTAGGAGGCAATGTTTTTCAAAACTAAAGAAATTTGTTAACCTTTCTACATAGCTAAAATGTTCTATTCCTTGTTTAATCTTGTAGCCCACCTCTGCACTTTTTTCTTTAGAACAGGAGCCCAAAATTGCACAGCATATTCAAGATGTGGTCTTACCAGTGATTTATAAAGAGGCAAAAGGATATTCTCATCATGAGAATTAATGTCATTTTTTCATGCATGACAATACCTTACTGGCCTTGGCCACTGCTGATTGATCTTGCACACTGTTGCATAGTTTGTTGTCTATACCAAATCCCAAATCCTTCTTCTGTGTTGTTATCCCTAATTCCCTTCCATTTAGGGTATTCTTTATGCCGAAGTGCATTTTTCAACATTAAATGTCATCTGCCATTTGAGTGCCCAGTCCCCCATCTAAATTCCTCTGTAGCAAAGTAATATCTTGCTCACATTGTATTACTTACAGAGTCTTGTGTCATCTGCAAAATCATTTATAAATATGTTAAATAGAAGAGGTCCCTTACAACCTCTGTCTAGGTTGAAAATGTACCATTAATGACAACTCTCTAGTACTCTATTTTAAAGTCAATGTTCTCCCAAGAACAAGAATTTTCATCTGGACCGATTTCTTTGAGTTTGAACACTAATCTGTTGAAACAAACATTTGTTGTATCAAATGCCTTGGCAAAATCCAAATAGATCACATCCACTGCAACACCCTGATCTATACTTCTACTCACTTCTTAGTAGAATGCAATCAAGTTAGCTTAACATTAACTGTTATTTATAAAAAAAAATGCTGATTGTAGCTGATAACCATGTTCATCTCAAGGAATTCTTGAATAATAACCTTTCCAATACTTAGTTGATAAGCTCTCTCCAAATACATGTGGAAAAGTAATGTATTGTTTTAGTGAAAGGGTTTAGACTGTTGGTATGTGTTTGTGTATACATGCAAGGGTCTCATAGACCCCATCATGTTTTTTCTTATTTTGTTTCAGTTGCCTTTCTTATTTAGGCTCCAAACAGTGGTTGTTTTTTAAAAGTATAATTTATTACATATTTTATTCGCTAGCGTTGTACATTACTACCTAGACGCTAGCCAGTGATGCATAACAGTTACTATTACAGAACTGGTTTATAAGTGCAATTGATTCCAGTGGTAGGGTGACTTGTAACAAAACTTTGTGAATCTGTGTGATCATTAGGATTCTATAGGTTCCAACATGATATAAATCATAAAGGAAAATCCAGTGAGAGAAAAAGAGAAAGAGAAAAAAAATAGTTTTGGAACAATACTACTTAGCATAAAATAAATGGTCCCCAACATCTTTAGTGTATGGTGAGATGTATGGTATAAATAAGTAGGTAGGAGCTGCCAAATCCATCAACCAAATCCTCATATCCTGTGCACTATGGAATGAGAAAGTAATAGATATTCTGTTAGCAAATGGATCCTGATGTCCCTGGCCCACCTATGCAATAAACTTGAGATACCCAAAATGTCTTTCATTGGATATTTCCCATTGATCCCTTACTGCACTATTGAGAAATATTGAATTAGTGACATCACATCTGTCTTGTAATTTATCACAAAGTACAAGAGAGGGAGAATATAAACTATGCCTGCATTCTGGAAAAGTCTTTTTTATACTCTACAGACCTTATGGTATATTTTAGAGGTTCTATTTCGAAGAGCAGAAAGTAAGGGTGAGATGTTTTTGTGACAATGTTGGACTTGGCAAGTTTGATTTACCTGCAAAGTTATGTAAGCTTAACAAGGTTAAGTGGTGGTCAGTAGGTATCATATAATGTGTCAAGATTTGTAGAGCAAGGTAGAAGGAATTCAAACATTAGGCACGCATTGGCCTAGCAATCCTACAAGTATATGGGTTAGGTTTAATAATTTGTATAAGAAGATTGGGCTTCTCATGTTCCTTCATTAGGTATGGGTATTGGGTCAATTTAAGTATAAAGTCCATGATGGTGCTTACAGCCCTAGCTTGAATATGGAATCCATTGCTCTTATGAGATGTGGACTACGGACCTTGAGATCTTATTCAGAATATGTCAATTAGCTCTCTGTACACAAAGAGGAGGTGATGGGTTGCTATAAAAAAAATCCACTCTCCTGCTTATGTGGAGGCACTGTATTAATAGCATGGTCTCAGGAACATGTTTTGCCTATATGAGACAAATTAATATCCTCCTACAGTTATTTAGGGGGGTTATACATATAATGTATTCAATGTTTGAGGAAGGAAGGTATTTAGCCACAGGTATCTAGGGCTTCAATTCGTGTTGACTTGGTTTTGTTGGTTTTGTCAGGCACTGCTTAGAAGGTAATGTGTGCCCAGCTTCTGTTTAGAGTCCAAATGTATTTTGAGAGTGATACATTGGCTGACATGGCTAACAAAAGTAAATGGCAAGAAAACAGAGATTGCATGTCCTGTCTAATCCTATAGGAAAGCATCTATAGCATAAACGCCTGCATGCAGACTCAAACTAGATAAAGAGCATCTGATATTATAAACAAGACACGGAGAGATAGATTTCCAAAGATCCATGTACACCTTGGATTAGACAGAATACATTTCGATCCAATCTACAGCTGTTCCGTTAAAGCTTGAATTCCAATGTACTACTTTATTGGATCAAACCATTATTCTTCTCAAATTGCAATTTGTCAATATAAAATGAAACTTTTTGCCAACATGGCTTTGGCCTTTTTCTCCCACCAATGTTGTTTATTGATCTCACTGCCGAGATGTTGTTTATTTGAAAAGGGATACTGAAAAATGCCCTGTACTGCCGAAGAAGGAAGAATCAAGTAGGAGGTCTTCACCTCCTACAGGGAGTTGCAACTTTTCTAGAAATAAGTTTGCTCTTTTACATTCAACTCCCAAATCTTTGAAAACTAAAATCTTATTCTATTAGTTGAATTTATGTGAAACATGAAAATTACTTTGTAATTTGCCTAACAAGCCTGCTTGTATTTTAGCAGCTTAAGTAGTTTTCCTTTACAAACTTCAGGTATGACATGAATGAATTTTTGAATTATGGATTTTTAGGTCTTTCCATAAATGTTGGGCTGAAGTGCTGCATTCTGTAGAAATATCTTTTTTTTATATACAAATGCATTTGAGAACATTTGTAATATTCTTGGAAGAAACCGTAATGATATTTTAAAGTCTGTTATTCATGGTAACATGACTGGTGTGTTTGAAAAATTTACTATGAATCATAACATAAATGTCTTCCACTGGATTAGAAAACCCAGATTATAAAGGATGTGAATTGCTCAGGTGGCATGTTAGTGATAGATTTTTACAGACGAAATGATTACCATTTTTATTTTTTCCAAATAAATTGTAAGAAACAATGACAAATTAAGTAGTCAGTAGAAGCGGCCACAAAACATTGATTGCGCCATAAAATCTGATACTGCTCAGTCTTCATGGACATTATTTCATTTTAAATGATGTACTACCAATATATTCACAATATGTTTAACAAGAAAAATATTGCTGATAAAACAACTTAAAACAATCAAATTATGTCGATACTGAATCTCTGAATTTCTAAATATTGTATCTGAACCTGAAGTTTGTATGATGATTATATCCACATACAGTTGTATTGTCTACATTCTACAGACATATTGGGAATTTGTGTCTCAAAAATACCAACAAAAGCCTTACAAATACACCTAAACATGAGATTAGTTCCCAATTAATTTTAAAGAGTTACTTCAACTTCCATAACCACTTCTTTTTTTTGAAGTGGTGGAGGTGGTAGGAGTTTAGATGTGGTGTTTCAGCAAAAAATCCAGAGATATTTCTAATTGTGTACAGGGGGCAAGTTGCACTCCCAGCACACGTGACTGAGAGAGCCCAGAACTCTGTTCTATACTAAGTAATATCAAGTTTGTGCACAGAAAATGTCTGTGGTCAGCGTGCACTGCATGCTGACGACAGATGTAATAGATATGTCTAGTCTCTCCTCCTTCCTACATAGAATGAAGCCATCCCTTACCCCGATGCATTTTTTTTTAATCCCCTGCCCTCTCTCTTCCTCCATTCCGTCCCTCCCTCCCTTTCCCTGTGCATTAAATCCTCCAATCAAAGACTTCTCTCTGATGTTAGATAGGGATGCACCGAGCAAGCACTAGGAATATTTCGAAAGAATGTGGGCTTTATGGTTGGAGATGAAGAGATAGGGGGATTAGGAGATGGGTTGGTGGTTCTGCAGTAGGTACCCTTTTTTCTTTAATTTTCCTCGCACTTATTGAAATAACGAGGTCAGTTTCTCTGTCCTTTTATGCAAGAGCATACTTCCATCAGCATGGGTGTTTTTTGTTTTTTTGTTCTAAGGAGTTTAATTGTAGGTTATGTATCTTTTCACTTTACAGGTCATGGAGGGCATAAGCAGCTCATTGCCTCAAACGGTAATGCCTTGTGACAACATCCCAAGAAACACTTAAAGTGTCTAAAAAGCCATATGCTTTGTACAAAGACTAGGGCGTTTTTTGGACATACGACTTCCCAAACACCATATTAGAGGACAGTTACACCTCTAGTAGGCTATTGTCTTGTCTTTTTGCACAGATGATATTGCCCATCTGAACATGTCCTCTACTGTTGTAACTTCAGTGTTATGATGGGTACTATATGTGATGGTCAAAATATGTGTAATTCAGGGCTTTGTTGGTTCCTATCCTAAATAAAGAATTAAAAATATACATGTATTGGATGATTATAAAAGATTATCAAAAATATGAAATCATTTGAAAAGCTTATAAAAAAATTATAATAAATTGAGGCCACTGGGTGGACTAACCACATCACACCCTTTTTTATGGCCTTTTCCCAGGTTCCTAGAGTGATCATAAAGTGATGTTATATTGTAAGTCTATACATAAAAATACAACTATCTCTATATAATTTATAGATCATGCTTGTTTGATTTTACATGTATTTCTGTAGTGTGTTTTCAAGTAGACATGGGCTATTCTCAAATTTGTATTTACTGGTCAAGACCATTTTAATTCTAAATGTAAGGTCATTTTACCGGGGCCATATTTACCTCTTGGTGTCTTTTCACTTAAATTTGTTTCTAATCTATCTGTGGGTTTCATATTCCCACTTTAAAAGCACCATCAAATATTCTTGTACTGCATGAATAATAATAATAAAAATAGCTGTACATCGCTGAAATCACCAAGCAATCAGAAAAGCAGCATTATTTGAAGGAGAAACTAACCAATTATTATAGTAGAATTTTCACTCAAAGCTATGACAGCTGTGAAATTTAGCCGCATCACTGCAGTTAAAATAATTTTTCATTATGAAAAAGAAAACAAAAAAAACCTGAGAATTATTGCAAAATATAAATTTCTATTGAATTTGTAACCATGGTAATTTAAAATGAAGTATTATCGATACATTTCACAATCAAGTAATTGTACTTCTATATGTGAGGATAATAACTTCCCGTTATTTTGTGGGTTTTACATAGTGACAATAAAGTAAAAGGAACACTCTGGACACCATAACAACCTCAAATGTTGAATGTTTTTTTGTAAAAAGGAGGCAAATTACACTTGACACTCCCAGCCTATCACAAGCACCCAGTCCAAGGGCTTCCACATAGAGGAGACACATGGACCTAGTGGATGGGCGCCTTCTGGAGCACTTTGGGGTTAAAAAGTTCAAAAATGATTTAAGCCTTTAAAGGGATACTATAAGTGAACGGAGTACAAAGCTGTATTTCTGGCACTATAGCTCCGTCTGCCTTCCCTTCCCTTGGGGAAAAATATGACATGCAAAGCGTGAGGACGTCGAGCGTCAGATACCAGACCAAAAGTCCGTTTGGATACAGGAATCGCCTCCAGTGGCTGTCTGGTAGATAGCCACTGGAGGCAGACTTAGTACTGCAATGTAGAGATTGCAGTTTCTCTGGAACTGCAATGTTTTACATTTCAGCACTAAGTGAAATAGGGACACAGCACCCAGACCACTTCAATGAGCTGAAGTGGTCTGGGTGCCTATAGTGTCCCTTTAAAGTAAGACAATGCTCAGGACATCATTGAGATGAAATTGTTATTTGTAATTATTAACAAATGTTTTTATTGAATCTGTAAATATATCTATGGAAATATACCATTAAATATATTATCAATATGTTTTACCACAAACAAATAATTCTAATAGTTAGCTGCACAAAGTCTAAATCCACACACACTTCATAAAATGTGTTTATTAAAATGTAACTATCTGGGAATACAGTTCAGTGGTAGGCAGGGGTAAAGCTTCTAGTGTATCCACTAGCAGCATGCTGTCAACATACAATGAGATAATCATATATGTCATAAGCATCAACATGTTGCAAACCCATTATTACACGTGCACAAGTTTGATGTCATGGATTTCCAAGCCCTCCCTTTCTGCCGCCTGCAGTGTATCTCTAATAACACACGTCATTAAGAAGCACAACAAAGGTTTCTGGAAGTTGCAGTCCAGCTTACAGCTTTTACAAGTAGAACTACAAGTCTAAGAAAGTCCTGCTCTGCCCATAGAGCCCTGCTGTAAGGCAGCTACACCTGCCATAGAAAAGTTATTGTAACATCTTGACTGGCTTAGAATGTTCTGGTCTGAGCAGTGCTAACTTCAAGACTTGCAAAGCTCTGGATTTTATTGCAGACATATGCTGGACATTTCCAAGAACAATGAGAATTCCCTGGTTCATGGAGATTTTAAGGCACGTACTGGGAGTCATAGTTCCTTGTTTATTTTTATTTTTTTCAGGTTATAAAAATATGCTTTACTCCCATAAGAGATGGTAATATCAATAGTATTCTCAATAAAAAAAGAGTATTTTGGATTTTGCAATTGAATACTATGTGTTCATTTGGCTTTAATTCGAAAAGGGATATAATTCACGATTAGATTTTTCATCCTTGTTTATTTTAAGCCCTTTGCTTTTATGTTATTATCTGCTGTAATATTATGTTGTTTTTCCCCATTACTCATTTACTGTTTGTTGTATGGATTATGTGGAATAAAAGTATGTACACATAGGTATATGCCTGTGTAAAAAGATATAATGCCTGTTTTGTCTCGTGTTTTTTTACTTGTCACTCCTCAGTCTCTACCTCCCAACAATGGGATGTGGGTGTGTGCAAGAGTAAGTGTGTAATTGAATGGATGTGTCCAGTAAAGGCGTAAGCCAGCCTGTCATGTATGTACAGCGAGATTCTCTGGCCAATGAGCACTGGGCAAACCATGTGTAGAGTAATCCTGAAACACTCTGCTCATAGTCTTAGTGCTCTGTGAGGACATTGTCTGAAGACAGACCAGGGACAGTCTCCGAATTCATGAAGGTTCCACAGAACAGTCTCAGTTCCCCAGCTTCATGTTACCTAATCTCATCTGCCAATCTCTCTTTCTCTTCTTCGTTTTATTTTCATCCTAGGATTACCATTTCCCCCCATTCCAGTATTGGGAGTATATATCACTAAGAGCAGTGTCATTCTCTATGCAGCACCAGCCTGTGAGGGAGCACTAATCAGATTCTGCACCTTCCACAGGTGCACACTCAACACTCCATCACAACAGAAAAGGGCATTCAGTCAATCATGTGAGATCTTAGAATCTCATCCACTGCAAAGCATTCTCTATGAGCTAGTACTAAACCACCTATAGTACTTTGACCCTGTGTCTAGCAGTTATGTCCTGATGATTCCTATTTAAAAATAAATAAATAAATAAATCTATTATTTTAAACTTTTTATCAGGGGAATTTTTTTTAATCAAAATGTGTTCTAGTCATAATACACCTAGTAGGGTTAGTGTTTAAATTGTTACTAAATTTTCATTTACATATATTAGTTAATATCTCACCAACCTACCTTTCTAACTGACACCTGTGCCATATACTCATAGATCTTCAAGAGATACCTGCTAATCAATCTGTAAGTGAGTGATTACTTTACAAATCACTGTCGTCCTTGCTATAATTTATTTGAAAAAATGAGCCGTATGGCAGAATTATAGAAATGGAATTCTGTTTTCAAAGCTTTAATAAAAGATTTTTTTTTTTTAATCAAGCTTCAAAGACTCTCTTCTTCAGCATTATGCTGCTAAATTGTCTATTTCTCGGATAGCACATGACCTTTCTAGTCAAGGTAGCATAATTGTGAAAGTGAAATTAATTTATTTCAAATATAGATTTTAGAAGTAAAAAAAAAAACATTATAAAATTGACTTATTACTATCATCATTTGAAATAAACTTTGCCCTCTACCAAATTACAGGTGGCCATTAAAAATATATATATATATATATAAACACGAACAGCAGTGGTGCATTTACCATTTGAAATGAATGCAAGGAATACGGTTTTATTGCTGCAGTAGTATACCATGTCTGTACTGTGGTTCCAACCTCTGTCATTTTAGACAGTATTACAAAGACATGAAACTAACATTTAAGTGCCGCCCTTACCTAAACAACACATTCAAATGTATTCTCCATATATTGTATATATGCTGCCAAAGAGCCCAAGAGTCCATTTAACCACATACTTTCAGCACAATGTATATCTTGGTTTTAATGAAGTCTACATTCACAGACAAATAAAAATCCTAAAAGGCAATTTAACAATGTAAAGTATTTTGAACACAGCTGATAAAAGAAGTAGTTACTTGTGCTTTATTTTTGTACCATGATTTTATATACATAGCAATGGCATTTAACACGTTTCTAGATTGAAAGCTCTTTCGAGTGGGGTCCTCATCAACCTATTGCTCCTGCAACATTTTGTAATTGTCTCATTTATTGTTACATTTTCCCCTTTATAGTATTGTAAAGCGCAGCAGAATAAGTTGGCCCTATATAAATACCAATAATAATAATGATAATAATTCTATCTGGGTACACAAATGTTGCTTGTAAAACACAGGCCCTAATTTAATTAGTTTAAATCAGAATCAGAAATTATTCCATTCTATTAGAAAAAAAACTTTTCAAATGATTTTTCAGCTAGACTTCCCATAGATTTTAATGGTGAGTTCTGTAGATAAGTTATTTGAAAAAACAGCATGGAATCATTTCTGATTCTTATTCAAATACATTTAAATTAAAACCATAGTGCATTTCAAATTAGCAAAAAGGGAAACTTTTAGGGAAGTGAAGGGTTGTTCTGAGAAAGTTAAAGGATCGCCATAGGGTCAGGAACACAAACATGTATTCCTGACCCTATAGAGTTAAAACCACCATCTAGCCCCCCCCCTAGGCCTCTCATGCCTTCATAAATATAGCAAAATCTTTCTGTATTCAAGCCTGAAGCTGTAACTCTGCATGGTGTTTGTCTCGGAAAAACAAGCAGTCTGCTGACATCATCAGAAATGGTAGCCTGATCCAATCACAATGCTTCTGCATAGGAATGGTTGAGACTGACAAGGAGGCAGATCATGGGCAGAGCTGGCACAATTCAAACACAGCCCTGGCCAATCAGCATCTCCTCATAGAGATGAATTGAATCAATTAATCTCTATGAGTAAAGTTTAGTGTCTGCATGCAGAGGAAGGAGATACTGAATGTTTGGATGCATTTTAGGCAGCCATGACCCAGGAAGGATCTCTAACAGCCATCTGAGGAGTGACCAGTGAAGTTATCACTAGGCTGTAATGTAAACACTGCATTTTCTCTGAAAAGACAGTGTTTACAGCAAAAAGCCTGAAGGTAATGATTCTTCTCACCAGAACAAATTCAATAAGCTGTAATTTTTCTGGTGACTACAGTGTTCCTTTAATTTGACTTTCTAATAACAAATCACACAATTAAAATAATTTAGAACAATGTATCTTATTTACACAGACTGATTTCTAAAAACATTTATTTTGTATTTTAAAGACACATTACTATATTAATGGTGTGGAGCTCTGTTATACACTCAGACACACCAACAATATGGAACTCCTAGAAAAGAGGGTCAGAGGGATTTTGATCAACAATTTTGACTGTTCCTCCTAAATAGGGACACTTGGGATGTGTACAGCAAAATTTTAAAAACAAAAAAACTATTTTAATGCATTATCCATCCCTTCACCTTTAAATAGGCTCTCAACATAGACAGGGCCGTCTTTAATGCGGGGCAAACGGGGCAGCTGCCCCGGGCCCTGTCCCTGCTGGGGGGCCCAAGACAGCTGCTCCGTTTGCCCCGGCCCGCAAACTATGGGGGCCCATCGGGTGGCCCATGCACTTAGGGCCACCCGGTGGGCCTGTGTCAGCAGGGGCCCGGTCGGGTGCTGTGGCGCTTTAACAGCGCGACCGGGCCCTTGCTTTTTGGCAGCCGTCTGGGAGGAAGTGACCGCCGCGCGTCACGTCCTCCCACAGAAACCGGAACCGCGCGTGAGGAAGGAGGACCAGCTGCTCAGAAGGGGGCCAGGCTGGGAGAGAGCGAGAGCTTAACTCCCAGCCACCCCAGCCAGCCCACTGGACCCCAGGGAATCCACCCTCCAGGAAAAGGTAAGAAACTGGAGGGTGGTTACCAAATTTTGCATGAATGTCTGAGTGTGTGTGTGTGTGTGTGTGTGTCAGTATATATGTATGTCTATCTGTGTGTATGTGTGTTTCAGTATGTCTTTCTGTGTGTATGTGTACCAGTATGTCTGTCAGTGTGTCAGTATGTCTGTGTGTGTGTGTGTTTGTCTCTCAGTGTCTGTGTGTATGTGTGTTTCAGTATGTCTGTCTGTGTGTATGTGTGCCAGAATGTCTGTCAGTATGTCAGTATGTCTGTGTGTGTGTTTGTCTCTCAGTGTCTGTGTGTATGTGTGTTTCAGTATGTCTGTCTATGTGTATGTGTGCCAGAATATCTGTCAGTGTGTCAGTATGTCTGTGTGTGTGTTTGTCTCTCAGTGTCTGTGTGTATGTGTGTTTCAGTATGTCTGTCTGTGTGTATGTGTGCCAGAATGTCTGTCAGTGTTTCAGTATGTCTGTGTGTGCATGAGTCTGTCAGTGTCCCTGTGGTTCTGTATGTCTGTGTGTTTCAGTATGGCTGTCTGTGAGTGTCAAAATGTCTGTATGTGTGTATGTCTGTCAGTGTATGTGTGTATGTGTGTTTCAGTATGTCTGTCTGTGTGTATGTGTACCAGAATGTCTGTCAGTGTGTCAGTATGTCTGTGTGTGTGTGTTTGTCTCTCAGTGTCTGTGTGTATGTGTGAGTATGTCTGTCTGTGTGTATGTTTGCCAGAATGTCTGTCAGTGTGTCAGTATGTCTGTGTGTGTTTTTGTCTCTCAGTGTCTGTGTGTATGTGTGTTTCAGTATGTCTGTCTGTGTGTATGTGTGCCAGAATGTCTGTCAGTATGTCAGTATGTCTGTGTGTGTGTTTGTCTCTCAGTGTCTGTGTGTATGTGTGTTTCAGTATGTCTGTCTGTGTGTATGTGTGCCAGAATGTCTGTCAGTGTGTCAGTATGTATGTGTGTGTGTTTGTCTCTCAGTGTCTGTGTGTATGTGTGTTTCAGTATGTCTGTCTGTGTGTATGTGTGCCAGAATGTCTGTCAGTGTGTCAGTATGTCTGTGTGTGCATGAGTCTGTCAGTGTCCCTGTGGTTCTGTATGTCTGTGTGTTTCAGTATGGCTGTCTGTGAGTGTCAAAATGTCTGTATGTGTGTATGTCTGTCAGTGTCTGTGTGTATGTGTGTTTCAGTATGTCTGTCTGTGTGTATGTGTACCAGAATGCCTGTCAGTGTGTCAGTATGTCTGTGTGTGTGTGTGTATTTGTCTCTCAGTGTCTGTGTGTATGTGTGTTTCAGTATGTCTGTCTGTGTGTATGTGTGCCAGAATGTCTGTCAGTGTGTCAGTATGTCTGTGTGTGTGTTTGTCTCTCAGTGTCTGTGTGTATGTGTGTTTCAGTATGTCTGTCTGTGTGTATGTGTGCCAGAATGTCTGTCAGTATGTCAGTATGTCTGTGTGTGTGTTTGTCTCTCAGTGTCTGTGTGTATGTGTGTTTCAGTATGTCTGTCTGTGTGTATGTGTACCAGAATGTCTGTCAGTGTATCAGTATGTCTGTGTGTGTGTGTGTGTTTGTCTCTCAGTGTCTGTGTGTTTCAGTATGTCTGTCTGTCTGTGTGTATGTGTACCAGAATGTCTGTCAGTGTGTCAGTATGTCTGTGTGTGTGAGTCTGTCAGTGTCTGTGTGGTTCTGTATGTATGTGTGTTTCAGTATGGCTGTCTGTGAGTGTCAAAATGTCTGTATATGTGTATGTCTGTCAGTTTCTGTGTGTATGTGTGTTTCAGTATGTCTGTCTGTGTGTATGTGTGACAGAATGTCTATGTGTGAGTCTGTCAATGTCCGTGTGGTTCTGTATGTCTGTGTTTGTCAATATGTCTGTCAGTGTATGTGTGTTTCAGTATGTCCATCTGTCTGTGTGTATATGTGCCAGTATGTCTGTCAATGTATATGTATGTCTGTGTGGTTCAGTATGTCTTTGTGTATGTGTGTTTCAGTATGGCTGGCTGTGTCAGTATGTCTGTCAGAATGTGTCTCTGTATCTGTATGTTGTCCATTTGCATTTGTGTGTGTATCTGTATGTGTCAGTGTTTGTATCTGTATATCTGCATGTGTGTCTGAATGTGTGTCAGTGTGTGTGTACCTTTTGTATCTGCATGTATGTCAGTGTTTGTATCTGTGTGTGTGTCTATGTGTGTGTCAGTGTCTGTGTGTATCTGTATGTTCTTGTGTGTATCTATATGTGGTCAGTGTGTATCTGCATGTGTGTCAGGTAGTGTATTTGTGTGTATCTATATGTAATCAGGGGGGGCCCAAGTAAATGCTTGCCCAGGGTCCAATCAAAATTAAAGACGGCCCTGAACATAGAGAGATATCCTGACAGCCCAGTACTGAGTGACAGGGGAAGATAGGAGAACCATCCTACAGACGGATCTCCTGCTCTCTGACAAGACAAGTACAGTGCATACTCTGTAGTTGCCATAGTTGCTCCTCTGACAATAGCATTTTGGAATACCCACAAGCTGCAGAGATGGCGGTGCTGTTGCTGGTGGGGAACAGGTGGGTTTTAAACCATCATCTCCTAAACCAATTGGATATATAATTTATTAACATGACAAATACAAGTATAAATGAACAATAAATGCCATTTGTTAATTGACAGTAGAAGATTATTACAGATTCAAAGGACAATGAGATGTTCACTTTAACAGAAACAAGATTTGCATTAAAAGTGACAAATTATGAAGATTAAGTGCTAAAATACTTGTACAAATTCCCTGGATTAAATGGAAGGTTCAAGTTAAATTATTTCCATTTTATTGAAATAAAAGATAATTTGCCATTTCAGGGAAGATCCCATAAACTGCATGGTACCATCTGTGCAGAGTATCATCATGCCCAGATTATATGCATTTACAAATCACTGCAGGAAGATGATTATGCCAGTATCTGAAGAGGGCAATAGATGCATGTCTTTTACACTAACCTCTGCTGAACTAATCATTTACTGGGGTAAAGGAATCACCAGATTTATTTCACACAGACATTATACACACACACACACACATTTATTTATATATATATATACACACACACACACACAGGGATGTATCTATTGTGAGGCAAACAAGACATTTGCCTTGGGCAGCACTTTCCAGGGGGTGGCAACAAACGCCACCTCCAAATGTCCAGGCTAATGCCTTGTTTGCCTCGTTTTATGGGGGCCCAAAAGCTGGCCGGCTGAGCTCTCCCTGCTCAGCTCCCTTGCGCGACCCGTAGTGATGCCGGGAGCCGGAATATGACGTCAGTCCGGCTCCCATCATCACTCTGCGGAGCGAGGGAGCTGAGCAGAGAGATCACAGCTCCATTGCTGACAACTTAGAGCGGCTGCATGCCCGCCCGTCTGCAAGTCCGGCCACCTTCCTGAACAACCGCCCAGCCAGCAGCCCAACTGGACCCTAGGTGAAAAGTCCACCCAGCTATCCAAAAAGTAGGGAGGCTGGGTGGATTTCAATTTAAAAAAAAATAATAATAATAATTGTGAGTGTTGGGGGAAAATGTGTGCATTTGTCAGTGAGTGTGTGTCAACGAATGTGAGTGTGTGTGTGTCAGTGAATGTGTGTGTGTCAGTAAATGTGTGTGTGTGTGTGTCTGTCAATGAGTGTGTGTGTGTCTATCAGTGAGTGTGTGTCTGTCAGTGAGTGTGTGTGTGTCAGTGAGTGTATGTGTGTGTGTACCTGTCTGTCTGTGAGTGTGTGTCTGAGTGATTGTGCATGTCTGTTAGTAAGTGGGCGCATCTGTCAATGAATGTCTGCATCTGTCAGTGTGTGTCTGAATGATTGTATGTGTCTGTCAGATTGTATCAAATCAGTGAGTGTATGTGTGTGTATGTCAGTGTATCTAAGATTGTGTGCTGGTCTATGAGTGTGTGTCTGTCAGTCAAAATGTGTGTAAGTTAACAGGAAGAGTTGTGGCCTTGGCAGGAAGGGGTGGGTAAATTTAAATTCCCCAGATGGGGGTTCCCCAGATTTGTCATGCCTAGGGCAGCACCATTTCAAAATACACCACTGCGCGCAAGCACACACACACACACACACACAAACTCTCTCTCACTAAACTTTTATTTTTATTTATAAGGTCCATCCTGCGTCCCTTTTCCTCTCTTTGCTGAGGGAAGAGTTGGAGAGCAGCCTCATTCCTGGGGTCCAGTGCGGTACAGGAATCATCACATAGTTGAACACTTTCCTGGTCGTCTGCAACTCTGTATGCATACCAATGCCGAAGTAGCTTCTAATCCTGGCTCCAGGATTCATTACAGAGTGCAAAGGAGGGGGTTGAGGTTATTTTGCACAGAGAACTCCACGCTTTCTCACAGCTATTGATCATGCATATTTAATTCTGTGGGGCAGGTCCCTACTTTCCCTAAAGGTAAATCCAGTTATCTGGATCACCATCAGTACAGTACCTCTAAAACCACTTTACTAAAGTGAATAAAAAGATCAAATCAAAACAAAAAAAAATGAACATATGTCTTAATATATATTGTCTTGCATCCAAAAATATCAGAATGGATATCAAAGCTTATTAAATACACATTTGGTGTCTATCCATTACATAGAGCAGCATTAATCATAAGGCGACTCTAGGTATGGTTTTGGGGGCCAAGGGTTAGACAGGGGCCCCCAAAACCAGAACTTTGCTGGACCCCATAAACCATCCCTATGTGAAGAATGAAGATGGTGCCTAAACTGGTGATCTGCTTATTATAGGAATACATTCTGCACCAAAAAATTATAAAAACAAAAACAAAAAAAACTGTGAAAATAAATACTATAATTCAGAATTGTAACTGTTACAGTCAGCATGTACATTTTACATTAATTTAAAACTCTCGAGTATTGTGCCCCCATATATAGAGTCAGTGACCTTTTTGTTTTTTTTATTTGACACATTGGCATTTTTGAATATATACACATTGATTGGTATTTACTGACCATCATTATAACTAGATTTGGTTACATTTTCTGTTTCAGTTTAATAAACCGATTATATGATTTTAAACACACACACACACACACACACACATATAACAGTTAAAGTTAAAAGAGTTGTAAAGCAAGTATTGTGAATCTCAGGAATCGCTGATGCTCAGCTTCAGTGTGAATTATTTAGTCCTTCATCTCCACATTTTCCTGAATGATTGCCTAATATTCACTCCGTGTTCATTACAGTGATGGAGTTCTTTCAGAGATTTTTTTATCAGTCTTTGTGTTAAGGACCCTTCACACAGACAGTGCAGTGAAGTATTAAGTAAGTGGAACCATGTTTCATATAATTGAATAATTTGATCATTCACAACCAATAAGAAACCAACTGCAAGATTAGACACAGAACAGAGATAGTTCTAGGTTATTCAGAGTGGCACACAATATATTGAGTTATGTGTATCGCATACTTGCTGTGTGTTATTTGGTTGGTAATGACGTATAACTAGAGCAGTTAGCTGGCTTTAAAACACGGACAACCAAGCGCATGCAATGCCACACGTGTATCACTTATGTTGTTTAATGCTAATATGTATAATGGAACTTGCCCGTGCTCCATAAATATTTCAATTCACTTTCCAATTCACTGCAGTTTTAATGTTTAGCGAACAAATCACTCAGTGTGCATGTTGGGTATTCACCAGAGGCAAGCTATGGTTACAACATACAAGTTTATTTACTAAAATTAGAAATGCCAGGATTTCTAAATTAAATAAAAGTACATTTCAAATTTAAGGGTTACGTAGCTGAATTGGATACAATCTCCAAGTCAGCCTGTTTAGCTATTTTGGTCTAACATTTCCAATTCACTTTGAGTACTCTTTGAATTCTCATGCTAGTGAAAAACCCTGATAGAGATTAGCTCCCAATGTGCTAATTATCTACAAAGTACTGTATTCAAAATTTTCAGTGCCCTGGGTTTTTTATTCTTGTTTTTTTGTTTATCAAAGAATACGAATTATTAGACTCATGAAACAGACCCAAATTACATTTTTGTTACAATTAGAAGTTTTAGTTAACCTAAAGTTCGCATGTAAAATAAAAGGAAACATTATCATTGTCATACTTGCCGGTCGGCGATTCCCTCAAGGCATTTCCAGGTTTCGCCAATCATGCCAATCATGCCGCCGCTCAGTTAATTTGTTTCCTGGCGATTCTAAGTTGCCGTCTGCGCTCCCTCCTAGCTAATAGATTGTGGACCGAACCTTTGCTACCTACTGTTTATTGACTACCCTAGCTTGCTGCTTGCTTCTGCTACAAAGCAAAGAACCAGCTTGCTGCCTGCTTTTGCTTCTAAGATAAGAATCTGATTTCTGCTTTATTGCTACAACTTGCTACCTGCTTGTATTTAAATCTTTAAGGACACATGACATGTGTGACATGTCATGATTCCCTTTTATTCCAGAAGTTTGGTCCTTAAGGGGTTAAAGGACTTTCCAGAGATTCTACCTGATACCTTCAATTAAGGAAACTCTACTTAAAGTGAATTTAATTTTATCCTAAAAGTTACCAAAATCATTATTTATATAATTTTTTTACAATTATTTTCTTCATTACCACTAATAAGCTAGCTCTTAAAGTGATATACACCTCAATTATTTCCTTTGCAGTCGTGCAATGTTAGCTTTATAAATGCTATAATTGTAATGCTACCTGATTGAGATGCTTGGAGAAGCACATTAATGTAACCCTTTCACGTAATAATATATTACTAGATCAGTATATGGTATACCAGATAACATGATGGAAATTATAAGTACCATCAAAATAAACACAATACATTTTTGGGCAGGTTGATCATAACAAACGTTGTGGTTTTTTAAATGCCTTAAGTTGTTCACTATATAGATGGTACTTTACAGAGTATTGTAGTCTTAAATTACAACTAGGCTTGTGTAAATAAGTTTTCCTCCTGAAAGCAATTAGTAAAAGTTTTGGGTAGATGGCAAGCCGTCCAAATTTTCAAACACTGAAATTACATATGGACAAATTATGGACTAAAACAAAATTGACAATGGATGAATAGTGATGTCCCGAACGCGGCGGGCGAACATATGCGATAGTCGGTCCGCCCCCTATTCATCATCATTGAGTAATTTTTGACCCTGTACCTCACAGTCAGCAGACACATTCCAGCCAATCAGCAGCAGACCCTCCCTCCCAGACCCTCCCACCTCCATTACGAATAGGGGGCGGACCGAACATCGCATATGTTCGCCCGCCACGTTCGCCACGAACAAGCTATGTTCGCCAGCGAACAGTTCCCGGCGAACTGTTCGGGACATCACTATGGATGAACCATTTAGTTGTTTTTTGGTTTTTTTCGTGATTCAGAGTTTTGTCTGTGGCACCAACAAAAATAATTTTTGGATGAAAAACAAGATCATTGGTGGTCAGGGGACAGCCACTAAGGTTTGACTTTATTCACAGTAAGAAGTGACCAATAGAAGGGGAAAAGGGATTAGTACTAATATATCTAGATATATTGTAAATATATAACATATAAATATAGATTTTTTATTGATCCTCCCTTTTTTATTCCATCTACTGGTTACACATCTGATCTGTGCAGCAAATTATGTAAAAATGCACCTATTGTGGCACTGCAAAATATACACACATAATATATATTTTCCAGCACACTGATTTGGGCAATTATATTGAGTCATTTTGCATCATGAGAATGCTTTTTGCTGAACTAATTAATGGACAAAAATTGCCGTAACCGAAATACCACGTGGACGAAACACGAGTCGCCTAAACTAAAACCATTTTCAGATTAATCAAATGTTTCCATTGTGCATAGGTCTAATTACAACAAAAACAATTTCTAGCTATAGTTGTAATATATGGACTAACATACATACAGCTTACTTTCCTTAATGGCACTTTAGCTTAACCAGAACGCTACTGTATTGCCACTGATCTATCAGTCATGTTTTGGGACCACAGAATTATTGTTTATTATTTAGAGAAAAAGGGAATACAGTCAATATGCCTTATTTAAATCAATGCATGGTCAGTGGTTGGTAAGAAATGGAGCAGTAGTGCCCAGTGATGCTACTTAATGTGAAAGCTTCTTTCTGCTGAAAACTTAACACAAAGTTGCACACCGTGTCTTGCATTAACATCCCTTATTGTATATTTTTTAAAAAGCTTTTTCTTGACTATGGCGGGATCATTAGTTGTATTTTTTATTTTTTTTTTGCTATTAAAAGTGGGTACTTATCAAACTACACCCACACTTCATTATCCTAATGGTAAATGCTGAATTTTTGTACAGCTATATGTGTGTGAGTGTGTGTGTGTGTGTGTGTGTGTGTGTGCGTTCGTATATGTAATATATAAAGAGTGCTAATTAATGTATACCTAAAACGTTCAGCCTTGCAGTTCTCCATTCTCGTAAGAGGTTAAGGTCATGTTTTTCTAGAGCATTTTTTTTTTTTGAAGAAAAAAAAGGGAAAGGTTTGGAAAAAAAAATGGATTGATCTGTTTTATTTCATTTCATTGCACCTCAACCAGCGCACATCTTGGGCAGCGAGACAAGAAAGTAACTGCTTTATCAAGCTGATTATAAAGCTAGCCGTGGATTGTCAGCAGGTGTTTCTGAAAAGAGTGATCAGTCACTATTCAGAGGCGCACACAGATGGCAATTTTCTATTGCACCTCTATGGCTGCCCTCCACATTCAGAGAAAAACACAGAGAATTGCACAAGCAGAAACATAGATGAAAAAACTGAAGAAAAAAGAGAAAGTAGAGAAAAACACACAGAAGCAATACAACTACAGACAAAATGAAATGAAAGAGCACAAAGGGAGATTGAGGATAATAACTAGCATTTTGTGAAACTGTGAAAATTACATACATGGCAAGAATTTTATTTTTAATTTTCGTCTTATATTTCTTGTTCAGATAGCACAAATGTTTCATAGATAGATTCGATAATTAGACCAGTTATATAGACAGATGGACAGACATGCAGGTTACTTCCCATCCAAACTGCCGCAGATTTAGTTCACTGGCATTAGTAACTTCTACCTCGTACCACACTTTAGTGGATATCTCCAAGGAGTAATTCCTCCAAGCATGGTAATTCACATAGTAAGCTATGCTTTCAGTTGGGCTACACTTGTCCTAAATTTTCATTCTCACATTAGTCTTTAATCCTGTTAGAGTGAAAGCTCTGCGGGAAAGTTTCCAATTGCTCTATTGTTTACATTCCCTATTTCATGGTTAATCCACTTAATGTAATGCCTGCAAAATGTTATCTCCGGAATTTTGTACATAACTTGTGGAGTGGGCTCACACTTCCTTCCTACAGCACTTATCACATGGTTATGTTTTGACTGATTTTGGAAGTTAAATGGGAAACCTGGATTTGCATACATAGCCAGTAGACTTCTGCATTTGGTTTCAAATAAAGTGTGATTCATCCAAGTTTTGGGCAACCAATGGGTCGCCCAAATTCCATAACTCTAAAACTCTATATGGACGAATCACGAAGCAAACAAAATGGACAATGGACACAAAGTCCTATGGACTATACGGAGTATCGCAGAAAGCTTAAATCCAGAGGATCTCATAACTGTGTATGCAGAATGAAGGCTTCTCTTAACCACAAAATCAACAACCTTCAAGCATCCCTTAGAGCTTCTGCAGGGGTAACTAATCAAAGAAGAAGATATACTAATCAAATGTGAACTGGATAAGACCCGCATTATGGAAGCATTGCTGAACCCTGGTTAAAAGTCCTTTACAACCGTTCACAATGTTATTATCCTTGTACAATAATATTCCCAAACAGACAGTGGTACAGCAAACAATGAAACAAATGGCCACACTGCTTATAGAACAAGGCACAGTCTCTACTTGGAGTGTCATTGCAACCTGAAATTCCATTTCTCATAGTGTGCAGGACATTTTGGAGGCTTCTCACTTCTTCAAATCCTTAGCCTATCTCAATATACTCCTGTAGCTCATTTGAAGACCCTACACATCACTTGCATGGGGCTAATAGCCCTCTGTTTGTATCATGGACAGGTTTTGCTCAGAGCTATTAAAGCCCACTAGGTGAGGAGTAATGATACTTAAAAAGTTTCAGAGATATATTCTTATCCCATGTGAATTGTCCATGTTGTATATTATGTAAATTTGGGTGTACTTACAGAACACATACATTGGGAATCTCCCTGGTCTGTGTCACAATGTGGAATGGTGGAATCACTTCAGGGCCACGAGACTTAAAGGGATACATAGCCATCAATACAACTTTAGCTTAATGAATCAGTTTTGGGGTATAGATTATGTCCCTGCAGTCTCACTGCTCAATTCGCTGCCGTTTAGGATTTAAATTACTTTGTTTCTGTCACTCCTCCCCTGCTGCTCACAAAGTTACTAATAGAAAATATTTTTCATTTTCAATCTGTATTTATCTCTTGCTCTGTAAATTGAACTTTAACCACACAGAAGAGGCTCCTACAGGGTATAGCAGGCTACTAACAGAACAGAAGTTAAGAAATTCTAAATTAAATAGAATTAAATCTATCTTTACAGGAAGAGTTTAGTAAGGCTGTACAAGTCACATGCTAGGAGGTGTGGCTAGAGCAGCATAAAAAATGACTTAATTCCTAGATGGCAAATAACTGAGCAGTGATACTGTAGGGGCATGATCTTTACACTAAAACCAATAAATTAGGCTAAAGTTGTTTTGGTGTCTATAGTGTCCCTTTAACCTATCTTTATCCTTTTTCAAATGATCATGCATTGTGGGTCTGTGGGTTTGAGGGAGTCCCCAGCCAGCCATTGTGCGTTACCTCCCCATTTCAAATTTCAGGTTATAAAGTGAATAAGGGGTGTCTGTTTAGGCAAGTGGCCGTTACAACAAGCTTTCACTTCCCATTTATTTTTTTCATTTACATAGACTGGTGTAGGAAGTCGAAGCTTTTGACTCCTGCCTAGACCATAAGTGCCCAAATGTCTGCTAATTTTTATACATTCTATATATTCCCTTACATTTGCTATCAGTTAATGTTTGCAACTAAGCGGAGTGTGAAAACATTTGTGGCAAACACATCTAATTTAAGTCAAGGTTGTTACTCTTACTTCTCAAACAGTTTACCCCAAAGTTGCCTTCAGAGGCAATGTTCACTCCCCCACAGGTGGCATCCAGCTGAATTTTCAGATTCAGTATGCGCGGAGTACTGCTGGGCGAGGGAGTTGCTGATTGGCTGGGAGCGTCAACTAACTAAGAGGTATGTTTCTTTCCAAGCCAGTTAAGTGAAAGGGGATTCGCTGATTGGATGAGAGTGTAATCTGACCGCTCTCAGCCAATCAGCGGCGCCCCTGCTCGGCGGCACTCCCCACTTCCTGTATCTGAAAATTCAGAAGCCAAATGGGAGTGGACATAAGCCGCTGGAGGCAGCTTTGAGGTTTATCCCCTTGAGGTAGGGGTGCCTCTGGGGGGCCTTCTGGCACCATAACAATTTATTTATATGAAGTTGTTTTGGTGCCTGGAGTGTCTCTTTAAGAATGATTATTATTTAAAGGTACAATCTGGGCATCATTGAGGAGCGGTTTATCCCCAAAGTACAGTATCCATCACCTGATCGCTCTCTTCTGTTTTTCCACCGCTCAGAATCTTGAAAGTTGAAGCCTTGGCGAACAGAGTCATGTAGTTTCCCATCCAGAAAACAGCTTGAGTACGTTTTTGAGGCTTGCTCATTCAAGATTCAAAGCAGCTGAAGGACAGTTGGTAGAACAATCGAGCATTGAATACTCCACTGTGGGGTTAAAATTTTATTATTAAAATATTCCTGAAAGGTTTAATCCATAAAAGTAACCAGGTACCTCCTGGCACAATAACAACATCGTTCCAATGACGTTGTTATGGTGTCCAGAGTGTTCCTCTAATAGGAACCTAAACTGGTACTTGAGAACATCCAGGTTTGGCCTATGGTGGAAGGGTGTCCTGGTGGCCTGTGGTTCCCAAATCCATCACCTTATTTAATCTCCTATGAATATGGCACACCTTGACTTGAAAAAAAACCATTGTGTCGCATATTCAGGTAATGAATTAGTAATTGTGTGCAAGCCAGCTATATCATATTTACTATTATTTATGGATGATACATTCCCTTTATGTGATGGACAAATCAACCAAATCTAACTGTAATTTCAGTTTGTAAAAGAACCTGGTTGATTGCAAATATATTTACAATATTTATTTTACTTCCTTATATTTTGTCTCACATTCTTACTATGATCTCGTCTCCCTCATAGAGCACCATCTCTGCAATTAGCTGGCAATGCACATGTTAACAGCTTTCTTTGGAAAGCAGATCCCTGCAGACAGCAACGATTATATGCATGCATCTCCAGGTATCATACACCTGTATAGCGACATTGTTTCTCTTCTCATAGGAGGCGTTGTCCTCTCAACTGGATTGCTCGCACATCACTGACTAAATCACTGCTTCTAAAATAATAAAAATGCTTTCGCAAGGGGCAACTAAATTTCCCCTGCAGTCGAGCACTCTGAAGTGAGACAAATGATGGTTTAAATGGAATGTCAGTGAAAAGGTCTATGTAGTAAGGGTATTCCCGTAAAATCATCGGAGTAACCCTTCAGCTAGACTAGAGGATGTTCAGCATCTCCCTGAAATTGCATTACACATTAAGTGCATGTTTGAAGTCAGCAGGGAGCCTGCCTAAGATGTTCTCAATGCCTAATTTGATACATATTGTGCCATAAGCTGCCGCAAGTAGCTAGTAATGAAGAAAGTAAAAAAATTTATGGATGAGCAAAATAGAAGCTCTTATGGATGGAGTGTTTTTAAATCAGGTGCATAATTTACCCAGCATCAGACATTCAGACCACATGGAGAGTACATTACTAAATTGGACTTGCAAGCAGATAGAAAAGCAGCTTCCTTTAATAAGCACTTCTTAAACTTATTGGCTCTACAATTACTCACACCAAATTATCAGCAGCTGCTCAGTGTTTGGGGATTTATGGAAGATAAGGAATCATGTTCTTTAGTTCCCAATCAACAAACCATTCAAGGACTCTCTAGACTAGAACTTTAACGCTGCACTCCATCAAATAACCTATACCGATTGCAAGCTCTGGTGGACGAAAAAAAAAAAAATTCTATTATACACTCATGTGTTTGTGTGTATTGTGCGTATAGATCGAGATCATGCCTGATTAAGCTCTTTCATGCCTAGTGATCTTATTGTTCAATAGTCATGTGTAAAAGGCATGTAAACTTAAATTGAACAAATTAATGCACCAAAGTCCTGAAATATTTTTTAATTGTTTGTTAATTATACATAGTAACCTTCTGTGATCTGGTCTTGAACCAAGTTCACAAATACACAAATTTGTATTTAAATATATTGTTTGTTTGTTTTCTGATTCCATTATTTAAATTATTTTAGGTAAAGGTCATTAAGGAAAACTGTAGAATACAGCCAATTTGTTTAAAATGACACTGTGTAAAGACATAGTGTATGATCCTTTAGAGCGTCACTGTTTTTATAGTACAAGGGAATTTTACTTCCATTTTGTAACAATACTACTCAAGCTAGGCGGAGTCTGCTGCTTCTAGCAACCCTTTTTTGATGACAGTTGAATGTGCAAAGCTGTTACCATTATCACCAAAACATCTTCTAACAGTGATCACTATATGCTTTTACATTTATTTATATAATAAGCATATTTAGAATATACATGTGTACCCTTGTTATTCCACTGGGTGCTTTGTGAGAGAGGCAAACCTTGTATGGCTGTTGCCATTTTGTAAATGAGGTTTACCAATTTCAATATGTTTTAAATAAGCACAAAAATGGCTGAAATCTACCAAAACATTCTGAAAGGAAAATGTGACACTTGGAAAGCAGCAGCAAAGACAAGACAGTCCTGTTTACATAGTGCTAAATAAAGAAGGCACATAAACAACAATTTAGGGGAAACAGTTATTTGAAGTTCAGCCTTAAGGATATGACTATTAAGGGAGTTTTATCAACACTAATTGTGTGCTATACTGAGGTAAAATGTTAAATATTGACTGATATTCTGTTGGTTTCTACAGTGATAACACCGTATTTAGCCATTGTTTTTGACTAATCTTCCAAATAATGTCGAAAAATAACTCTGATCATTTCAATTTTAAGTCAGCTATTTTTCAGCTTAAATGTTTTGCACAGAATTCTGCAATTCTCATGTTGTAGCGAATAACCCGTAAAGTGTATAACGTATAATTGCTTTTACTGGTAGGATTAACAACAGGCTGATACATCTAATCCTCGCTGAGTAGATCATGAAAAATGTGCTATATATGATATTACTACCATTTTTTTTTAAGACAAAAAGGAGAATGTAGTACACAGCCAATTGCACTTCATCTCAGATTAACTCCAGATTTCTGCGATCTTTGCACTGAACAGGGAATTAGGGCAGGACAGCTGTAGACGGACCACACTCATTCACTACTGGTAAAGACTGTGTAAATGTGTAAAAGTGGGTATTTGAGCATTTTAACAGTGTTACATATGTAAAGTGTATTGTTATCGTCCAATAGGCATTTCTTTTCTACACAATATTAACACGCCTCTTCTTTTGATTGTTGTGATTTGATTCTCAATTCTGTTATACTGTGCAATGACATACTCTGGCATTACAACATTGTTATTATTACTATTTTGTTTGTGAAATTCCAACACACTTTACAGCACTGTACACATTATTATTATTATTATTGCAATTTATATAGCGCCAACAGATTCCATAGAGCTTTACAATATTATAAGAGGGGGATTTAACTATAAATAGGACAATTACAAAAAACTTACAAGAACGATAAGCTGAAGAGGACCCTGCTCAAACGAGCTTACAGTCTAGAGGAGGTGGGTATAAAACACAATAGGACAGGAAATTATATAAAAAAATGAAATCAATATATTTTCACCCAGTCCTTCCAGCTTGTTTTGCTCAATAGACACTGGTGGTGAAGGCATCAATATTTTCGAGGACTCGACCCATAAATATACTCCTCCCCCGTGCATACCTTGTACTAACTGACTTACATCAAAGGATGACAGTGCAGTAACTAGCAACACAAATCACTCATGCGTGCTATTACAGACAGCAGACAAAATAGTGTGATATTTCAAAATGCCTCAAAACTGTACTGGTATATAGCACTAGAACTCCAGGCCCAGATGTAAGGTCTTCCTATGACGTTACACCATTGTGTTCATACTATTTAAACCTGCTAACTAATAACCTGATTTTAAAAATGTCAAAAGCTTGTTTGTTTGTATTATTTTGTGTCTGTAAAAAATGAATTGAAATGCAAACCTCGCAATGGCCATGAGAATACTCTCATTGTTGCATGTAAATTACTCTTGGTACTCAGAATAAAAAGCATGCAATGTCTCCACACTCCTTTACCAGCAGCAATAAACCAATAAAGCATGCAAAAGTAGTGTATCTCCCAGATATACGATTCTCCTGCTCTGAGCTGTTGTAAAATGTAAGACTTGTGTCTATCACTAGTATCATGGATAAAATGGAAGATGAGCTCTGTGCCTAGACTAACATCTATACTGGTGAAGCTGCTCTGTGTTCCGCATTTCTGCTGTGAGCAAAATTCATGTATTTCTCAAGCAAAAGACATTGTAAAGAAAAACCTGTAAAAAATACTCTAGGCACATGCACCAGAAAAATGTTTGGATTTTTTTTACAAGTAAAGTGCAAGACACTGCAAAATATACTACACAACAAAATAATTCTATTTAGTTCTATTTTACCACTTGTGAACCAAAATACCATAATTTGGGATTAAAGAAAAACAACAAACATGTAGAATGTATTATCGCATGGAAACGGCTCGTTTCTGTTTCTACAGATTATTTAATTACATTTTACAATATCTGAAAGAAAAATATTGTCAGTTTTACATGTTCTACTTGTTATGGTTATTTTGATGAGAAACCAGAGTTTGTGATTACGACTGTACTTTGATTGTTCTATGCGGGTTACAAACCAGATTTTTGTTGTAAGTCATTCTACCCTATGATATGGATGTGCTGCTTCATTGCAGCACACTGGCATTCCTATATTCTTATGCAAATTGTGATCTGCACTTGCCAGAGAAACAATCACAGCAACTACAACACATGTACCAAGTACATCTATTTGACAAGTGTAGGGTGAAAAGAGGAACTATTTTGCTAGCACAACATACACAAGACTTTGTATGCTCTATATTTTGAGCATGAGGTGTTTGTATTCTGATGTATATATTTTAACCTTAATTATACATTATATCTAACTTAAAATTGCTGTCATAATGTGTATTTGTATGATAAGTTTTTTTAAGATTATTTCGTGACAAATATTTCCTCTGTTGCGCGTATCAGTATACAAAACACTAGTACCTCGAGCCATATGAAATGCCATCAATAAATCCTTAATATATTAGGGATGTTGTATCAAAGCCTAGACACACCATGCAGTTATCACATGAGCCCGGCAGGGAAACGTGGATTAACCTTCTCCTGAGAGCGGATAGCGAGATGTCAACAAGAGATCTTGCTAGTTCATAGTGGAAGAGATTATATGTTTGTATGTCTGGGTTTCACATTGGAAGAATTCAGAGCTGGACATCAAGCCTTGAAAACAATTTAGCAAGATAAGTAATCTATATGTCTGCAGGGCACATGTAATCCTCCATAGCAAGCCAAAAAGATAATATCCTGTATATATCTGTATATGTGAAGCTGCTATTTTTAGTATACACAAACTATCTCACAGTAAAACATGATAATAAATCAAACTAGTGTGGTAATCACTGATTGATAAATAAGGTAACACCACCCCCCTCTCTCCACCACCATGCACACACTTTAACACAATCTTTTTATTTTTCTTTGCCAAAAATACATAAATAGCAAGGTGTTATTTGTTTTAGTTTTGCAATACCTTGCGTATTTTGCCATACATATTTACCAATCTAATTTAAGATTATATATATATATATATATATATATATATATATATATATATATATAAATATATATATATATATATATATATATATAATGACTCTACTTAAGATATGTTTATACATGTAGAAATCATTTAATCTCGAGTTTAAAAAAAACGCAACAAGCTATTCAATGTTAAGCATACGTCACTTTGGGCAGTGCATTGAATTGGGACATTAAACATGTCACATGCTCTCATATAGAATCTTATGGCTAGAGTAGACAGACTGCCCATATGAGACCTCTTCCATAGTCTTTCTTAAAGTAAAATTAAGTGGGATTTAAAAACATTTGAAATATAGGCCATTACTTCTATAAGTAATGTTTATAAAGGTATGCAGACAGCCTCTTCAAAAATAAAGCAACATGAGTACTCTAACTTGATTTTCAAGGCAAATAATCACTAATATCATCATATTCCTGCTAAAGAAAACATGATGGCTCCTCCCAACAAGTCCATACATGTAAATAGCAGTCATTTTATTATTGTATGCTTTTCACAGATTAAAGACGATAACATGTACTTGTAATGAAAATTATGAAATCGAAGGGATAGGTGAAGACCTGAGAGGTTTTTTACCTTAAAAAAGACACATCAGCTCTAAAAAAAAAAGTGGACATTGAAGAACAGCCATTAATGGATCTGATTTATATATTTACTATCCTGTTGCTTTTCCCTCTAATTTTTCTGTAATTTAAAAAATAAAATAAGGAAGCAAGTATTATATTGTGTTCTAGAATTCCATCCCAAAGAAAATTTGAAATTCATGTGGGTTTTTTTTAGGAATCCATTAACCATTTAACATAAAGCTAAGACATTCAGTCAACTGGAAGTGGACTCTTAATAAAAATGCACATTTTGCTTCACTTGTTAAAATCCAACCCTGCAGCGTGATTGTTCAGAGATGTCTGCTTTGTTTCTCTGAGTGCCAGCTGCATGAGACACATTTTCCTGTAGTGCAGACCCAGCTTTTACTGAAAGGGTTAAAACGGCCAATTATAGGAGCACTAATTTAACATAAATGTTCTGTAGAAAAATCAGCATGTGATACGAGGCAATTTATAGGCTGCCTTTGATCCTCCAATGATCAAGCAGGCGAAGGCCAGACATTGAAGCTATAGTGTAAATCATTAACTATAAAGCCGATGTTCTATTTAAGTTAAAATACCCAATGCTAATACATTTTACTAGGATAATATTATTCCCAAGGTTATTTCTCTAAAACCATATGCAGGAAACAGCCATTTATTAGTGACCATGTTTAAGAATGAACTCGAGCCTGCCAGTAGCTGTATATTTCAGAGCAGTGGAATTTAAAGTTCTATTCACCAAGAGCTAAATCTGGATAATTATTGAGTAAAAACCCAGTAATTAGCATTGGTATTTATTAAGATTTATTCTGGCTTGACTTGGATGCTGAACTCTTTGACACTGGTGAGCAGAATGCAACATCCATTGAAAGGTTCCATATTCAAGTTCAGCTCAGCCAATAGAAGCTCAACACAGGACAGTTCAGAAGACCAGTGAGGGTGGTCATTGAACAATGCTTGCAGTCAAGTTGTAACCTGTAATTTAGTTGCCAAATGTTGCAATATCTCACTTGGTACACTGGTACACTTGACGATGTTTGCTTTCAGCTTAGGCAGTAGTTCCATTCATGTATTTTCATTCATTAAACTAGTGCTAATTCTGAACTACATATTCTATAAACCCATGCTGGACATTTAGTTATGGGTTATGCAATTTCTCCTTTAAAAATAATGGGCATGACAGGAGTGGCCAAATGACTGTAGGTCACTTCTTAATTTTAGCCAAACACCAGGGACCAACTGCAAATCCTTGATATTTTCAACAAAAGCAGAAAAGGTATTTTTTATATATTCATTTTTAAAGTATTTAGCTCACTATTTATTGAATTCAATAAACAAATAGGGATCATCTAACACTATAGGGTATTTTTAAGAATAATGAAGCTAATTTGCTTCTATGAATAAAACGAAGATCATACACTTATCGTAAAAAAATTTTTTAATCAAATAAAATATACCTTTATTATATTTTTGTAATACATTTAGTAACATGCACAACAAGGTCCCAAAATAGATTTTTATAAAAAAAATTATCATTTTAACGTATTCTAAACAATATTTTCCTTCTTGAATCTACTGTATGAAGTAACAAAACATTTCAGTGTTTACTCAGTTGATAAGCAGGTTTGTTTGATTTTTTATAATTTTTGGTATATTTCTTTGTATGGTGACAAAATATGCAGTGAACATTACATTTTAGAAACTGTAGAATCTTATCATATAAATGTACTGTTTGTAGGATCTCACATTGAAATTTAATTTATCAGTCATTACCATTTCATATGCCAGAATGTCATTAATGATTAATTTCAAAGAAAAATATAATTGTAGTCTCAACAGATGACATCGTCTTAAATGAGTTGTCCAAGATAACAGGAAAGTGTTAACGTTTTTTGAAATATACTTTCAATATGTACATGGACATTAAGTTGACCGTGGATAAAAGTGTTACATGTGAATAAAGTCTTTCTCATTATAATGTTTCTGTACTTTAAATTGTTCATTAGCTTATTTGCTAACATGGGGTATTAGATCTCAGAAAAAATAAAAAATCTTGTTCAAATTAAAATTTCAAAAAAATCAATGTAATATCATATTAGGGAATAATAATTCTATAACCAAAAATTAACCTTGTACCATAAGGTAGGAAACAACATTTACAGTGTTATTTCAAATGAGATTGAAAGTGTATTCAAAGTGCATTTCAACTGTAAGGCTAGAGTAGCTAAGCTGAATCAAAACTGACTTGGATCATTTTTTCAGGTATTTTTACCTTAAATTTAAAATACATTTTAAATTCACTTTAGCTACTAATCCTGTTAGTAATTCATTTTGTGTAAACTTGGAATTTCTCAAGCATAAATATTCCATTCTGTTTTCATAAAGAGAAAGCAGACCCTTACAAGGTGTTCTTTGCCCATGTGTGCATATTTAATTAAATCGGATATTCAGTTGGTTTTCTCCACCATTGTAAGTCCAATAGTTGTAGCTACTGCAAAAGATGAAAAATAACTATAACTATATATATGCATTCAGTAATGAAACATTGGTCCCATTCCTTCGTTTTCTATTTTTCTTTCTCAGTTTGATCAATGATACACAGATAGTGACAATTGAGTCAAAGCATCAATACTTGTACAATCCTTCTCACATACTGCAAGAAATGACTAAACATGGTGTAGTATAAATCCTTCTCTTTATCTGAAAGGTAGCACGCTACTTCTTATATATAGCTATGCTTCTTGCAAAATAAACTGACAAAGTGACTGGTACACAGTAACATTTAGAATCCAAGCTCTTAATCACAACATATTAGAAGGTCATGTTGTAGAATACTGTATATACAAAATGCGGAAGAAAGGAAAGATACGGTAGACTGGATAACATTTAATAGCCTTGGTTCGCCAGACATTAAAAATGTTTTTTTATTGAAAATAAACTAAAAGGAATTATAATAGCAGTTACAGTAGTTAAATGGACATTCCATAGTAAATAGCTTAACAGGCGAAGAATAGCATGATAAAGAATGGGGAATATTCTCAAATTGATGTTCTTTGTTCAAACACACTCATTAGTAATTTTAATTTACGTTGACATTGCAGTCTTTTTTATTTCACAGAAAATATTTCTTACACACGGACGCCATGAACTAGGTGCACTTGCAGACTTCCACCCTGCTCTGCTTCTTTGACTGATAGATAGATGTGAACAGGTCTGTAAATCATATCTGGTCTAGAACGTTCCAGCATTTGATGGGTAAATTGCAGGAACCCGTCTACTAGTTTACATTATCATCTCAAGTGATGCCAGAAATGGAATTAATAAAAATTACCACAAAATGGACAACTTGGCAGTGAAGCCTTGATACATGACAATCAATTCGGGATGCCATTAAAAGGTTTGCCAATTTCCCTGAAAATGTTTGTTTTAGAAGATTTTGACATCATATTAATTTTCCACTTGCCTACAGTGACACCTGCTGGAAAAAAGCATAACACTTCTCAATATGCTGTATATGTTATTAAATGACAGTTTAGATGTCAATTTTCAACAATTTTGTTTTAATCTTAAACAGATATTTAAATAAACAGTTTCTGAGTGTTGAAGAATCCAAAAATATGTTATTAAAGCATATATCTATATATCTACCAAATGACTGATGTAGTACATAATTCTAAATATACACATATGTATGGTCTGAATAGTTTAAATATCAAGAATCATAGTTCAATGTGGTTTACACACACTGACTGAATTATCAAGTTCTATAAAACACACACACACACAGTGTCTATGTGTCACAAACATACACACACACACACTGTGTAAATATAATAACTAGCCTTAAAATTACACAATATTTTAGCCCAATTATCCTTTTATAAATCAAGATTAGGCACTAAATATTGAGATCCAATTATATATTATGTTGTCAGAAAAAAGTCTCTATATAACAAAATGATGGTGTCCATGTTTTTAATAAATGTGATATATATCTATCTATATATCAATTTCATTAAAACATGTACAGCATACCTATGTATTGTTTTTTTATACTATATATATATATATATATATATATATATATATATATATATATATATACACATATATATAATATATATATATATATATATTATAAGATATTCACCAGTTAATAGGTTAGAACATGATAACCCCAAATACTTGGCATTTAGAGTCAAACATATGCATGTAATGTACATGCATGTGTTTCAGTGTATATTGACATATCTATTTATTTTTTTCCCCAATATATGTAATCTTTAAACACAAATATAATACATTTAAAAAATAATTCAGTTTCATGTGATGTGGTTAGCAAAGGGTCCTTAGCAGAATATGAATTTTGTTTCTGTTCAGCATAAAAAGTTATGTCAACAAAAAAATATCTGATCAATGAATGCAGTCACAAACTTTAAAATGAAGACAAATGTATAAAATATCACGCTGTTGATCATTTTCCTACTTATTAAACCTGGAAGTTTCATGCTTATTGTATTCTTTTAATTATTACATGGATAGTCAACTATTCTATTAATTTGATATTTTTTTAGTTTTTCCCTCTTTTACTTTGGTATGTGTTTGGAAGATGCATGATGCAGTAAGTATGAACATGACTAAATACAATTTAAAAAAACAACAACACATTTCTTCAAAATGGTGCCATATTTTCATGCAGAAGATTTTGATAATATGAACTCTCATGTTTCCAAATGTTGATCTGTGAGCTGTGTAATTGGATTAATTACTGCTAATAAGGTCATGCTGGTAGCTTTGTTAAAGCCTCAATGTCCTCAGCATCTTGATTAAATTAATATACATCTAGCAGGTAGAGGGAGATAGATAATATATAGTGGAAGCCATTTTTTTCTTAACACATCAGTCCTACATCCATATTTTAAAAGGTTTGCAGTATAGCAGTGCAAATTTAAAGGAGGGACTACACTTTATCCAGTAAATAAATTTAAAAAAAATAGAAATAAAAAAGTCTTCATAAGTGTTCTTAACTTAGAATTCTAAAGTTGTTGTTTTTTCGTTTTTTTTTGTAAATGCTTCCCAGGAATAACCCTAAATGGCAATAGCATAAATAATATTTTTTTCTTTTAAATACATCTACTGATGTAAATCTATTAGGTAACTGAGTTTTAATTGGATATTTTTATTTCTATGTGAGGTGGGCTCCGGTATGAAATTCTGTGTCTGGCTGCATGTGTCAGGTTTCTAAAATACCCAAGCTGAAAATGCTTGCAAGTTACCTCTGGTGACTGAACCCCTCTGAATTAAATGATCAACACATGGATTAATCTGTTAAATAAAGCAGATGTGTCTGGCACATTGCCATAAGTGTTGTTTGAAAATCCTGTCATTAGGAGGCAGCAAATGGCTCTTAGTCTTAAATGGAAAAAAAAAAAAAAACCCACATTAACAAAATGTGTTCGAATTCTGCATTTTTGCTGCTTTTAAAATCAGGTATGCGTTTTATGTTTCCATTACTCTCTGTGCTGTACATGTACATTTTAAATATTCCTAACACAACAAATAGATTACTAAATTAACTATATAGAAAGATGATTTTATGTCTAAACTATGTCACCAGAAATACCTACAATAAATCCGGTGTTAACGGTTAAATAGACAGGGTTGAAATTTTTTATTTTTTTTTGTATTTCGCCATTTGTTTTTATAGTAGCTGTAAAGCCACAAAGTATTATTCACCCAAATATTACTGAGTAAACAATAATGCAATAAACAACACATTAACACCGTTTATATTACATGATAATATATATATATATATATATGTATATATATATATATATATATATATATATATATATATATATATATATATATATAGGGTTTACATATTAATCATAAATGGAATTATATGTCAACATGCAACAATTACTACTGTTACCATAATGGTATACAAATATGTCTATAACAGCTACTCTGTAGTCTTCCCATTAAACACGTTTTTGTTTTTTAAGAATTTTTTTTAATGCAAATATTTCATTATATATAATATTTAATACAAATTAGAATGCTTAATCTTCATAAGTTTATCTTAGCCCTTAACAATTTGGGGTTTAGTAATTTATTAAAAAAAAAAAAAAGTGTGTAATGTGATTAAAATTGTGCTCTCTATGATAGCATTTTAATGCTAGCAGTTTTCATTCTATCAATGAGAATTTTGTCATACATACATGCATGCTGATTTCTAAACAAAGATCTCAAGTTTCACATTTTAACCTCTTCCTGCTGTACATTTTTCCTGCTCAGTGTGGGTCTTTTGTGCTGTCATTGTATAGGCTAGATGCTGATCCGCAGTGATGTACAGGGTTTACCTAATTTTGCCAGAGTTTCTCACTATTAATGATCAAGTATCAATGAGAACTTACAGAATAAGGAAAAGTCCACGATGTCCACCTTCATGTTGATCAAAGCGAGAAGCACTCGAGAATTTGTAGGCAGAAAATATATACGCTTACATCTTCATTATCCTTCTTCTAAATTCCAAAGGATAACAAAACACCATTATTCTTGAAAATAAAAAGAAGGTGCAGCCCTGTCAATCATCTATAGCTGCTGTGGAACTCTCAGTATTTTACAAACAAAATCCAAACACGATGAGGAAATTATCTCGCTGTTAAAGGTTACGTGAAACATAGTAAGACCACGTTGTAATCCACAGACCTTTGCCAAGTCTATATGTTGATTCATAGAAAAACTTACATAACGTGGTTCATCTGAACACCCTGAGCAGGGCCTGGCTTTCAAATGAGTTTGAATCTCCCCACACAAGCTGCTTTCATTGCATGTAGCGTCCTACCAAGGCCTGGATTTAAAAGCTACCAATTCTTTTATCTTTAGCCTCGCTCACAAAAGAAGGGTATTTTATAAATTACCAGCTCGTTCAGATCAACAAAAGGTACTTTCAGAAAAAGCCCCATTTGATTTTTCTCAAATTTGATTACAAGGATGAAAAAAAAAAAAAAAAAAAAGCAAAAGGAAGTAAAAAAAAAAAAAAAAAGAAAAACCCCAGATGGCTTTCTCATTCATCAAACTGAATGAGCCTTATCTGTGCCTTTTCAAACGGTAGCTGTGGAACAACATTTCTGTTGGCTTATAAAACTTAACAAAAATTATTGGTTTGCCATTTCACATGTAACTGCCATTGGGAACTGGATGAAAAGATCTGGGATCGCCTGCCTGGATCACAATAATGGAGATTAGGTATTTCATTAGAAATTACAGTGGGATATAGAGGAGGCTGTCATATTAATAGCAACCTGCATAGCTGTCAATAGAAACTATTCTGCTAAGGAGAGAACTGGTGGGAATTGACTGTTGAATTGGTTACACTGGGCCTCATTGATTTTCTATCACCTACTGTAGGTAAAATAAAAGGTGAGATTATGAAGAAGAGAATTCACACAGGATTGACTGGATACTTATATTCCATGAAATGTCTCTCCTTCCAAAGTGTAGAACAAAAATAAACCAAAATGCCGTTTTTTTTAGCATTTTTTTATTTTATTCTACATACTGCAGTTGACATTTGTGTCGCATGTTTTTAAACGACAGTAAACACAAGTATTGTGACTGCCATGTGGCTTGTTGATTCCGGAGAAATGGTGGCATAAACCTGTTTTTAGCGTCGCAACAAGAGGTCATCCTATACGAGAGTAAATTCTAGAGGAAATATTTAAATGATTGTAATTAGCATCTCTTGCACAAAAATAAACTTACTGCATTTGAGACACACACGAACAATTGAAATGACAGTGGGAGATGTATGCACCGATTTTAATTAAGATAACCAATGATAAGAAATACATTATTAGCATTTCTCATTTACTAGATAAAAAAGAAGCATGTAAAAGAACCTAATGTAAAATGCAATAAATTGCAATACGTTTGAAAGGCCGTCTAGAAGCAATACGCTGCAGGATGTTAAAATGGACTTTGTGCATAGTAGCTAAAACATAATAGTATATCACTTCACAGAAATTATATGCTACTCAGTTTTCTAAATTTGTGTGATGTCAAGTCAAGTAAAGTGGTTATAGCTGTGTGTAGAGATTCAAGTGCTAGAGATCTACATGGCACACAGGACTGTCGGTTTTTAGGGACATCTGTCCGTTAGCCCGATAACACAGTAAGGGCTGCAAAAGAATGGCTTTAACACCGCTAGGGCGGAATATTTTATGTATTATATATATATATATATATATAATATTTATTAATATTCAAATACACTTAGAATACAATTTTTATGAGTATTTATGTTTTATTTTTACATGTGTTTATTTTTTTTACAACACGGGCAGAAAATCCAGAGAATTTAATTTGCAAGCCCTATATTTGACCCTGTAACTTTGCAAAACCTTATATAACTTGGGAGACATCACTGAACACAAATATATGTTTTAGAGAACTAAAATTTATCATGATGATATCATCAGTGAAAGGGCAGTTTTACAAAAAACAAATATATACACTTACTTTGGCTACTAAAAAGACTGGTCATGTCCTATTTTGAATACCCTAGGTTGTCTAATTTTACAAATGGTATGCCATGATGGGGGTAATTTTCAGTCATGGGTTACTATACAGTCTCAAAGGCAACATTGGCCCATCAAGCCAATCTGGCAAATTTCAAAAAACTAAAATGGGCAAGCTATTTATTTGTCCCTGTAACTTTCCAAAACACACTGGAACCTGAACAGGGGAGGGGGAGTGGCGGGGGAGTGAGCATCATTATTCTTGTGGGACATCACTGTGAGGGGGGAGGGAGTTGCAATAAAAGATAACATTATTATGACATTCAGAGTTCATTTCAATTTTTTTTTACATTTTATTCACATTAAATTGTGTTTCATATATAAATACTTGATGTGAAATTAAAGCCCTATATCAACTGAATAAAATG
The DNA here is from genome assembly GCF_036172605.1 of Pelobates fuscus. NCBI lineage: Eukaryota > Metazoa > Chordata > Amphibia > Anura > Pelobatidae > Pelobates > Pelobates fuscus. The sequence goes on along the minus strand of NC_086318.1, from coordinate 133,431,263 downwards.
ATATATAATAAGTGTATGAATTTCAGACCAAGTAATTTAGTTCTTCGACCAAACATTTGAATGGAAAAGACATATGATGTAAGTGACTTTGAATAGCATATTGTCGGAAAAATATAAGGTAAGAGTGCACACAAAGTAAAGGAAAATTATTATCTGGGATGTATAATATACTTGGTAAATGATAGTAGATTTTCCTTATATATATATATGAAGAATACACTTGGTAACAGATGGTACAACTTACCTATACAAAGATATAAACAAAACACAACAGAGTGTAATCTGTATATACTTTAAAAGAAAGATTAAACCACTCACAATTTTTTGAGCCGATTAAAGTTGGCTCCAAACTTATAGAGCATGGATGTCTCACCTAAGGACATAGACAGCCTTTCTCCATTGGATGAGTCCCCCAATCTGTGTATTTTCCAGATAGTGGAAATTTAGAATCAGGAACCAGGAGTTTGAGATATTTTTAAAAGTAATTTTATTAGTATAGTGTTATAAAAAACAAATAAAAAATGCACAACGCGTTTCAACCATGAGCATATGCTCTTCCTCAGGTGCTGCTAGACATTGTAATGCAGATAAAACTGCTTATATATGCTCCAACATCAATACATAATAACATAATTGATCACACATGTTAAATAAATTAATTACACCGATTTCCATATATGGTCTGGGCCGGATATATATTTGCAACTTCCAATATGGCGGTACTTCCGGTCCGGATATACTCTAACCGCCATCTTGGTGGATCTAAATAACACATATCATTTGTATATAAAAGAATACTAACAAATGTACATCTAATCAACATAATATAATATCGGTCCCTTCTTAATAGAGACAACAACAACGTGATGGATAGCACGTTGGTGTCTCCGTTTTCTGGGATGAAGAAGTAATGCTCGTAGATGTGTCGATCTGTTCGTTCAGTCCATCGCGTCATTTCCGGTTTCGCCGGGTCTATCAAAATGACGCTTCTCCTCTTCCGTAATTGACTTAAAGGCTCAGATGGCAAAGTGTAGTGAAGTTTATACCCAATTGAAGCCGTAGACGCCATTTTCAAAGTGGGTAAAGAGTCCCATATATGTAGTTTGTGGTGTAAATACACAAAATATATAAAATGAGAATTGTAGTTACAATTACATATATCACACACATTATAAAAGAAAATATTGCATAGAGAATGAGTGTTTCCCAATATATATACAGTTGCAAGAAAAGGTATGTGTACCCTTTGGAATGATATAGATTTCTGCACAAATTGGTCATAAAATGTGATCTGATCATCATCTAAATCACAACAACAGACAATCACAGTCTGCTTAAACTAATAACACACAAAGAATGAAATGTTGCCATGTTTTTATTGAACACACCATGTAAACATTCACAGTGCAGGTGGAAAAAGTATGTGAACCCTTGGATTTAATAACTGGTTGAACCTCCTTTGGCAGCAATAACTTCAACTAAACGTTTCTTGTAGTTGCAGATCAGACGTGCACAACGGTCAGGAGTAATTCTTGACCATTCCTCTTTAAAGAACTGTTTCAGTTGAGCAATATTCTTGGGATGTCTGGTGTGAATCGCTTTCTTGAGATCATGCCACAGCATCTCAATCGGGTTGAGGTCAGGACTCTGGGCCACTTCAGAAGGCGTATTTTCTTATGTTTAAGCCATTCTGTTGTTGATTTACTTCTATGCTTTGGGTCATTGTCCTGTTGCAACACCCATCTTCTGTTGAGCTTCAGCTGGTAGACAGATGGCCTTAAGTTCTCCTGCAAAATGTCTTGATGAACTAGGGAATTCATTTTTCCTTCGATGATAGCAATCCGTCCAGGCCCTGACGCAGCAAAGCAGCCCCAAACCATGATGCCCCCACCACCATACTTCACAGTTGGGATGAGGTTTTGATGTTGGTGTGCTGTGCCTCTTTTTCGCCACACATAGTGTTGTGTGTTTCTTCCAAACAACTCAACTTTGGTTTCATCTGTCCACAGAATATTTTTCCAGTACTGCTGTGAAACATCCAGGTGCTCTTGTGCAAACTGTAAACGTGCAGCAATGTTTTGTTTGGACAGCAGTGGCTTCCTCCGTGGTATCCTCCCATGAAATCCATTCTTGTTTAGTTTTTTACGTATTGTACATTCGCTTACAGGGATGTTAGCATTTGCCAGTGACTTTTGTAAGTCTTTAGCTGACACTCTAGGACTCTTCTTCACCTCATTGAGCAGTCTGCGCTGTGCTCTTGAGTCATCTTTACAGGACGGCCACTCCTAGGGAGAGTAGTAGCAGTGCTGAACTTTCTCCATTTATAGACAATTTGTCTTACCGTGGACTGATGAACAGCAAGGCTTTTGGAGATACTTTTATAACCCTTTCCAGCTTTATGCAAGTCAACAATTCTTAATCATAGGTCTTCTGAAAACTCTTTTGTGCGAGGCATCATTCACATCAGGCAATGCTTCTTGTTAAAAGCAAACCCAGAACTGGTGTGTGTTTTTTATAGGGCAGGGCAACCAACACCTCCAATCTCATCTCATTGATTGGACTCCACTTAGCTGACATCTCACTCCAATTAGCTCTTGGAGATGTCATTAGTCTAGGGGTTCACATACTTTTTCCACCTGCACTGTGAATGTTTACATGGTGTGTTCAATAAAAACATGGAAACATTTCATTCTTTGTGTGTTATTAGTTTAATCAGACTGTGATTGTCTATTGTTGTGACTTAGATGACGATCAGATCACATTTTATGACCAATTTGTGCAGAAATCCATATCATTCCAAAGGGTTCACATACTTTTTCTTGCAACTGTATATATATATATATATATATATATATATATATATATATATATATATAAAAAATCAAAAAATTACCGGCACTCATGGACTTCTTTCATCCGATTTATTTTAGGTGAATATAGTCAGGTCGACGTTTCAGCTCCCGATCGGAGCTTTCATCAGGACACCAAAGACATTTTACATGGTATAAAACAAACATATATAGGACATATAAACCATATTAACCAATAAACACTGACCTTATCAGCTGTGTTCCATTCATTCTGATGTTCGGCGTGCACTCAGCACTATTGCGCATGTCTACCGCCGGTATGAACTTCCGCGTCACGTGATCGGGAGGCCGGGTCTCTGTCCTGGTAGCGTCATAGTATCTTAGCAACCGCTGATACAATCAGCTAAGGTTGCTACTATGTTTCCAGCCACCGTAAGGAGAACTCTCCCTTCTGATACAGAGCCAGCCCCTCGGCGATATCGGGTTCTACCGTTACGCTCGTGGTGCTTGCCGAAAATCCTAATGAATTAAGACACTATCAAGATATATATATTAATATTAATATCTAAGTCCAATCACTTGTACATCTTTACTAGTTATATAAAAAAAACAAAAATACGTATTAACACAATATCGGGAGCAAATAGTTCGGTACTACCGCTTTATTGACGATATTTTAATCCTTTGGAAGGGCACAGGTGAAGAAGCGAAGACATTCGTTCAATACATCAACGATTTGCCCACACCAATAAAAGTGACTTCACACATTGACCATAAAAATGTCCAATTCCTCGATCTCGAACTATCAATTAGAGTTTAAATTATATACTAAACCGACTGATCGTAATACCATTTTACATTTTGATAGTTTTCATCCACAACATTTAAAGAAATCCTTGCCACTATCTCAGTTCCTAAGGGTTTATAGAAATAACTCCCAGGAGGAACAACGGAAGGAACAACTGAAGATGATGTACTCCAAATTCATGAAGAGAGGATATAGGCGACCGATATTGGAGAAAGCCTTGATACAAGCAGGAGAACAATATCAGAAGGGAAATAACCCTCGAAAAGAATTAACCAACCGAATAGTTTTTCCAGTGACACTACACACCGCAAGTAAAGAAATTACTGAAACTGTCACTCGCAACTGGAACATCTTGCGACAAGATCCAACACTTTCGAAGGAATTGACAACCAAGCCAATGTTTTGCTACAAGAAGAATAAGAACCTAAGGGACCTATTGGTTAAAACAGATCCCATTCATTGTTATAATCCTTAAAGAAAAGAGATAGCGAATAATGGCTGTGTCAGATGTTTGGGTTGTGTGACCTGTGGGCATATAATCCCTTCCAAGACATTTGCTCACCCTCACACTGGTAAAATCTACAAAATTGCCCACAGGATACATTGTCGCACAGAATTTGTTATATATAAACTCACATGCCCTTGTGGACTGAGTTATATAGGAAAGACAGAAACAGCACTGTGCGAGAGAATTAGGGGCCACAGATCGAGTATCCGACTTGCCTACCGTGATGGCAAGTCGGACAAACCTGTGGCCCGACATTTTCTGGAAAAACAACACCCACTCTCTGCCCTACGCTGTGTGGCATTTGATCATGTGCCTGTGGCGGCTAGAGGTGGGGACAGAGGGAGACTTCTCTTACAAAGAGAAACTTATTGGATAATGGAACTTGATACTATTTCTCCTAAAGGTCTCAACGAAAAATTTATTTCTTTTCTATAATTGATCTCCTGTCTTTGTTAAATAGTAGTTTCCTCTTGAATATGTATCTATATGTCCTCTTTATTCAAGTGTATGGAAAGAAGGAACATTTCTGGGAGTCACCCTTGGGAGTGAGCTGCAGAAATAGTTCCTCTTGTAAATAATATAATTTTTTAAATCAAACACATTTTTTAGAGAAATAGATATTCTGGATAATCTGGAATTTTTTAAACATTAAATGCATTCAATAATGTTGAGGGTTACAACCATAGACACTGACCTAAATCTATCTACATATCTTAACCTAGAAGGTCTGTAATCTACATATTTTGTTATATATTCTTTTTTTCTTTCACTTAACTGTCATTTAGGGGCAGACTAATAATGTTGAGGCACATATAACACACCTTTACCCATATTGAGGCACACCTATGTCTTATACACTTTTTATCATATCACTGTTTATCAATAAGGGGTTTTTCCCTCTATAAGATAGTCACAAGTGCAAATATCGTCCATACATTAAAAACACTATATTACACTGATACCCTAATGGTTATGCATAAGGATTTGCATTTACATTTAACAGAATAGACACATGTCTTCACCTGCATATACATGTTTTTTCTTGTGTGTATACACAAGCTTCCACTTTATTGCTCACTTATTTATGTTATTATTATTTTTTGATTATTAGTAATTAGTTTGAAACACAATTGTCTTTTTTTATATAACTAGTAAAGATGTACAAGTGATTGGACTTAGATATTAATATTAATATATATATCTTGATAGTGTCTTAATTCATTAGGATTTTCGGCAAGCACCACGATCGTAACGGTAGAACCCGATATCACCGAGGGGCTGGCTCTGTATCAGAAGGGAGAGTTCTCCTTACGGTGGCTGGAAACATAGTAGCAACCTTAGCTGATTGTATCAGCGGTTGCTAAGATACTATGACGCTACCAGGACAGAGACCCGGCCTCCCGATCACGTGACGCGGAAGTTCATACCGGCGGTAGACATGCGCAATAGTGCTGAGTGCACGCCGAACATCAGAATGAATGGAACACAGCTGATAAGGTCAGTGTTTATTGGTTAATATGGTTTATATGTCCTATATATGTTTGTTTTATACCATGTAAAATGTCTTTGGTGTCCTGATGAAAGCTCCGATCGGGAGCTGAAACGTCGACCTGACTATATTCACCTAAAATAAATCGGATGAAAGAAGTCCATGAGTGCCGGTAATTTTTTGATTTTTTATGAATTTGGAACTTGGCACCTGGCATTATTATTTAGAGTTGGAGTGCAAGAGTTTTCTCAATTTGTTTATATATATATATATATAAAGGGAAATGAGAATAGCATATGCTTGTTGGTTCCAGGTATAGTGCTTCCAACGTATCAGAAACAGACTTGTGGCATACTGACACATTACAGAATCCAGAGTTTACTGGGAATGATGTGTTACCAAAATACATGAGGCATTCCTGTAGTAATAAACAGCCATTCTTTCACTCTTAAAACAGAACATGTTGATGCTGATGTAGATCTACAGCCGTAAAAAAACCAAAGTTCCACTTTTATCAACAAAGAATAAGATGATAAGCCTATACTGGGAACATGATAACCAAAACTAGACACGTGAAAAACAGAATATATATTAATATAAATGTTAAATTCTGCTACAACTAGTATGAGGATTTGGTGTATGACTTCTGTCAGAGTGTGTCAAATCAGTGAGGATGTGTGTGTAAGTGTCAAATCAGTGAGTGAGTGTGTCTGTCAGTGAGTGTATGTCAGTGTATGTGTATGTATATTTCAGTAGTTTGATGTTTTTTTATTTTTCCATATATTTATATATGATATATTATTTGATATTTTAATATTTTTTTATATATATTTTTTAAGTTTATAAAAACATATTAAATCATTTAAAAAGCTTGTCAGAAAAAGTAAATTTAGGACAAAAATGGGAAAGTTTTCACAGACATCAGTAAGTATTGGAATACTGCAAACTAAACGCTAATAATTCTGTCTCAGGTTATTACATCTGTTATAAAGATCTGAACTTATGTGTGAAAAATATGCAAAAATATAGGAAAATCAGAAAGGGGGTACATATTTTTTTTAAATATTTAAGTATGTTGCTGGATAATGAACACAGATTTTTTGAATTTTACCTATATACTGTTTAATATGTAGCAGGGGAACCTAAGTGGCAATACAGCACACTGAAAGTAAACTAGTGAGGGACAGGTTGGGAATGTGTAACTTTTTTGAAGGTTTTTTTATAAAAAGTATTCACATATGGCCAGCCGAGATTAAAAAACAAACAAAAAAAAACGGTGGGGCGGAGTTTCCGTACGGCAGGGCAGAGCTAAAGTGCCAGATAACTGCTGCAGGGGAAGCAGGAAGGAGTCCCTGCTTCCCCCAACAAACAGTCTGCCTCCACAATGAACAGAGGTAACTATGTGTGATTGTCTGTGTGAGTATGACTGTCTGTGTGTGTATGACTGTCTGCCTGTGTGTGTGTGTGTGTGACTGTCTGCCTGTGTGTGTGTGTGTGTGTGTCAGTGTGTATGACTGCCTGTGTTTGTGTGTGTGTGACTGTGTGTGTGACTGTCTGCCTGTGTGTATATCTGTGTGTGTGTGTGTATGACTGTCTGCCTGTGTGTGTGTGTGTGTGTGTGACTGCCTGCCTGTGTGTGTGTGTGTGTGTGTATGACTGCCTGCCTGTGTGTGTATGACTGTCTGCCTGTGTGTGTATGACTGTGTGTGTGTCTGTGTGTATGACTGCCTGTGTTTGTGTGTGTGTGACTGTCTGCATGTGTGTGTGCGCACGTGACTGTCTGCCTGTGTGTGTTTGTGTGGCTGTCTGTCTGTGTGTGTGTGTGTGTGACTGCCTGCCTCTGTGTGTGTGGATGTCTTCCTGTGTGTGTGGATGGCTGCCTGCCTCTGTGTGTGTGGCTGTCTGGCTGCATGTATGTGTGTGGCTGTCTGTGTGTGTGGCTTTCTCCCTGTGTGTGTGTGTGTGGCTGTCTGCCTGTGTGTGTATGTGTGTGGCTGCCTGTGTGTGGCTGTCTGTGTGTGTGTGTAAGACTGTATGCGTGTGTGTGTGTGTTTGTGTGTGTAAAACTGTATGTGTGGCTGTGTGTGTCTGGCTGTCTGCCTGTGTGTGTGTGTGGTTGTCTGCCTGTAATTGTGTGTGAGTGTGTTTATCTACCTGTAACTGTGTATGTGTGTTACTGCCTGTACCTGTGTGTTTCTGCCTGATCCTGTGTATGTGACTATCTGCCTGTGACTATGTGCATTTGGTGGATTTGACAGTGTATATGTATAACTTGTGGGGATATTTATGGGATAATAATATTAAACAGTCGAGAATTGCCCACTATTTCAATTCTCTTAGATCTTAGAGATCGTTATCATGTAAGTGAAATGTATTCCATACAAATAAAATCACAATTTGTTATAAAAATAGATATAATTTATTGTGACAAATAAAATAATAATATTAGGCAGCATGCATGATAATAATCAGTGAATATTTAGTATAACATAAGTATGCAATACAATGGCAAAGTTAAACACGTTCCAATGGCTAACAGCATCAACTGTCAAGACTTTAGATTTCTGAGGGTACTTCACAGACAGAAAGTAAAACTTCACACAGCCCAGCGAAAAGTCGTAAAACCATGGCTAACAGTTCAACTGAGTAACCCTTTCAATGCTGGCTAGATCCTCCTAGGCCAGGGATAGGCAACCTTCGGCTCTCCAGATGTTGTGGACTACATCCCCCATAATGCTCTTACACACATAATGCTGGCAAAGCATCATGGGAGGTGTAATCCAAAACATCTGGAGAGCCGAAGGTTCCCCACCCCTGTCCTAGGCATATAATATCCTATTCTTATGTAATTTTCAATCAAAATAACATTTAAACCAGCTCATTAATCATTTCCTGGAACCATCCAATAAGAATAATCTACCAGATTCTATAAGCCGAATTTTAATTTTCCTAAAAAGATATCTTATCTTATTTTAGAGAAAATTAATACACCTGGATAAAAACATCGGTATGCTAACATGTGATAATATCACATTAATATATAATTATTCTTAATTCCACCTGCAGAATGGAATGTTTATAACTATATATTCTTTAGTTAACTAAGATTTCTAAACATTATAATCTGACCGTGATTTATCCAGTCATATATCATGCTATTAGATTTTTTATTAATTTAGATGAATTAAATAAAACCAGCATAATTACCAGTTAAGTAGATGTTCTCATCAGATAAGTAGGTAGTCCCAGGAACTTGAATGCATGTATGATTGGTTGTATGGAGGTATGTAAGTAATCGTAAAAAGTAAGTGTCAAGTAAGTGTCAAGGAGATTTCTAAACATTATAATCTGACCGTGATGTATCCAGTCATATATCATGCTATTAGATTTTTTATTAATTTAGATGAATTAAATAAAACCAGCATAATTACCAGTTAAGTAGATGTTCTCATCAGATAAGTAGGTAGTCCCAGGAACTTGAATGCATGTATGATTGGTTGTATGGAGGTATGTAAGTAATCGTAAAAAGTAAGTGTCAAGGAGTGTTTATTGAGTTGGTCCCAGAGTGAATATCTGTCCTGGATTTCTTTGAATGTCCGAATCTGAAAGCCCAAACTCTCTCCAACTAACCTCTCTCTTCCTTTTGTCCTAACCTTTAAAGGGCGAGACTCTCTGTACGTCATTAGTTGATAAGGCCAATAGGACACTGAAGGTGTGGTCAACCTGCAGATTGCAATTTAGGTATTTGGTCCATAGAGGGCAGTCTCGCCTCACTAAACCTTCCTATCCAGGAAAAAGTTAACTTTTCCTGATGACGATTTTGATGTCATTTGGCTTATCTAAAATAACTACCATAACTTAAATTTGCTGTCAGTTCAAAGCGTTTGCCTCAGTCTTTGTGGCAACGACTTTGATCGTAATTTCTAAAACTGACAGTTGTAAACTCAATTTCAACCCTTACTTACAATGGGACCTTGTAAAATTTAGAAAGTAAAATTAATTACTTAATCTTCTCTGTCACTAATGTCTGTGTTTAAAATTATTTCTATTCTATTAACATTTAAACAGAGCATTCCATCCCCCTGCTTCATTGCTTATCACTTGGCTTGTTTATATAATGCATTCCTTAGCTCAGGCTAGCGGTTAATGTTACAGAAAGGAAGAAGAAATTATGTATCTTTACATAGTTACATAGCTGAAAAGAGACTTGCGTCCATCAAGTTCAGCCTTCCTCACATATGCTTTTGCTGTTGATCCAAAAGAAGGCAAACAACCCAGTCTGAAGCGCTTCCAATTTTGCAACAAACTAGGAAAAAATTCCTTCTTGACCCCAAAATAGCAGTCAGATGTCTCCTTGGATCAAGCAGCTATTACCCCACTAATTAGAAATTGTATCCCTGTATGTTATGTTTTTGCAAGTATTTATCCAATTGCAACTTAAACATTTGTATAGACTCTGACAAAACCACCTCTTCCGGCAATGAATTCCATATCCTTATTGCTCTTACTGTAAAAAAAACCTTTTCTTTGCCTTAGATGAAATCTCCTTTCTTCAAGCCTAAATGTGTGACCTCATGTCCTATGTATAGCCCTGTTTATGAATAGATTTCCAGATAATGGTTTGTACTGGCCCCGAATATATTTGTATAATGTTATCATATCCCCTCTAAGGCGCCGTTTTTTGAAACTGAAGAGATTTAAATGTTTTAACCTTTCTTCATAACTAAAATGCTCCATTCCTTTTATCAATTTTGTAGCTCGTCTCTGCACTTTTTCTAGTGCCATGATATCTTTCTTTAGAACAGGTGCCCAAAATTGCACAGCATATTCAAGGTGTGGTCTTACCAGCGATTTATAAAGAGGCAAAATTATATTTTCATCTCGAGAATTTATGCCCCTATTTATACATGACAAAACCTTACTGGCCTTAGCAACGGCAGATTGACATTGCATATTGCTACCTAATTTGTTGTCTATAACAATTCCCAAATCCTTTTCGTGTGTGGTTATCCCTAGTTCACTACCATTTAGGGTGTAAATTGCTTGTGCATTCTTAACCCTGAAGTGCATAACTTTGCATTTTTCTACGTTAAATTTCATCTGCCATTTTAGTGCCCAGTCCCCCAATCTATCCAAATCCCTCTGAAGCAAGGCAATATCCTGCTCACATTTTATTTCTTTACAAAGTTTTGTGTCATCTGCAAACACTGATACATGGCTTTCAATGCCCATTTCAAGATCATTTATAAATATGTTAAATAGAAGCGGTCCCAAAACAGAACCCTGAGGGACACCACTTACCACTTTTGTCCAGCTTGAAAATGTACCATTTATGACAACTCGCTGTACTCTATCCTTAAGCCAATGTTCTACCCAAGAACAAGAATATTCATCTAGACCAATTTCTTTTAGTTTGAAGACTAACCTATTGTGAGGAACCGTATCAAATGCCTTGGCAAAATCCAAGTAGATCACATCCACTGCAACACACTGATCTATATTTCTACTTACTTCTTCGTAGAATGCAATTAGGTTAGTTTGACATGACCTATGTTTCATAAAACCATGCTGATTATTGCTAATAACACAGTTCTTCCCAATGAATTCCTGAATATTATCACTTAATAGCCGTTCAAATAATTTCCCTGTCACAGAAGTTAAGCTCACAGGTCTATAATTTCCAGGCAAGGATTTTGAACCCTTTTTAAATATAGGAACAACATCTGCCTTCCTCCAATCCTCCGGTACAATACCTGAAACAAACGGTATCCTGAAGATAGCAAAATGGAGTCTGCTCTGTTCTGAGTGACTCTGGCAATATACACTTTTAATTTCTATTTTAGCACAAAATGTCTGCCGATATAAATATCCTGACAAATTGTGTGCATCTGACTGTGGGAATGTGTGTACACACAGGTCTAAATGCATGTTTTTTTAATTGTAGAAAATAATCCAGTCATTCCAACGAATTCCAAAATTATAGGCAATTTATTAGAACCAGGAACTACACAGCTGTGTAGTTCTTGGTTCTAATAAATTGCCTATAATTTTGGATTTCGTTGGAGTGCCTGGATTATTTTCTACAATTAATAATTTTACATTTGGTCCTTTCTTGGTACTGGGACTTGTCCATTGGAGCACCCTGGATTCCTGGATGAAGGGTTAAGTGCACTTCCACTATTTCTTGTATATCTAAATGCATATTTTTATCAGAATTAAATAACCATCATACACAGCCAATAAACCCAGCACAAATATCACATACAACCAATACACGCATATCACACACTGTTAATACACCCATTACAAATATCACACACAGCCAACACATAGCATATATATCACACACAGTCATCACATCTATCACATACACAGACAACACAAACATTACATCATACATGGATGACGAGGGGGTGGGGGGGTGCTGTGAAGATTTTTCACACAGGGCGCCTAAAGGCCTAAGGCCGGCCCTGGCCGTAGTAAAGGCTTCTTTCTATCAACTTGACCACCCAGCTCATTTTTGTTCAGTTATCGTATTGTGCTCCTTGAAACAACTACACCATCTTTTTCCAGAGCAGCCTGTATTTTACCTGAGGTTACCTATGGGTTTTTCTTTGTATCTCGAACAATTCTTCTGGCAGTTATGGCTGAAATCTTTCTTGGTCTACCTGACCTTGGCTTGGAATCAAGAGATCCCACTTCTTAATAAGTGATTGAACAGTACTGACTGGCATTTTCAAGGCTTTGGATATCTTTTTATATACTTTTCCACCTTTATAAAGTTACATTACCTTGTTACACAGGTCTTTTGACAGTTCTTTTTTTTACTCCCCCATGGCTCAGTATCTAGCCTGCTCAGTGCACCCAAGTGAGAGCTAACACACTTATTGACTATTTATACACAGACACTAATTGCAATTTAAAAATCCACAGGTGTGGGAAATTAACCTTTACTTGCCATTTTAACCAGTGTGTGTCACCTTGTGTGTCTGTAACAAGGCCAAACATTCAAGGGTATGTAAACTTTTGATCAGGGCCATTTGGGTGATTTCTGTTATCATTATGATTTAAAAAGAAGCCAAACAACTGTGTGATAATAAATGACTTCATTTGAACACTATCCTTCAATAAAATAAATTTTTTGCATGATTAGTCATATTTTCAAAATCAATGCCAAAATTTCACAATTTCTGATAGGGTATGCAAACTTTTGAGCATAATTGTATTGTGCAGGGTGCTGTGCTGAATTGACTTACTATGCTCTTTGGTGAACTAATGCACAAAGTGTAAAAATTTACACTTAATTTTCACTCGCAAAATGTGAGAGGGCAAGTGGAAATTATTAGCCCTATGTAAGGGATGCAATGTATGTTTAGTGGATGCAGTTTGTGCATATCGTGGATGCAGTATGTGTTTATAGTGATTGCAGTGTGTAAATGTAGTGAATGCAGTGTGTGTGTGTGTGTAATGGATGCAGTGTGTGTGTAATGGATGCAGTGTGTGCATATAGTGAATACAGTGTGTGTCTGTGTATAGTGGTTGCAGTGTGTGTGTAATGGATGCAGTGTGTGCGTATAGTGGATACAGTGTGTGTCTGTGTATGGTGGATACAGTGTGTGTGTGTGTTTGTATAGCACATGCAGTGTGTGTAAGAAATGCAGTATGTGTATGTCTGTGTGGATTTGTGGGATACGATACAGTCAGTGTTCTCTGGGGGGGTGAGAGAGGAGTAGACCTTTTTAATTGTTATTTAATAATCCAGCCATGGATAGCCATATAGGTACTGGAGAGTAAGTAAATACATAAATAAATATCACTGAAACATGAATCCTGGTAAACATATCAAGTATAATGCAAAGGTAAAAATGTTCCACTCTAACCACTTTTTTGTTATCAATAAATAATGGAGATTAAAGGCAATATAACTTTTATTTTTTTTAGCAGAAATAGACCTGATCCCCTGGATTGCTTGCTGGTTGCATTACTACACTATATCAGATCCATTAATTTTCGAGGATTGTGCTTTTACTAGGGATGAAGTTATGTGGCTACCACTCACAATCCTGATTCCCCTTTCCCTTTATTTTCATTCCTTCTAAATGTTACTATCCCGTCTTCCCCACCCTTTTGTCTTCTTTATTTTATTAATTTTTGAAGAATGCCTTCATTATGGAAAATTCCACTAATATGAAAGATTATCTTTGTTATTAATCTCAGTTGTTCCCAAACAAAGATATACAATCTGCTGATTTGCTCTATCAATATGTTCACCTGCTAATATCTTTGTTTATTCTAGTAACTTTGCTATAATTGAGTAAAATCTTAAAACACAAAAATATTGAATACAAGTTTCAAAGTAAGATAAAAAAGAACCTACTGTAAGTATTAAGAATTATAAGATTTCTCTTTATTTTACTTATGTATAAAATTTGTTTAGGATCCACCAGCATTGTAGTATGTTGATCTCAGTGGTCACCTTATTATAAGGAAATAAATCAAAATGTTTCACCTTAAAGCATACATTATTATGCCACTTCGTACAAATGGCAGCATGTGTAAGGATGTATGCTGATTCTGTTTTGTTTTCTGGTCTGCTGCTAGGTGGCAGCCGAGATGACAAAGCAGCAGCTACAAACTGATGTACAGATACTTCTCAACTTCTTTTTCAATGAAGAGGAGTGCCAAAGCTGGCCAGTCTCATAGCATCACACACTATGCTGTGCCTGAACCCTATTCTCTCCATTGTCTCCGCGTCTTTAATTCTAAAAGGAAGATATAATATATTCACCTGCCTTTTTAAAACTCTCTCTATGTCTCTTTGACCATTTTTAAGATTTTTTTTTCTCATCACCAGCTATTCCAATTTGAGCTAACGAAGTTGCAGCTTTAACTTAGAACGTTTGCACTGTCAGTCTCCTCTCACAGCATATCAGTATTGCAAGCCTCCCAACAGTCCCAATTTCAATGGGACGGTGCTCATTTTAGAATCCAGTTAATCCTTATTGACTTATACTGCTCTCAGCATGGTCCATGCTTAGTGTGATCTTAATATGCCAGCCAGCATGCATTCACTCGAGACTGACCTTCCTATTCTTCAGATAGATCCACACCTTCTGTTTGGCACCATTGAAATGATTCCTGTCACTGATCCAACTATTCCACTGTTTTCTTTGTGACATCTAGAAAGAGTCATTTCTGAAATCAAACTAACTAATGAATATATTTGCATAGCCTTGAACGTCAGCATCCTGTGAAGCGGATACCAGTGGGAAGGTTGAAATGGGGCAGACTAGTGACACAATTTGAATAACTGGCTCTGTGTAACGGGGGCACATAGGTAAGGGTGCTCACTGTAGGGTCCATACGTCCTGAGCACAGAGTAAGCACATCTAATGAGTTGGCATGGCAGGACACAACCCAAAAATTAAGACTGTCCCATCATAATTGGGACAGTTGGGAAACATGCATTTGGTGCATTTTTCCTAAACTGCAAAAATTGTATTGTATAAATATCTAGGTTATTCAAAGAAAGTCCTCTCAGTCCTCCAAATTCTTGGACATTATGTATTTAAAATGCACAATGTTAGTTGAACAAACTAGTGATAATATATTTTTTTGCTTGCTTTAATTGTTGGTTTGTATTTGATTTCTAGCTAAGCCAAAGTACATTATACATTTTCCTGGTACAGTTTCATTTTGAAATGCTGGACATAGAGATTAACCCCTTTGCTGTTGAAGGTGTAACTCCACATCTGGCAGTGTCATTGTGGCATGATTAGCCTTCCTGGAATAAGAGCACTCCTGCCATCAATCAATAATTGGAAGATATTTGGCTAATATTGGGAAGAAGCTGTGTCTGAAGCTAAACCAAATTTGTCATGCAGAGACTTTAACCCCTTAAGGACGGAGGACGGTTCAGGACCGTCATCGGCATTTTTGCGTTGCCGACCGGTGACGGTCCTGAACCGTCCTAACCGTCCAATGTACTTACCCGATCGCCGTCGTTCCCCCGGCGGCGATCGGCGGCGATCGGCGGTGCTCCTGGTGTGGGGAGACTGCCTGCAGCCCAGACAGTCTCCCCATGGCGGTTTAGGACCCCTGTGACGATGTGATCGCCCAACAGGGCGACCACATGGTCACAATAGGTGTCCTAGTCTCTGCCTGCAGGGGGACTGTCTGTGCTGACAGGCAGTCTCCCTGCATGTGTAAAATCATAAAAAAAATTAAAAGTGAAAGTTAATAAAAAAAAATATTATTATATATGTGTATATATATGATATATAGACATATATTATACCTATATAATATATGTCTATATATCATATATATAATGTCATGCTAAGTGTATTTTTATATTAATATGTACATATATTAATATAAAAATACACTTATAATTAATTTACACACGTATATATATAATATATATAATAACTATATATATTGTATATATATATTATTATAAAATACGAATAATAAATAATTTAAATTAAAAAAAATAATAATAAAAATTAAAAAAAAATTATATATCTATACGAAATTTTATTCTAACTGTATTTTGATATTAATATATATATATTTATATCAAAATACACTTAGAATGAAATTGTATATATATCTATGTATATATAAATAAATAAAAAGAATGCAATCTATTCATATGTCCATATACAAAATTACATAAATAATTATATAAATATACACGTAGACTTCAAATATATAAATATGCATATATATTTAAATTATACGTGCGTATTTAGGTAATATTTTTACATAATTCAGTTATTTTATTGTTGATATTGTCAGTGAAAGTGATTTTTTTTTTGCATTTTTCACACACAAACAGCACTTTTACTGATGATATAATTGTTGTGATACATTTTCCAGTTTTGAAAGACTAATATTTGTGTTCAGCAAAGTCTCCTGAGTAGAACAGGACCCCCCATGTACAGGTTTTATAGCGTTTTTGAAAGTTACAGGGTCAAATATATGGGTCAAATATTTTTACATTGAAAATGGCCAGGTTGGTTACGTTGCCTTTGAGAGCGTATGGTAGCCCAGTGTAACGGATCACCTGGCACCCCGACCGGGTACCTCCGTTAATGGATGCTCCTAGTGCTTCCTGAGGACTCCAAGCACTCTGGCAGACACCACAATCACCGAATCCGAGAAACCTTTAAATTCTCCCAAGCATATGAATGCTGTAGACCATTGAATAGGAACCATACGAATAGGCTTGTACTCCTAGCAGTCAACTGGAACAGCATGCAATAAATCCTTCCCCCCAATAATGAGACGACACATCACTTTGAGGGTAAAACAGGAACTCTGGACTGGCTCATCCAGCCTGGCTTTTATTTCCAACTCACACATACAGGCCACACCCAGGGGGAGGCATAAAAGAACCAATGACATAGATGTTACCTCCCACACATCCCCTCCCCTTAGTGTGACACATAATCCCATTATGCATACAGTGTAAAATATACTTTTACACAACTTTCATAACTTTAAAACCATACATCACATTCACATAAAAATACATATCCACAATCAATCCATTCAGGGGAACAACATATTAAAAAATGGCATGAATCCGACCAGGGGTTCAAAAGTTACTAAAAGTATCTTTTGTTCCTTTCTGGCTGGCAGAAAAACATCCCCACAATGCACCCTGGTTTCCTCCCTTCTGCCCTGGAGTTAATTGGAGAAGTAATCCAATTACCCAGGACTAAAGGCAGACTCCATTAACCACATGGTTGCAAAACGACATAAAACACTTTAAAATACATAAAGTCACATTTACACATAACACACAGACATTTCACCTATCCCCAGATAGCTGGGATCTGCACGCACAAAACTACCGAATAGCGCGCAGATCCTACTCCCACAGTACAATTGCCATGGAGCTAAAGTCTTTCCCATAGTCTTTCATTATATGAATAGGCTCCATGGTATGGCTATCTGGGGTATCACATTCCCATAAAGTCTGGTCCATAGTCCAAAGGCAAGAGGCGGGCAATCAGCCCCCTCCAAGGACACGTGGCGAGGTCGGTTTCGCCACACTTCTCCCCTTTTCCAAACAGACTAACAGGGTATCGGACCTCCTGCCGGTCAGTGCCCTGGTTAGTCCAGCAACCCACCCACAAAGCAGGAACAGCTTACCCACAATAACTGGTTACTACACCTGAGTAGAGGAGAACTTTGTCCATGCCCAGGTGCCTCACCACGGCTGTGCTGGGGGCTGGTAGACTGCCTTGGTGGGTTGCTGAGTGGGCAGAGACCAGCGGTACTCTGCCCGGATGCCAGCACTACCACGGGAGTAGTCGGGTTGAAGCCTGGTTGTTGGAGACCGACTGTCTCCCCTTTAAATACACCGCTCTGCTGCTGGAGACCGACTGTCTCCCCTTGAGTTACACCGCTCTGCTGCTGGAGACCGACTGTCTCCCCTTTTGCTAAACAGCCCTGTCGTGGGGGGGCAGGACCGACCGTCCCTACCCCCTGTGCTGGAAGTGCAGAGACCACTGTCCCATCTGCACAGGTGTGGGGCTTACAGTCTCCCCCTGGCACATTAAGCTGCCGCTGGGGAGAGGTGGTAACCAGCTCCTCTCCCATTAGAACACTCTGCCGCTGGGGAATGGAGACTGGGCTCTCTATTCCCTGTACATTAATGATCCGCCGCTGGGGAGAGGTGGTAACAATCTCCTCTCCCATACATACTTCCCGTCTCTGCGGAGGGAGACCGACTGTCTCTCCTCCCAGCACAGAGTCCTGCTGTGGGGGAAAGGGGGCTGGGCTCTCCATTCCCTGCTGGATACTCTGCCGCTGGGGAATGGAGACTGGGCTCCCAATTCTCAACAAATCACACTGCCGCTGGGGAGGGAGGACGGCCCCTTCAGCTCCCTGTAACTTGGGCGCAGAGACCACGGTCCCATCTGCGCTGGTGTGGGGCTTACTGTCTCCCCTTGGTGTGTTAAGCTGCCGCTGGGGAGAGGGGGTAACAAACACCTCTCCCTTACACACTTTCTGCCGCTGGGGAGCAGGGCTGACCCTCTGTACTCCCTGTAGGCAGGGCGCAGAGACCACGGTCCCATCTGCGCTGGTGAGGGGCTTACTGTCTCCCCTTGGTGAGCTGCGCTGCCGCTGGGGAGAGGGAATAACCAACTCCTCTCCCTTACACACCTTCAGCCGCTGGGGAGAGGGGATAACAGGCTCCTCTCCCTGCACCGTAGACTGCAGCTGGGGAGCAAGAACTGCACCTTCAGCTCCCTGTAACGCACACTGCCGCTGGGGATCTGGGCCGACTGCCCAGCATCCCTGTAGGGCCGGTAGAGAGACCGCAGTCCCATCTCCACCTGCCATCTGTGGGTCTTCCCAGGACCAATCCGTGAGGCCCCTCAACATTTGTGAGTAAGGGCCACCTGCTTCCCCACCTGGCAACTCTGGCTGCTGCTGGGGATCTGGGCCGGCTGCCCAGCATCGCGGTGGGCCCGGTGGAGAGACCTTGGTCCCATCTCTACCTGCCTGTTGTGGTTCCTCACAGGACCAGTCTATGAGGACCCCCACTTCGGGTTCCTCCCGCCGCCTCAGGGAAAGACGGCTAACCTCCTCGGATGCAGCCTCTACTCGGCTGCTGTAACGCTCCTGCTGCTGAGCATACTTCCTCTCTTTTGCCAACCGGAATTCTCGGTCCAGCCTTGTGTTTCGCTCAGCCATGACCTGGTTCCAGATCACCCGGCGTGTCTCCATGGGTATATCATCCCCATACTCGGCCACTCGCTGCCTCACCTCGGCCAGCCAATCATCTCCAGAGCCAGAACCTTCCATACTTGTCTGCTCCCAGGGGCGCTGCACGACTGCTAGCGTTGCCCTCAATTTGTAATCCAAACGAACTGTGTCTCCGAGCTGCTTTACCTCGCACTAGGACGCCATCCCACCGCTTGCCACCAATGTAACGGATCACCTGGCACCCCGACCGGGTACCTCCGTTAATGGATGCTCCTAGTGCTTCCTGAGGACTCCAAGCACTCTGGCAGACACCACAATCACCGAATCCGAGAAACCTTTAAATTCTCCCAAGCATATGAATGCTGTAGACCATTGAATAGGAACCATACGAATAGGCTTGTACTCCTAGCAGTCAACTGGAACAGCATGCAATAAATCCTTCCCCCCAATAATGAGACGACACATCACTTTGAGGGTAAAACAGGAACTCTGGACTGGCTCATCCAGCCTGGCTTTTATTTCCAACTCACACATACAGGCCACACCCAGGGGGAGGCATAAAAGAACCAATGACATAGATGTTACCTCCCACACATCCCCTCCCCTTAGTGTGACACATAATCCCATTATGCATACAGTGTAAAATATACTTTTACACAACTTTCATAACTTTAAAACCATACATCACATTCACATAAAAATACATATCCACAATCAATCCATTCAGGGGAACAACATATAAAAAAATGGCATGAATCCGACCAGGGGTTCAAAAGTTACTAAAAGTATCTTTTGTTCCTTTCTGGCTGGCAGAAAAACATCCCCACAATGCACCCTGGTTTCCTCCCTTCTGCCCTGGAGTTAATTGGAGAAGTAATCCAATTACCCAGGACTAAAGGCAGACTCCATTAACCACATGGTTGCAAAACGACATAAAACACTTTAAAATACATAAAGTCACATTTACACATAACACACAGACATTTCACCTATTCCCAGATAGCTGGGATCTGCACGCACAAAACTACCGAATAGCGCGCAGATCCTACTCCCACAGTACAATTGCCATGGAGCTAAAGTCTTTCCCATAGTCTTTCATTATATGAATAGGCTCCATGGTATGGCTATCTGGGGTATCACATTCCCATAAAGTCTGGTCCATAGTCCAAAGGCAAGAGGCGGGCAATCAGCCCCCTCCAAGGACACGTGGCGAGGTCGGTTTCGCCACACCCAGGAATGAGAATTGCCCCCATGATGGCATACCATTTGCAAAAGAAGACAACCCAAGGTATTGCAAATGGGGTATGTCCAGTCTTTTTTAGTAACCGCTTAGTCACAAACACTGGCCAAAATTAGCGTTCAATTTAGTTTTTTTACTTTTTTCACACACAAACAAATATGAACGCTAACTTTGGCCAGTGTTTGCGACTAAGTGGCTACTAAAAAAGTCTGGACATACCCCATATTGAATACCCTGGGTTGTCTACTTTTAAAAAAATATGTACATGTGGGGTGTTATTTAGCAATTTATGACAGATAATAGTGTTACAATGTCACTATTGATACATTTTAAAAATGTATGTTTTGAAACCTCAATATCCTACTTGTACTTATAGCCCTATAACATGCAAACAAATAGCAAAAAGCATGTAAACACTGGGTATTTTTGAACTCAGGACAACATTTTGAATCTATTTAGCAGTTTTTTTCATTCGCATTTGTAGATGAGTAAAAGATTTTTCACATAAAATTCAAAAAACGTGTATTTTTTTCAATTTTTCATCATATTTTTTCATTTTTTTTAAATTAAATTACATGAGATTATATAAATAATGGTATGTAAAGAAAGCCCCTTTTGTCCTGAAAAAAACAATATATAATTTGTATGGGAACAGTAAATGAGAGAGCGGAAAATTACAGCTAAACACAAACACCACAAAAGTGTCAAAAAGATGCCTGGTCGCAAATGTACAACATCGCAAAAAAAGTCCGGTCCTTAAGGGGTTAAGTTTAGTTGCAGTCACTACATCAATTATGAGCCAATTATGAGCCACAGCCAATTAGGGGTAGAAAGTAAACAACCAAAAGTATTTATCTATGTGCATTGCTATACTTTTTGTAACTATTTTATCACTAACCGCAGTCAAATGTGATTTTACTTAATTTTTGTGGTCTTCACTAAATTTGTACATTTGTTATCAGACAAACTGTGATTCAGAATTTTTTTTGCTTAATTTGGTAGTGTGTCCAAATAACACCAAATTGCCAAATGACAGAATCAAATGATATCTGAATCACATAATGAATGCAATTCTTCCTTGCGATTCAGTCTTTCATTGATTCAGAACAGAGTTGCCTCTGGTGGGAAAGGCTAATGAGTACAGACAAGAGAAAAAAAAAATTTACACTCTATTAATGTCCATATCATAAGATTACAGATTATTAGAATTAACAAAGTACAATATATACTTGTAAACTGTCAATAAAACTACCTAGGAACCACAAAACAATCATTTAGCAAAAATCAGGAGGATTAAGCAAGGGTAATATTATAGAGAAACAAAGCTACAGTATGGTATTTAAAATAAAAAACCTCCAGATCATGATGTGTGACATGCACTAGATAGCAAAGAAAGAATTCAAGGAAAAATAAAAGAAATAAGGGGAGACGCACAGTAGTAATTGAATGGAAAAGACTAAGGAAAAGTGTAGAACAATATGAAAGGGTTATAACAAAAAAAACCTGGCAGAAATTCAAGGTTGTGCATTTTACAATAGGAAAAATAAACACAAGAAGACAGGAATGTGCATGGGCAAATTTGGTTCGGTTCAGCATTCCAAAATTTGGCAATTCGGGACTTCGGCAATTCTGCACTTCGGCAATTCGGTTCGATTCGGCTCTTTCAAAATTCGGGACAGCAATCACCATGGCATATAAAATCAAAGAAATCCTGGCACCCTACGCGTTTGGATTTAAGACTTCATCAGGGGTGTCTGTTACTTGCCAGACGCCCCTGATGAAGTCTTAGGACGAAACACGAAGGGTGGCAGGATTTCTTTGATTTTACTATTTTACTGCTGATTTTATTTTCGTATGTTTCTTATCCTGATCGTGTTATTACTTTTGGATACTGAAGACAACTTATGATTCTGATGGGCTTTTTTACTACCAAAATCTTGTGAGTGCAATCAAATAAAGTTATCCTTTTCATATATACAGTTGAACACTATGTCTTGCTTTTCTATTTTACCCTAAAGTTTTAAAGTGGAAAAAAGAAAAGCAGTCCATTGAGATTTACATACTCTGCCTATTTTACTCATATGTTTGTGAGTGTATCTTAGTTTTACCTTTTATGGTGATTTGTTTTATCTACACTATTGTGGTCTCTCTTTGTTTTATATATTTTAATGTAACTTTATATCTGGCTGAGCAGCCCTATTGGCTTAAACTCTAAGATTATTTGATCAGCTGCTGCTCATCCTAATTAAGTTGGGCAGTAGTTAGTCAGACAACAGTAGAGTATGACCAAACATGGCTGCCCAGCCTGTTAAAAAAAATTACTCATAAAAATCAATATATATCATTTACAAAAACGATTTTAAGTTTCACTAAACGTAATAAACAATTTTTTAAAAGGAGGGCATGGCCAACTACCGAGCTGAATGGAAGTGCACTGATTCATCTCCTCTCAACTCAACTGTGAAATCCACTTCCATCTGAGGACACAGAGCAAAATGGAGAACCCCAAGAAACAGGGGGGACACAGGACAAGGCAGGGAAAACCCCTACCACAAAACAGGGATCCCTTACCCATTTTTTCTGGGAACCCACGGGCCGTGAGGACGGAGCCGCGGAATCCAAAATGGCGGCGGAAACTGAATTGGCGACCATCAGACATCTCGTGCAGATCACAAGATACAAACCGGGAGACGGACATAAGAGAGCTGCTGAGAAAATTGCCCTCGAAAGCAGTCCTCGCCAATATGCTGGGTAAGCTGGAGGCTACCTTCCAATCAAAGGTAGAAACACTAGAGGCTGAAGTTCAGCAGGTACAACAGCAAGTCACTGACTTGGAGGAAGAATGTGACATTACACAGGCCCAAATCACAAATCTCTCAACGATGATGGACTTCCACGCTCAAACCATGGCATCTTTTCACAGACACCTAGACGACCTGGACAATCGGAAGCCACAGGAATAACCTGAGAGTAAGAGGGTTGCCCGAGACCCAGGGGGAAGAAATGCCCATGCTGACCAAGCTGTTTAACCTAATTCAGAGACAGTCCAATCTTAATGGATAGAGCACATCGCTCACTGAGACCAAGGGGGGCGACCCCTGAAATGCCCAGGGACATAATATTTTAATATTAAGGACAACATCCTGAGAATTCTTAGAGACACTACTCAGCCCATTCTCTTCCATGGTTCGCCAATACAAATATACCCAGATCTATCGTGGTATACCCTGCAGGCTAGACGCTCCCTGAAACGGATTACAGAACTCTTGCGCCAAAGAAACATCAGATATTGGTGGGGATATCCCTTTGCACTGACAGTGACATATAAGGGTAACATCGCCTCCATAACCTCACAAGCAGACGTACAAACTTTCCTGAGAGCATTGGATCTGCTGAACATGCAAATAGTGGACTGGAACTCACCGCTCCCAATCCATGAAAACGGTCCTCAACCACAACGACAACGTGGAATTACACCGTAGAAGAAAAGAAGAACGGATGGAAGGATATTCTACCCCAACAGAAGACAGGCACAATACCAAGGGTTTAACTCAAGACAGTGAGCCTGCTACAGGAATCCCTAACAGATTTACAAGCTATTACATTGGAGATGCAGGACGCTCGTAATATATATTGTTCTACTTTATTCAGCAAACCCGAGAAAGAGGCCAGCAAATTATCTACGAACTGAACAGCGCAAGGTTGCCAATAGGACCCACTCCGATCTGAACTGACCAGACGAGATGGTGACAAGCCCAAAGAGACACTAAGGAGGAGAGCACAGCGATAAAACTTACAACCTTAACCGAACTCTAGATCTCAGAGCTGATTCCCATAGCCCACAAGACTTTGCTTACCCTGGTGATTACTGTGTCTACGAGCAGATACTTATGAAGCACAGGTCGTATAGATATGCTATTAACCCCTTAAGGACACATGACGGAAATATTCCGTCATGATTCCCTTTTATTCCAGAAGTTGTGTCCTTAAGTGATTAATGTATTTTTTTGTTGCAAGGGCTTTAAAGGTATTGTTAAGAATATGTATGCTAGGGCATAACATAAGGGGTTAATGTTTTACATGCAAGGGGGGGATAGGGAATAATCCTGGGCTGACAGACATAGGTGAACAGAAATGGTGAACTCATCCCCCGCACTCCCCGCCTACCTCCCCCTAACTCCTCTTCCCCCTCCCCCACCCCATTACAAAAGGGGAACCAAATTTCATCAAACACCTACCCCACTTCTCCCTCCTCTATCCATCATGTCAACGTGGCCCAGGGCGAATTTGAAGGACATAATAAAAAAAAAATATTCTCTTTTGTACGTTTTCATATATATACATGGGTTTCCTTGGATTTATGTGCTTGCATCTCCTAGCCTCCTAAAGATAATAGATCAAAAATGTTGATTTTACTAACCCGAGTTGCCACTTGGCCAAACACCGCTAACACACCAGGTTCCTCTTTTGCACTGAGGGAGAACCGTAATTTACCCTAACCCATTGTTAGTTGTATACCCGACTATCTACCTGAAGGTGGAGTCGAGACACGCGAGGTGCGAGAGGAGAGAGTGAAAAAGGCTCTCTTTCTGCCCAGGTGCGCAGACCCGCCCACTAAATAAACCCACAGACGGGTACAGTTGACTCAATCACAGTTAAATAGATTTTTCATAATCAGCTACACTCAACTCTTTGCGAACACGTGCAGTTAAATTACTACACACCTGTGCGCAAGGTGATGGTAATTCTAGACCTTTCTTACGCACATGATTAGACAGATCGTTATACACTCTGCTAGAAGAGGTATTTCCAAGCCACGAGAAAATATCATCGTATAGTAGTATCCCACACAGTGAACTCTCAGCCAACCCACTAGGGGAAAGGTCGAATCACAACACGGAGCTAACCCAACTCAAGAGAACAAAACATGACACACCTACGCATACTGTCCCACAATGCCCGGGGTCGAAACACCCCTGAAAAAAGAACGCTGGCCCTCACGGACTACCAAAGACAAAAAGCAGATGTGGTGTTTATACAGGAAATCCACTTCCGCAAGAATTTAGCCCCAACTTTCAGGAACCGCAAATATCCTGTTTGCTACTTCAGCCACTTCACAGAGTCAAAATCCAGAGGAGTAGCAATACTGCTCGCCAACCAGGTTCCCTTTCAATATGTAGAACAATTGTCTGACGATGCAGGAAGATTTCTCTTTGTCAAGGGGAAAATTGGGTACCAAAAAATAACACTTGCAAATCTCTATCTTCCGAATAAGAAACAATGTCAGTCGCTAAAGAAAATCCTACAAAAATTAACTACTTTCCAGGAGGGAATTCTAGTCATGGGGGGAGACATGAACATAACCCTTGATGGAGCTTTAGACACCTTCTCAAAGCAGGGAGATTACCTAGCACCGGCAAGATTAGAACTCAACAAAATCTTACACAAAGCACAGTTATATGATAGTTGGAGAACTATACACCCCACCAGGAAAGACTATACTTTCTTCTCCCCACCAACAGGCAGCTATACTAGGATAGACATGATCTTTCTCCACCATAGGAACCTACCCCAAATCAAGAACGCCGCATACAGCCCGATCGCATGGTTGGACTATGCCCCACTAACACTAGATTTGATACTGCCGTCCTACCCCCAGACATCACCTCAATGGAGACTAAACGACCTTCTCCTCTATAACCCAGATATAGTGTCCAAACTCTTAGACGCAATACAGCAATACTTCACAGAAAACTCCCACCCAGACACATCCCCAACGATGTTATGGGAAGCTCATAAATGTGTAATGAGGGGAGAAATAATAAAATTAGCATCAGACCAAAAGAAACAAAGGGAGGAGAGTGGATTGGTCCCTGATGCTTTCCACCATGAAGGAATTAGGCTTCGGACTGAGGTGGATGGAGTGGCTGGGAGCAATATACTCCACACCAACAGCAAGGTTATGTATAAATGGCTAACTATCTCACCCAGTAAAAATAAGCAATGGTACGAGACAAAGCTGCCCGCTCTCCCCTCTGCTCTTTATACTAGTACTGGAGCTGTTCCTACAGGGCATCAGAGACAACCACCAAATCCAAGGGTTCAACATCAACAAAGTGGAATACAAAATATCAGCTTTTGACGATGATATCATGTTCACAATAAGAAACCCGGATAAATCTCTCCCACATATACTAGACGAAATGTCCGTATATAGCAAGGTCTCTAACTTTCAGGCAAATCTTACCAAGTGTGAGATCCTGCCACTACACACGGACCAGGAACTAACCAAACAAATTAAAAACTCATTCGAGTTTAGCTGGTCCGACACATCCATTAAATATCTAGGTGTACATCTACCACATGAGCTGAATCGTATATATGAATTAAATTTCCCCCCAATGTTAACCAACATTACAAAAGATTTAAGCAAATGGAACAAACCGGGATTCAGCTGGTTTTGTAGATTGAATATTATCAAAATGAATGTGCTCCCACGCCTTTTATACACTACCCATACTGATCCCGAAAAAATTATTTGTGGACATCCGCATATCTACTTTTGTATGGTCTCAAAAACACTCTAGGCTAGCTTACTCACTCTTGACAAAGTCACGAGAAGAGGGAGGGATAGGACTCCCAGACCTGGACCGATACCATAGAGCCGTACACCTAACAAGAGTCTATGAGTGGACGAACCCCCTCTCATTCCAACAATGGCGAGCGATAGAGGACTCGTTCTTCAAGACTCCTATTCAGTCCATACCATGGTACAAGCAGATACATCACCTACTAAAACACAGATATCACCCGACAATAGAAGCCACACTAAAAGTCTGGCTAGATGGACGCAATCACGCGAATATCTCCCACTTTCCCTCCCCACTCTACCCGATCACTTACAATCCCTTATTCGAACCAGGACTCGAGGGTAGAATACTACACACCTCGCATACGCAAACCCCCACACAACTATGAGATGTGATACAAGGGGACAGACTTAAACCGCTATCAGAATTTAGCCAAACAGGGACACACTATATACAATATAACCAACTGACACACTTTATCCAGTCCATGCAACTACTACCTTCAGGGGCAAGACAGCTTACGAGATTTGAAAACTTTGCTCATCACGCTCACTTAAAACTAAATTACTCTCAACAATGTGCAAAATACTAACGATACCAGGGATACAAAACCTCCCCTCATTCACGGAAAAGTGGGCAGAAGAACTACAGTTGAAAATCTCGCCTCTACAGTGGTGACAAATCTTTAAAAGAGCGCACAAAGCCTCCATATGCAATGCCACACAAGAAGGCAACTATAAAAGACTCTCTCGCTGGCACTATACGCCGGCTAAGATACACAAACTCTTCGGCAACTCGCAACACACATGATGGAGATGTCACCAACCTGACGCACATCCCTCCCACATCTGGTGGTAATGCCCACAAATACGCACATTCTGGCGTAGAATAATCTCTATGACTAAAATGATCACAGGTGTTACGGTTCTACTATCCCCAGAGTATGCACTCTTCCTGCTACCTATACCAGATGTAAACAAACACACAACATCTCTACTGGCCCATCTCCTTATGGCCGCAAACCAACTGATCCCTAAATATTGGAAGCAGGCAAACCCCCCTACCCTAAGGGAATGGATTAACAGGGTGGAACAGATAAAGCAAATGGAAGACCTTACACATGCCATTTCAAAAAACTACCAGATATTTCAAGCCACCTGGGGACAATGGAATAGATTCATGGAAAAGACAGATGGGGAGGTAGCGTAGGCTGAACACACTCCTAGTAGGCTGCAGAGAGGGAACGGGAATACACCCACGCACCAAATGAGAAAGAAATATCAAATAAAGGTACGACTTAAAATTTATAAGTTTGAGACTTTAAGAAAATGACAATCACTATCCAGAGACTAAAACAGCACCAGCGATTTCACTGTATATGTATAATGAAAATGTGTAAAGATGTAATGTACGGAAGACAGAATGCCAAAGATCAACAGCTTATTTTTTAATGTTATGATTATTAATGCATAATATGACTGCACTTATGGACGCATTGTTAACAGAATGTGTATATTTACTTTATGCAAAACCAAATAAAAAAATATATACAAAAAAAATAAACAATTACAAAATTGTAGGTGAAATGTGTTGACAGCTGTTCTCTAATTAGGTCTAGAAAGTCAGTGATTGGCATGCTTAATTTCTGTGATGCAGAGTGAGTCGGAAATGATGCATGGAGCATAAGCATAATATAAGGTCTCAGGTTTGCAGCAGCCAGCATACAAAATGATGCCGGAATGACGCAGGTCGCTGAAATGCATGGAATAATGATACACAGACAGAAGAGTCCGAGCAGATACACTAACAAATTCAGATAGAAATAACACAGAAAGAAAATGGAGACATGATTGTTGCAGACCGTTTCGCTCAGAAGAGGATAAAAACCGTTTAGGCGATAATCCCCTTTTCCATAGACCAGCAGCTACTGCAATCACCGATCTCCCGAACTCCAAACTGCACGTATTCACCAACTCTCGAACAGCAGACACACGAACCCTGGAAGCAGCCGAACAGGAAAAGCAATACGAACATCTTACACTCCTGGCAATCGGCATACAGTCTAATTCCCCCCAAGAAAGAGACAACACTTCAGCTTCAGGGTTAAACAGCAACAACACTGATTTATTCAGACACAGGCTTATATGAGATTCTCCCATGCAAGGGAGCGATTTACAATACACCAATCCAGTTTAAGGTACAACCTACACATCTCCTCCCTCCAACATATCTGTTAACACAATTAACATGGACATAGTTTTACCCAAGTTTTGGATGTACCCTAAATACTTGGGGTACATCCACAAATCCAATATCTCCAGATAGCCCTAGTCTGCAGGAACAACATATGTTAAAATCAGCCCATTCGGATTAAGGGTTAGGGAGTTATGGGACTTTAAAGTATTGACCGACCGCACAGGCAAAGTTACCGAAAATAGTTCCATAAGATTTGGCCTTGCGGTCGGTCTCAGTTAGTGTATTAAATGTCCCGAACGGCTTGCCATCCATGGGTTTCCTTGAGTTCGTTGGATTCCCTTTGTGAACCTTAGTCTCTCTACCGAACGGCGGCTGGTTCGGTAGTTGCAGCACGAATCCACGGAAGTCTGGAGGTCTCAGCGGTGTTTGCTTAGTCGAGTGTCCGATTTTAGTTCCAGACACTCGACGGCAAAACACCGCTGTTCGGAAGCTAAGATAGCCGCCGCCACGTGTTCGTTTGACGAACAAAGGCCACCCAGCGTTTGTCAATTAAGCTGCGGTTAACCGCAGCTTCTGGGCGGTCAATTGACGGTACACTCCATCTCCTAGGTGGTCCCTCGTACGGTAGTTTGTTCGGTAAATGAAATCTACCGAACACCCTGGCAGAAAGCACAAAGAAACCTTTCACCAAGGGGAAATAACCCTTTTTCAAGTCTGGTCCATAGTCCAAAGGGCCGGTCAGTGCCCTGGTTAGTCCAGCAACCCACCCACAAAACAGAAACAGCAGTACAGCCCACCCACATTAAACGGTTACTACACCTGGGTAAGGGAGAATCTTGTCCATGTCCAGGTGCCTTACCACGGCTGTGTGGGGGACTGGTAGGCTGCCTTGGTGGGTTGCTGAGGGGGCAGAGACCAGCGGTACTCTGTCCTGGTGCCCGCACTACCACGGGAGTAGTCTGGTTGGAGCCTGGTTGCTGGAGACTGACTGTCTCCCCTTTAGGTGCATAGCTCGGCTGCCGGAGGGGGAGACCGACTGTCTCCCCTTTGGATACACCACTCTGTGGCTGGGGGACAGGACCGACCGTCCCTACCCCTTGTTCTGTAAGTGCAGAGACTACGGTCCCATCTGCACAGTTGTGGGGCTTAACATCTCCCCTGGGACGATACCTTCTGCTCCTTGGGATACACACTGCCGCTGGGGAGGAAGGACGGCACCTTCTGCTCCCTGGGACTCACACTGCCGCTGGGGAGGAAGGACGGCACCTTCTGCTCCCTGGGACACACACTGCCGCTGGGGAGGAAGGACGGCACCTTCTGCTCCCTGGGACACACACTGCCGCTGAGGAGGACGGACGACACCATCAGCTCCCTGGGGTACACACTGTCGCTGGGGAGGAAGGACGACACCTTCTGCTCCCTGGGACACACACTGCCGCTGGGGAGGACGGACGATACCATCAGGTCCCTGGGGTACACACTGCCGCTGGGGAGGAAGGACGGCAAACCCCCTTGCCCGCTCTGATTCCCACGGCAAGTACTCTCGCACTGCTTTCTTCACACGCTGCACTATACTCTCCGAGGGGTTGGGTCCACATAAAGCCAGCACCGCGGTGACCTTTCTGTCATACGCCTCTTGAGTGTAGCTGGGTGCCATGCTTGCTCTGCTGAAGTTGGTTCCTTAGTAGATAGGTGCGCTGTACGGGTACTGGCGTTGCCCTCACTTTGTAAATCCAGGGGATGCTGTTAACACGTCCTCAGATAGCATAACATGTCCGGGTTCAACAATAGTTACCCTGCCAAACTAATCACACATATATCACATCACTGGCATTGTAGATCATCACACATCCGAAAAAAATGGCTTGACATTACATGACCGAATAAGAGGACTTCGATCAGCAATCACCATGGTATATAAGGATGGAAAAAAACAAAACCAAAAATATTCCCCACACTTCATTTCATCAGCATAGACCATGTTCTGACACTCAGAAAAGGAGGGACAGACCTACTTTACACAAATATGTTTTGGATACATAAGCTCAATATTCTAGCTGCCAATAATTTCAACAAAAGTATATTACGTCATTCTCATCACACTTTAGCATTATGCTATTGTTACTACATGCTG
The DNA here is from genome assembly GCF_036172605.1 of Pelobates fuscus. Classification (NCBI taxonomy): domain Eukaryota; kingdom Metazoa; phylum Chordata; class Amphibia; order Anura; family Pelobatidae; genus Pelobates; species Pelobates fuscus. The sequence goes on along the minus strand of NC_086318.1, from coordinate 133,399,760 downwards.
GTTTATTCCAGTCACTCATAGCACTATACCATTTACTAATTTATCTTTGTTTACTTTTTTATTCTATTTTTCCTCTTTCTCTTTTTTATAACAGATGACAATTACAACTATTTATTGGGGCCACCTTTTAATATATTTGGATAAGCTTTTCAAATTATTTAATATTTTTTGGATGAACTTTTATAATGATTTCTCAAACTATTAAATATATATATATGCCAATATACCAATATGTCAAAAGATTTTAAAATAGTAATTTTTTTTCAAAAATATGAAACTATTTTAAAAGTGTATCCAAAAATATTAAATGAAGGTCAAGTTTCTTAAAGACCCAAAGTCTTATAAAATTTTGCTGTAATACCTCATTAATTTACTTATCTTTTTCTTTTTTTTTATCAAATACTGTATATACTGTAAAATACTGTAAATCTTAGCACATGGCAGGAAACTTAACATGTCCCAATCTTACACAAGCTCTATGTACATACACATCATTTCACAAGAAGCCGATTCATATCAGTTCCAAGTTATTCAGATGAAACTCAGATGCAGAAGGGACACAGGATCTAAATGTGGCTATACATAATATGTTTACAATCAATAGAACACACTACAAATATATTCACATTACTAATTTGAAGCATATCTAGATAAAGATTCGAGTAACGCGTTCACACTGTTAATCGTTATTGAATGCCCCTCATTTTCAGCATTGTATACAAGGCATTGGATAAAACATCTGGGTACTACACTTCCTATGAAAAAGTGCTGGGCTCTAATATATAATAACCCTTATAATATAATAACCCTTGCTTAGGCCAAATTCTTTCTATAACTACTATTACATTTTTTTTATATTATTATTATTATTCCTATTTATGATTGGACTGTTTTCTTTGCTTACCTTGGCCTCAATTTAATTGGCTTTCAAACGATTAAATACTTTTGGAAACATTTTACAAATGATTTATTAACAGAAGTCACTCTTAAAGTCTACCGGAATTTTAAAAGATAAATCAATTTAAAAGGTTTTCTCTAACAGTATTGAATCATGTGGAAAGCTTATTAAATTGAACCCCTGATGTCAAGGACTGCATTTTCTGATACTGCAAACTGGTTTGTTCGCAAGATAAAATAAGCATGTTTTGTTTAATGCATCCTTGACCCCAGTCTTCACTAGGAAACCTGTTTCCTAACACAATCTTTTTTTTTTTAAAGAAAAACAATTTCACCTTCAACTGAGATAGGTATTTATTTGCAGTACAGTTACCATGTCAAATTAGTTACTGAGCAAAAACACGTAAACTTGTTTTTAGAAAGAATACCATATTAGATATCTTCTAAAGAGGTTGATACCAGAAAGTTATCATCTCATTTGTTGCCACAATCTGGTGCAGGAGGAATGGTTAATATTTTAATAAGAGATGTCGAGATGCCAAGTGAAAGTAGATATCAAGTGCTTTGTCATGTCTGCTTTTATTTCCCTTTTTATGAATTAACAAAAGTCATTTAGATCTCATTTGGTTAATGCACCACTCAAAGTAGATGTTCAAACATCAGGGTCACAAGTTTAACCCCTTAAGGACACAACTTCTGGAATAAAAGGGAATCATGATGGAATATATCTGTCATCTGTCCTTAAGGGGTTAATGTCCAATAAGGTCATTGTAGGCATTCATATTTCATAATTTGTTATAACAATAGGGTTGGATTGGTTAAAACAACATCTATCCACCAGGATAGACATGAAAACAATAGAAAACCTGAGTTGATTTTTTCTGATACAATGCATTTATTTTTAGTATTACTTTTTCCCATCATCCATTACTATTTAATATTTTCTAGTTATATAAATGTATTACAAATAAACAGATATAATCCTGTTTATAAAGGGTAGCCAATATTCCTTCATCTACAATGTTGGTCTAATTCTGGACAATAAGCCAAATAGAGGTTTCAGGATGTACTCATGTAAATCAAGCAAAAATAGTGACTAGCAAAATTAGATAAAATTGCTAAACTAGTAATGGCCATAGAAAGATAATAGCAGTCAGACAGACTAGGTCGCAAACATAAAAAGGTGCAGGCAATTAAATGATGTCAAAGTGAGAGCCACTATAGGCTCTAACCAGCTGGAATTTAATTAGTGAATTGGTGACACCGGAAATAGAGCAGATATGACACAGCTCCTCATAAACAGAGGGATAATGTAACAAAAGCATACTTAACAGAGGTCCCCCCATATCAAACTAGCAATGGAAGTGGCAAACCACGAACTGAGTACAAAGGTCATCAATCAGCATTGAGGATTGCTCTGCAACACTGTGTACCAACTAAATACTTGAGGGGACATCTGGACAATCGAGAATTGTTGATGTACAGTACAATACTGATCATGAACTAATATAGGTCCAAGATGAGAGACATTAGAAGTGAAATAGTTGTGTAGAAGGGATTTGAAAAGGGAGACAAATCACAGGATAGTCTGGCTACCGAGCAAGCAGGACGCATGCCGTAGGAGCTCCTCAGCTTGGTCTGGATTTTAGGTTTCATACTACTAAAATTTATACAACTCATATAATTGAATAACCCTATAGGTAATAAGTTATCTCAATAGTTTACAGGTTCTTGTTAGTTATTAATGGTTGATGGTTTTGTTTTAGGTTAGCAACATATTATGGCCCATATTACTGTGATAGCCTCACACTACTGGCTAACCTGTCAGTCTTGAGGCACTTTCCTCCTGATGGAGCTCTGGACAGTTAGCCAATTCCCTGGCTGGGCAATATTCTGGTAGGCTTGCAGTGTCAGGAATTCAATTTTAGACCAAAATGTCTGATTTGGAAAAAAGTCAGCTATATTTGCAGTTTGAAAATTCTATTTGAATTTACTCTGAATTTCCAACAAGTTCAATTTTGGTAAATAACTGTAAGTGTAGTTTCCAAATTATTAGTGAGAATTGGGCCTTGAGACAGGGAAATGTGGGTATGAGATAACAATATTTGGAACTTGCATGCAAACAAACAGATGCACTGACCAGCCACAACATTAAAACCACCTGCCTAATTTTGTGTAGGTCCCCCTTGTGCTGCCAAAACAACTCTAATGCATCCACAAGACCTCTGAAGATGTCCTGTGGTATTTAGCACCAAGACATTAGCAGCAGATTCTATAAGTCCTGCAAGTTGCGAGATAGGGCATCCATGGATCAGATTTGTTGTTCCAGCACATCCCACAGATGCTCAATTGGATTCAGATGTGGGGAATTTGGAGGCCAAAGCAACACCTTGTACTCTTTATCATGTTCCTCAAACCATTCCTGAACAATGTTTGCAGTGTGCATTATCCTGCTGAAAGAGGTCATTAGCATCAGGGAAACCCATTGCCATGTTCATGGTGTGCAACAATCCCTAGGTCGGCGTGTGTGTCAAAGTAACATCTACATGAATGCCAGAATTCAAGGTTTTCCAGCAGAACATTGCCCAGAGCATAACACTGCCGTCACAGGTCAGCCTTCTTTCTACAATGCAACCTACCATCTCTTCCCCAGGTAAATGACTCACAAGCACCCGGCAAATATCTTCCATTGCTCGATGGTCCAGTTCTGACGCTCACATCCCCATTGAAGGTACTTCTGGCAGTGGACAGGAGTCATCATGGGCCAGGGCCAATTCTAGGTTCACAGGCGCCTGGGTGCAGACATTTTTTTGGCGACCCCCAGGTGTGCCTGGTCATCTTACTAACCCCTCCCCTTTGCTACAACTCCACCTCTCCATCTAGTCACACACTCACTGACAGTCACACACTCTCACTGAGAGACACACACTCACTGATTTGACACACGCTGACAGAAACATACTCAGACAGTAACACACGCTCTCAATGACAGATACACAATCTCACTTTGAAACACTCATTGACAGACACAAATGCTGACAGACACACATTCACACTTACTGACAGACACACACACACTGACAGACACACAATCACTCTCACTCATTTAAAAACGTTCACTGACAGACACAGACATACTGACAGACAAAGCAGGCCTTAGGAAAAAAATCATCACAGCACCCCTTCCTGGCCCTTTACCTTGACCTACCTAAAGGTATTTCAACATCTAAGCCAAAACAATATATCTTGGACAATATAGCCGATCTGAAAAGAAATGAATTGGATATTTTTTTTATTTTAGCTGTTTTGGAATAGGTTAGTCCTTACCATGCCATAGATTAGAATAAACGTTTATGTGTTACTTCATACCTCCTCAACCCCTTATTAGTTTTTCCTGATTCTTCGTTAATCTCTCTCCTAATCCCTTCTTTCCACCTTGTGTGTCTCATTTCCTTTTACAGTATTGTCTCTTAACCCACTGTTACTTCTTGTGTATTTCCCTTTTAAACCCCTTTTTGTCCCCACATAAATACAGTCACATGCATAGATGCCTAGACATGCAATCACATATAAATACAGATAACCATAACCGCAAACTGAACATATCAATATTGAATAAAAGGACTGCACTCCAGTCACAGAATTTCATTTCTTTTGAATGAAATAAAAGATAAAAAAAAAACAGTGGTTCTCCAAACTAAAGAGTTGACCACATCTCCAGATATACGTGATACACAAAACAAGGTCCAGCACTCAGCGTTCTAAATCACAACATACATAATCACACAATTACACACATACTGCCCCATGCATAGCTAGATGGTCACACGCAATACAATACACACACATTCACACAGCCATATGGACGCTGTACCGGTCACATACACACACACACACACACACACTCATACACACAGCCAGTCACATACTTATTCAATATAAGTAACAACAGTTCTTACAAACATATTAATCATATTAAACACAGGGGCACATACATTAAAAGACACACAAAGTCCCATACATAGACACACAACACACTCAGTCACATACTTAGACATCTTGACAAAGGCCCTAAGGGGTCGAAACGTTGTTTTTTGGTGCTTGGGTCCAATAAAATTGCCTATCTGTTGGAATACCTTGGAGTGCCTGGATTCTTTTCTACATTTATATCTGATATTTGGTCCCTTTGGTACTGGGGCTTATCCAGCCTATTGCACTCAGGATTTCAGGACAAGGGATATTGTGCATTTCCATTACCTATACATGGAAACTTAGACATAACATCACAAAGACAGTCACATAAATACATAGGTAAACAATAGCGGGTACAGAGTCACACACAGACTGCTTATGTATAGCAAGTTGATTGGTAGGTTCATTGAATTGGTGTTCAGGTGTGGTTATGTCACAGGGTAGGTAGGTAGTTACTTAGCAGAGTATTGCTGGTGGAACACCACCTACACTCAGCAGCTCCTTTGCCAGCTACATACTGGCACCCACAAATGCCCCCTCAAATGATCCTGATGGTACAGTGGTATGCTATATCCATTCCCTGGCAATCCGTTGGTGAATAGCAGGAAGCATACGTCCTGTTGGTTCAGGTCATAATACACACTCCTTCGTGGCTCCGGCTTTCAGTGTTGTCAGATCACAGGCTGAGAATCTCTGAGCCTGTGCTCTGACTCACTAACTGAGCGCCGGAACCACAAGGGAGAGGATATGATCTGACTGCATCTACTGCACACCAGTGGACCACCAGGGAATCATTTAAATTTAATATGCTGGTGTCCCCAATTTGAGAGCTGTGTTGGCCACCGGGCCTCTGTTGTCATGGCGCCCTATGTGACCACACAGCTTGCACATCCCAAAAGCTGGCCCTGCTGACAGACGTACTGGCACTCACTCTCAATGGCACACACTCAGAAATTTTTGGGGGCCCTGACACAGCTCAAGGTCTGGGCTCCCAGGAACCATCCTGAGTCCCCCCAAATGGGATGTAGTGTTTGTAGTGGACACAGTGTGTGTGCTGAATGTGGTGTGTGTTTAGAGGATGTGAAATGTGCGTAGTGGATGCAGAGTATGCGTGTAAAGTGGATGCAGAATGTGTGTGTGAAGTGGATGTGATGTATGTGTGTGATGGATGCAGGGTGTATAGTGAATGTAGAGTGTGTGTTTGTGTAGTGGATGTAGTGTTTGTGTGTATTAGATGCAGTGTGTGTAGTGGATGTAGTGAGTGTGTATAGTGAATACAGAGTGTGTGTTTGTGTAGTGGATGCAGTGTGTGTATAGTTAATGCAGTGTGTATCTAGTGAATGCTGAGTGTGTGTGTAGTGGATGTATTGTGTGTATAGTGAATGCAGTGTGTGTGTGTGTGTGTGTATAGTAGATGCAGTGAGTTTATAGTGAATGCAGAGTGTGTTTAGTGGATGTATTGTGTGTATAGTGAACGCAATGTGTGTGTAGTGGATGCAGTGTGTGTATAGTGAATGCAGTGTGTGTGTGTGTATAGTAGATGCAGTGAGTTTATAGTGAATGCAGAGTGTGTTTAGTGGATGTATTGTGTATATAGTGAACGCAATGTGTGTGTAGTGGATGCAGTGTGTGTATAGTGAATGCAGAGTGTGTGTGTGTGTGTGTAGTGGATGCAGTGTGTGTATAGTGAATGCAAAGTGTGTGTTTAGTGGATGTATTATTATTATTATGATATTTATATAGCGCCATCAAATTCCACAGCGCTTTACAGTGGGTGGACGAACAGACATGTAGTTGTAACCAGACAAGTTGGACACACAGGAACAGAGGGGTTGAGGGCCCTGCTCAATGAGCTTACATGCTAGAGGGAGTGGGGTAAAATGACACAAAAAGGTAAGGATAGTATTAGACTAGTGACAGTTGCAGAAGAGGAATCAGTTAGGAGCTAATAACAGTTTAATTGATACGCTTTTATGAAGAAGTGGGTTTTTAACAATTTTTTGAAGGAGTGGAGACTGGGTGAGCATCTAACGGAGGAGGGAAGCGAGTTCCACAGGAATGGTGCAGCCCTCGAGAAATCTTGAAGGCGAGAAATCTTGAAGGGAGTACGGACAGAAGATAGACGGAAGTCTTCAACAGATCGTAAGGGCCTAGATGAGACATAATTGTGTATAAGGGAGAATAGATAGGTGGGAGCAGCATTATGTAGAGATTTGAAAGCAAGAACCAGCGTGGTGGAGCTGATGGTAGCACCGTTGACTTGGAGGGAGACAGACACAGGAGTAACAACACTTGAAGGAGGAAAGACCAGAATTTCAGTTTTGGTCAAGTTTAGTTTAACCCCTTAAGGACACATGACGTGTGTGACACGTCATGATTCCATTTTATTCCAGAAGTTTGGTCCTTAAGGGGTTAAGGAAGTGGGCAGCCATCCAGTCAGAAACAGCAGAGAGGCAGTCAGAGACACTAGTCAAGAGGGACGGGGAGATATCGGGAGAGGACAGGTAGATTTGCAAGTCATCTGCATAGAAATGATATTGGAAGCCAAAGGAGCTAATGAGTTTACCAAGGGAGGCAGTATAGATAGAGAACAGTAGGGGACCAAGGACTGAACCTTGGGGGACACCAACAGAGAGGAGTTGGGGAGTAGAAGCAGAGCCAGAGAAAGAAACACTGAAAGAGCGCTGTGAGAGGTAGGAGGAGCACCAGGAGAGAGCAATATCTTGTAGACCGATATTGCGGAGGATGAGAAGAAGCTGTTGATGATCAACAGTGTCAAAAGCCGCAGACAGGTCAAGGAGAATTAGGATAGAGTAGTGACCATGAGATTTTGCAGCGAGTAGCTCATTGGATACTTTGGTCAGTGTCGTTTCCACAGAGTGCTTAGCGTGGAAACCAGACTGAAGCGGGTCTCGCAGAGAGTTGGACTCGAGGAAATCTGTCAATCTCGCATACACAATTCTTTCCAGGATCTTGGATGCAAAAGGCAGTAGCGAGATAGGACGATAGTTGAATGGGGAGTTAGGGTCAAGATTGGGCTTCTTTAGAATTGGGGTTACAGTTGCATGTTTGAAGGGCAATGGAAATATACCAGAGGAGAGAGAGAGATTGAGAATTTTAGTGAGAGGTGGAGAAAGAGAAGATGACAGAGTACGTATGAGATGCGAGGGAATTGGATCTAGGGAGAAGGTGGAGGGCAAGAGAACTGGAGCAGAGCAAAAATCTCTTCCAATGTAGCGTGTGCGAATGAACATAGAACAGCAGAGGGAGTGAAGTTAGGGGAAGTATTGTAAGGGGAAGAAGAAAGATGAGAGATCTCTTCTCTGATTGTAGAGATCTTGTCAGTGAAATGAGTTGCAAAGTCTGAGGCTGTCAAGTTAGTAGGTAGAGGAGGAACAATATGGCGAAGAAGAGAGTTAATTGTGTGAAATAGTCGTTTGGGTTCGTGGGAGAGTGTGGTTATGAGGGTATTAAAGTAATTAATTTTTGCAGAGGAAAGAGCCAAGCTGTATGAGCTCAGCATAAATTTATAGTGGAGAAAGTCAGATGCACAGTGAGACTTTCTCCAACAGCGTTCAGCAGTTCTGGAGCATTTTTGGAGGTATCAAGTGAGCTTGGTGTGCCAGGGTTGTTGTTGGGGGCACTTGCGGCGTTTAAATGTACATGGTGCCATGATGTCTAGTTGAGAGGAGAGGGTGGAATTGTAGAAGGAGGTTGCAGAACTAGGAGTTTGGAGATTAGTGGAGAAATGCTCTAGGTCAAGATATTGGAGCTTTCTGTGAGAGTGATGTTCAGACGGTGGTGTCAATTGGGTCTTAGGTATGCCAATGTCAAAAGTCAGCAGATGGTGGTCAGATAGAGCAAAATGAATATTGGAGAGATTAGAGGCAGTACAGAGGTTGGTGAAGGCAAGATCAAGAGTGTTTCCTGCTGTATGGGTTGCTAAATTGGACCATTGCGTAAGGCCAAAGGAGGAGGTTACAGAGAGCAGACGAGAGGCATCAGTGCAATTGGGGTGTAGCGTTACTAACCTTTCCCAGGGGCCGGCCGCGGTCCTCTCTTCAAGCCGCGCGCGGTCCTGCGGCTTCTGACAGGAAGGCGGGCAGTGACCGCGAGATGCGGTCACATGTCCCGCCTGAATCTAAGAGTGCGCCGCGAGTCTCGGGCGCGCTCTTAAAGAGACAGTGGGAGCCTAAATTGCCAAAAGGCTCCCATTGGCTCCTGTCATCCCACACACCCCATACACTTACCTTTTGGGGGTGTGGAAGTGACAGGAGCCAATCACATTAGTTTTGAACCTATTTATACTTACCCTTTTCCCTTAGTTCCTTGCCCTATCGTGGTTTCTGTTTCAGTTCCCTTTAGCGCTTGTTGTGTTCAGTTGTGTTCCTCCGTATTTGACCTTGGCTTTGTATTCCGACTTCGTTTTCGCTTTATCCTTGTCTGTTCTGTTTGCCGGCTTGCTGATTCCTGTGTACCAGACCCCGGCTAGTTCTCGTTTACGCTGTCTCTTTGTGCCCTTGACCTCGGATCGACCCTGACTCTGTACTTCTCCTATATACGTCGAGTCCGGCCACTCTAAGGTCCGGTAGACGTATCTCACCTCTGTACTGCCTTCTGTTTAGCTGGATCCTGCGTGTAGGGGTATATTCTCGTTACATGGGGTTATTGATTGGGATATTGAAATCCCCAAGTATAAGGGAAGGAGTGCTAGATGAGAGGAAGTGGGGAAGCCAGGAAAAAAAGTGCTCAATGAATAGTCTAGGATAACCGGGTGGGCGGTAGATGATAGCAATTCTTAAAGGAGTGGGTTTAAACAGGCGGACAGTATGAACTTTAAAAGAAGAAAAGGATAGGGCAGGGGGAGTTATGATTGGTTGAAAGGTACATTGAGGGGAGAGAAGGATGCCTACGCCGCCTCCTTTACAGTTGAGTCTGAGAGTGTGAGAGAATTGTAGCCCACCGAAACATAAAGAGGCAGGAGTAGCGCTATCAGAGGGGAACAGCCAGGTCTCTGTAAGTGCAAGCAGTGTGAGTGAGTTTGAGATGAAAAAGTCGTGTATGGTTGTTGATTTTAAATTCCTGCAGATGGAGCGGGCGTTCCAGAGTGCACAGTGAATTTTGGTAAGTGAGGGTAAAGGGCAGGGTATTGTGATGAGGTTTGTGGGGTTTCTGGTTGTCTTAGTGCGTGTAGAGAAGGTGAAGGGCCCTGGGTTGGGAGAGAGATCACCAACTGCTAGAAGAAGGAGGAGAGAAAGTGACAGAAGGTGTGAATGGGTTTTGTATGAGATCGATTGTGGGTCGGAGTGAGAGAGTAGAAAAATGAGTGTAAGGCATGAGATGAGAGAAGGGGGGAGTGTAGCAGAGAAGGGCATATATAAATGTGGATGGGGGGATGAGTGAAGTGGGTGTAAGGAGAGATTTTTATACTGAGGGAGACTGAGGAAATAAAGAGGAGGAGAAAACAGATCATTGCTAAACTGTGAAAAATAAAAATTGCGTGGACCTTAGTCCAAGTCTAACGAGTACATGCAGGATGTTCATCCAGAGCAGTAATAGCAGTGTCGGAGAACACCGCAGGAAGAACAGTAGGATGACGACCGTTGTTGACAAACAATCGACCAGATGAGTCATGGGTAGCATTATTCCTGGAAAATTAGGCCAGTTTTCCTGAGTGCCATTAATAAAATATTGCAAATATAGATCCAATGACTGGTTGGCCCTCTCAGCCGCACCATTAGTTTGAGGATGGTACGAAGATGAAAATAACAATTCTATACCCAACTGTTTGTTAAATGCTCTCCAAAATCGTGACATAAATTGGGAACCTCTGTCTGACACAATATTTTGTGGAATACCATGTAATCTGACAATTTTGCGTCAAAAAATATATGAAATATAAATATCTAAGGAACACTATAGTCACCTAAATTACTTTAGCTAAATAAAGCAGTTTTCGTGTATAGATCATTCCCCTGCAATTTCACTGCTTAATTCACTGTCATTTAGGAGTTTAATCACTTTGTTTCTGTTTATGCAGCGCCTGCATGAAAAAAAAAAACTGGTTTCACTTTCAAACAGATGTAATTTACCTTAAATAATTGTATCTCAATCTCTAAATGAACTATAATAACATACAGGAGGCTCTTGCAGGGTCTAGCAAGCTATTAAGAAAATCTTAATTAAACAAAACTTGCAATAATGAAAGCCTAAATAGGGCTCTCTTTACAGGAAGTGTTTATGGAAGGCTGTGCAAGTCACATGCAGGGAGGTGTGACTAGGGTTAATAAACAAAGGGATTTAACTCCTAAATGGCAGAGGATTGAGCAGTGATGCTGCAGAGGCATGTTTATACACCAAAACTGCTTCATTAAGCTAAAGTTGTTCAGGTGACTATAGTGTCCCTTCAAATATAAATATATGACTTCGGCAATTCGGCACTTCGGCAACTTCGGCACTTTGCCATTTCAGAATTTCGGTAACTTCAGCACTTCGACACTTCGGAACTTCTCTTGCAGCCTCTTGGTAGATAACTCCATAATTCCCACGGTATTAGGGAGTTATCTACCAAAAAGGCTGAAAGACCTAAATTGGGGTGGGGCCAGGGGGGAGGACATTAGGTTCCCCCCCTAATTAGTATTTAGGGCCCCCACCCGCCGCTCAGGGGTGGGGGCCGGGGGGAGGACAATAGGTCCCCCCCATTACTTTACTTAAGGGCCCCCACCCATCGCTCATGGGTGGGGGCCGGGGGGGCAATAGGTCACCTCTTAAGGTTAGGAGGGGGAGGGGGGATGTGTTTAATAGACAGGCACCTACTTGCGGTATAGCGAGTAGGGGCATAATTTACTAATACTTTAAGTAATCTTTACTTAGTATTAGTAAATTTGGCTGAAAGACCAATTTAGGTCTTTCAGCCTTTTAGTAGAGAGCTCCCTAATACCGTGGGAATTAGGGAGTTATCTACTTATTCATTCCTGTCATTACATTGACTAGCCAAGTAACTTACATTTTATATGAATGTGTGTTACTTGATTGTTGTAAGTGCTGCAAATGCTTACAGCTGAATCCTGGCTACGTTTGTATACTTTTTATTTAAAATTATATACAGTGTAACATTCTTCTTTTTCCACTGGGTAAGTATATTCGTACTTAGGCAATACTGTGCTTCGGAACTTCGGCACTTCCGAACTTCGGCAACTTCGACACTTCGGTAATTTCGGAACTTCAGGACCTCGGTAATTCGGCACTTTGGCTATTCGGACACTCGGAAGTAGCCGAATGTCCGAATTGCCCGAAATTCGTCCGAATACATATTCGTCCTGAAACTAATTGCACATGTCTACTCTGAGACAGACCGGTTCCCTTGCTTGATACGCATTAGGGCAGTGGAGACGTTTCTCTCCCTTCCCAATGGTTCAAACGTTAATTTGAATTCCACAAGGAATTCCTGGTAATTATGGACAACGGTCTTATTAATCTCCCATAATGGATTGGCCCAAGCTAAGGCTTTACCTTATAGTTGGTTCATTAAGTACCCAATTTTAGCTCTATCCATGGGGAAAGACCCAGGTGAGACTTCAAAATGGTACTCAATTTGATTAAGGAATCTCTGACATTCATAAATATTACCTTTAAAATGTGGGGATGAAGATAGGGTGATAGTAGGTGCCCTATATACGATAGGTGTAGGTACAGTAGGTGGGGGTGTACCTGCCGAAGGGATCTCAGGCTGCAAATAAGCCAGACGTATTAGTAGCATATTGAAAGTTTGGGCAAATTTATCCATACGGTGATCATTCTCCTCTAGCTTTCTCTCACAAGTTACTATATGCTGACACATATCTGCAGGATCTATGGCCATGTCGTAATGTCAGGATTATTTTGATCCAGCACGCAGAATAGTATCAAACTCTAGAACTAAGGGTAACGTATTACCGGACCTCAGAATGGCTGGACTTAACGCACCCGAGAATAGTCAGAAAACTAGCTGAGGTCAGGGACACAGCGATAAGGAAAAGCCAAAAGTCAAGGGTACCAGAAATCAGGGAAGTCAAAACAAAGCCAAAGTCAAAAACCAGAAAAACACGATCAGGAACACACTCTCAGATAACCATCTAAGAGAAACCATGATAGGGCAATGAGCTAAAGATTCACTCTTGCAGACGTCACCCGCACATTGACAACGTCTTTACCGTGGACGAACATGGGGCTATATAATTGCGTGGGTGCGCAGCGGGCGGCGTCCACCAACATCTCAAAGCCAGGCATCATGGCTGAAGACCACCGAGCGGCACTCCCCTTGATCTTCGGAAGGTAATTATCTCTGTTTTTGCCACATGAATACGAAGGATACGTGACAATAACACACTTATTGACAGACACATGCACACATACACTTGCTGACAGACACACACACTCACTGACAGACACACACACACTTGCTGACAGACACACACACTCACTGACAGACACACACACTCACTGACAGACACACACACTTACTGACAGACACATACTCACAAATTACTATTACTATTACTTGTTGCTTCTAACTTTAGGAATCCTCTGTGTCCTCTCCCTGGGGTCCAGTGGCTTTCATGATCTTCCTGCTCCTCTCTGCTCCCTCGCACTGTTTAGTGATGTGGGGCACCACAGAGGGCGCGCGAGGGAGCAGGAAGATCATCAGCACAGTCAGCGCTCCCTCAGCGCTGCCTGCCTCCTTCTCCAACCTGGTCCGGTATATTACTGCAGAGTAGGCACCTGCCGTCTGGGTTAAGCAGGTGCCTACTCTGCATTGCTGAATAAACGCCACTCCGGGGGCTCCCTTAGGTTGCCAGTTGGCCACCTTCTGGACTACCTGTGACAGTCCATTGGCCCCCCCCACCCCCCCCCCCGTGCACCCGCCCAGGATCGGTCCTGTCATGAGCACTCTTACCTGTCTTTGGCTAAGCAGCAAGATATGCAGCAAACTGTGATGCACTGAGTGTTCCAACAATCTATCATAGCATTATGTTTGTCAACATTTTGAGTTACAGTAGGTCTTCTATAAAAATAAACCAGGCAAGCTAGCCTTCGCTCGCCACATTGTCAACGATCCATGGGCACCCAAGAAACTGACGGCAGCTAACCATTGTCCTTCCTTGCAAAACTTTTGGTAGGTACTAAGCACCTGCATACTGGGAACACCCTACAAGACTTGTCATTTTGGAGACGCTCTAAGGTGACTAGTCATCACCAGGACCAGACTGGGGATACAAAGCAGCCCCGGAAAAAAATCTATGCCAGTCCCATAAGTCATTGCACCATATATTGTTATATGTAAGGCTATGTCTTGCAACCCAAGATGATAGAGTAATATATAAACATATATGACATACATACATATATATTTTTCTGATATAAAATATTGGTCCTTTCAGAGTAAAACATTAAATTATACAGTAAGCATACTCACATGCAGACACAGACAAACTCACTGACACACACACGCTTATTGATACACAGTCTCATAGACAACCAATCTCACTGATATACATAAGCTCATTGACATAAAAACACAAGCTCACAGATGCACACACATAGGCTCACTGGAAAACAATCTCACTGACACACACAGACAAGCTTATTGGTATACACATAAACGTAATACAGACAAACTCTGACATGCACACGCTTTCTACAGACAAGCTCACGGTCACACACACATGCTCACTAATGAAAAGTTCACTGATACACACATGCTTCCTACAGACAAGCTCACTGACACACACAAGATCATTACAGACAAGCTCACTGTCACACAAATTTTCACTACAGACAAGTTCACTGACACACGAATGCTCACTACACAAAAGTTTGTACCATGAGACACACACACACACACCTTGACAGACACACACAACATGACAGACACACACACACCATGACAGACACACACACCATGACACAGACAGGCAAATACAACATGACACAAACACACACGCACCATGACAGACACACACACATAGACACACCAAGACAGACCAACGCAATAACGACGTCATATTCCGGCCCCGGTTTCATTAAGTAGCACGCGAGGGCGGGCAGAGCAGAGACAGTGCAGTTCTCCCTCCAGCCACCAGCAGCCTAATTGCAGGCACACCAGCTGGCATGTCCGTCCCCAAGTGCCGCGGTTCACCGGGAAATTTCCCGGTATCCCGATAGGGCCAGTCCTGGCCTGGTCATCACTATTTAGCTCTTGTCAAACACACTGAGATATTTTTGCCTGCACATTTTTCCTGCTTCCAACGCATGAAATTCTACAACAAACTGCTCAATTGCTGCCTAATATATCCCCATTGTAAAGATATAATCAATGTTATTAACTTCATATGTCAGTGGTTTTAATGTTGTGGTTAGCGATTAGTGTACAGTGACTTTTGAGACACAAAAACACTATTGAAAATAAATTAACATGTTTGTATGTTACATTAAATGGGGTTGTGTAAGGGATAACAGTAAATAAAAAGGACTTAGAACAATTATAGATAACAAAAAACAATGTGTGTAATGAAACTGTCTGTGACTATAAGTCGCTTGAGTTACCGTGAAGCCAAAAGTTAAAGAGACACTATAGGCACTCAAGCATCAGTAGCTTAACAAAGCAGATTTGGCGTATAGATTATTCCCCTGCAGTCTCACTGCTCACTTCTCTGCCATTTAGGACTTAATATAGCCCTAGTCATTCCTACCTGCCCTAGTCACACCTACCTGCATGTGACTTGCACAACCTTCCTAAAGACATTTAAAAAAAGATATAATGTTGAAACTTAATTTATTACATGTCTGTTTAAATTAGAATGTCTTATCACTTGTTCTGTTAAAAGCCTTTTCGATCCTGCAGGAGCCTATTGTGTGTGATTAAAGTTTACTTGTTCCATAAACAAGAGCAGCACAAAACATACCATAAACGAGTATAGATGTATAACGCTCATCTTAAATACAGCTATTTAAAACCAGCTCTAGGTGTGGATCACAGTGTGTCAATCAAGGTTGGCACTATCCTTGTGAAGAATCAACCTCCATTCATTCGATACTTTCCCTCACTGCTACTTTATTCATGGATTTATTACTGTGACGAAGTGCCCTTCGCCACTTGTGCCTGGAGAGGACTGCTTGCCCGCCTCTTGCCCTGTGACTATGGACCCTGGGAGATTTGGCCCGTTCAATTCAGTATGATAGGAGTTATGTATTTTTGGATCCTTTTGTGTTTTACTGGTAACATGTACTCAATGGAGTCTGCCTCTATCCCTGGATATAATTGGATTATTTTCCCCATTGTCTCCAGGATAGAGGGCTCTGTAAAACCGGTTTGGGCCAGATAGCCATGCTGCCAGCCAGGCCCCAAAAGATACTTTACTAACTTCTGAACCCCTGGTCTGATTCATGCCATTTTTTGATATGTTGTTCCCCTGAATCGATTGATTGTGAATATATAATTATATATTAATATATTTTTATGTGAATGTGATGTATATTTTAGAAGTTATGAATATGCTGTAAAAACTGTATTTTTCCTGCCTGTGATAATTGCATCTTCTATTGTATAAGATAATTAAATCACAGGCAGAGGGGAGGATTTTGTGTGGGCTGTAACCTCTGTTTTATTGGCTACTGTAGATAACGTGTGTGTCCCTCCCCTGCATGGGAGCAGGGCATAAAATAAACTGTAGTTTGAATACCTGTTGTTTTCTTTCAGTAAAGTCTTGTTCCAGCATTAATCCTTGGCTCATGTGTGGATTATTCAGCGATACCAGCGATTTATTACTCTGTGGATTACTTGGTGATTTCATTTTATGGGAAGAAGGGAATGCTTGACGGAGTAATGGATTGTACCGTCACATGCGGGATTAGGGTAAAGGTTGTATCTGTGAAGGAGCTGGTCTGTACTTGCCTGCCTGAACCAGCTAGCTCCTTCACTCTGCAATACATCAGGAAGCTACTGAGGGACCAGGAAATTACATTTTAACTTCCTGCCCACTCAGCAAGGCTTCATTACACTGTGTGGAAGAGGTAAGAAGAAGATGATGCAGCTCCCAGTTATCAGTAGCACTCCAGGGTAAGTGGCCTAACAATTTATTGTGCTTCCACCGGGCCCGTCACTTAAGGGGGCCCGACCGCCCTGCAGACCCCTGTGACCACGGGTCCCGCCAGCTGAGTAATGCGGCCCCAGCCTGCGCGGTGTAACCGCTGGGGCCGCATTGAAGGGACCAATGGTCCTGGCCATTGGAGCTTTATATAATAACATGATCGCCATTTGTATCCACCCTGACAGGCTAAAAGCTTCCAACACTTATTCCAACACTTATTCCAACTGACCCTGTCAAAAAGCCTTTTCAGCGTCAAACGACAGAATCAGCAGGGGTCTCTTTTTTTGGTCTGCCAAGATGACATACTTAGCATTTGATCCTACTTTTTCTCTCACTCAAGTTATAAAAAAACTAGAAGTATACAGTAAGCTTTCCAACTGTAAGTTAAAAAGGGTCTAAATCAATTGCATTATATACAAATGTTGCAATAGCTGAAATCAATCAAATCCAACAAGAATATAATTTTCTCCACCCCAAAGTTTTTACATATCTGGGAATTAAGATATGTGGAGATCTAGATAATGGAATGCAATAATGGAAAACTATTTTTTCCATCTCCTAAGAGAAACTAATAAAGATCTTAAAGAATGGAGGCATATAGACGTTTCATGGTTGGGACGGGTAAACATCTTAAAGTCCTATGTAATCCCTAAATGGATTTACTTGCTCAGAATGCTACATTTAATGATTTCCACACCCTGGATTGCTCTCCTTTTCAAATTTTATCTGGAGGGGGAAAAAACGTAGGATCAAAAGCTCATTACTTTCCAATAATATAAGGAAGGGTGGGCTAGCTTTTCCTGATATAGAGATGTATTATCAAGCTGAAATAGTCTTTCATACAGCCTTATTATATAAGGAACAGGTTAAGACAGAAGCCTGGTACAAATTAGAGACAGAGATCAGTAATATTAAGGATCTCTCTAACCTACACTGGTATTCCAAAGAGAATTATTATAAATTAATGAAAGATGGGAAAAGATGGGAAAAATACCTAAATATTCAAATTGATGAGGAGGCCTGGTTTTCTTATCTTTATAAAGTGAATAAATATGTACATGGTCTTTTGTTAGTAGAAACCCATCTCAAAATTATCAATAAATGGTATATGGTCCCATCTAGAATTTTAAAGATTTACCCTAGATATGACCAATCCCGTTGGAGATGTGGGATTGAGAGTGGCAATTATTTACATATCTAGTGGTCTTGTGGGAAGGTTATTCCTATATGGCTTTCAAACAGAAGGTAATTCTTCAACTAAGTAGTCTAAAGCTTGCCTGCAAACCAGACGTTATATTGCTGCATCTTAACTGGCCTGCTATGACCAAAAAACAACAGATAGTAGCTACTCATTGCCTGATAGCATTAAAGATATTGATCGCAAGGAACTGGAAAAATGATCAACCTTTTGTCCTATCCCACTTAAGATCCCAGATCAAGTATCAAATTAAAATTGAAAAATGGATGAGCCACATTAAGGGAATACATAGGGATACAGACCAGTGGGATAAAAGGTTACGCATTATAGAGGTTATCGAAAAAGAACAAAATCACTCAGACCTCAAATGGGCCTAAGGGGGCGGGGGTAACTTCTGTGGACCGATCCGTGCTGCGTGGTGGTGTGTTCAACGTTTATTATATGTCTAAGTGTTTTTATATTGTCACAGACAGTGGCATAGCTAGAGATTTTGCCGCCCGGGGCGGACTCTGATTTTGCCGTCCCCCTCTCAATACACAATGAAAATATTACAAAATAATACAGAAGTGTATTCTGATATTAATATATGTATTATTGTCAAAATACATTAACAATGAAATTATAGGATCACGTGACGTACGGGAGGCGTTATGACGTGCTGACATGCTCTGCGTGCGGCGTCGTTGTGACGGAGGAGGAGGGGCAGCCACCAGGGATGGCGGGTATCGAGGCGGCCGTTTAGAGATGAGCCATCCGTGCTCACGCTGCAGCTCTGAGGAGTCACTACGGTCTGCCAACGGGGAATGAACTCTGCCTGATCCCCCCTGTCTCCATCCTTGACAGAGAACCATCCGCTCCCCTATTTAACCAAAGTTTAAGGTAACCTACCGGAGGAAACACTCTGCCTATATGCCCTCACAAGGTTGCGGTGGCCGCTTCCCACGTGGCAAACGCTGCTCCTCCGACCAAGGATTCATATTTTTCTCTACTCTGTCTACTGATACACCCTGAAGGGAAACTCACACTATTAGTGTGTAACTAAACCCCACCAAAATCAGCCAAAATTATTTAATACATCTTATTTTGTGGGGCAGAACGAGCAGTTGTATATTCCTATAGATATTCATATTTTTTACATATATATTTTTGTGTGCCAACTTAGTACACCACTGTGCAATTCCAAGAGCAATTCTAAGTTTGCCTATACAAACATAACCAAAGAGCAACTATATTTACTGGTGAGCAACCTTAACTCGGACTGATTTTTCTCCAATATGGCTTCAAGAAAACCTAATGACACTAAGACCCCATCAAGAAAAGATAAAAAAGATTCTTCTCAAGATAAATCAATGAACATTTATTTTTCACCGCAACAGAATAATAAAGTCTAAATTGACAGTGAATGATACAGATACTAGCCTCGATAATCCCGAGGTTGAGGGCAGAAAAATCGTTGAAACAGATCAAGTTACACTTACTATATTACAAACTACCCTCAGAGCGAACTTGGATGAAATAAAGATCGAATTAGCTACGACTGCAGCAGCAATTAAAACTGAAATTAAACAAGAAATAACTGCTCTTGCTGCTAATATGCACAGAATAGAAGATCAATTCAAAGCAATGGATTTTCAAGTTAAAAGTCTTATGCAAGAAAGTACGAATGCTCAAATTAAGATTTCGGCATTAGAACTCAAAATAAGTGATTTGGAAGATCGCAGTCAGCGTAAAAATCTACGTTTCAGGAATATACCTGAGAAAGACCCACAAGAAGATCTAAAAAAAATCTTGCTGGATTTCGTAGAAGTTCTGGGTATTGTGTTTGATCCACACGATCAAATAATAGATAGTTGTCATAGATTATCTAAACCCCAATCAATTCAGAAAAATCTTCCACGGGACATCATTGCCTGCTTCTTTTCATATGAATTTAAGGAATCTATTCTGCGGTCAGTTCGAACAAATCAAATCAATTCTGGCTGTTTTCAAAATGTACAGGTGTTTCGGGATCTCTCCTTTGAAACCAGACAGAAAAGGAAAACATTTAGTTCTGCAACTCAAATACTTAGATCTCACAACATAAGATACAGGTGGCTACACCCCTTGAAACTTTCGCTGACATATGAAGACAAAAGAGAGACTTTTGATACCAATATGGACTTGGTGGAATGGCTTAAGGGCAAGAAATTAATGCAGTAGCACCATTAAGTGGTTAAGAATACAATGCATATGGGGAGAAATGAAGTGCTACGCCGGGGATGGGGGGGGAAAGGGGGGAAAGGGCGGGAGAGGGGATAGGGGCAATGGGAAAGGAAAAAAAAAAAAAAAAAGAAAAAAAAGGCCTATATATATTATAAGTGACACAATTATGGCAGTTTGCTTTACTATCATTGGATAGTAGTGTATGATATGTTAGCTTACCTATACTCACTATTATTAGAACGTTAAGGTCTACGGTTACATAGGGGATCAGACTATAAAGTTATTACAATTAGCCATGGTTACTCAATAGTTACAAATAGGGGGGATGATAAGGTGATTTGGGATTTTACTTTGTTTAAGATGATGCACTAGATGCGAGAAAAGTATGATTTGAAGCCTGATGCAATATAGATTCACTATTTACTTATTCACTATTTGTTTGTCTGCGCAGATCAATAATCATTCTGCTAGCAGATTCACATTAGAAATGGTAAAGTCACGGATAAACTTAAGATGTCACGGTATATTGGTATAAGCAAGTTGATACACATTAGCAACCCTATAAGCCATGTGCAAATTAAATTGCTATGGCCTATATATATCTAGACACGGTATTTTATAATATAAATAACTGTTATAGTCATTTAATTTTGTTTTATTACTATAAGATAACACTGTGTGAAAATATGGAAATGGGTAAAGGGAAAAGAACGTTAATTTGCCAAAGTTTAAATTTCTCACTATCTGGAAGCAAATATGGAAGGATGTTTATGGGGACAGACTAAACGGAAATTAATCTATGCACATTCTCATATAAATGTGCACAAATAATTCTTATGGGCACAATGGTACTATATCTGTACGATAATTTTATTTTTTAAATGCCAATGGTGGTGGGGACACACGTATTAAGGTAAAACAAGATAATTTTTTGAGTAATTTATACCCATTGCTATTCACTCTATTAAGAAGTGGGGGTAGATGGGTAAGTAGGCGATTAGATTATGAAGTTGATAAGTCATGGCATGACTACCTAGTGGTGATATATACTGGCGAGGTGATAAGTTGATTCTGGATATGAGGTGGTCTAAGGGGGCTTATCTGAATTAAGTAGCCCCACAGTGGAATCCTATAAATGTTACGGGTAAACTCTATCTCTCTATGCATATCAATTTTTTTTTATTTATTTATTTTTTCTTTTTTTCCTTTTGCATTTATATAATGGCCCCGACTGGTCAAGTGTATTGACACTATAATACACAGAACATGCTGGGTGGGGCCAGTCTAGGGGTATCTCTCTCTCCCCGACTGAAATAGAAATACTGGACGTAGGACTCTAAGAGGCTGTTGTTAGCCCTTTCTGGGAGGTTGCCCCTCTTGGTGTAGTGATACTACATCGTTTCTGTCAATTTCTAGTTCCATCTGAAATTTACAGTGTAAGAGAGAAAAGAGGGACAAGGAGGAAACGGGAAGAACTAGGGAACCAGGTTCTTCTACATTTGTTATATGTTGTTTGTGGCTATTGGATCAATTCTGATCCAATTTTTTTTTTATCATGGGTGTTATATTTTTGTATTCGACTTGTTTTTTTTGTTTTTTTAGAGCATATGATATTTTGGAGAAATTCTCGATGATGGTAACAGTTCAATTTTTTGACTTTAGACGTTTGGACCAAGTACATCAAATACTTTTGAAAATTCCACACGAAAGATATGATTAAGTTTATGTCGCTAAATGCACAAGGCTTAAATACAAATAGAAAGAGGAGAAGATTGTATGCCTCGTTAGTTGAACACAATATACAACTGGCATTCATACAAGAAACTCATTGGCTAAAGGATCGTACCCAGAAATGGGGAGGGGACAAGTTTACCACCATTGTTCATGCTTCATTAACGAATAACAAAAAAAGAGGGGTTGCAGTTATCTTCAATAGTAATATCAATGTGGAAATTAAGTATATTGAATTGGATACAGAAGCTAGATTTATAATTATTGTCTGTGCCATTGATAATACGGTCTATACTTTAGTCAATGTGTATTTGCCGAATGTAGATCCTATGGCTAAATTTCTGTCAATAATGAAGCAAGTTGATAAAGTGCACAAAGGTCATCTAATTATAGCTGGGGATTTCAATTGTGTTAGTGACCCTAAAATGGATAAGTTGTATACTTTCGGTACTTCAATTGATAAAAGAACTATTAAGCAGGCTAAAAAACTCCATACTATTTGTAAACAATACAACCTGCACGACATATGGAGAATATTGCATCCAACCGACAAAGATTATTCTCATCAATCTTGTGTACATGGATCATATTCAAGGATTGACTTTTGTCTATTGGATGCAAACGCGATTTCTTCATGTAACACAAGTGAAATTAAAGATAGTATTTGGTCAGATCACAGTTTTATATTAATGGAGCTTGGAAATAAATCTCCCCCAGTCCGAAATACTTGGAGATTGAATGATGCTCTTATTAATGATCCAAAGAGCAAGGAGGAACTAACTCAATTATTAAAATATTTTTGGCAGGAGAATAGCTCCTCCGATACATCTCCAGCTAATAATTGGTGCACACATAAATCAGTCATGCGAGGATATTTAATTAAATTAGCCCATATTATGAAGATTAAAACTGGAAAGACTTTAAGTGATTTGTACATTGAGTTTTATAATTTATCGAAATTGAACAAACAGAACCCCTCTACAGAAATTAAAACTAAGTTAAAAGGGCTACAAAAACAAATAAATTTAAAGGTTGAACAGAAAATTATAACAAATATTCATAAATTAAAACTAAATAATTACCATACGGGGAATAGAGCAAATAAAAATCTGTCCAAACGACTACAAAATTATAATGCAAAAAATAGAGTTGAACAACTGACCGACGGTCTAAAGGTTTATTCGACCCCTTCTTCAATAGGGGAAAGATTTAACCAATTCTATGAGGATTTGTATAATTTGAAACTGTCCCCTAAGGTTAATGATATTAAAAAATATTTACTTGACACGCAAATACCAAAAGTCACTCACCAGGATTTATTAAATTTAAATAAAACCATTTCGGAGGACGAAGTTCAGTTTCAAATAAATAGACTACCCATAAATAAAACTCCGGGTCCGGATGGTTTTACAAATTTATATTATAAACATATGCAGTTTCTGTTGACTAAACCTCTAACGGATATGTTTAATCAAATAGCCATAAACGAGTCCTTTCCAACCGAACTATTACAAGCAAATATCATTCCAATACTAAAACAAAATAAAAGTAGTACCGATCCTAGTAATTACAGACCTATAGCGCTAATTAATGTAGACATGAAGCTATATGCGGCTATAATCGCGGAGAGAATCAAGTCCATAATTACGACCCTGATCCATCCGGACCAGATTGGATTTGTACCGGGTAGGCTAGCATCTAGCAACACTAGGAGAATAATAGATATTGTTGATTTGGCTAAGAGAGATCAGTTGCCCCTCCTGGCCCTGTCTTTAGATGCTGAAAAAGCATTCGACAGGGTCGGGTGGGGCTATCTAGCTGAAGTTCTCACTGCTTTCGGGCTTACAGGCTGGATACACAAGGCCATAATGGCTCTGTATTCTGCTCCTTCGGCGCGCACTGTGGGCCCTAATATTACCGCAGGGTGGTTTGCTCTTAAAAATGGTACGCGTCAAGGGTGTCCACTCTCCCCCTTGTTGTATATTCTGTCCATTGAGCCTTTGGCTATTAATATCAGGAACAATCCACGGATCAGAGGTGTTCAAATGGATACTCTGGATGTTAAAATATCTCTCTATGCGGATGATGCGTTACTTACGCTCTCCGCTCCAGAGTCGTCTCTGAAATCCTTAATGTCTGAAATTGACAGATACTCTATTATTTCAAATTTCAAATTAAATATTAACAAATCCACAGTAATGTTCATGAATATGAGCAGTGAACAAGTCACTACCTTAGCCGACACTTACAAATTTATATGGACAGATTTAGAAATAAACTATTTGGGACTAGTTATAACTGCTAACCCGGCTGGAATAATGGAGAGGAATATTTTGATTTTCATTCGCAACATGAATCTTAAACTTAAAAAATTGAGAAATTTAGAAACCTCATGGCAAGGTAAAATCAATATTATCAACTCATACATTCTACCTAAATGGCTATACTTGTTCTCCATGATCCCACTTAAAGTCCCTGTACCCTGGTTGGCAATGATTCAATCAAGTTTTAACAATTTTATCTGGAACTATAAAAAACCCAGAATTACTCAAAAGATTCTAACCAAAAAGCTGAGCAATGGCGGCCTAAATTTCCCTAGCATTGTATATAGTTACCAAGCGAATATTATTAGGCATATTTATCTTCTCCAGGATCCTATACAGGTTTCTGAGCCCTGGTATATTATAGAATCCAAAGTGGCCCATTTGGATAAATTACAACATTCCTTGTGGACAACCACAAAGATTTCTCTTAAAAATTCTCCACTAACCAGCTCGTTGATATTATCCCAGATTCTGGAAGAATGGCTAAACATTAAGAAAAAACTAGGCATAAATAATTCTATACCTGAAACATGTACGCTTGACATATTGGAAATATTGATAGAAGATTTCTCGTTAAAGCACTGGAATAATGTTGGCAAACTGAGGATTGCAGACATTATGCAGGGTGACAAGATCGTACCTTTTCAAACCATTATAGATACTTGTCATATTCCAGGCGGAGAAATCTTTACTTATCTCCGCTTAAAAAATGTCATCCATAAAAACGTTATTAAATCATCTAATATATTTGCAAAGAAATTGGAATTTATTTTTCGAACCCAAGCTATCAGAAAAATTGCGTCTGTTGCAGCGTCCTTGTTGGAGGTGCTTAAAGAATCCCCTTATAGAGTGATCAAAAGGTGGGAATTAGAATTAGATTTGCAGATTTCTGTAGAAGAGTGGAATTCCTCTCTAACTATGGTTAACAAATATATACACTGCCTTAACCTGTCTGAGTGCCATTTTAAAGTTTTATATAGATGGTACTATACTCCAGCCAGACTGGCCAGAATATATGATTCTACTGATCCAACGTGTTGGAGATGTGGAAGTCAGCCAGGTACTTATACACATATATGGTGGACCTGTCCTGCGGTTAGATATTTATGGTTATGGGCGTTTAATATCTTTACAGCTATCACGACAAATAGAATTGAGGAGAATGCCGCTTCGGCCCTTTTACATCTAAACCTGATTTTCAACTCCCAGAAGGACGTTTGTTTTGCCATACATTGCCTAGTTGCTGCTAAAATTATTATTGCGCGACATTGGAAATCATCAAAGCCGTTTGACAAGCGGCTATTGATTGATCAGATCATGTTCCAAATGTCAATGGAATATGCGCTGATCAACAATTCGACTTTTAGGTCGAAGAAGAAACAATGGTACATAGAGTGGTTAAAAAAATACAAGGGCATATTTGGACACCCTTCTATTTAGATAGTTTGTTATACTTGTATTTTATTGTGATGTATTTGTTGGCCTTACTAAGGGATAAATCAAATAGAATATAAAATAGATGTGGATCCATATAGACTAATTTGGGAAGTTAAAAATAATCGATTATGTGCTCTAAATTATCTGCTCTAAAATTTGGTGATGGTTTTTTGTTTTTTATTTTCGTTATTTATGCTGGTTCCTATGGGATCATTGTGACAATATCTTTCTGTACAATGTCAAATAATGTGTAATAATTTATTCTAATATATATTTATTTGTTTGTAACACTGTACATGAATCGATTCTCTTAGGCCCAACATAATTGTCTCTTACTGTGAAAAAGGAAAATATTTCAATAAAAAAAAAAAAACAATGAAATTATATATGTATTATATATGTATAATATATTAATTATCGTCCAGCCAGGTAAGTTTCTCTGGCCTGCGGGACTAACGGTCGTTAGGGTGAACCATGCCGCATTAACAGTGTTTAAGCTCATAGTGTGCAGGGTGGCATAGTATGCCTGAACGGCATTAAGGGGGGCAAGAGGGGGCCAGGGACCCTACATGTATTTTTAACACTATACGGCCAGGAATACATTTGTGTTCCTGACCCTATACTGTTCCTTTAATATACACACACACATGCACTCACTGGCTCATACACACACTGACACATACACAAACACACTCACTGACTCTTACACACACACACACATTCACTGAGAGAAACACACACATTCATTGACAGACAACCACACACACATTAACTGACATACACACTCACTGACAAACACACACACTGACAAACAAATACACACTAATTGAGACAAACATTCACTTGCAGACACACACTGAAACAAACACAAACTTGCTGAACCAAACATACACACACACACACACTGACACTAACACACTGGAGCTCTTACACAAAATTATTAGCTTATATACATTTATTGTTTTTTTTATAAATGATATATAAATTAAACAAGTACCAGTGGCCAGGTGTTGCTGTCCAGTGAAACTGACCAGCCTTCTCTCTTCACAACCCTTGGCCACTGGGATATAAGGTCATCTATCCCAGCAGCCCTTAACACATAGTGATTGGCCGCTCCTCGCAGCTCACATCCCCTCTGAGGCTTTCACTTCAACTCATTTGGCCAGCGCATCAGGCCCTGGGGAGATAGCACAGCTAAGCGGAGTGTGGGGATAGATGCGTGGGAGTGGTTTTGGAAGAGTATGTGGGTGGGGTTAGGTTCAATGTAAGTTAGCGTGGGGGAGGTCTTACCTCAGTGCCACTTGGGATTCCGGCCAGCAAACAGCTTCCCGCCCGCCCGCCCGCCCCTTTAGTATAGTTAGTCACAGCAACCCGGGGTATGTCCTTGCCAATTAAGTTTGAGGGGCTATGTTTAAGGATGTAGTGAGTTCAATAAGTTTGCAGGTCTCAACCTCCCCTGGTTCAAAGGGTTAACATTAGGTTACCTGAGGTGTCGTGCCCATCGAGCGTGGATAAAGTCAGCTGATGGTGGGCATTGGAAAGATATGATTTATGACAAGGGGGTAGGTGAGAAGAAGTGGTAATTAGGAACAATGTATGTTTATTGGCAAGGACGGTTGGGTCACTGTATAACACTATGTGTTGAGTTGTATATGTATATATGTTAATCTATGCTTATTTATGTCTAACGTTTTTGGTTACAGAAAAGAAGAGATTTAATAAATAAAGTTATGGATGTGTTATGCAGTAATTTATTTTATGTTATAGTAAATGCTGTGGCCTGTTTCATCCATACTAAGTTGTCTGTCATTATTGGAGGGTTGAATGGGGTTAGTTTATGTATTATGCTGCATCGACATTCCCCACTACGTACATACATGGAGGTGTAAAAGAGAGTGACCGGTGGGAGAGTGGTTTTATGTGCTCCCGCGGTCACACAGACATCATTGCTCCATTAGGATGGTAACCCGGGTATGTCTTTGCCAATTAAGTTTGAGGGGTTATGTTTAAGGATGGAGTGAGTTCAATAAGTTTGCAGGTCTCAACCTCCCCTGCTTCAAAGGGTTAACATTAGGTTACCTGAGGTGTCGTGCCCATCGAGCGTGGATAAAGTCGGGTGATGGCGGGCATTGGAAAGATATGATTTATGTCAAGGGGGGAGGTGAGAGGACGTGTAAGAGAGAGTGACCAGTGGGAGAGTGGTTTTATGTGGGTCACACAGACACCATTGCTCCATTAGGATGGTAGCGCCAGCCCTGTGTCTAACGCACCCCCAAAGGTGCCGCCCAGGGCTGTCCCCCTCCCCCCGAACCACCCTCGCTACGCCACTGGTCACAGATATGTATGTTTTACTTAATATTCATACAGATATTGCTACCCCTTTTGAATAGGGGTTATAAAGGTAATAAATAAAGCAAAAAATATATGGTGTGTACCCTTTAAAGTGGAACAAACATACACCAATAGGTGAATAAAATATATAGGATAATTTACCTATATGTATCTCCCACAATGTAGACAATAAAGGACTCCTCCCAGTCCTCACAGAAAATACAAACAGAATAAATATCTGCAGAAGGGGAGAATAAAACAACTCATAGGGTAGTATATCAAAACCAATATACATATACGGTTCAAGGTTGCGCTCACACAAATTAGTTGATTGTAGGCATGTCGAAATTTATAAGGATGGTATAGAGATGATGTGAATTCTTCAAACTCCAAAGGAGGGCATGTGGGAAACAAAAATTATATAACAATAAGTGCAGATTTATAAGACCATCTATTGCGCTAGATTAAGTAACACTTACACACTAGAAGTGGTATTCAGGCATATAATGGTCTCAGAAGACTGTTATTCCAAAGATGGAAAATGACTCCTTGATGGTAGTATAAAAAATGTATTAAATGTGACAAAGTAAATAAAAATCAAACAAAATCAAACAAATGTGAATCCCACAGGGGCCCAACCATACGCGTTTCGTCCGTTGATCCGGACTTCCTCAGGGGTAACGTCTGTTAAGTCCTCAATGTGAAATCAATCTGATGGTTTCTTTAGTGTCCGCTTCTTTTTAAATCCCGCTAGCCGCTCCTCTTTCTATCCGCGGGCCAATCCGATGTTGTAAACCGCGGCTGTAAATCATCACTCCGGGATTGGATGACGTCATACGTTCTTCCGTCTTGGTGAACGTATGCGTATGCGTTCCATCTATGCGAGGACTCGTACAGTCCTTGCGGCTCATTGCTCGCATTGAGTTAATTCATTCATCTCTTATACGCTCAAAATTAAAAACAATGTTGCAAAAAAGTGACAAAGAAATAATGTTACAAAAATCAAAACTAAAAGATATTTGTATTTCAAACATTCTTTTAGACATGCTCTACCAGTGTTTCAAAAATACTAATCCTTTATCCTTACCATCTCTATACCATCTTTATAAATTTCGACATGCCTACAATCAACTAATTTGTGTGAGTGCAACCTTGAACCGTATATGTATATTGGTTTTGATATAATACCCTATGAGTTGTTTTATTCTCCCCTTCTGTCGATATTTATTCTGTTATAAAGGTAATGTATGAATGACTATTAATTCAAAAAGGACTTTTTTTTTTCAAAAAATGAATCAAAGATAAAAAAAAAAAGCAGGTAAATATGAAAAAAAAATATCATATTAACCTGCTTTTGCCTACCTGCAAAATGAGACAACTGTTTCATT
Organism: Pelobates fuscus; assembly: GCF_036172605.1. Lineage (NCBI taxonomy): Eukaryota > Metazoa > Chordata > Amphibia > Anura > Pelobatidae > Pelobates > Pelobates fuscus. The sequence continues at coordinate 133,370,152 of NC_086318.1, read as the reverse complement.
AAAATCAACAGCTTCTAAATGAGACAGCTGTTTCTAAGTGATGTGTGTCCCTTGGTTAAAGGACCACTCCATGCCTATAAAGTACTTCAGCTTGCTTGCTTCATAGTGGATGAGTATCCCATAATAATGACCGTTTATAAAAGTGCCGATTTCTATTAGAATCACCCCCCTGGCTGTCAAACCCTAAGCTATCTCTACGTGAGCCTGACTTCCCCCCTAAAATTGGAATGCTGCTCGTGCACCCGGACGTACGCACACAAGCAGGCATGCACATGCACAGAGGGAGCCCTTCCAAGGCTTATCAATGAGAAGCCTCTGATTGGATATTTTTCCATGAGGGCTTGCAAAGGCTGAATTTCATATGAATTGCAGCTTTTGCAAATTGTTTTAAGATATACGGGGGCGGGGTCTGACCGCCGAGCCGCACAGACGTGCATGGAAGGAGCTCCTGCCAGGCGGGCAGCAAAATGGACCATAACGGAGGCTATTCAGCCCAAAAAAGCACCGAGGTGCGCTACCCACACTGGGTGTGCACCGCAGACTCGATGGACACCTTCCCGGAGCCTGTCGGAGCCCTGAACCCGAAAAGAGACCTGCGGCCTACGGAAGCAGGGGCTGGGGAGAGGCGGCCGCTCTTTCCGGCACCGGATCCCCTCAGAGGCGCTCCAGATCTCCCAACCCCCCCCCCCCTTGGACCGGAGGGGGTTATCCCGGTATCCACTCACCAAGCGGACCGACACAATGACAAAAGACTGCAGCCTCGCAGCCAGCAGCAACCCCAGCCTGCCAGGGCAAACCCAAGATGGCCGCCCAGCACGGGCCTAAAGGTGGGAATACTAGCAATTAAACACGCGCTCGCCAACTGGAAGCTCTAGACCTCCTCTGCACAAGCTTCCACAAAATCATATGTGATAAGGGACTGTCCCACCGTCAAGCAGCACGAATGGTGGCCTCTTGGCTCCGTCCGGAGACCCACCGCCGCCACTACGGACTTCCACAACAAGCCCTCAGAGCAGCAGCCCGACCAACCGCACAGCGACGACCGCAAGGGCGGGAAATACCGGGGCGCAAGCACCCAAGCCTTCACAACCCAGAGAGGGACCTGCCGACCCACACAACTTGCCCCACACTCAACGTACCCGACAATCTCGGGCCAGCAGGGCTCAGCTCCAAAAGGGAGGAATTGGTTCCAGACACTGCAAACCAGGGGCGAATCGACGCTGTCGACCAGGGAGGCCGTGAACCAACGAGAAGACAGGCGGAACGCACACCAAGCACTGCCACAAAACTGCGACCAGGCACTCAGGAGAAATCCCAGGGGCGACATGGCTCTACCAAGCCGAGGTATCGGCTGATTGTACCACAGACTCTTGAGTAAGGTACCCATGTCCCCTAAAGGACTTACAGCCCAAACCCAGCCTGTCGGTACCAAACCAGTGACTCACAAGCTGCCGTAATATTGCGACACTTTACCCTATTGTTTTAGCTTAAATGACCTAGTTATGCTACATATTAGTTACACATGTTTGGCCATCAGTCTATTCTTCACTTAATGCTAATCATAATGCCCACCAGCTAGGTTACTCTAACCTAATATTGCCTCAAGCTAATGGTTCACAAGACATGCTTAGTGTTTATAACATGTGCAGCACTATTGCCATTCATGCTATACCTGTGCCTAATCGTTTCTCCTTTGACACGGATGGTTGCTTACGGCCGTTGAGGCAGGGCAAGCCTTGATGTTATTATTCTTACTCATATAAAAGCTGACAATAACGTGATTAACCTCACACTATCAAGCATTGACTGTGCCCACTTGTTTTAATCTTGTTTTAATCTTGTTTTAGCCTGTAACTACAATCGTTGACCACTAGCTACTATTAACCTAACACACACCCAAAGAACAGCGAGGAGTTATACCCACGTACCAAAGAATTAGTTAACGAGACAACTGTTTAGACATATGGTGTATAGCCGACGCATTAACAGCAGCACTAAAATGATGTAACTAACTCTGACCTACTGCTAATCAAAGCATGCTTATTGCCTACTCCTAACGTTGTATACCAGAATCGTTAATGCCTAATCACAATGCTTTAGATTATCTTCACAATATATATTGTAAGCCAACACTGTTAAGTTATTAGAGGCATAGCTACGCATAGAACTAGCCTAAATTTAACACATAGCTACCTATAAGAGCGACAGTTTCTACGAGTTATTATTGTTATTATAAAATGTGCTTATTCATCTTGTGCCCCGCATGTTGAGCGTGGGAACAGCTGGAGGACTGCTCTTGGGGCACCTCTGACTTGCCTGTTATATATATATGCACAACAAAAAAAAAGAATTAAAAAAAAAAAAAGATATACTCACAATGAATAAATGCATGAAAATGCATGCATGTATTCATTGGGGGTGTATCTAGTAAACAGGGATTTCTATGAATACCGATCAAAGAGTACCTCCTTTTACAGAGGGATGTGTATACCAGAGTGTCTTATAAACAAATGCAATAATTGTCAAGCTGCTCAAAACATTAATGTGGAAATATCCTCTATTCCACGAGAACAAGGTTTAAAATTATAGGTGCGGTGTAAGTGACAGAGAACTTATACCAGTAAGTGGAGCGCTTTAACACATATAGCTTACCAAAATGGTCAAAATGATCTTTCATTCAATGATGGTGTGCAAGGTACATATCGAGAAAAAATATAAAGGGTACAATATAGTGCAGATGGTTTCAGGATAATAGTAAAATATAACACAATTGGTGGTATCTTAAAAAATGAAACACTCACATTTAAAGGAGCCTGTATATGAGAACACTGGCTCCGTATTATGGCTTGTGTGCTTATTTGGGGTAGCACGGCCCGTCTCCTTCAATGTGGGGTATTCCTCAAAAGAAAAGAATGGGAGAAGCAGACCAATGTGTAGGAGGTGTTTGTGAAAAGCACAATATTTAAGAAATAAAGGGTGTGCTCACTTGGTCCTGACTGAGCCTGTGGGTCCCGGCTCTAGGTATAAAAGTATTGTGCCAATTTGAGTGGGGATGGCACTACCCCTATGAAGATATTGCTGAGGTTTCCCCCAAAAAAGGACTTAAAAGGATCTTGAGTAAAAAGTAGTACATTTATTCTAATATAAAACAAAATAAAATAAAAGCAGTATAATAAAAAGTCCTTAATTAAAAAGTCCTTTAAAGTAGCCAAAACTTGCTGTGGAGCTTCCTCAGTCAGCTGTGATGTTTGGTCCTCTAAATCTTTCTTTTAAATGTTTGTAGGGGTTCTCCCCTTTAATGGTTGCAGTCCATATTGTCCAATCACAGTAATGGTTACTATTACTATGATTGGACAATATGGACTGCAACCATTAAAGGGGAGGTCCCCTACAAACATTTAAAAAGCAAGGAGTGAAACGCATTTTGGCTACTTTAAAGGACTTTTTAATTAAGGACTTTTTATTATACTGCTTTTATTTTATTTTGTTTTATATTAGAATAAATTTACTACTTTTTACTCAAGATCCTTTTAAGTCCTTTTTTGGGGAAACCTCAGCAATATCTTCCTAGGGGTAGTGCCATCCCCATTCAAATTGGCACAATACTTTTATACCTAGAGCCGGGACCCACAGGCTCAGTCAGGACCAGGTGAGCACACCATTTATTTCTTAAATATTGTGCTTTTCACAAACACCTCCTACACATTGGTCTGCTTCTCCCATTCTTTTCTTTTGAGGAATACCCCACATTGAAGGAGACGGGCCGTGCTACCCCAAATAAGCACACAAGCCATAATACGGAGCCAGTGTTCTCATATACAGGCTCCTTTAAATGTGAGTGTTTCATTTTTTAAGATACCACCAATTGTGTTATATTTTACTATTATCCTGAAACCATCTGCACTATATTGTACCCTTTATATTTTTTCTCGATATGTACCTTGCACACCATCATTGAATGAAAGATAATTTTGACCATTTTGGTAAGCTATATGTGTTAAAGCGCTCCACTTACTGGTATAAGTTCTCTGTCACTTACACCGCACCTATAATTTTAAACAGGGATTTCTGTTTTTTTTTCCAATATGGGCAGTGGAGTGCTCTTTTAAATACCCTTTATTTAAGCATCGGAAGGGCTCCCTCTGTGCACTGGACCCAAGGGAGAAGATCCATTCCCCACTGAACCCCAGGGAGAGGACCCACACCAGTTTTCCCAAATGTACAGAGGCTTGATGGGCTTCAAAAAATAAAATAAAGCAAGAAATAAAATGAATTTGTATGTGTGTGTTGTGTGTGATGGAATGTGTAAATGTGTGAGTGTGCCTGTCAGTGTGTTCCTGTCAGTATGTGTGTGTGTCTGTCTGTCAGTGAATATGTTTCTAATCAGTGAGATTGTTTGTCTGTCAGTATGTGTGTGTTTTTGTCAGTGAGTGTGTTTCAAATCCATGAGATTGTCTGACATTGAGCATGTGTGCCTGTCAGTGTGTTCCTGTCAGTATGTGTGAGTGTGTATGTCTGTCAGTGAATATGTTTCTAAAATCAGTGAGAATGTGTGTCTGTCATGATTAGACACACTGACAGTGTGTCTGTCAGTGTATGTGTGTGAGTGTGTCTGTCTGTGAATATGTTTCAAATCAGTGAGTGTGTGTCTCTCAATGAGAGTGATTGTCAGTGGCTGTCTGTGAGTGTGTGACGGTCAGTGTGTGTTTTTGTGAGTGAGTGTGTCTGTCTTTGAGAGTGTGTGACTGGCAGAGATTGTGTGTCTGCGTACAAAGAGGGGTTGGAGCTTATAGATGGAGCACTGGAGTTTTTGCTGTTGAAACATACATGTCCGGATTGTCTTTGTATGTATGTGAGTCTGTATGTATGTATGTGCGTGTGTATGTATCTGTGAATGTATGTGTGCATCTGTATGTGTCTCTGTATGCCCATTGTATGTATGCATGTATGTGTGTGTGTTTGTATGTATGTGTCTGTGTGTATGTGTGTCTGTCCAAATGTATATGTGTCTGTATGTATGTGTGCCTGTATGTGTGTGTCTGTGTGTGTGTCTGCATGTGTGTGGGGGGGGACTTATGGGAGGGGCGGGGTAGACATATTTTGGAGGGGCAGGGGGTAGACTTATGGGGGAGGGGGGCCAGGGCAATTTTTGCACCGGGGCCCCGTGGTTTCTAGTTACGCCTCTAGTTAGAGCCAAAGGATCAGTTAGTGGCAGAGAGCTTTAACACATGAAATGATTAAACCATTTAACATTAAGCAACTATAATATGTCTGTGACCTTGTTTCGTGTGACTTTTTCAGCAAATCTGAAACTCAATCACTACAAATCTGCATAATCGAGTTATTCTGTTTGTAAAAAAGACAAAATACTTATTTTAAAGACACATTATCACATTGTGTCTATACACACTAAATACATTCTATGGAAATACCATGTTTCCTTATGGTGCAGTAAGGCGTCAGTGTACAAGCTTAATTAAAGAAAAATGTTTCATTTTCATTTCATTTCAAAGTATAGCTATTTGTAACCATGGAAACTAAACTGATCATGTAATTATACACAAAGACAAACAAAACTAAAGATCACCACAAAAGCATCTGCAAAATAAAAAAACATATTGTGCAATTTTTACTTTATTTTTTACCCTGTGAATGCTTAAGGAGTTAAAAAAAATTATTCAGTTTTAACTGAATTTGGCATTTCAATCTACATTTCTACTGTATTTGATTTACATTTTTAAGATAAACATCAAGCAGGAGCTAACTGATACCAAAATATGCAGTGTAGTTTATAGGTATTGGACAGTGATGTAATTTATTACTCTTTATTCCATAAAGTAAGCTATGAATTGTAGATAATTCCAAGAAAAGTCAAGTTATCTGATATGCAAACATTCTCCAGTCACTGAGGGGTTATGACAAGATACAATATAAAAACATCAAAAACAGAAATGTCACATTACAGTTTGCTAGCAAGAACATATAAAGCACATAAAGTTTGGGATCGAAGTCTATGGACGGATGCGATTAAAGGCACACGTCACCATAGCATACGGTAGTGTTTATGGTGCTTGTGGTGTTCCTTTAATTTGTACCAGAGTGTGGATACATTCTACAAATCTAAAATATTATTTTTTTCCCATGGATGCCCATGAACAATTCTTTAGTAGTCTGGACCATAACTTCACCTTTACCAGTTGATTATGTTAAGCATGTATTGTACTGAATGTAATGTAGTTCAGAAAGCCTCACTAACCCTCATTTATACTCTAAGAATGATCACCGGTTTGTAGATGTATTCATTTCTCTGCCATAGGCCACTAGTCACTCATTTAATACCTTTAGGTGTGCTGAAAATGTCAGCTCCCCAACCCCCTTCCCGCTTATAAGCAGTAAAGGAAGTTTTAATGGGTCATATCATTCATATAGTCAGGGAGGGGGGAGGAGTGAAATGTCTCTACCATTTTACTGTTAGCACTCCAGAGAGTGATATAAGTTGCCACAGCAGTTTTAAATACATTTATTTTAGAAATTCACGATTTGACTGTACTTACAGTATGTGTACTCATACTCAAATGCAGGCATTCTTTTTACATTCTGCTGCAATGTTTAGTAAGCTGTACTGATAACAATATAGGAACAAAAAACAAAGTATATACACTAAAGAACTGTACACGTATACTGTGGATAGCCCCAGGTGAACTTCACAACCACCTATAAGAATATATAGCCAAAAAACAAAGTGGAAACCACCCAGAATACGTATAAATATATTAATAAAATAGGACAACCTGATGTAGATCAAATGTCCTTAGATCGAATCTGTGTGAAAATTAGAATAGCTAACATAGCGTAAAAAAGTATATATAAATGTTTGGTATAGGTGAGATTAGGAATACACTCACAAACAAACGATAATTCAGGCCTTTCACCATCTCAGGGGTTATGTGATGAGTGCAGATATCCTCCAACACGATATATGTAAATGAAAAAATGCAATATAGTGAAGTAAGTTAAGAATTTACAAAATCACATTTATTCATTGCACTTACAAGATAGCAGCATAAAAAGGCATCTCTCCATATACATATGGAACTCCTGGTAGTAGTAATAGAGTGTCCACAGTGGAGGTCCAGAACCAATGGAAAGGATACAGGATCCAAACACATAAAAACAATAAAACAGATATATAAAAAAAGTTCGGTTATATCCTTTCCATTGACAAGCCAAAAAATGACAAACTGATGCTCAGTTTACACTCCTGGACATCTGCTGCTATTTGCCAATAATGTTAGGGACAGGAGCAATGCAATCCTCACTCACCTATCACTCCTAGCATATCATGACTGGTAGAGGGCAGAATTAATTACAGCAGCTGCTGCTCAAAAGTGCACCTTCTCTCAATCTCAGGTAAACCGGGACATATTTGGTTAAGTGCTACAATAACCCTAGCGCTAATCCTATTTTATTTTTAAAATCAAGCAATTTTAAAGATACTCAGATTTGAAGTGCTTACTATAGGAATACGATGTCATTTCATGCATACCTCTCAACTTTGAGAGGTATAAATAGAGGTCAAGGGAAGAACAACAGGGAATTTGGACAGTAATGCCATTTTCCCAAAAAAGGTTCTTGTCAGTCTGGTGTAAATGCACTCAAGGATTACTGTGATCTGTGCTGGCAGTGCCACTAATGGTTGCCCATGTGAAATGCCATGGGTTGAGCTGGCACACCTAAAGGTGCACCTGTATTGCATTTATTGGTTACTAGTCTAGGGCATATCTGCGGAACATTAAATTCAGGTCAGTGGGATGAGAGCCCCATGTTCAAGGCTAACTCATGACTTTTTAGAAGTATTATTCCAATCTTGTAGACACATTTATAAACCACTCAACCTATTGTCTCGTGGTTTAATTTCCATATATACATTATTTAGTACCATCTTGATAGTGCCAGTGATTTACGAATTTGTGAGATACATGTCATCATTCATACTCCACTGTCTCCAAACTCCAGGAAGATGATATATAAACAAATATTTTGCATGTACAGAACATTTAAATATTTTGAAGGGATTTTTAGGCTGATTCACAAATATGCTGAGCCTTTAGCTTTGATACGTGTAGCCCTCAAATTCTATATGGCTTCTTTAATACAGAAAGGATTGATTTGCAAGTCATTGGTATAGTTCATCTGTAAAACAAACCACGGTTGGCCTCTTTTATGTTTTGTTATCCAGCGCTCATGATTTACACATGTTTCAGATGTCAGGTTCAACCTGATCACTGACAAATCATTTCCATTTGTTCTAATTTGTCATCAAACCCTGTAATTACTCTGTAATTGGTATTCAGATATACAGATTTTCTCGGCGTGTGCATTTGTTGCATAGTTCAGTTAGTATAATAATCTGAAAATAGACAATTCTCTGCAAATTAGCACTGCCGTGCATGAAAACAACAGCAAGCGAAAGGTCTTTTAAGACAACCAGTAAATGACCTAGACAAAAATGCTAGAAAATATACCAAATAACCTTTTGTAGGCTAAATATGACAAATATTCTCAGCACACAAAGAACCCTTTTCACTTGGTATGCAGTAAATGAAAGTCCATCAGACCCTTTCAAGTTCATAGCACTGCATAAGGTAGCAATTATGCAGCCCCGATAGATATACATAATTTAAATCTCAAATATAAAGACAAACTGGGAATGGGTGAAAAATGTATACAGGCTTAGTCACTAAACTGAGAATTCAAAGTAAATTTCAAATTTAAGGTCAAAATATCAGATCGGAAACATTCTCTAAGTCAAATATGCTTCCAGTTTGGTTCCTATGGCCTTAAATTTTAAATTCATTTTGAAATTCTCACTTTAGTATATAGCCTTGACAGTGTAAAACACAAGAGCAAGGGGTGTGCAAGGTGTGCTCATGTACACATTAATGCAGGGTCCAACTGTCTTCCCTGTCCCCTGTGTTGAGGTCCTTATTAACAACAAAACTGGTATTTTTTCCTATAATGTGGAAGTCGGGCATACATACACAGAGTTGCTCCATTCATTTGAATATGCTTTGGAAATCATTGTGAGTGCATAGAGGGGGATAGGAGGGCGTACATAGAATTCTTGTAATACTGTTGGCTGTTTGGCACACATTACCTTGCAGTTCACAGCAGCAAGCTTTGCTTTTTTTACATTCTTTATTGTGCAATGCATAGTAAAACACATAAACTTGCCTAGACATTTTACAAGACTTTAGACAACAATAAAAAGGTGGAGATGTAACATGAAATGTCGAGGGTACTGCACTTTTTTTTGAAAGTATAAAGTAAATGAAAAGACATCAGGAGTACAGTTCTATCAGATTAAACAAAATGAGGATACAAAATTCTGTAAAATAGAATTGTAGATTCAAGATAATTAAGATTAACTAGTACAGGTGATCTATCAGGCCACGCTAACAGAGATGTTGGACTACAGCGTATAATGTATTAGGACAGCAGAATAGGTTAAGTGAAAATACACAATCTAACTCGAACAATCAAAGAATTAATTATTTGCTATATATATGAACAGGAGACAGCTCAACCAAAGCCCTCAGAAGGAGGGATGCTCTTATAGAAATTGAATCCACACCAGATGGTCTTGACGCCCCACCATACCTCAGCCGCCACACACTGTGGTAAATGTCAAACTGTCCTCCCTGTGTACACTGTGGTAAGGTGCTCCTGAGGTCTGAACATGTCTGGCCCCTAGTTCTGTGCCTAATACAGGCATCAATGCCTCCCCTGGAAGTGGTGCCAGATGGAATGTTTTCCTGTTCAACTCACCATCAAGGTGAGTGGCAACATGGGAACTAGGCCGTCAAGGCTTAAACACTAGTCGCTTCTTCCACCCGCGTCTCCTTCTCTTTAATGCCATTCGGGGGATGTCTGAGTGAGGCCTCGCTGTACTGATTAGTTGTTGGGACTTCCAATGGGAATTTGAGGTCGATCGTGGTTGCACACAGTTCCCCAAAACCACTCACAAAGGCAGTCAAACTCTTGGAGCACCATGTCTATAAGAGAGTGGGCTGTAATAAGGCATTAGAAGCTGTAGGCCCTAGTGTGGTGGCCATCTTTAAAGGCAGACCTCGTACCCCTAAGTCTACACAGGTGAAGGAGTATTTTGCCGCCCCCCCAATAGATTTTTCTTGAAGTTTCTAAAATGTTTTAGAGGTGTGACAAAACACTAGATTGTAAAGATATTTAGATAAAAAAAAAAGTGTGCATGTGTTTATCTAAGAGATAAAGCCGTTTGACAGCCACTAGAGATGTCCTTAGAAGCAAATGTAAACTCTGCCTTTTCTTATGAAATGCAATATTTACATCTGTCAGACTGCAGGGACAAGCTCTTTTCACCAAAACCACTCCATTACGTTTTAGTTATGTTATAGATTTAACATGTGTTTTTTTTGGTTTGTTTGTTTTTTTGAGAAAAATAAGAACAAATTTGTGGTTTTGTAAAGTATATTTTATTAACATTTATTCAACAAAACAAAAATTATAAAACAGAACAAAAATAAATAATGAGTTCAAGTGCATGTAAACTGCAATAACTATTACTCAAACTGCATGACGTAGTGCAACTAGTATCAAGGTGCTTTAAAATTAACATAATTACTATAAATAACTTTTATACAATGAATAAAACTGTACGCTTTAGGTTTCTGCAAGTGCAAATTCAAAGTGCTTTAACAGATATTGCACACAAACAAAGTGAGCATGGTAGCCTACAAAAACTTAACCCTTCTTGCTTTCACATTTACAAAATCATGAAGCAGAGTTTTAAAGTCAATCTCTTTTGCAATCTGATTTTTAATGGAAATCATTGCAAGTCCCACCAATCTCTCTTGAGACATAGAGGACTGGAGATAATTTTTTATTAACTTCAGCTTTGAAAAGCTTCGCTCCCCAGAGGCAACAGATATTGGCAATGTCAACAATATGCGAATTGCAATAGACACATTGGGAGCAAAGCCATTTTTAAGTGCATAGGCTAGACTCTGACTGGGTGTCATTGTAGGCCTCAAGATAGGAGCCAATATTGTAAGTTCCTCACAAAGTTGTGCTCCATTCAGATCAGCATCTCCTGATTTATCATCAGTCAAAATATTCTGCAAGTCTGTACAGTACTCCATAACTGCTTCCCTTGGTACATCCTTAAGTTTTTGTATAGTATAAAGAAACTGGAAGTGCTTACTGTGGTGCTTAATTTGCTCAAATCTCTCAAGAGAATTAATACATGCATCCAAAATGCTGTAAGAGCAATCAATTTTAATTTTTTTTGCAGGATCACAAATTGGATCATCCGGTGCTTCATAATAAAACATCTTCTTTTTCTTAATTTGTAGCACAAAAGGAGGAAACACAGGATCTATTTCCATTTCTAATGATAGGTCTTTTGCCTCTTCCAGTAAATCTTCAAACCCTTTATCAGAACGATAATTCTTCAAAAAAGTGGTTGTGGATTGCAGAATATCTATAACATCTGGAAGATACATACTTCTACTTTGGAGAAGTTTGCTAAAAAAGTTTATTCTATTTAAGATGTTGTACCACAACACAATAAGACACAAAAATGTAAAGTTATTCAGTTCTTTTGAAAGCGATTCAGCATCAGACCATGCCATTGCCTTGTGAGAGTTCTTGTCACGATTCGGGGAACCCAGCACGCTAACACACACACAGACACACACACAGAAAATGTGCAGTACCGGTCCTTAGAGTCAGGGCCGGACTGGCCCACCGGGATACCGGGGAATTTCCCGGTGGGCCGGTGGACTTGGGGCCGGCAGTGCAGCATCTGACACATTTTTCCCTCCTGTGAGGTTTTGTTTGGAGGCTGGGGGCCTGGGGCAGACAATTACCGAGGTGGCTGCTACACATACAGAGGTGGCAGCCACCTCCAGCAGGGAGGAGAGAGAGTCTCTCCCACATTGCCAGCTCTTCTGCACGGCCTGTCTGAGAAGGATCCAGCCCCTGCACTGGAGCTCCGCCCACCAGCCTCAGCCTGGTGAACTTCCACACAGGAAAAGGAAGTACAGGAAGAGGAAGCACCTAACGAAGGAACCTCACACTGAACTTAGAATCCACACTGCCAGGGACAGGTAAATGTATGATTGATACTGAGAGAGAGAGAGAGAGAGAGGGTGAGAAAGAGAGAGTGTGAGAGAGGGAGAGAGTGAGGGTGTGAGAGAGAGTGTGAGAGAGAGAGGGTGTGTGGGAGAGGGAGAGAGGGAGAACTTAGAATCCACACTGCCATTGACAGGTAAATGTATGATTGATACTGAGAGAGAGAGGGTGAGAAAGAGAGAGTGTGAGAGAGGGAGAGAGTGAGGGTGTGAGAGAGAGAGAGAGGGGGGGAGGGAGAGAGAGGGAGAACTTAGAATCCACACTGCCATTGACAGGTAAATGTATGATTGATACTGAGAGAGAGTGTGAGAGAGAGAGTGTGAGAGAGAGAGTGTGAGAGAGAGAGTGTGAGAGAGAGGGTGTGTGAGAGAGAGGGTGTGAGAGAGAGGGTGTGAGAGAGAGAGGGTGAGAGAGAGGGTGTGAGAGAGAGAGAGGGTGAGAGAGAGAGAGGGTGAGAGAGAGAGAGGGTGAGAGAGAGAGGGTGAGAGAGAGAGAGAGGGTGAGAGAGAGAGAGGGAGGGAGAGAGAGAGGGAGAGAGGGAGAACTTAGAATCCACACTGCCAGGGACAGGTAAATGTATGATTGATGGAACACTCTGCTATAGTATGCAGAAACCAGGAGCTAACCTATGATACTGGCTGAGTGTGGTGAATGGTGAGGGATTGCAAAATATAAAAGGTGGACTGTGCCTTTAAGGTGTAAGAAATATGTGCTGTGCCTTTAAATCTCACATAATGTGCGTGCTAGGTCTGCTAGTAAGAGAGAAAATGAAACAAAACAGAACAAAACAAAACAAAAATGGATAATCCAATAAATCACACAAAGAAAGGAAGATGAGAAAAATAGGAAGAGGAGAGATGAAAAGAAGAAGAAAGTGAAATAAAATAGAATACGGAAAAAATGAGTAAAAAATGATAGTATTAAAAAGATGAGTAGTGGAAAAAGCAGCCGATGATATGTGCAGTGCAGATAACTCTATCCCTAATGGGGTATAGGGTAGTTGGTATCTGCTCCAAATATTATACTTTGTATATATCAAAGATCTGGTTCAAATAATAATAGCAATCCAGTATGTGGAACTGGATGCTAAGGTGATAGTCTATTCAAAAAGTGTCACTCGATATAGAAAGCAATGGTCCAAACTGGATGTAAATAACAAAACCAGTTTATTGGTAAAATTATAAAAATATATAAAAATATATAAAAATATGGAATAATATAATACAGGAACAGTTCATACAGAGGTTACCAGTCTAATGAGTTTCAGAAAAGTGCAGGAACCCTTGGATTTGGCTGGGATTGATGTGGATTGACTCGGGCCGATGAGCTTCAGAAATCCTGCTGCCGGTGAGGACGGCGGGCTTTTCGGTGTGCGTCCCGATAAGGATCTCTCTCCAGGGGACGTGCTCTGTAAACGGCTCCACTCGGCAAATACACAAAAGGTCCTGTGCGAATACTGTTCTCTGCTGGTAAGCGCTCTGCGCGCTGGAACTCAGTCCTGATAGATTACTGTGCTTGTCTAACGCGTTTCGTAGGAGGGTGCCCTACTTCTTCAGAGACGGGATGTCGACCATTGCTATCTAGTTGCTTAAATACACATTTTGTAATTGCTAATAAAAAAACTTAGAATCATATACTGCTTTTTCATTATTGTGAGGATTTATAAGATTCATCGGTCTGTATGCAAAACCTCACATAAATTTCATGTATGATATGTTTAAAAATACAGGTTATGACACAATTATATGGGAATCCGGACTAAATTGGTAATTCAGACAGTATCATTCGTGATACTTAATAGTCATACAGGTATACAAAACGATGTTATTAATGACTTAATATTGTTACAATGCATAATTGCTCAGTGTACAAAAAAATGTTACAGAAGGAATACAATAGTGGAATGAATAAGATAAAATATGATGGATGAAATAGATCTGAGGGTATATAAATGTATGGCTACCTCATAATAAAAATGATATTAATAAAATACGACAATAAATGTAACTCAAAGTTGAAAAAATGGCAGTACCAGTTAGGCATAATGAAAAATGGAGCTGCTTAGTGTCAAATATTGGGAGATTATATAAAACAGAGATATAGACATATGTAATCCTATATACATGATTAACTGGGAGATGGTGTAGATTGCTGTACAATAATATTATACATATGGAGTATGGGGTATAATATACGTATTCTTCTTATCTAAAAGGGAAACACATAGGTTAGTAATCAATAAATAAATATAAGATCCAAGACTGAAAGTGGACTCATAAAGGATGCATTAGGTAAAATAGAATAAAATACAATAAATCCATTAGAGGGGCAACGATTAAAGTGCCATTAGTGAAAAAAGTGATATGTGCATAGTATAGTGCATATCGGAAAAGAGATGACCAAGTATATGGTATCAGATTGGGGGAATCAAATTATAGGAAAGCATGTAGCTCAAAATCTATGTTCAGTCCTTTAGGAGCTAGGGTGTCTAACTCAAAGATCCATTTTGCTTCAGTCTGGTCTAATAGTTTGTCAATGCTGCCACCTCTCCAATGTACATTGACTTTTTCTATAGGTAGAAACTCTAAACTTGTGGGGTCTCCCCCATGTTTCTCTTTAAAATGCTTTGAGAGGTTGTGTGTTAGAAGTCCCTTTTTGATGTTTCTGATGTGTTCGGCAATGCGTACTTTCAGAGGTCTTTTTGTCCGTCCCACATACTGCTTTGGGCACGGACAGGTAATGAGGTATATGACTCCTGAGGTGTTACAGTCCATTCTGCTTTTCAAGTCATATTCCTCTTGGCTGATCAGTGAAGTGAATCCGGTAGTGGTATCTCTCATAGTGGGATTGTTTTTACATGCCAGACATTTCTTACACTTTGTGAATCCATGAGCAGGGTTTCGACTCCTAATGGTGTGTGGAGGTTTGATGGTAGGTGCCAACATTAGTTGGAGATTGGGTGCTCTAGTGAATATGATCTGTGGTTGGTGATCAAGGAATTGGGAGAGGGATGGGTCACTCTTTAGGATTCCCCAGTGTTTTCTCAGAATCTTCTGTATGGTCGGTGCTTGGTGATTGTACTTCGTGATAAAAGTAGGTGCCAAGGTGTGTGATTCCAAGGTCTTATTTCTTTCCTTTAGCGTGTCTTCCCTTGGGATGGATAGTGCTTTCTCCATGGCTTCTCCTAATAACGATGTGGGGTATCCTTTGTTCACAAATCTAGTCCTCATTTCGTCCATTTGGTTCTTGCATACATCCATTTTGGAGCAGTTCCTTCTAACTCTCCTGAACTGGTTTTGAGGGATGTTCCTTAACCATGTGGGTTTGTGGTGACTGTTAAAAGGGATAAAACTATTGCAATCAACATTCTGTATGTATGATTGATACTGAGAGAGAGAGAGGGTGAGAGAGAGAGAGGGTGAGAAAGAGGGTGAGAGAGAGAGAGGGTGAGAGAGAGAGAGTGTGAGAGAGGGTGTGAGAGAGGGTGTGAGAGAGGGTGTGAGAGAGGGTGAGAGAGAGGGAGGGAGAGAGAGGGTGAGAGGGTGAGAGGGAGAGTGTGAGAGGGAGAGAGTGAGAGGGTGAGAGTGAGAGTGTGAGAGTGAGAGAGTGAGAGGGAGAGTGTGAGAGGGAGAGTGTGAGAGGGAGAGTGTGAGAGTGTGAGAGAGAGAGGGTGTGAGAGGGAGAGTGTGAGAGGGAGAGTGTGAGAGGGAGAGTGTGAGAGAGAGGGTGTGAGAGGGAGAGTGTGAGAGAGAGGGTGTGAGAGAGAGGGTGTGAGAGAGAGGGTGAGAGAGAGGGTGAGAGAGGGAGAGAGGGTGTGTGAGAGAGAGGGAGAGAGAGAGGGCGAGGGTGAGAGAGAGGGCGAGGGTGAGAGAGAGGGTGAGAGAGAGAGGGTGAGAGCGTGAGAGAGAGGGAGAGTGTGAGAGAGAGCGTGTGTGTGTATATCAGTGAGCGTGTGTGTGTGTATATCAGTGAGCTTGTGGTGTGCTTGTGTGTGTATCAGTGAGCTTGTGTATATCAGTGAGCTTGTGTATATCAGTGAGCTTGTGGTGTGCTTGTGTATATCAGTGAGCTTGTAGTGTGCATCAGTGAGCTTGTAGTGTGCATCAGTGAGCTTGTAGTGTGCTTGTGTGTGTACCAGTGAGCTTGTAGTGTGCATCAGTGAGCTTGTAGTGTGCTTGTGTAAATCAGTGAGCTTGTAGTGTGCATCAGTGAGCTTGTGGTGTGCTTCAGTGAGCTTCTGGTGTGCATGTGTATATCAGTGAGCTTGTGGTGTGTATCAGTGAGCTTGTAGTGTGCTTGTGTATATCAGTGAGCTTCTAGTGTGCATCAGTGAGCTTGTGGTGTGCTTGTAGTGTGCTTGTAGTGTGCTTGTGTATCAGTAAGCTTGTGTGTTTGTCAGTGAGCTTGTGGTGTGCTTGTGTGTATATACGTGAGCTTGTGGTGTGCTTGTGTGTATCAGTGAGCTTGTAGTGTGCGTGTGTATATCAGTGAGCTTGTGGTGTGCTTGTGTGTTTGTCAGTGAGCTTGTAGTGTGCTTGTGTATATCAGTAAACGTCTAGTGTGCATCAGTGAGCTTGTGGTGTGCTTGTAGTGTGCTTGTGTATCAGTAAGCTTGTGTGTTTGTCAGTGAGCTTGTGGTGTGCTTGTGTGTATCAGTGAGCTTGTAGTGTGCTTGTGTATATCAGTGAGCTTGTGGTGTGCTTGTGTGTTTGTCAGTGAGCTTGTAGTGTGCTTGTGTATCAGTGAGCTTGTAGTGTGCTTGTGTTTGTCAGTGAGCTTGTGTGTATATCTGTGAGCTTGTAGTGTGCTTGTGTATATCAGTGAGCTTGTAGTGTGCATCAGTGAGCTTGTGGTGTGCTTGTGTGTTTGTCAGTGAGCTTGTAGTGTGCTTGTGTATCAGTGAGCTTGTAGTGTGCTTGTGTGTGTATCAGCTTCTGTGTGTCAGTAAGCTTGTGTGGGTCAGAGCACTTCTGTGTTTGTCATTATCAAGCTTGTGTTGGTCAGAGAGGTTGTGTGTGTGTGGTGAGCTTGTCTGTAGTTAGGTTGTGTTTGTCACTGAGTTTGTCTCTAGTGTGCTTGAGTGAATGTCAGTGAATTTGTGTACGGCAGTAAGCTTGTCTGTAGTGAGCTTGTGCATGTGTCAGAGCTTTTGTGTTTATCGGTGAGCTTGTCTGTAGTGAGCTCTTTTGTGTCAGTGAGCTTTTCTGTAGTCAGTGTGTGTGTGTGTGTGTGTGTGTGTGTGTGTGTGTGCGCCATTGAACTAGTGTGATTTATTAATGTGGGACATTCTTTTAATATATATATTTTCTGAAATTACACAATTGACACACTGATGCCGATATGCTGATATTGACATGGAGTGTTTCCCTGCTTAAAGAATTGTCCCCAAGCAGAGGCAGTCACAACAGACAGGGAGCATCCTGGAGGGTGGTGGTTATAGCACTGTAACACCCATGGATCATCTAGAGCGATGGGCTGCAGGTAAGACAAAAGTCTTCTTCAAAGTGCATACATATAAACAATACAAGCATACTATATGACACAATGAATTAGAGGGCTGAAATATTTTTTTTCCAGGGCTGCTTTCTGTTCCCAGTCCGGCCCTGCTTAGAGTGGCCGGGCTAAGCACACACAGAATAGTCAGGAGACAAGCCGAGTAAGGGGAACCAGAAAACAGAATAACGAGAAACAAGCCGAGGTCAAAGGGTAGGAGAAAGTCACAAAGTCAGTATAACAAGCCAGAGAGTACGTAACCAGAAAGCACACGTTCAGAATCAATACTATAAAGCAAAACCACAACAGGGCAGGGAGGAACAGGAAAGGTAAGTATTTAAACCCTGTGGTTAATTCTGATTGGATAACTTCCAATCAGAATTAACAATCACACGTGGGAGATATCTATGTCTCCCACTGTGATTGTCATACTGTGTCTTTAACGCCGGGACAGGTGGCTGACCGCGGCGTGTATAATAGTGGGCGGTCCCCCAGCGTTCAGCGTCATGCATGCTGCCGCTGGGGGACGGAGAGGAGGACGCGGGCGGCATCCGAGACTGAGAGGATGCCGCCCAACGAGCGTATGCCGGGAAAGGACCCGCGGACGGCTGGAGGGTGAGTTCCGCGAGCGGACTGCAGCCTCCCCTCGCAGCCGCCCGCGGGATCCTGACAGTTCTCTCTTGAAATTTCAGAGAGCGCATCAAAATTTCTCCAACCTGGAACCTAAATGGGCGAATAGCATCTATTCTTGAAGACCATCTGGTGTGAGACAAAGGTTTAAGCGTAAGTCTGCCAATGTGCTTCTTCAAGACATTCCATCGAACTGTGGATCCTGACAAAAACACATAGATTTTCTGTACAATAGAAAAGAAGGTTGCAGCATCCCTGCATGACATGGCTGCATCATTCACAACTAGATTTTATGTATGAGCGCTGCAGGGAATATAAAAGGCACGCAAGTTTAAATCCAGGATTCTTTTCTGAACACCTTGGTGTTTGCCCTTCATATTGGATCCATTATCTTATCCTTGTCCTCTCATATGACCAACTGGGATCTTAAATTTTTCAAGTTCAGACAAAATTGCCTCAGTTAAACCTTCCCCAGTTGAACTTTGGATTTCGATAAAACCTAGAATTTTTTCTTCTATACAGATCTCTGGTTCAGCAGTTGGAAACTTGCCTTCCTTGATGGACACAAATCGAACAATTATAGTCATTTGTTCAATTAATGTAATGTCTGGTGTGCAATCAAGTATTATAGAATAATACTTTGCATTTTTCAACAACTGCAGTATGTGTTTTGTGATTTTTCGCTATAAGGCTGATGAGTTCGTTTTGAATGTCTTTCCCCAAACAATGTTGGAAAATTTCCTTATTTTTTATTCTTTTCAAATGTTCCTGCATAACGGTGTCGAACGTGGCCAGCATTTCCACAAGTTGCAGATAATTCCCATTATTGTCACTGTATAATGTATCTCTGCTACCTCGGAAAGCCAAACACTGGCGACCAAGATATTTTACTATGCCTATAAGGCGCTTAACAACATCTTGCCAATGTTGTGTTTCAGTTGCCAACAATCTCTGGGAAGCTGCATCTATTGTTTTTCCACAACCAAATCTTCTCGAGAGTTCATTCCAGTTTCTTACAGCGACAAGATGAGAGTTAGACTTTTCATGAATGGAAAGATTTTGAGAGTTTTTCCAGTCATCATAACCTCCACGTGTCAAACTTGTAGTGACTTTAGTTGCAAATAGCTTACAACAAAAGCAAAATACTTTGTTCAATTTGACAGAATAATCCAGCCAGTTTCTAAAGGTTTCTTCTCCGTTTGGCAGCCGTCACTTGTAATTTGCTTTAGTGAAACGTCTATTAACCGCATCTTTGGGGAAAATGAAATCAGTTTTTTGCTTTGCAGGACCTTTCCTGACAAGAGCATCCCTTAGTGAGGTGGTGAGAACAGCTGGCCAATTAGCTGGATCAGACAAATCCAGTATTGCCAAAGAAGTAGATTGTTCCTCCTGCTGCAGTTCCTCTCTTTCTTCTTCTTCGTCATTTGATTCTTCTGGGTCAATAGTCTTCTCAAGGTAGACAGAGTGTGATGATGTGGAAGGTTGCTCATCATCTTGTTATTCTGGTATTTTTCCAGTATTTGCATTATCTACATTAACAGCCTCTTGGACTGTGATGGGCTGTTTGAATGATGATGATGATGATGAAGATTCATCGATATCGATTTGCACGGGTTCGCTTGCAACATTGGAAACGGGTTCTGATGCAGCAGTATCTTGCTTTCTCCTTTTGTGAGAAGTCAAGTACTCCTTTAAAGCTTCAGACATCCGCTTCCCAGCTTTCTCTTTTTCTGCTCGTCTTTGTCTGAACACTGCCCTTGATGATTTATTTTCCTTAAATAGTTTCGGCATTTTGATTATACTTTTCCAGCTATGTAAAGAATAAGAATGAAGTTTAATTTCACACACACAATTAGGAATTTTAACATTATAAGAAAAAGTTAAATTTCATCCATAGCTCAACCTGCCTTCCTCGCTCTGGTCATGTTCCTTGATGCAGGTTCTTTCCTTCTCTGCAGCAGCCAGAACAGGCCAGCCTTGTCCAAACCGTTCCTTCCTTTCATTGTGTTCCTCTCAGAGTATCTGCTTTGCTTCTCCACCAACTCAATAATCTCTCAAAGTTCAAACCTGCTTGTTGCAGGGCTTGACAAATTTTTTTCTATCTAGGAGTCAGCTAAAAAAGTTGGGAGCAAGGTTTTCCAAAAAAAACAACTATAGTCACCAGAACCACTATAGCTTAATATTCTGGTGTCTAAAGCCTGCCCATGCAGGCCTTTAAATGTAAACACTTTTCAGAGAAAAGGCAGTGTTTACATTGCTGCCTATTAACACCTCTAGTGACAATCACTCAGATGGCCAGTAGAGGTGATTCCTAGTTCAGTGCTGCACAGTGTGCATCTTTACGAGTAGATTGTTGCAGTGCAACGTTTTGCAGCACATTTACAATAGACTTCCAATGCTTTCTTACGAGAAAGCATTGGCTTGGCTGAAATCATCAAGATTGATTAACTCAGCCATGGAGGCAAGGCCAACCATGGTGAGACCAGCACGGTGTTGGAAAAAAGTTGATTAAAAATACCTGTCCCATGAGATCGGAGGGGGGGCGGTAACCTAAACACACACACACATATTTTTGTCATACACTCACAAATTATTATTATTTTTTTTTTAATTTAAGCCCTCCCAGCCTCCCTACCTTTGGAAGAGCTGGAGTGGATTCTTTCACTAGTATGTGGTGTGGCTGCTCTCTATTCTTTTTGCTCTGCTCCATTGCGTGCTGTTTAGTGATGCGGTGGCCGGAGGGACGTCATAATCCAGATGCATGCATCACTAACCAGCATGGGAAGAAACAGAGCAAGCACTGCAGGAAGGTTACTGCTCCATGCTCCTTCGGTCAGCCCCCAGGACAAAATTCCTAGTCTAGTCCTAGGATTTGTCGAGCCCTGCACTAAGTGATGTACTATTTCCCGACATGTTTTGTGTTGTGATTACAATGAACAATCATTAAACATTTGCAAAAAAAAAATACAATTACAGACATAAACATACTAAATTAATCCCTGTGCTCAAATTCTCACTTATCGTTATGATTTATGATTACGTTGAAAGACTGACACAGGTTGGGGACAGAGTAACTAGCGGGACAGGGTATTAGTAGCAGAGGCTGAGGCATGGGATTAATGCAGCACTGTCGTCATCCCCCCTGGACCACTCGCCCCCAAGAAATTAGTATTTCATAAAGATAGAATCTTTATAAAATATTCTCACTGTGTTGGAATTCCACTGAAATTCCAACTCAGTCGAGAGTTTAACAGAGACAAAGAATTGACTACTTTGTCTATGTATTTCTCCTCCTCCTGACTTTCTTAGACTCAGGGTGGAGTCTAATCGTTTATCCTAAAAGCAGTCATCAGTAACAGCAGCAGGGAATTGGCATAAACTTCAACGCAGTACTCTTGCGCAGGGACATCGGAGCAGACTGAACAAGATTGCTTCACATATGAGAGACAGGTTAATATAAGTAAATCTCACTCTTACCTGGGTCTTTGCAAATTCGGCAAAGTCCCTAGATGGTGACAGTGCTGCTTTAACCCCTTAAGGACCAAACTTCTGGAATGAAAGGGAATCATGACATGTCACGTGTCATGTGTCCTTAAGGGGTTAAAGGGACACTGTAGGCACCCAGACCACTTCAGCTCATTGAACTGGTCTGGGTGCTGTGTCCCTTTTGCACGTAGTGCTGCAATGTAAACTATTGCAGTTCCAAAGAACTGCAATGTTTACATTGCATCACTAAGTCTGCCCTCAGGGGTTGTCTACCAAAGGGGACGCTTCTGGAATTGAAACAGACTTTTGGTCCGTTATCTGATGCTGGACGTCCTCAAGCTCAGCATGAGGACCTCCAGCGTCAGATTTTTCCCCATAGGAAAGCATTGAGTCAATAATTTCCTGTGGGGAGGTCTAATGTGCACTCGGCATTTGCTGTGCACATGCGCATTAGACCCCGCTAGGCGCTGCGCTGAGATAAGGCAAGTAAATAAAGGGTTTCTAACCCTTTATTGACAGGTGGGTGGGGAAGGGAGGGAAGGAAGGAAGGGGTAGGCAGAGGGTCAGTAGTGCTAGGAACACAGCTTTGTATTCCTGGTACTACAGTATCTCTTTAACCCCTTAAGGACACAGGACATGTGTGACATGTCATGATTCCCTTTTATTCCAGAAGTTTGGTCCTTAAGGGGTTAAGGAGATACAGCAAATCAATACTAAACAATTAGGGAACCTGGCGGTAAGTGGAGTGGATGGTTCTCGCTCCGCTTTCCTGCCAAAGGTAGCCCGACAACCACACTGCATCTGTGCGGACCCGGTCCCCCCCCTCTGGGCCGGGGGGGGGTGATCCCGGTCCTCACCACAGCCATACCTGGAGTCCATATCACACCAGGCTATGGCATAGGCCTGAAGCCCGAATCCAAGATGGCGGAAGCCACACGTGGAAGAGCTGACCCACAGAGCCCAGAACGGACCACTGACCTGTACTGCCCTGACACGCAAGAGAACAGACTGCCAGTAAGCACTGCAGGGCCCCAAATAAACAACTACCATCAAAGGCCGAAGGGAAAAGAGGAGAGGAGACGCAAAACAAATGGCGGCACCACAAACGTCGCTTCCGGCACCATGCACCAAACTACTTACCTAATGAAAGAGCCAAGAGGACGGAGCCCGAGGCACAACGCTGCGTCCCACTCCAACACACCAAACAGCACCACCCACCCAACGGTACCTCAGAAACGACACCCCGAGACTATGGACGTGCAACAGGTCAGTGAAGTCCCCGCGGGAGGCACAGAGCGAGCCACTGCACAAGGGGAACACGAGCAGACACACAGAACCCGCACTGGCGAACAACAACGCTAAGTAGACCTAAGAGAATTGCATATCATCTGCGACCCAAACTCACGGAACACACTCATGATGAGGCAACACACTGGCCCATTAATCAGGACTATCCCAGGCCCAGCCGCGGCTGAGAGGCCATATATACTGACACCAACTGTCTTGGGCTAGATCAGAGACACTCAGAGACGCTTGCTATCCTTTATTAACTACAGTGTACCTAATTATGCTGATGATACTGAACGTTTGGGGGCTGTTATTACTTTCATTTTCATGGTTATTATTATCATTGTTACTTTCTCTATCACCTTCTTTAGCGCTCCTCATACCACCGACAACCACTATCATACCCTCACGCAACAAACATGTCTGCGCAAACACACACAGTCCAGAGGGCACAGACACCAAACGCCTACACCAGGCTCTGCACAGACACGCCGCGGCAGACTGCTTGACCACTCAATCTTATACACGCACAGGGGCTCCTGCTACTGAGGGCTTCGGGTGACCGACTTAAGCCACTGACCCACTCTACCTGAAAGCAATAAGTTTATGCAAAGATGTTTAATCGACTAACACTCATGACATAAAAATATGCATAGTATAGCCTCCGGTCCGGACCGTCAGTAAGGGAAGCAGGCAGCCTCAGCAGGGCAAGGTAGGCTGACAACACCCAGATATATTTCTCCTCCCCTGACCTCTCCCCTGCTGTCCTACAACGTGTCACCAATTGCCTCTCTTCTATCTCTGGTTTGATGGGATTGGATGTCCACCCGCTTTCTGAAACTCAATCTGTCTAACAGCCATCACCAATATTCCCCCTAACTACAAAATATATTAGATACACAATTAATATTCACAACATACCAATACAAATCATGGTCATTTATTTAAAAGCATTAAAGTGGCACTCTCACCTCTGTTGCAAAATAAGTATTTCATAAAGATAAAATCTTTATGAAATACTCATACTGATTGTGTTGGAATTTCAATGAAATTCCAACCCAGTCAAAAGGTATACTTAGACAAAGAAGTATATGTAAGTATTAAAGTATATATGTAAGTATATATAAGTAGTATATTTCAAAAGCCTGACACCTCTAGACACTGGGCGGGGCTACTGTCATCTAGAAGTGTCACTCTTCCAGTGAAGGCTGCAGAGATATTAGCTGTGTCTATGGAGACGTCCATGCTGTGCGCTCACACATGCGCAGAAGAAGATCAGCTTGACAAAGATGGTCGCAAGTTCACAGGTTCAATTAAGTAAATCTAAGCTTTGACTGCCTCCCCATCTCCTGGAACACTAGCGGTAATGTAACCATCGGGGGTCTTTTATAGTGAAAGTGATGCTTTAAGGCAAGCAGAGAAGCATATAACTAACCAAATAATAGACTCTTGCAAAAATATTAAATTGTATTTCTCCTGAATTAACATTACTCTAATAGTCTTTTTATAGTCTGCTATCAGTAGAGAGATGCATTCTTAAACAAAATAACCCCAAGAGGTAAGATATGAATCTAAGTATAGAGGAAGGAGTTCAAGAATATAGTTATTCAAGCTTAAGCCTTGCTTGTGTTTATGTTGTTACAAGGAGGACACTATCTAGTATTTTACGGATGTATCGCCTGCACATGAGTTCCTGCAAGGCAGACATCCATGTGTTGGAAGAAGCAACTTGGGTGACATAGACCGGGGTGTAATTAGAATTAAATGAAGGTAGATGTTTTTGTCCTATATTAAGATATTGATTTTAATGTTTTGACGGATGTTGAACTGATTGGTGGACTACCAAGTTTTTGATGAGGATTATGTGTTCTCTGTAGAAGAATACTTGCAATTGGAAAGAACAATTAGCAGCGTTAGAAAATCTGTCTTGGAACACCTGTTTAATGTTCATTCACAATTACATTTTTAAAGCAAAGAATAACTTTGGACATGATTTTAATTTGTATGAGTGCGTTGCAAAGACTTGGTGCTATTTTTTCAGAGTGAGCTTATCCTGGATTGAGAATATTTGGACAAATGATGAACAGATGACATACAATAATACACAGAAGGTGTTTAGGTATGTTATATATTATTTGGTTGTAAGAAGTATACTTTCTATAAGAAGTAGTATGACATAGGATTTATGTTAATAATTGTAAGTTGTGGCCATGTCTAAATTCAACTGGATACCGGTTTTTTTTCCCTTTAAACTGTAAATAAACTAAAAACTATGATATATAAAGCTGTACCGAGGATGCAGCTTTATGTATTAAAAAAACACATTAATTTGCCATATGAGACCATCATACAGGAAGAAAAAGATCTAGATTTTCCTAAGGCACTATAATTTAAAAGGCTCTCTATAAGCAGATGGGGCGGATGGTGGAGGGGGAGGAAGGAGTCTTTTTTAAAGTCCTAGGTCTAATTTTGGCACCAATTCATTGTTATCCCAGAGTGACCTGTAATACTGAGAGAGACATAACGGTGAGGCTTGATTGCACTATACGTTCATTAATCAGTAAAGTTTGGTGTATTGCAGTGGTAGCAGGATATTAATACCATGGAGTGAAGAGTTAATACAGCATGGCTTGGGGTTAACAGAGCAGGTGTAGAGTTTAAGTTAATGTAAAACTTTGAATTCAATCAACAATTTGGTGTCTCAATGCGATCTATAGAACATTAGGGTTTAGTGTTGGTCTTAGGCCATAGTATAAGGCTGGTTTTAGGAGGTGCTTAAGTCAATGTATGTGGAAGGGGCCATATAATTTACAACTGGGATTAGGCCCCTGGTACTTTAACCGCCTAGGAAAGCCACTGTTTACAACGTTCAATACAAAAGTGCAGGACTTTTTATATCCTTTAAATACTGCTTTTAGTTCAGCAAATTTGATGGTAACACATTTTATAGATCTAGAACTAATTTCAAGTAGTTTTGATAAGAATCTTGAGCTGTGCTGGTAACACACTCTAAGCTCTAAGCATTCTGTAAAGAACATTTCCCCTTATAATTAATAAAACAGGGACATTCAAACCAAACGACTACTCCATGTTTTATTAAACTAGAGAAAGTTTACAATACAAAATGTCTTCACAGAAGGCTGTTCTAAAATAAGGCAAATATCCTTCTTAAACAATGCCTAATTAGACAACTATAATCAGAGAGAGCTTCTGTTTCCTTTCATTCAAAGATAACCATTACTTTTACTGTCGATAACTATTGCTTTGTTAAACTACAAATTTTCTTTACACGTCTTTAAAATGCTACGCATCCTAATTACATTTACAAATAAAAATACACAACAAAAGATGTTGTGTGTAGAGTTGAAATCGTAGCTTCCTAATATATTTATGAAAATATGTTTAAAGCAGGGCAAGAATCCATCTGATGCACTTCTATACGGATGACATTGGAAAAGAGATATTGTCGAAGGACCATATCTATCTATATATATATCATATATACACAGTATCTCACAAAAGTGAGTACACCCTTCACATTTTTGTAAATATTTTATAATAATATATTTTCATGTGACAACACTGAAGAAATGACACTCTGCTATAATGTAAAGTAGAAAGTGTACAGCCTGTATAACAATGTAAATTTGCTGTCCCCTCAAAATAACTCAACACACAGCCATTAATGTCTAAACCGTTGGCAACAAAAGTGACTACACCCCTAAGTGGAAATGTCCAAATTGGGCCCAAAGTGTCAATATTTTGTGTGGCCACCATTATTTTCAGCACAGCACTGCCTTAACCCTCATGGGCATGGAGTTCACCAGAGCTTCACAGGTTGCCACTGGAGTCCTCTTCCACTCCTCCATGACGATATCACAAAGCTGGTGGATGTTAGAGACCTTGCGCTCCCCCACATTCCGTTTGAGAATGTCCAACAGATGCTCAATAGGGTTTAGGTCTGGAGACATGCTTGGCCAGTCCATGTAATACTTGTGGAAAGGTTATTTGGAACTCAATCCTGACAGTTCATCACCTTTACCTTCAGCTTCTTTAGCAAGACAGTGGTCGTCTTGGAGGTGAGCGGGTTGTTATAATGTTGGAATACTGCGCTGCGGCCCAGTCTCCAAAGGGAGGGGATCATGCTCTGCTTCAGTATGCCACAGTGCATGTTGGCATTCATGGTTCCCTCAATGAACTGTAGCTCCCCAGTGCCGGCAGCACTCATGCAGGCCCAGACCATAAAACACCCGCACCCACCACCATGCTTAAATGTAGGCAAGACACACTTGTCTTTGTACTCCTCACCTGGTTGCTGCCTTACATGCTTGACACGATCTGAACCAAATAAGTTTATCTTGTGCTCATTGGACCACAGGACATGGTTCCAGTAATCCATGTCCTTAGTCTGCTTGTCTTCAGCAAACTGTTTGCGGCCATTCTTCTGCATCATCTTCAGAAGAGGTTTCCTGCTAGGACGACAGCCATGCACACCAATTTGATGCAGTGTGCGGCGTATGGTCTGAGCACTGACAGGCCCTGCCCCTTCAAGCTCTGCAGCAATGCTGGCTGCACTCATACGTCTATTTCCCAAAGACAACCTCTGGATATGATGTTGAGCACGTGCACTCAACTTCTTTGGTCGACCATGGCGAGGCCTGTTCTGAGTGGAACCTGTCCTGTGAAAACTGCAGTATGGTCTTGCCCACCACCATGCTGCAGCTCAGTGTCAGGGTCTTGGCAATCTTCTTATAAACTAGCCCATCTTTATGTAGAGCAACAATTCTATATTTCACATCCTCAGAGAGTTCTTTGCCATGAGGTGCCATGTTGAACTTCCAGTGACCAGTATGAGAGAGTGTGAGAGCCATAACACCAAATTTAATACACCTGCTCTGCATTCACACCTGAGACTTTGTAACACTAATGAGTCACATGACACCAGGGAGGGAAAATGGCTAATCAGGCCCAATTTGGACATTTCCACTTAGGGTAGTAACTCACTTTTGTTGCCAACGGTTTAGACATTAATGGCTGTGTGTTGAGTTATTTTGAGGGGACAGCAAATTTACACTGTTATACAGGCTGTACACTTACTACTTTACATTGTAGCAGAGTGTAATTTCTTCAGTGTTGTCACTTGGAAAAATATACTAAAATATTTACAAAAATGTGAGGGGTGTACTCACTTTTGTGAGATACTGTATATATGTATATATATATATATATATATATATATATACATATATATATTATTCTTATTTTATTTATTTTTTTGCTAGCTGTATATTACATATTATATGAGCTGTATGTATGTCTGTAATTTTAATGGATAGATCATGTTGTTAAACCCCATAATTAATGGGGATGACACTAGCCCTGTTAATTACAGGGTTTAGAAACATCTCAGCATATCTTACAAGGACTTGCTGTGCGGCTGGCCGAACAAGGGGAAGAAGGCTTCCCCTCCTGCCTCTATCTAAATGTCCTCGCTGGCACTACAGGTTGATGCCAGCTGCTCCCAAGAATAGGAGAGTGTGTCTGTTCAGAGTGCCAGGAAGATTCAGATGGTAAGTGATCTATAGTTGGAACAGGGTATTGAAATGATCAAAAAGGTTCATGTTTCTTCAGAAAACCTAAAAAATGTTTCCTTATTAACACATTTATTTTTTACCGTAGCCTCAAATTTGGTAAAATAGACATCATAGCTCAAGTCTTCTCTCTTAGACTGGGCTAATAAGCTTGATTAAAATTATAATTTACATGCAAACTATGTTTACCTTTGAACTAAAGTTATTTTTGGAAACAGTGTAAGAAATTGCTATTTAGAATGTCCTATCTCAATTTTAGCTATCAGTTGACCTGGTGTCACAGTTTACATTTACACATTTACACGTTTCCATGTACGCGGTCCACCACAGGACATATTGCGTTTAATAATTATATATGCAAAGAAACAGGTCCAAACCCAAGAAACAATGGAAATATCCTGTCTCTATATAGAGAGGCTAAATAGATATTATAACCCCACCATACCTGTACTACTAATTATAAAATTTAGAGCAGTGACATCTGGAAGTCCCTGCTGTAGAAAGGTACTGGGCTGGCCCAAAACTACTTTAATACTACATGCTATCTAGGGGAATGTCGCCTTTCAAATGTGTAATCAGCCCTACAATACATATATAAAGTATAGCCAATGAATAATTGAAATGTAGTGTATATACAATGTAACAGTGGCAAAAGATAACCATCATTCAGTACACATTGCATTTTATATACACTTGTCTTTGTAAAAGGGTAAAAAAAATGTAATAAGAGTGCTAATCTCAGAACAATAAACCCAGATATTAAATAAATAATTAAAGCATCTCTTGTCTCAAACAGTCATTTTCATCTTTAGAAAGAAACAAAAGTTTTAAAAAAAGGAATCTTTATGTTTTCACAGTGGCAGAGATGAGATTTTATGTGAGAATCAGCACTGGGAAGAAAGTCCTGTTCTAAGTCTGAAAAATAATTCAAACAAATCTATGCTAGAAAAAATGTAGATACTATAAAAACACAATATTACAGACATGTGAAGGCAAATTTTAATCATGCGTCTGCAAATGCTCTGACTGCTCAAGTCATGTGTCATTTCAGCAAGTAATTGGATGGATTGTAGGCTATGAATATTAGTTTGCAATCCTGATTACACAAGAAAAGACTGTCATCCATTTTCAGATGAAACTGCATACAGAACATGACCCGCTAATAGCGCTGTATCCAATCAGAACAATTCTTGGCAAAGCAAAATTTGGTTTTGCTCTAAAATGTTATGGATTGTTTTTTGACTATGTAATAGGATAAAGATAAATCATTAACAGAGTTATTCACTAAAGAGAGAATTATCATGAATTCAAAGCGAACTGAAAGTGAATTTCAAGTTTTAGGCCAAAATAGCTGAATTTGAAATAGTATCAAAGTCTTCCAGTTCAGCCTTAACCCCTTAAGGACACTTGACATGTGTGCCATGTCATGATTCCCTTTTATTCCTGAAGTTTGGTCCTTAAGGGGTTAAAGGGACAGTATAGTCTCCAAAACAACTTTAGCGTTTTTTAAGTGGTTATGGTGTATTGATCATGCCTCTGCAGTCTCACTGCTCCATTCTCTGCCTCTTAGGAGTTAAATCATGTTTGTTTCTGTCTCCAGCCATATCCACACCCCATGTCTGTGACTCACACAGTGTGCATGAAAATAACTATTTCATTTTCAGTCAGATGTTAACTTGCTTTAGAAGTTGTATCCTCTGCATTGTAAACTTAACTTTAATCATACACAGGAAGCTCTTGCATGGGCTAGTGAAGAAGATAAGAAATTATACATTAAACATACTATGCATTAAATTAAGTTTAAATATTAGATCTTAATTTACAGGAAGTGTTTAGGAAGGCTGTGCAAGTCACATGCAATGAGGTGTGACTAGGGCTGCATAAACAAAGTGATTTAACTCCTGACTGGCAGAGAACTGAGCCGTGAGACTGCATGGGGCATGATCTATACATTAAAACTGCTTTTATTAAGCTAAAGTTGTTTTGGTGACTATAATGTCCCTTTAAATTTAAAATTCTCATGAATTTCCTAATAGCATTGTAGATGATGTGATCACACTTTTACGGTTTCTCGATATTTTGTAGGATACAAACAAGCAAATGAAAAAGAAGCATCATACAGGTACATTTGCCAAACCTGTCCTCTGACTAGATTGTAGAGCCTAAAGTGTATGCCACATGCCATTCTCTATCTGGTAGACATTGAATTAATGCACACATCTAGCAGACAAAAGCAGACAAAAAGGCGTTCTTGAACATGCTTTCACTGGACTGTCAAAGTCTCTTTTGACATTACAGTTTTACAAAGAAAACTTATATGGGTACAATTGCAGGTGACATTATTAATAATAATAATAATTGCATTACATGTTTTTTATTCCAGAGTTCTTGAAATAGCATCAAAAAGAATTGCACATGAGTTCCAATGCTATAAATACCAAATGGAGAAGTTTAAAATTTGGAATTAAAGATAAAAACAGTCATTCATAAATAATATGTATAATACTATTAGCTCTTTGCTGGTCATATGGGGTTAGTGGTGCACTGCTTAACATTGAAATAAAATAGTAGAACTGAGTAATTTAGCCCCTTGTCCAGGACGTGTTGCTTTACTGTTTAAGACAGATTTCTACTTTACAGGGTGTTAATAAAATGCTATGGTAACGAATATAAGACATGCCATTATAAACCTACCTTTTATAAGCAGGTCTTTAATTCAGTTCAGCAGATCCAGAGTTAATGACATCCACTGTTTTGTAATGATAATTTGTAGGGTAGAGAAGCTGTTATGTAATTTAAAGTTTCGCCAATATCAGCTGTTATTATATGTCCTCCATATTTTTTTCTATTATCAAATGATGAAGTCTCATTTTCCTTGACTCTGCGGATTAGACTGGGTGCAGCACAGCTCCTTTGCTAACCCTGTATCCAATCTTGAGTGGTGAATCTCCACGTTTTACTTCCTACAGTCAGGCTTTCTAGGTTATTTGACATGTTTTTGTTTGTTGAATTGAATAGAATAGCGTGGAAAAAAAATCCATTCATTCTAGAAGAAAAGACATTTGGAAGAGAGATTAATGAACTATTTAGAATGAAGTCTGCACGCAGCTATTTTCAGCACCGACATATGACAGAAGCAAGAAGCCTGAATGTAAATCAAGAGCAAAACAAAATTAGACATCAACAAAAAGTTTATTTTTATGTGAATGAATGACATATCATGCAGATGGTATTTAAGCCATTGCTCTATATAACCAGAGCTGAAATAGGATTGATGGAATGTAATGGCTTTATTGAGTCAGCAATCTTAGCTTTAAATGTAAAATTCCAGCGAAAGCCTTGATATTTGTGGCCTTGGTTTGAGTATTATTAACAACAAAGCTTTTTTTTTTGCAGGAAAACCCTCCCTGACCTTGTTCTTTGACTTGTGCCAGGGGTCACAACATCTGCAGGATTCCTAGTAGACAGGTTTTTTTTTTTTTTTTTTTATAAATTAGAGGATTTGAAAACAGGTTTGACCTAAAACATAATATGTTATGTTATAAATACATATACTATTTTCACAGCGATTACAAATGTGTAAGCCCATTAAAAATTTTGAAGTTGAACTAATTAAACTGTAAATTCCAAATACTGACTGTGGAAAATGTAGGCCAAAATAGCACAGTTGGAAAATGTCTGTAACTAACCTAGCTAGTAATATTAAAAAATCCATTTTGAGATTTATCTGAAATAATTAATCTCTTATTTTAACTTGTTGTGCCCAATCAGTCACAATAAAACATTTTACCTGGAGTGGCAGGTTTGATTTGCATGTGAGGCCTAGCATCCTTGTCATGTTTCAACCCTCTATCGTACATTCTATAAGATATTAGTTTATTTGTTTATTTTTTTCACATTTACATTGTTATACTTATTTATAGAGCACCATTACATTCTTCAGCACGGTGTACAGCAGGTAGGCAAACAAACAAATCTTGGCAACCTTATTGAAAATTCTATGTACACTATATATCTTGCATTTATATTCTATGATGGTAATCAAAATTCTTAAGATAGCAGGCTATAATAACAGCTGTCCTGCAAGATGATTTTTTCATATTTGTGTCTAATTATAGGGACAGTATAGTCAACACATTTACGTTAAAGAATGAGACAACATGAATACAATAGAATAATGGTAATATAATGAAGAGATATTTATGTTAAAGAATGAGACAACTTGAATACAATAGAATAATGGTAATATAATGAAGAGATATTTATGTTAAAGAATGAGACAACATGAATACAATAGAATTATGGTAATATAAATCGTCCAATGGTTGAACGGTTTTGTTTGTGTACCAGGGATGTAGAATAAGGCTTTTTATTTTGGGTTATCTAAAGTGACTGTTCCATTTGTTTTTATTATATGCTTATCAATTCTTAAATTAGATCTCACAGACTTAATTTTTCGACATTGGGGCAGGCGAAATCCAGCTGTTGTACAATGACAAATCATTTACTATTTCTGTCACAAATTGGTTCACAAATACCCATCCTTTTGAAGTTTGAAGTGGAAGGAAAGCAATTTCAGCCACCAGTAGTGCTCTCAACAACTCATTATTGTGAAGTGTAAGAAAGTCATTTCAGGTCCTGGCCTACAGTCACGTGACCTATGATTGATTAACTTTGCTACTTAGAGCTAGTAGAAGTTCTAGTGTAAACTAAATACAGCTGTGATGTATGCATTCCAGACAAGAAAGGTACAGGTAATTTAATTTTTTCCTATAGAGGGGTGCAAACTACCTGCAATTTAGTTTACCTGTTCTATAAAAATATAACTGATCAACGTATTGTAAAAATATGGGGAGATATTGGAATTGTATGTTATTTTAAAATGTCTTGTTCCTCTTCTATTGCTGCAGTAGATATTCTTGGCACTGCAGACCCCTTTGTGTTAATTCCCCAGATAATTTAGGTTATCAATCATGTTGCAACTTATGTTGACACCTGTCAGTCATCACCTAAACTCAAACCATACATCTAACCTGCATGCTTGATAATGTCACTGTTAACTGTATACATTTTCTTTTTAAATTAACTATATACATGCCTTATTTATGTAACTGAAGCTGACATTTTATATAACAAGAGGAGTGCAAGGGTATATTTCAAATTAGGAAATCGTAACATGATCAAATAAATAAATATTACAAAAATGGGTATTATTCACTAAATATAGAATTGTAGTGAATTTAGAATCAAGCTGGAAATTACAGACTAAAAGGGCCAAGCTATGTCTATAACAGGATTATTTTTACCTAAATTTGAATTTAGTTTTGAATTCTGTACTATTCACTATTTAGTGAATACATCCCCATGTGTATCATGCCATGCTATTCTGAAGAGTTCTGTCACTTGAATAATGGTCACATAATGACTGATATTAACCATTAAGCAACAATCTGGTGAAATCTGTTTGTGACAAATTATAATTGGCAAATTAAGGCTGGTTGAGGTGTGGTTGAGAATGATTAGAGTTGAGATCATTCTGAGGTGGTGTTTTACAGTTGTGCCTCTTTCCATACACATTATAACAAAATATCTCCAGTTAGATTTAAGAAACATAATTTAAGCAATTTAAGTTCTGCATACAAGTCATTGGATCTCCAACTTTTGTCTGGTTTTAGATACTCAAAAATGTGATCACTAGGTGTGAGAAAAAAGTTTCATACTATTTGGTGGTACTCTGTAATATCTATTTTTACAATATAAATTGCAATATAGTTCAGCACTGTCTTTTTTTTTATTATACAAGCATTTGGTTGTACTCAAAGCAAACATCTTCAACATAAGAAGTTAAGGCTTTTCCCCTGAACACAGTGTTCTTACAACTGATGCTGAAAACCTCAGACCATATACATACACAAGCACCCCCATGTGAAAACATTAAGCTAGCATGCATAAAGAACAAATAGGTATTAAGCATTATTTAATAAAATTTCAGACATGTAAACACGTGACAGCTAAAAAAAAAAAAGAAAAATCTGACATGATACTGCTAATTATCACAATAATACCAAGAATATATTTACCACCTTAATAAAGTTAGACACAAAGTAACAATAAAGTATCATATCAATTTTAATCTTGAAAATGTTAATACACATAACAACTTTAAATATCACTGAATAAACAATATGAATACAAATGCCTAAACAAAATAATAAAACTAACACACAACAAATCAGGCTAATATATCACTGATACCTCATTGCATTTGTTTACAAACCGAACAGTCACATTTCATTTGTACAAAACATAAAACACAAGCCATAAACAACTATGCAGCTAGAACTAAATATTGTAAATTAAATATATCCTCTCTCATATAATACAGAGAATTTAAATCACAACCATAAATGGAAAACCAACAGTAAAAATGAAACATATGGAAAAACAAACTAGGCATCTTACTTGGATTGGAAGAAAGACTCCCAACTTTGGAGTTTTAAAGACTCCTGCCCTTGGGAGCTCACCTTTAGCTCCTGTGACAAATGGCAATAAGGCAAAAAAATAAAAATAACAAAATACCTTCTGTAAGCCCCAAGGAAAAACTGTGGCCAAACATTCTGTGCTATGTTTCTTCCTATCCATTCTTGGGAACTGTCTTCTCTCTGTGGTTGAAAGCAAATGCTTTGAGATTCAGACGCATATTTAATTAGAAGCGAGCTGCTTGCACTATCAGTGTGTGGATCTACCTCTCCAATCTCTCGTGAGTCAATCTTTCCCATCTCTGATTTTCTTTTATATTTATGCTAGAATATTTAATTGTAGACAAAAGGTTACTCTGGCTGTATTCACTGCACAGAGGCAGAATAATCTGCTTTAAAAGGCTTGACATTTCAGGCTTTTCAAAAAGGCTGAAAAAATTATATCCCTGCTTTTGTTAATCAATGAAGTAGAACTCTCCTGAACAAAAGAATTAAATTGCTTGGTTGGTTTAATAAAACCAACAGAAATAGCTGCTTCCTCTGGGTTGTATTGTGTAGGCATGGCACATGCTTCCAGAACTGTAATTCCATATGATTTAGGGGCAAAACTCTAATTTCTGCACACAGTTGGGTTTTTAAATCCCTTTCAAACATTATCCATTCTGCCTGGCACTCTGAGGACAGATTCATCATAAAAACTTGACTTTTTTTTTTACTCACTACAGCAGCTTTAAAAAAACAAAACTTTAATTTTGGAGAGGATTAATCAAAGGAATAAAAAGATTTATTCCTGCCATGTAACCTCATCAAGCAAATTATATCATTGCATTATGACAGTATTTGTGTATTTCCACTCATTAAGCATTATATGGAAGATTTCGCAAATTATGCAAAAAAAAGCCAATACCTGGTTTTATGTGACTATAGGGCAAACGATGGCTCTAGACATTTTAAGAAGTGCTATGACTTGACACTAAGTGGTTTATAAACTAAACAATTAATTTAAGGCATATTAATGATTTTGAAAATGTCCCCCAATAGAGCTTTTGTCCATATCTGATTATTTAGCCTGAGTTGTGCAAATTAGGTTTTTAATACAACAATTCACTGTTTACTGAATAAACTGTATTAATTTGTGTTTAACTAAACTAGACTTGTGCATTAATGCTTTTTAATAAGTACAAACAAATCAAATTCTGTTCTGGAATTACCTTTGGAATCGTATTCAATTACTAAGACTCCACAGGTAAATCCTAGACAATCAATCAGTTTAAGTGTAGAATAGAAGGAATTTGGATAGTTGGTACCAGATGAAAAGCATTAATGGACAAGTCTAATTACAACTATAGTTTGATAAGAAGGAACTTGTTAAGTGATTATTAAAAAACCCTAAAAACAAATTAATTTCTTTGTATGAGGATATATAAAAATACTACACTTGGATAAAATACACAAGTGGCAATATACCAAAAGCCAAATAAACTCTATATTGTTAGGAATATAAGCATATACCGTATTTATCGGCGTATAACACGCACAGGCGTATAACACGCACCTCATTTTTAGAAAGAAATTCCAGGAAATTTCCCCCCTCATGCCATAGTATTCCCCCCCCTCATGCCATAGTATTCCCCCCTCATCCCATAGTGTCCCCCCCCTTTCCATAGTATTCTCCCCCCCCTCCCATAGTATTCCCCCCCCCTCCCATAGTATTCCCCCCTCCTCCCATAGTATTCCCCCCCTCCTCCCATAGTATTCCCCCCCTCCTCCCATAGTATTCCCCCCCTCCTCCCATAGTATTCTCCCCCCTCCTCCCATAGTATTCTCCCCCCTCCCATAGTATTCTCCCCCCCTCCCCTCCCATAGTATTCTCCCCCCCTCCCCTCCCATAGTATTCTCCCCCCCTCCCCTCCCATAGTATTCTCCCCCCCTCCCCTCCCATAGTATTTCCCCCTCCTCCCCTCCCATAGTGTACTTCCCCCCCCTCCCCTCCCATAGTGTACTTTCCCCCCCCTCCCCTCCCATAGTGTACTTTCCTCCCCCTCCCATAGTGTACTTCCCCCATTACCCTCCCATAGTGTACTTTCCTCCCCCTCCCCTCCCATAGTGTACTTTCCTCCCCCTCCCCTCCCATAGTGTACTTTCCTCCCCCTCCCCTCCCATAGTGTACTTTCCTCCCCCTCCCCTCCCCTCCCATAGTGTACTTTCCTCCCCTCCCATAATTACTTACCTGCCCTGAAGCGTGGGCCGGCTTCACAGCGCGCACCGCGGTACAGGAACTTTAATTTAAGGTTCCGGTTTCCGGCGGGACTGAAAGGAAGTGTGCACAATAGTGTGCACACTTCCTTTCAGTCCCGCCGGAAACCGGAACCTTAAATTAAAGTTCCTGTACCGCGGTGCGCGCTGTGAAGCCGGCCCACGCTTCAGGACAGGTAAGTAATTATGGGATATCGGCGTATAACACGCACCCACGATTTTTCCCCTATTTTCAGGGGAAAAAAGTGCGTGTTATACGCCGATAAATACGGTATTCCAAACGCTGTATTGTTCTACTCATCATTTAGATATTAGATATCTTCCCCTCCGCCCCTCCCCCAAATTAAATGAAAATAAAAGGAAAAATGATCTTAGTTACCTTTTTTTCATCACAGAGACTTACTTGGTTCTGCTGCCTGCTCCTCCTCCAGTGACATCATCCTGCAGGCGTTGCTTTCTTGGCTTCTCATCCAATCCATTGCTTCACATAGAGA
Organism: Pelobates fuscus; assembly: GCF_036172605.1. Lineage (NCBI taxonomy): Eukaryota > Metazoa > Chordata > Amphibia > Anura > Pelobatidae > Pelobates > Pelobates fuscus. Next base: position 133,332,265 of record NC_086318.1, on the reverse strand, counting down.
ACCATCAGGGGTGAAAAGTGCATGAGTGGCACCCATTCAATCAAATGCTTCCTATAGGGAGCAATGAATTCAATGCTTCCATATGATTAGCATTTGATGGTGTTTGTTGTTAAACATCACAAACCTGGTTATAAGTGCGGAAGCACCTCTACTGGATTTCAGTCAGACAGCCTATAGCGGTGTGTTTAACCCTCCAATCAAAACATTACCACATCTACTAAATGGCAGTGGTTCACATTGCAGGTTTAAAATGATAGGGGCACTGCACTGCATTGAGATGAAGTGGTCTATGTGCCTTTAATGTGCCTTTAACAAATGACATGTAAAACGTTTTTAATTCCAGCTCAAATGAAACAGGTTGTTTCCCACAGTGGTTTAATGTAACTGGCCTAAATAATGCAAGTGGTTGTCAAATTGTGGTTGTCCATTCAGAATAAATAGCAAAAAGGATACATGTTGGGGGTTTGTACATTGCCAAATGTGCATTTTCTACCTGTGTTATTTGTTACATTGTGTGAAAGCTTAATTACATTTTTAAATTCACCCCCCCCCCCACCCCCCACCCATTTGCAACCCATCCAATATAGCACAAAACATGAATATATGGATGGCAAAGCTCATTGAAGAAGCACCAATATTTCAAAATGGGTGCACGATTATATACTCAAAATACAATATGCCGAGGTAAAAGGAAATCAAAATCAAATTTAGGATAGGCATGCTACTCTAAAGCTCCAGATATACATTTTTATAGACACTCGAATTTTGGTTGAGTGTCAGTGTGGCTCAACAGAATTTCAGAAGAACAAAAAAGGGTGCGAAAATGGGCCATGATATAAATAATTAGTAAATATTTAGCAGTACACTGATAGGAAATTTTCCCACAATTTGGTTCATAGATCAAATGAGAAAAAGTAATCAATAGAGGGAAAACAGGAGTGGCAAAAAACAAAAATCTATATTTGCATATCATATATTTATTAAACATATATAAAGTATACTGAAAAAAGGCTTGCACTCACGGTCTGTATCTGGGTAAAATATTTCTTCTTTATTCCAATATTCTTAAAACATAATTCTAGTCATCAACGTTTCAGCCATCTCTCGTGGCTTTCATCAGGATCAGGTGCTGAACTGATCCTGATGAAAGCCAGGATATTCTTAAACATTATGTTTTAAGAATATTGGAATAAAAAAGAAATATTTTACCCAGATACAGACCGTGAGTGCAAGCCTTTTTTCAGTATACTTTGTAATTTTTTGGCTATGGCTGCAATGCACCCGGCATTTTGCTAATATTTGAAAGTGTGTGTGCGGGGTACCAGTGGAATAAGTATTAAACGTATATAAATATAGGGTTTTTGTTTGTTTGTTTGTTTGTTTTACTGCTCCTCCTTTTTTTCTTCTACAGCTCACTTTTCAGTTGATATGAAAAGGACGTGGTGATAGGAGACTGTATTATTAAGAGAGTAAATAGGGTAATCTGACGCTCTGATCGTCTCAGCTGGACAGTTTGCTTTCTCCCGGGTGCCCGGATCCAGCATGTTGCTGACAGAGTGGATGGATTATTTGGAGGGGCTAGGGATGACCAAGCTGTCATGGTCCATATTGGTACCATTGACAAAGTCAGAGGAACATGGTAGTTCCTAGAGAATGAGTTCAGGGAATTAGGAAGTAAACTGAAGAAAAGAATCTTCAAGGTAGTATTTTCAGAAATATTACCTGTGCCGCATGCTACAGTAGAAAGGCAGCGGGAGATTAGGGAGGTTAGTGCGTGGCTAAAGTATGAAGGAGGGTTTGGGGTTTTAGAGCCCTGGGCTGATTTTGTGCTTGGGTACAATCTTGATAGCAGTGATGGATTACACCCAAACGGAAGAGGGTCTGTTGTGTTGGGAACAGGATGGCTAGAAGCTTGGAAGAGATTTTATACTAGTGATAGGGGAAAGGACATAGTCATCTACAAAATGGAGAAGGGACTGAAAGGACATGGGCTTTAGCTCAGCACAAGGGTGGAGGGGAGAATGGGGTAGGGACAAGATCAGAACAGAGGAAGTTTGTAATAGTAATTTTAATCCAAATTCACATAAAGTACAAGTCACTCATGATAATATTAAATGTATGCTTACTAATGCAAGGAGCCTAAATAACAAAATGGGGGAACTAAAGGCAATAGCATACACTAAGCAATATGACATAATTGGCATAACATAAATATGGTGGGATAAGACACATGACTGATGACTCCTTTGATCACCAAATCCTGTTACCCTTCCAATCCCATTAAGTAATGCCATGTTAAGTGAGTAAGGACAAGGGCCACAGCTTTATTTAAACCAGCACAATTAAATACTGTCAGCTCCTGGTTTTAACTAGCAGACAGGTACACTTTAAACTTCTTCCAGAGCCTCTTCAGCCTGTCCTTCGTCATCAACCAAATTCAGGCTGCGACTCCCCAAGTCCGTACGGGCATTATTTATTTACCAAACTTGGAAACCAGCAGCTGTGACAAAATCAAAAACAGAGAAAACACAACACAAAAACAACAATTCTAGAACAGAACAATTGGGGAGGTTGGTTGGGGAAAGACCCTGCCAGACTCCCTCAGCATTGTTCACCAGTAGTCTGGTAATTTTCCCAGAATTCCCTGCTTCCAAATGTAAACCAACTGATAAAACATCAATCCAATTGACCCCCAAAACAAGAACAGAAGGTGCCTGTAGCAAGTGTGTTAAAAAATGATAAGCTTAGAGTCATGTCTACAAATGCTCGCAGTTTAGGGAATAAGATCCATGAACTTGTGGCAATAATGACAACTGATAATGTAGATTTAGTCACTGTTACTGAGACATGGTATAATGAGAAAAATGACTGGGACATAGCAATACCAGGGTACTCTTTATATAGAAAAGACAGGGAAGGCAACAAAGGGGGAGGGGTGGCCCTGTATGTGAAGGATAGCATGAAATCTAGCCTAATAAAAGTTAGTAAGACGAACATAGAGTCCGTTTGGGTTATGTTAGAATTTGGTAATCACACAGTAACTCGTGTAGGTGTGATTTATAGGCCCCCAGGACAAATAGAAGAGTTAGATAATCTACAAGTTGAGGAAATAGATAAAATTACAATGAAGGCGGAAGTTATCATCTTGGGTGACTTTAATCTTCCTAATGTGAACTCGAAAACCAAAATAGCTGCTTGTACCAGGAACAACACATATTCTAAACTCCCTACTGGGATTGTCTCTAAAACAAGTCGTTGAGGAGCCAACTTGTAAGGAGGCCATACTAGATTTAATGTTAACAAATGGAGATTTGGTATCAGATATTACTGTAGGTGAAAGTTAAGGATCCAGTGATCATCAGTCAGTGTGGTTTAATATAAGAACAGTGACTGAGTCCCACCACACAAAAACAGAAGTTTTAGACTTTAGAAAAATAGACTTTTCTAAAATTAGAATATGTGTAAAGGAGTCACTATGAGACTAGAGCAATTTAAATGGATTATTGTAACGGAAATGTGACTATTTAAAAGTTGCACTGCTGAAGGCAACAGAAAATTGCATTAGGCTTGTCAGTAAAAGCAAACAATTCAAGAAACCACTGTGGTACTCCGCAGATGTGGCCAAAATAGTAAAAAACAAAAAGTTAGCATTTAGCAATTATAAAAAAACCAGAGTGAGGAAGATATAAGTTATAAGAGCTTCCAAATCACACACAGAATAGAAAATTGCCCAGTCAGTAAAAAGGGGGACAAAGCATTTTTTAGATACATAAATGAGAAAAGGAAAGTAAAACAAGGATTAGTTAGATTAAAAACAAAAGAAGGAAGGTATGTAGAAGAGGATAAAGGTCTAGCTGACTGCCTCAATGAATATTTTTGTTCGGTATTTACAGATGAAAATGAAGGTGAGGGACCTCAGTTAATAAAAAGGATAAATTAGTTATTTGTTACATGTGAGTTTACAGAGGAAGAAGTTCTATTTTAACTGTCAAAAGTGAAGACAAATAAGTCAATGGGACCTAATGGAATACACCCAAAGTTATTAAATGAGCTTAGTGGTGTACTAGCAAACCAATAACAGATTTATTTAACCAATTATTGTTAACAGGATTAGTCCCAAAAGATTGGAAGTTAATGAATGTTGTGCAATTCACAAGAAAGGTAGTAGGGAGGAGTCGGGCGACTATAGGCCAGTAAGCCTTACTTCAGTAATGGGAAAAGTAATGGAAACCATGTTAAAGGATAGGATTGTTGAACATCTAAAATCACATTGATTTCAACATCAGAGACAACATGGGTTTACTTCAGGGAGATTGATACTTTAGAGAGAGTTCAGAGAAGGGCTACAAAACTGGTTCATGGATTTGTCACATATTCATCCTCACCTTATGGTGTTTGCAGTGGAAATTGCCTTCCTAGCGGTAATGGAGGTGCCGCTCAGAGGTCCTGCGCCAGTATGCCTGACTTTTGCAGCATGCCGGTGGACGCCAGCCGCTATGGATCCATGCCATAGTGTAGCCCCACATCCGCCCACGGTGATGATAGTGTGTGACATCACGCAAAAGACGCGCATGTTTTGGGGTCAAAGGCCGGTTACGGCCAATCGGATCTGCAGGAGGGTTTATTTAAACTAATTTCTCCTTTTACTCATTGGCCTGTCATGGTTTCCCTTTGCTGGTTATCTGAGAGAGTGTTCCTGATCACATTATTTCTGGTATTTGACTTTGGCTTCATTTTGACTTCCCTGTTTTCTGATATTCTTTACCTTTGGCTTTCCCTCATCATTGTGTCTCATTCTGTATCATTGACCTCGGCAAGTATTCTGACTATTCTTGGATATGTTAAGTCCGGCCATTCTAAGGTCCGGTTAAATGTTATCCTTAGTCCTGGGTGTGATATTATTCTGCGTGCTGGATCAACTAGTAATCCTGACAAGATTGCAGGATAAAACTTACAAGGAAAGGTTAAAGGAGCTTAACATATATAGCTTGGAGGAAAGACGAGACGGGGGATATGATAGAAACATTTAAATGCATAAAGAGAATCAACACAGTAAAGGAGGAGACTATATTTATAAGAAGAAAAACTACTACAACAAGAGGACATAGTCTTAAATTAGAGGGGCAAAGGTTTAAAAATAATATCAGGAAGTATTACTTTACAGAGAGGGTATTGGATGAATGGAATAGCCTTCCAGCTGAAGTGGTAGAGGTCAACATAGTAAAGGAGTTTAAGCATGCGTGGGATAGGCATAAGGCCTAACTATAAGATAAGGCCACGGACTAATGAAAGTATTTAGAAAACTGGGCAGACTAGATTGGCCGAATGGTTCTTATCTGCCATCACATTCTATGGGATTTCAGAATTCAAGTGGCCCAATAGGGAGCCCCTCTAACCTGATCCACCAGAAATGACAACCTGAAGCTTCTCCTCCAGCAAGTGAAACATCTTATTAACCAACTGTATCTTAATCTCCAGGCAGAAATAATCGTACTGGAGCCCTCCGTATTATCTTTAACGCCTGGAACACCATAATCCGCAATAACCCTATGAACGTGGAACAACAAGTACAAACTTGAGAACCCCACGAACTGACAAACAAAAAATGCAGATTGAAAGTCAGATTTTGCCAACAGGGCCCCCAGCCCTACCAGACTAACCAACTCCAATACCCAATCAAAAGACGCATATCATACTTGACAGACCTCTTTAGGAGTGCCATCATCCACCGAAGATCCAAATGGGAAGGATAAATGGTGAATGAGCTAAAAGGTCCTTGGTTAATTTTTTGGAACCAAGCCCTTAGTGGACACCTGCAAATTGTCAAAGTGACCCACCCTAACCTCCTTTTGAAGTTTCTCTGACAAGATATTCTACTTACCCCGAACCAATAACAAATTAGGCGCAAATGATACCTCCTGCAACACAACCAACAGAATACGGAAACCATCCGTAACAACTTCCCATAAAATTTAAGCACCCCTACACTTGGGGTGCCGAACGAGCCATGTGAGCAGCCTTTCTGCCTTCACTGGGGTCCTCGCTTTGAGGAACGTCCTTCTTAGCCGAAGTTCTTGGGAGGGACTTATCCAGCTTAAAGCAATGCACTGTCAGGTTTGCTCCCCTACAATGGGGACACTCATGCTAAATCGACAGCTGCTATACCACCTACAGTGGCTCATTAACCCCTTAAGGACCGGACTGTTTTTGCGATGTTGTACATTTGCGACCAGGCATCTTTTTACACTTTTGTGGTGTTTGTGTTTAGCTGTAATTTTCCGCTCTCTCATTTACTGTTCCCATACAAATTATATATTGTTTTTTTCAGGACAAAAGGGGCTTTCTTTACAAACCATTATTTATATAATCTCATGTAATTTAATTTTTAAAAAATGAAAAAAATATGATGAAAAATTGAAAAAAATACATGTTTTTTGACTTTTATGTGAAAAATATTTTACTCATCTACAAAAGCGAATGAAAAAAACTGCTAAATAGATTCAAAATTTTGTCCTGAGTTTAAAAATACCCAGTGTTTACATGCTTGTTGCTATTTTATTGCATGTTATAGGGCTATAAGTACATGTAGGATATTGCGGTTTCAAAACATACATTTTTAAAATGTATCAATAGTGACATTGTAACACTATTATCTGTCATAAATCGCTGAATAACATCCCACATGTACATATTTTTTTTTAAAGTAGACAACCCAGGGTATTCAATATGGGGTATGTCCAGACTTTTTTAGTAGCCACTTAGTCGCAAACACTGGCCAAAGTTAGCGTTCATATTTGTTTGTGTGTGAAAAAAGTCTCTCTCATTTACTGTTCCCATACAAATTATATATTGTTTTTTTCAGGACAAAAGGGGCTTTCTTTACATACCATTATTTATATAATCTCATGTAATTTAATTTTTAAAAAATGAAAAAAATATGATGAAAAATTGAAAAAAATACATGTTTTTTGACTTTTATGTGAAAAATATTTTACTCATCTACAAAAGCGAATGAAAAAAACTGCTAAATAGATTCAAAATTTTGTCCTGAGTTTAAAAATACCCAGTGTTTACATGCTTTTTGCTATTTTATTGCATGTTATAGGGCTATAAGTACATGTAGGATATTGCGGTTTCAAAACATACATTTTTAAAATGTATCAATAGTGACATTGTAACACTATTATCTGTCATAAATCGCTGAATAACATCCCACATGTACATATTTTTTTTAAAGTAGACAACCCAGGGTATTCAATATGGGGTATGTCCAGACTTTTTTAGTAGCCACTTAGTCGCAAACACTGGCCAAAGTTAGCGTTCATATTTGTTTGTGTGTGAAAAAAGTAAAAAACTAAATTGAACGCTAATTTTGGCCAGTGTTTGTGACTAAGTGGTTACTAAAAAAGACTGGACATACCCCATTTGCAATACCTTGGGTTGTCTTCTTTTGCAAATGGTATGCCATCATGGGGGTAATTCTCATTCCTGGGCTACCATACGCTCTCAAAGGCAACGTAACCAACCTGGCCATTTTCAATGTAAAAATATTTGACCCATATATTTGACTCTGTAACTTTCAAAAACGCTATAAAACCTGTACATGGGGGGTACTGTTATACTCAGGAGACTTTGCTGAACACAAATATTAGTGTTTCAAAACTGGAAAATGTATCACAATAATTATATAATCAGTAAAAGTGCTGTTTGTGTGTGAAAAATGCAAAAAAAGTCACTATCACTGACAATATCATCACTGTGATATGTTTTACTGTTTTGAATCACTAATATTTGTGTTCAGCGAAGTCTCCCGAGTAAAACAGTACCCCCCCATGTACAGGTTTTAGGGTGTCGTAGAACGTTACAGGGTAAAATACAGTGACAGCAAATTAAATTCTCTGGACTTTCGGCCTGGGTTGGCAGGCAGGTCCCTTAAATTGCAATCAATAAAAGAATTTAATTATGTAAAAATATTACATAAATACGCACGTAGAATTTAAATATATATGCATATTTATATATTTGAAGACTACATGTATATTTATATAATTATTTATGTAATTTTGTATATGGACATATGAATAGCTCGTATTCTTCTTTTTATTTATTTATATATACATAGATATATATACAATTTCATTCTAAGTGTATTTTGATATAAATATATATATATATATATTAATATCAAAATACAGTTAGAAAAAAATTTCGTATAGATATATAATTTTATTATTATTTTTACATGTTTAATTTAATTTAAATTACTTATTTGTATTTTATAATAATATATATATATACAATCTATATATAGTTATTATATATATTATATATATATATATATGTGTGTAATTTAATTATAAGTGTATTTTTATATTAATATATGTACATATTAATATAAAAATACACTTAGTATGACATTATATATGTCTATATATCATATATATATATATACACACATATATAATTATTATTTTTTTATTAACTTTAACTTTATTTTTTTTAATGATTTTACACTAGCAGGGAGACTGCCTGTCAGCACAGACAGTCCCTCTGCAGGCAGACACATGGACACCTATTGTGACCATGTGGTCGCCCTGTTGAGCGATCACATGGCCCCAGGGGTCCTAATCCGCCATGGGGAGACTGTCTGGGCTGCAGGCAGTCTCCCCACAACGGGAGCACCGCCGATCGCCGCCGGGGGAACGACGGCGATCGGGTAAGTACATCTTAAAGTTAGGACGGTTCAGGACCGTCATCGGTCGGCAATGGAAAAATGCAGATGACGGTCCTGAACCGTCCTAAGTCCTTAAGGGGTTAAAGAGCCAACAGATGGCCTTCTTGTGACCAGCTGACAGTCTTGTAGGAGCGCTGGTGGAAAGTGGTTGGGCTACACACAGAGTCATAAGTAGCAACCAAAGGTTACCATCCTGTATTCCAAAATCCAATTGAGCTCTAATCGCCTTTTTTTATCACCCCGCACTGCTAGTCATTCTTATCAAGCCCTGATCTCCATATACCTTGCAGGCACCCCAAATGAGGTCCAAATAGGTAAACAGTGCCAGTGTCCTCTCAGGAAACCTACTAGTCAAAATACTTGTAAGTGTCACAAATTTCCAAAACATTCTAAGCAATTACCTTTGTCCCACTCCCCGATTGTCCACTGACTCACCCTTAATAAAAATGTTTATTTTTTATTTATTTATTTAATCCATGGGCACGTGTAAACCCAGCATAGCCTCATTATATACTGGACCCAGAGAGGGGGTACTACTTAACTCTGGTCCTGAATCCATAACTCCTGTAAGGCACACCTCAGGACAGGGAAGGGACCCACCCGTGGACCAAGTGTAGACCCTGAATCCTGTGCAGGGGTGAAGTGCTCTAACACTGCCCTGAGCAACTGCACTACTTCCCTTTGAGACCCACTACTCCCCGCTGGCTCTGTTTGTGCAGCCCAAGCGCGAGCTCAAGCATACTCACAACCCTGGAGCAGGGGAACCAGTCTCTCCATCTTCTGAGAATTAGCCGAATGTGCAGAAAACTGCACTTTGCTCTCTTTGGTTCACCAAACCTCACTGGAAGCAGAAGTACTGCAGCAAATTTTGCAAAGACTCAGATTCTCATTTGCAAACTGCATCCGAATACTCCAGTGAAGTACTCCAAATGCCTCCTGTGAATTGCCTCAGAATCCAGCGACTGAATAACATTCTAATTCTGAAGGACATCCGAATCCAATTGCCAAATTGCCTCTGAATGCAATTCGTAAACTTCTCCCGAATTTGATCTGGCACCACCGAATGACGTAGGGGCCTGTGATGCCCGTGCAGCGGTGCATACTGTTTGTCTGTAAGTGTGTGTGCGTTTGTCTGTTAGTGTGTGTGTGTGTCTGTTAGTGAGTGAGTGAGTGTGTGTCTGTTAGTGAGTGAGTGTGTGTGTCTGTTAGTGTGTGTGTGTGTGTGTGTGTCTGTTAGTGAGTAAGTGTGTGTTTGTCTGTTAGTGTGTGTGTTTGTCTGTTAGTGTGTGTGTTTGTCTGTTAGTGTGTGTGTGTGTTTGTCTGTTAGTGAGTGAGTGTCGGTTAGTGTGAGTGTGTGTATCTGTTAGTGAGTGTGTGTCTGTTAGTGTGTGTGTTTGTCTGTAAGTGTGTGTGTGTTTGTCTTTTGGTGTGTTTGTGTGTCTGTTAGTGTGAATGTGTGTGTCTGTTAGTGTGTGTGTGTGTCAGTGTGTGTGTCTGTTAGTGAGTGTTCATGTCTGCTAGCTAGTGTATGCGTATCTGTCAGTGAGTGTGTGTGTATTTAAAAGGCGGGGCAGAGGGGAAGGGTAGCACAAAACTAGGATACACCACTGTCCATGGACCTCGATGGTCCGAGTCCTTCCCTGGAAGGGAGTGGTGGTGAGACCCGATGTTCTGCCGCCGTCCGTGGTGGTAGTCCCTCCGTCTGTGTCAGGGACGTCTCTGGGTCAAGCCCTTGGTGGCTTTTGACCTGGGCAGGCCTGTAGTAGGAGATACAGGCTTGCGTAGCATAGCTAGGCCCGAGGGAGTCGTCTGCTCTCTCTGGCTTTCACTACTCTCCGATCTTCCACCTGAGGTTGGGGCGGCAACATTGATTGGCGGTTCTCCAGAGCCTCCCAGTGTCAGGATCTCCTCTGCTCTGTTCTGATGTCTGACTATGGTTTCTGGTATCCAGTAGTCCTTTTGATATTCTTGTCTGGTTTTCTGGTTTTCTAGTCTATGTCTGGTTTTCTTTATGGCTGGGTTTCTGGGTTCATTCTTATATTCCGTCCCTGGATTTCCCAGTCTCTTGGTTTCATTTAAATGTTTGTTTTATGTTACCACACCCATTTGTTTCCTTAATTCCCTTTTGTTTCAGCCTGGACCTGCAGCAGTGTTTCAAGTCTCTACCCTTTCGTGCAGGTAAGTACTATTGGTCTAGTATGGTTCTTTTAGTGAACATTAGGCAGTGTAGGACCTGCCGAATATAGGGTACATTGGCGTTGTGGCAGGCTTATGCAATGTGTGATCATATAATGTAACTAAACCCCCATACTTTTCTTATTAGTGCTTAGTTATGCCTCCTCTTGTTTTGCCTAATATATCTTGTCTTGTTTTATTTTGTAATCCCAGTCCATGTACAGTCCTGTCCTGCCCTTGTTTAGTTAATGTGCCCTTATGTATTGTGTACATGTTCTGGGTTTAGCTTTCTATCCTTCTCTGGTTCTGGGTTCTACTAGTTTTGTCTTGTTTTCTTGTTTGGTGTCTATCCTAGCCTTATCTTGTTTCTAGTACTGGATACATCTCAGCATATGTCTGCTCTGGCTTCCCCTAAGCTGCTTCAGGGTCTTGGTATGTGGCCGCACAAACGCTGGTGCTCAACACCAGGGGGCGAGCGGTTACCCTGCACCAGGCCCTACGTGTCCACTACCACGCTGAAGATTACGCTCATCTCCATATCAGGCACATGGGTCCCAGTCTTCGGACTGCCACCCTGACACCCAGCATCGTTGAAAGTGCTCATCTAGCCACTGTAGAATTCGCTCCGCGGAGCTAGGGGCTGGTGCAGGCTGCACGTGTTCGCCCTTTCTAGGACACCGTCGCCATCTTAAGTTGACTTTCCGAGCGTGGCTAGGCCCCGGTTCAGATTTGGAAATAGGTGCCGTGTCGGTTGGTCTAGACAGTCGAGTGGCGAACGGGATGACCCCAGATGTTAGGACTGGTGAGTTACCGGTGAGTGGGAAGATCATCTGCCTCTTTCCAGCTCTGGTAAAGCAGGCCGCAGCAGTGGTTCTCCGGCCCCCGGTGAGTAGCTGACTTGGCAAGGTCTCAAGCTGTGTCGCTGGAGCCCCCTGAGCTCAGTAATGCCCATCAGTGGGTTAAATCGCTGGTTGGCTGGGGTTAAACTCCCTAAATCTGCTTATTTTACAGGAGCTCAGGACCCGCACTAGCCCTTTTATGTGGGAGGAAAACTCAATTTCATAAATGTAATTTTTACAGGGACTACCAGAGGAAAGACATTCCCAGACTCCCTCAGCATTTTTTACCAGTAGTCTGGTAATTTTCCCAGAATTTCCTGCTTCCAAATGTTAACCAACTGTATCCATTTGGTTGCTATGCCAGCAAGCAGCTAACTTAAATAGTTACACATTACTTTGGAGGGATAGAAAAATCAGGAAAGGTGGTGGGGTGTGTTTGAATGTCAACCATGAGTTAAAGCCAAATCATAAGCAAGTGGTATGTAACGAGGAAAACATGGAAGCTTTATGGGTAGATGAAATTGGATGTTGAAAAATGCAAAGTTACGCACTTCGGCATAAAGAATGCACAAGCAACGTATACCCTTATTTCGTCTAAGGCAAAGAATTTTTTTTTACTGTAAGGAAAACAAGGATGTGGAATTCTCTGCCTGAAGAAGTGGTTTTAGCAGAGTACATACAGATGTTCAAATAGCAACTAGATGCATACTTGCAAAAACAGAATATTGAAGGATATAATTTTTCAATGTAGGGTAATAGCAGGGGCGGACTGAGTGGTCGGGCACTTCGGACATGGTCCAAGGGCCCGGCCAAGTTAGGGGGCCCGCCACCCTGCTACTTTATGTCTGTGACACTGTCACACAAAACAAAATTTGCGCGACTGCTCAAGTGCAACGTGCGATAGATGCGCCGTTCTCACTGCTTACCAGAAGTGGAGGTAGGATCCGGGGGAGCAGAGGATTATTTACGCCCTGTGTGCGTCTGTGCTCAACAGTGGCATCATACACGCGCACGGAAGTGTGCCGCCTACACGGGTCGCTACAGAAATAATCAGGTCAGTGCGACTAGGCCCCTGCCCTGTGTAATGCCGCGGGCAAGTGGACCCCTGCACTGTGTAATGCAGTTGGTAAGCGGGTTCCCCCTCCCTGCTTACTAACAAGCCGAGAGTAGAGGGAGCCAAACTCCCATCACACTCAGCCAGATGCCACTTGACACCAGGGTATGTAGCACCAAAAAGGTATGTAGCAGGGGGGTGGTTAATATATGTAATGTAATTTGTGTGTGCATGTTATCTGTATGTGTGTTAGTATGTGTCTGTATCTGTATGTGTTTTTAGTGTGTCTGTATCTGTATGTGTGTCTGTGTATCTGTATGTGTGTCATTATGTGTGTTAGTGTGTGTCTGTATCTGTATTTGTGTTAGTATGTGTCTGTTTCTGTATGTCTGTATGTATGTTAGTGTGTGTCTGTATCTGTATGTGTGTGTGTCTGTATCTGTGTGTGCGTGTCTGTATCTGTATGTGTGTTAGCGTGTGTCTGTATCTGTTAGTGTGCATGTCTGTATATGAGTGTGTGTCTGTGTATATGTATGCTTATTAGTGTGTGTCTGTGTGTATCTGTATGTGTGTATCTTTATGTGCGTTAATGTGTGTCTGTGTATCTGTACGTGTGTTAGTGTGTCTGTATCTGTGAGTCTGCACATGTGTATCTATACGTGTCAATGCTTGTGTCTGTATGTCTGTGTATCTGTATGTGTCAATGTGAGTCTGTGTGTATATATATATATATATATATATATGTGTGTGTGTGTGTGTGTGTGTGTGTGTACAGCATTCAAACTCAGCATTCAAACTCCAACACTACACTCAAATACATCCCTACATTCACACACATATACTCCATTCAAAACATGCTTATATTAAAACATACAAACAATGCTTGGGGCTAAGTACAAACCTAAAAGGATGGGCAAATGGTAGATGCCCAGCTGGCAGAGTATTGTGGTAGTTGTACAAAAGATGGGGATCTACCTTTTTCTCCATCCTTGCGATAGGTGAACCTAAAAAAATCTTGCACTAGTACCCGCTCTACTTTAGGTGAAAAAAAGTGAGTAAAATAACTTTATAATGAGAGAAAAGCTGGGTATCTAAAATGTGTTCTTACAACTATAGTGTCAGGAATATGTTTGTATTCCAGACACCATAGATTTTATTTTTTACATATTTCACACCATATGCTTATGCAACAATTATAGCACTCCATTTGCATATGTTATAATCCTCCTGTTATAATCTTATCCTCTTACTACAGCTCCTATCCCCCATGACAGCCCCTAATCACCCAACCTCACACTACAGTCTCTATCTTCAATTAAAACCTCTATACCCCCTCTACAGCAATTTTGTCCCCCCCATTAGAGCCGCTGTTGCCCATTATAGCCCTTATCTCCCTACTACAGCCCTAGTCCCACATGCTACAACTCCTTTCCCCAACTGAAACCCCTTCCCCCCACATTACAACCCTTCCTGTAACACATGTATGTGGGCGTGATGTATATTTGTGTATCTTGCAAGTTGGTAGGTACATGGGGGCCCCATGGTCTCCTATTGCCCAGGGGCCCCATGAGTTGTCAGTCCGCCCCTGGGTAATAGCTTATGGATCCAAGTATTAATCTGACTGCCATTCTGGAGTCAAGAAGGAATTTTTTTCCTAGTTTGTTGCAAAATTGGAAGTGCTTCAAACTGGGCTTTTTCTTTTTTCCTTCTTGTTGATCAACAGCAAAAAACAAATATAAGGAAGGCTGAACTTGATGGACGCAAGTCTCTTTTCAGTAATGTAACTATGTAACTATATATATATATATATATATATATCTGCTTGGGGCAAAAGAAGGAAAATCAATTATTGGATGTGATATTTTTTAAACCACCTAATGTTAATAACGATGAGGAAGAACAGCTGTTAGAGCAAAACGGGGAAAGCTGCCCATATGGATAACATGTTAATTATTGGATATTTTAAGTACCCTGACATAAATCGGGAACAACTATGCAACAATGAGCATTATCAATCAGTGATTGCTAAGGCCAGTAAGGTATTGTCAAGTATAAATAGGGGCATTGATTTTTGGGATGAAAATATAAACGTGCCTCTTTATAAATCAATGGTAAGACCACACCTTGAATATGCCATACAATTTTGGGTACCTGTTCTAATGAAGAATATTATTGCACCAGGAAAAGTGCAGAGGCAGGCTACGAAATTAATAAAAGGAATAGAGCATTTTAGTTATGAAGAATGGTTAAAACATTTATGGGGATGTGATAGCATTATACAAATATATTCAGGGCCCATACAAACCATTGTCTGGAAATGTATTCATAAACAAGACTATACATAGGGCATGAGGTCACACGTTTAGACTGGAAGAAAGGAGATTTAGTCTAAGGCAAGGAAAAGGTTATTTTACAGTGAGAACAGTAATGATTTAGAATTACCTGCCTGAAGAGGTTGTTTTATCTGAGTGTATACAGATGTTTAAACAGCAATTGGATGAATATTTGCAAAATCATAATATTCAGGAATTTCATTTTTAGCTAGTGGGGTAATAACTTCTTGATTCAAGGAGAGAACTGACTGCCATTTTGGGGTCAAGAAGGATTTTTTCCTAGTTTGTTGCAAAATCGGAAGTGCTTCAAACTGGGGTTTTTTGCCTGCAAGTAAGGCTGAATTTGATGGATACATGTCTCTTTACAGCTATGTAACTGTCTAACTAATTTTATGGCAAGACAGGAGGCTTCATATTTGCTTTTCTTCCTTTACTGTATCCTCCCAGCAGCAAAGAAATAGTTAACAGTTTGAACAAAAGAAAACCAATCAGAACACATCTAGTCAGTGATATGTGGCTGTGAGACTCCTACCAATCCCTCTTTCTTTGCTGCTTGCCTCCCAGGTGAGTCAATTCTGATTGCACAGGCCTTATTATAGAGTCTTCTATAAATCTATTTACATTTTATCCATTACTTTTATCCATTTTATGTCTCCTTTTTATTATATATTTATATTTTATCTATTTGTTATATCTAGCTTTTTTCATTACTCTTTTCTAATAACTGGGCCGCCTTTTGTCATCCCACAGGACCTTTGCCCCTCATTTGGGCATTTGGGGGCACTCAGTATCCCTTGGGGGTTCCCACTGAAGGTTTATTTTTACTTCCACACCACCCCCATCGGTTCCTTGTCGACCGTGGCTTTGTTTATGTTTTTCTCCGCTTGTATTACAGCTGCGTCCTGTCAGCGGCTCCCTTTTGTTTTTCCCAGCGCTTTTTACACTGATGTGCGCGGTCTCTATTTCCGCACTAGCCGGCGGCCATCTTACTGTGCGGCAGGTTTACCTCACCGACAGATACTGCCTGTCACAGTTTTCTCCCACTTACCAGTTTTGACAGTCATATTCATCCCCTCTAACCTTGTTTTACAAACCAGTAGTGATGTCGCGAACATACACTTTTCGGTTCGCGAACGGTGAACGCGAACTTCCGCAAATGTTCGCAAACCGGCGAACCGGGCGAACCGCCATAGACTTCAATGGGCAGGCGAATTTTAAAACCCACAGGGACTCTTTCTGGCCACAATAGTGATGGAAAAGTTGTTTCAAGGGGACTAACACCTGGACTGTGGCATGCCGGAGGGGGATCCATGGCAAAACTCCCATGGAAAATTACACAGTTGATGCAGAGTCTGGTTTTAATCCATAAAGGGAATAAATCACCTAACATTCCTAAATCACAATGGATATGGATTGACACCTGACATATGACATATTGACACCTTGACATATGGATTGACACCTTGACATATGGATTGACACCTGTCCACAGAGACCCTGATACACACTGACACAGAGCAGAATAGGGACTGTTCCCCCTACATAGGGTCACTTGGCAGATATGGATTGACACCTGTCCTCAGGGACCCTGATACGCACTGACACAGAGCAGAATAGGGACTGTTCCCCCTACATAGGGTCACTTGGCAGATATGTATTGACACCTGTCCTCAGAGACCCTGATACACACTGACACAGAGCAGAATAGGGACTGTTCCCCCTACATAGGGTCACTTGGCCGATATGGATTGACACCTGTCCTCAGGGACCCTGATACACGCTGACACACAGCAGAAAAGGGACTGTTCCCCCTACATAGGGTCACTTGGCAGATATGTATTGACACCTGTCCTCAGAGACCCTGATACACACTGACACAGAGCAGAATAGGGACTGTTCCCCCTACATAGGGTCACTTGGCAGATATGGATTGACACCTGTCCTCAGGGACCCTGATACACACTGACACAGAGCAGAATAGGGACTGTTCCCCCTACAAAGGGTCACTTGGCAGATATGTTTTGACACCTGTCCTCAGAGACCCTGATACACACTGACACATAGCAGAATATGGACTGTTCCCCCTACATAGGGTCACTTGGCAGATATGGATTGGCACCTGTCCTCAGAGACCCTGATACACACTGACACAGAGCAGAATAGGGAATATTCACTAAATGCCAAACATTGTTATACAGGGGAATATTCAGTAAATAAGGATAAGGGGGGGACCTACTGTCCTCCCCCCCCCCCCCGGCCCCGACCCCTGCGCGGTGGGTGGGGGCCATAAGTCACAATGAGGGGGGGGACCTACTGTATGATGTTGTATCGATCAGGTAGTGTAAGGGTTACGGCCGCTTCAGTGACAGACCAAACTCCCTGTTTAATGCACCGCAAACAGTCCATTTGCACAACCGCAAACTCCCCATTTGCACAAGGTTGGATACCAAGCTAGCCATGTCCTTGTCCTCACTGATGTCATTGAAGGTCTCTTCCTCCACCCAGCCACGTACAACACCAAGGGTCCCCGAAAGGTGACAACAAGCCCATGGGACGCCTGCTGTGTCTTCCACCTCCTCAAAGCAACCTTCCTCCTCTGACTCCTCTTCTTCAGACTCCTCTCTCTGCGTTGCCTCTCTCTGCGTCATTATAAGGTGTGTTAAGTAGTACTATTCTCATCAGTTTAATCCCTGTTACGAGTAGAGGACTATTTCCTTGTTTCGTCAAACCCCTTCAAAGATGGAAAAAGCGGTATGAGTGGAAGAAACGAGGAAATGTGGCCAGGTGGTGGTGCCAGCCCCACCGAGGGCTTGTACCCAGGTATGCTAATAAACTGAAAAAAGAAAAAATCTCCCAAGAAGGAGATCTAAAACTGGCATAGGAAAAGGTTAGACAACTATAATAAAGTGATACCTACAAATCCTAGTGAGCATAGGTGTATAATAGAGGGAGAAAGGGAAAGCAGAGTAATGCTTCCTTATACCGTGGTAAGTACCCTTTGTTAAAGTAAATTGAGTAATGGACAAAAGTCTTTATTGTATCATTTATAAATAACAAAGGGATACTATACTCATTTCCTTATAGTGGCTAATTGTGTAATAATGGTAATACTATTATTACCTATTATATAATATTGCAAGGGGCAAGGAAATTCCCTCTAAATAGATGGGTATAGGCAGAGAGTATGGAGACCGGAGTGATGCTGTCATAAAAAGTGTCAATAAGGTGATATAAAGTTAAATGTATCACAGACACACAACCACCCTTTCTCTTAGCTAGTTTCCAGAAATGCTGGATAGGTAGAAGGGCTATAAAGACTCAGAGAGGTCTAAGAAGAATCCTCTAAACTAGCCCTAATCTCCTTAAACACCTTCAAGGGTGTTCTAAGCTAAAGCTCAATCTAAACATTTAGATGTCTGTCTGATTTCCCATCACATATGCTGGCTAGGAATAACACTGTGCAAGACAAAGAGTGGGTCTAAGTGCCCATAGTGCAGTAAAGTGTCCCTAGTGAAGTGAAAAAGAGAATAACGAGCTGGCGCCCAAGAGAATAACGAGCTGGCGCCCTATCAGGGAACGTGTATATGGCATTGATGTTAGGAACCGGGAGATGGAAAAAGATGCTTGGTCGGTCCACCTACTTCAAATTTGGGGCACTGCGCGTGCAATCTAATGTGCCACCAGATAGGAGTGGTGTGTTAAGTAGTACTATTCCTATCAGTTTAATCCCTTTTATGTGCCTTTTTTTTGGTTTGGTTTTTGAAGCCACAGTGCAGCACCAGAGGCCCGAAAAATTAGGCATGTACACATGCCTGAAAAATTAGGTATGCTGTAGCAGCGGCCATAAAAAATGATGTTTGTTTCCCAGGCAGAAAGTGCCCTAAAACATTGCGGCTTGAACCCTAGTTGGTGGCGGATAAGTCACACAAGTCAATCGGCATTCAGAGCTAAAATACAGCAGCGTGTGGACCATTTTTAGCCCAAGGCAGCTCATCTCATCAGGCCTTTTTTAGTCAAATGTATCGCTCACTGTCAGTCCCTTCGGGATCCATCCCTCATTCATCTTAATAAAGGTGAGGTAATCTAGACTTTTTTGACCTAGGCGACTTCTCTTCTCGGTGACAATACCTCCTGCTGCACTGAAGGTCCTTTCTGACAGGACACTTGAAGGGGGGCAGGCCAGAAGTTCGATCGCAAATTGGGATAGCTCAGGCCACAGGTCAAGCCTGCACACCCAGTAGTGAAGGGGTTCATCGCTCCTCAGAGTGTCGATATCTGCAAATAAGGCGAGGTAGTCTGCTACCTGTCGGTCGAGTCATTCTCTGAGGGTGGATCCCGAAGGGCTGTGGCGATGCGTAGGACTTAAAAAGCTCCGCATGTCCTCCATCAACAACACGTCTGTAAAGCGTCCTGTCCTTGCCGGCGTGGTCGTGGGAAGAGGAGGATAACTTTCACCTCTTCCCCTGTTAGATTCCCGTTGTGCTGTGACATCACCCTTATACGCTGTGTAAAGCATACTTTTTAATTTATTTTGCAAATGCTGCATCCTTTCCGGTTTGTTGTAATTTGGTAACATTTCAGCCACTTTCTGCTTGTACCGGGGGTCTAGTAGCGTGGACACCCAGTACAGGTCGTTCTCCTTCAGCCTTTTTATACGAGGGTCCCTCAACAGGCACGATAGCATGGAAGACCCCATTTGCACAAGGTCGGATGCCGAGCTACTCATTTCCCGTTCCTCCTCCTCAGTGATCTCAATGAAGGTATGTTCTTCCCCCCAGCCACGTACAACACCACGGGTACCTGATAGGTGACAACGAGCACCCTGGGATGCCTGTTGTGGTTGGTCTTCCTCCTCCTCCTCAAAGCAACATTCCTCCTCTGACTCCTCTTCCTCACAATCCTCTTCCAGCATTGCCACAGGTCCAGCATGCTGATAAGGCTGTTTCTGGTGGTGATGGTGACCACAACTCTTCCTCTTCCTCTTCACGCTTATCTACGGCCTGATCCAGCACTCTTCGCAGGGCACGCTCCAGGAAGAAAACAAATGGTATGATGTCGCTGATGGTGCCTTTGGTGCGACTGACTAGGTTTGTCACCTCCTCAAAAGGACGCATGAGCCTACAGGCATTGCGCATGAGCGTCCAGCAACGTGGCAAAAAAATCCCAGCTCCCCAGAGGCTGTCCTAGCACCCCGGTCATACAAATATTAATTAACGGCTTTTTCTTGTTGGAGCAGGCGGTCGAACATTAGGTGTCATCGGGTGCAGAGGTCTGATGTTTACAGCCGGCTTAGAATCATCCACACGCTGATGCTCCCATCCTGCAGGATAGAACCCACCGTATCAGCGCTGAGATCGGGCGGGAACTTTGAAACTGCTGAGAGCAGCGGACGGTAAACGGCTGCACAGCCTCTGACTTTACAAATGTGTATTTCGTGATATCTTGGAAACAAGTATCACCACTTGCTAAAGTAAGGGTTCCTATTTGGGGGGAAGGGTATCTTGTGATTTATTAAAAAGGTTTTACAATTTGCAAGTTTTCTTTTGTATCTTTTGAAGGTAAAAGCTACAGTGTATCTCCCACTACAACACAGGATTAACCCCTTCAAGACTCTCTTATAAGACTATATGGACTCTTAAGCAAGTTTTTCTATCTTTTTGTGCATAAATCTGAACTACTGTGGGATTTAAGTGTTTCTATCTGTATACTACTAACTCACAGAGATCTGTTTGAATTTTTTTGCACATTTTTATAGGTTGCCTCACTGAATAGGCTACCGTATATAGCGCTGACATTTTTTGATTTCATATATTAGGGCATGATCGTTAAGGAGTTTTGCTTTATGTATAGCTGCTAATTTTTATACTAACACATTTTATATTTGTATCTTATTTATATCTTAAAGGTGCGCTCTCCTGTATTTTATTATTGAACATTAGGAGTAGTGTTGTCGCGAACCCGAAATTTTCGGTTCGCGAACGGCGAACGCGAACTTCCTCAAATGTTCGCGAACCGGCGAACCGCGCGAACTGCGCGAACCGCCATTGACTTCAATGGGCAGGCGAATTTTAAAACCAACAGGGACTCTTTCTGGCCACAAAAGTGATGGAAACGTTGTTTCAAGGGGACTAACACCTGGACTGTGGCATGCCGGAGGGGGATCCATGGCAAAACTCCCATGGAAAATTACACAGTTGATGCAGAGTCTGCTTTTAATCCATAAAGGGCAGAAATCACCTAACATTGACACCTGTCCTCAAAGCCCCTGATACACACTGACACAGAGCAGAATAGAGACTGGGTGGGGGCCATAAATCACAATGGGACGGACCTACAGATAGGAGTGGAGTATTGTTCATATCAGTTTAATACCTTCCGCGTCTCCTATCAGTGGACGTGTATATGGCAGCCATTTTAGGAACCGCACACCTGGGACCCGAGCAAGGTCACCTCGTTCAAGCTGCTCTGGTTCCTTGATGAGCCAGCTGCCCGTGAGTTAACATGTCCCGTGGAGAAGCACTCTGTCCTGTAAAGCCTCACCACAAAAAAATTTAATAAATAACAGCACTCGGAGTGGTGAGTTTAGCAAATGTTCATATCAGTTTATTACCTTCCGCGTCTCCTATCAGTGGACATGTATATGGCAGCCATTTTAGGAACCGCACACCTGGGACCCGAGCAAGGTCACCTCTTTCAACAGGCGACAAGATTTGGCCCTGTAAAACTCTCCTGGATATTATGTACAATTTCTATGGATATGGCATTGATTTATGTAACAGGGAGATGGAAGAAGATGCTTGGTCGGTCCTCTTACTTGAAATTTGTGGCACTGCGCGGGCAAGCTAATGTGCCACCAGATAGGAGTGGTGAGTTTAGTATTGTTCATATCAGTTTAATACCTTCCGCGTCTCCTATCAGAGGACATGTATATGGCAGCCATTTTAGGAACCGCACACCTGGGACCCGAGCAAGGTCACCTCTTTCAACAGGCGACATGATTTGGCCCTGTAAAACTATCCTGGATATTCTCTACAAGTTCTATGGATATGGCATTGATTTATGTAACAGGGAGATGGAAGAAGATGCTTGGTCGGTGTGGCGGAACCAACCTCGCCACTGAGAACTGGAGAAGCCTGGTTGCTAGCCTCCTGCCCAGTGATTATGGTCCCTGGGAGATATTGCCCTTTAAGGGACTGAATTGGGGCTTATGGACTGCTACCATAATGTACTGACCCTTTAAGAACTACTTTTGGGCAGGTGGATTGTATTATACTGTCCCTAGCTCTTTAAATACTTTGGGGACAGATTGGTACTTTTGTATATGGCACTTTGGACACATTCGAAGCGGTCGAAGCTGTCGAAGTTGTCGAAGTCGTCGAAGTGGCCGGTATCGGACAAAGGACCACGTGGCGGCGGCCATTTTAACTTCGAACACTGCCGACCCTTAACATCAACTCCACTTCGACACTTCGACTAAAGTCGAAGTACAGGCACACTTCGAATGGGACTTAGCCGTTTTTATGCCAGGAATTGACCGACCGCACAGCCCAAATCTATGGAACTGTTTTGGGCAAGAAAATGTGCTTGCGGTCGGTCATAAAAGGACTTCCGTGTAACTTTTGATCCACTGGAGGGATTTGCCTGAATTTTGGAAGTGTTTATGTTTAAAGTATGCTGAGTCTGAATATGTGATTTGTATGTGAATGTGATGTATGGTTTTGAAGTTACAGATATTGTGTAAAAGTTATGTTTTAAACTGTATAATAAGTGGATTATCTCTCAGGCTAAGGGGAGGGGATGTGTGGGTTGTACCATATCTCGGATTGGTTATTTTATGTCTCCCCCTGGGTGTGGCCTGTATGTGTGAGATGTAAATAAAAGCCAGGCTGGATGAGCCAGTCCAGAGTTCCTGTTTAACCCTCAAAGTGATGTGTCGTCTCATTATTGGGGGAGGATTTATTGTATGCTGTTCCAGTTTGACTGCTAGGAGTGCAAGCCTATTCGTATGGTTCCTATTCAACTGTCTACAGCATTCAGAGGCTTGAGAGCATTCATATGCTTCTCAGATTCAGTGATTGTGGTGTCTGCCAGAGTGCTTGGAGTCCTCAGGAAGCGCTAGGAGCATCCATTAACGGAGGTACCCAGTCGGGGTGCCAGGCGATCCGTTACAGTCGGTCCTCTTACTTGAAATTTGGGGCACTGCGCGGGCAAGCTAATGTGTCACCAGATAGGAGTGGTGAGTTTAGTATTGTTCATATCAGTTTAATACCTTCCGCGTCTCCTATCAGAGGACATGTATATGGCAGCCATTTTAGGAACCGCACACCTGGGACCCGAGCAAGGTCACCTCTTTCAACAGGTGACATGATTTGGCCCTGTAAAACTATCCTGGATATTCTCTACAAGTTCTATGGATATGGCATTGATTTATGTAACAGGGAGATGGAAGAAGATGCTTGGTC